>NC_069659.1:334041124-334656436 GCF_027244095.1 Hemicordylus capensis
TAGAATTGCTGGGAGTGTGTTGAAATTGCCCAGGGTTCCCTGCAGCTGCCTCATGTGGCAGACTGCTATCCTGCAACCAGAACAGAACAGATACAGGGCACCTCCTAGTGCATACAGAACTGCCAGCCAGGCTGTTCATTGGATCTTCCTGGAACAGGAAGGATAGAAAAAGCTTTCTGTTTGAAGCAAGACTGTCATGGTTACTGAGAATAAAATCACGCCTTCTTTCTTCGGTCACTTGATTCACCCTTGGCCTAGAAAATAATGACCTTTTCACCTGAAATGTCAAGATCTTGGAAAAAATATGGTTAATCTCTGTATATAGTTTATTCTCTGTTCCTCAAACGTAAGGATTAGCGAAGGGATTTAGATCTACATGAAGAGAGTTAATTATATATCTGAGTCAGAGTAACAATGGAAGATGTCTATGCGACGACTGGTTTCCTGTTAAGAGAAGATTGGAATGCTGATGTAACTTGTGCATGAGAAAATTTAGAGGGAGGTCAGGTTGCCTTTAGCATCTCCTCTGGCTTCTTTTGTTGTTGTTGCAAATTGTATGTATGGCTGTGGTAACATTGAATTTAAGTCTAATGCTCCTTGAGATTATTTTTCACAAAAAGCCCCTTGTGATCAAGTATATTTTGATGTGTTTTCTGCGTTGTCTGTTTTCTGTTCTGTACGTGCTGTACTAAAAGCTGTATAGGTAAGCTATTTTGGTAGAAGCTTTCTCTCTCGAGTTCTTATATTTAAGATTGTCAGTATGATACCCTGGCAAACACAAACTCATGAAGTGGTGTATTCTCTGCAATTGCAGTTTGGTACATCCTGCAGTTTCCTGATATAGCTTAAGACTAAACTAAACACAAGGTGTGAAAAGTCATCTAATTGGAGACAAGCCACAACAAGACTTTGCCTTGGTATCAAGGTCTTCTTGGTCCTGGTGCAACCTAGACCTGACAGAGTGCATTTTCCTCAACACAGAGTAAGGTAAAGTGTGCCGCCAAGTTGATTTTGACTCCTGGCACCCACAAAGCCCTGTGGTTTTCTTTTTGTAGCATACAGGAGGGGTTTACCATTGCCTTCTCTTGCACAGTATGAGATGATGCCTTTCAGCATCTTCCTATATCGCTGCTGCCCAATATAGTACCAGAGGGGATTCGAACCGGCAACCTTTTGCTTGTTAGTCAAGCATTTCCCTGCTGTGCCATTAGGTGGCTTCCAACACAGAGTGCTTGCAGAAAATTACTACCACTAGGGAATGAGAGATGGACTTTCAAACTAATTCTCCAGACTGATTTGAGCCTCAGGCATTTCTCTTCCTGGACATCAAGTACAGGTAATTCATTTCTGCTTCTGAAGGATATAGCAACTGTCTCAAAGTAAACAGCCTGAAGGAGTACCAGTAGAATGACCCTAGGGGCAAATAAAGTTTCTCAAGCTTCCTCATGTCCCTTTTTTTTTTTTTTAACATAAAATCTAGCAATTACTTCAGTTTCCAGCACAAAATGGAACACAGGGGCTTCATTTTGGGTCCCCCAAATGTCATCTCTCGAAGTGGAAACTTCTGTTTTCTGGGCTGACTAGTGTTTTCTTTGTTGTTGTTGTTTTGAAGGGTCTTATTCCAGACTACTTCCCCATTTGTTAAAGCTGTAAGATTCCTCAAACTAATCTAGAATACCGTATTGTTCAGAAATAGCTGTCATGTGAACCAGATTACAGAAATATACCAGATATGGCAGGGAGTCTTCTTTGGATTGTGCCAGAAGCCACCAGGGCCAGTGTTGGCCCATGACATTTGGCTGCCAGAAGCAGAACACCAAATGTTGCCCCCTCTTTTCCCTCCCCCCCCAATAAAACCACACTTTCTTGCAAATCTCTGCCCCTTCCTTCATTTTGTATTAGGAAGGGAAGAGGGGAAGCACCAAAGTGCCATTTTGCCTTTCTCTCCACTGCAGGCCACCACAGTTGGTGGTGGTAGGAGGGTTGCTATGCCTCCTGTGAGAACTGGCTCACAATACAGCTGCCTGAAGCAGCTTGCTTCATGGTAAAACTGACCCCAGTGGGGTTAGAAGTAGTGTGCGGCTGCCCCAGGTGGTCTGCTACTAGGACCGTAGTTTGGATCTCTTGTGCCGTGAAAAGTTCTCAGACTCTCTACTGACCCTGGCTGGCCATTGGACTCCTAGGAGGAAGTAATCTGTAAAGGAAGTGATATATTTGGGTTAGGCTTTTGCCTGAGGCATCCTGGCTTGGTTCCTCTTGCTGCTGACTCCACCCTGTCAGTTTCCCATGTCCGTGACTAAACTTCTGTCACTCATAACTCCACCTGCACATCTTGGATGAGTTGCTTCTATGTTTTCCTTCGCAAAAGTAAATCTCTTCCCCTTGAGTGAACTGCTACCACTGTGCACGCTTGGGAGGGACATAATGCCAGGAATCCCCATAATTGTGTGAGAGATTTGGGACTCAGTTCAACTGAAAGTATGACAATGACAGGTTGCCTGTGGTCATACATACCACTCCAACTTCCCATTGAAGACTGCTGCTCTGCCACCATCTTTGCTACTCCTAATCCTCAGAAAGTCACCTCACTAAACAGAAACCAATTTTCTGTTAAAGCAAATTCTATTTAGTGGGTCAAAGGATAATAACCAAGACTGGAATTATTTTGTAGTTATTATTATTAATTTTAAATAGTCCAGCAGATTATCAACCCAGTTGAGATTCCGATGGGGAAGGTGGGGGGACAGGTCAGTATTTCTAGTCATATTCCACATACGCCTTGGCATTTCATGTTTGAGTCCTTCAAAGTTCAAATTTTGTTACATGTTCTTAAACAAAGAGTGACTGCCATTGTTGACCTTAACTTGCTTGGCTGGCAGTGTCTAGTTTGTTGTTGAAAAATTAGGCCACTTTTTGAGTGTGGGGATATGTGTTTTCTCTTAATCTGTATGTGTATAGCTTGTGGGTTTGCACTTTTCCCCTCTTTCTGTTAAATGTTTTAATAAAATATAAAACCAATGATAGTTTTATAGCCCACTGATGTGCTAATATCATGAGGCATAATAGCAACTTCTACACCATAAGTGACAGCTTGATCACTTATAAAACTACGCTTCACTACATGCAATAATGTCGCCCTTAGACTTGAACTGCAGCTATTACAGATGGCATCCACATATGGTGAATCTTAGATACTAACCTTTTAATTAAATTATAACTGGGGAATAGCTTCTGGGAGTAAACACCAAAATGCTGAATTTCACAGTAAAATACAGAATGTGCAACTTCTCCTGTTCTTATATAAGAATCAAGGAAGCATAACAACAACAACAAAGTTCCAAGTATCATTATAAAGCCATTAAATTAAATCTTTTGGTGCAGCCACATATAAAATGCTAGGGTACAGCTCTGGCTTCCCCAGCACAAAAAATAAATTGTGGATCTGGCAAAGGCACTGAAAAGGATGATGTTAAATGACCACAATGTTGAAGCATTTGGCTATCATGAGTGCATTGGGCTGGTTCAGATGTAATGCTGAGCCAGAATTAAATCCTGTCCTTGGGCAACATCCTAACATTAGGAGTGGAAGTGGTGCACACAGTTCAGCAGGTGTTGGACATTAACAGGTGCTACACACACCTTTTAAAACATAGTTCTGAGGAGATAACTAGGGAATCTCTGCTGGACTTCCATGCATGAGCTGATGGACTTGATTTTGGAGTACTACACTTTGCAGGCCTGGGTTTTGATATTGTCCTGGAGTTGCCTTTTTAAAAGGCATCCTTTTTGTTTCTCGGGCTCATCTCAAAATTCCCCTAGAAGCAATTTTGACAAAAAGTGAGGATTCAAGGGGAGAGGAAAGGAGCAGGAGACATTTCAGAGATGGCCAAGAAATCCTTGTAAAGTTCCAAGGGAACTGTTTGGTAGTGACAACCGTGGGTGTTGTATGCGTCTTTAAAAAAAAAAGTTTATGCAGTGTATTTGAAGGCAGTAGCAGAAGCAATGTAGCCATCTCTATATGTCTGTAATTTTTGTTCTTGGAATGTCCTCAGAATGATGCTATGTTGTGATGTAGCATCTTTCCAAGGCGATTTCTTGGGGGCGGGCAGTGTGGTTGGATGGAGCCAACTACTAAGAAGAGATCTTTACTGGCGCCTACAAAGATGCAGTATAAACAGAACAAAAAGACACATGGGTACAGCTTAAAACTTTGGCTTTTGAGAAAGGAAAATAGATCCCTACTGCTGCCACTAACTGGCAGTAGCCTTCTCAAAACTTTAAGAATTTTGCATGAAACTTTTCTCCAGAAAATTCAATTTTTGCCACTGCAGAATAGGGCCTGCTCACACTAGCGCTTGTCTTGATGAAGGTTGGATCAGACAAGTTTTAATGGTGGTTTAAACCTATTAGGGGTTGGTTTGGATATTCCGACCCCATGTAATTATGCAGAACCAGGGATGGTATGCTGAGGGGTGGACCAGAGCACTGCACTCTTGCTTTTCCATGCAGTAGCCTTGTTCAGAAATTTAGTAGAACACTGCTGAATGCACTTCCAGGGCTGGAAATGATTCAGAAGTCTCACCTCCTCCCTGTCACTCACCCTTCTGGTCCTGCTCTTCACACTTAGGCCCCCCAGCTGTTCTTGGACTACAACTCACATAATCCCTAGCCACAGTGGCCAGTAGGCCAACATCTGCAGGAGTGTCGAAGTTGAGCAGCCCTGGTCTAAATAAACGATTGCTGTAAATGTGGTTGTGCCCGTTTCCGTGATCGGGAGACTGGGGCATGGAAACGGACACAATCTCATTTACAGTATTTGTCTCTTTGGACAAATGCTGCAGTAAGCATGAAGAGCAGAGCTAGAAGGGTGAGTGACAGGCAGGGAATGGGACTTCAGATCCATTTCCAGGCCTGTAAGTGTGTTTAGCAGCTACTATGAGCTGCTGCTTGGGCAGGTACTCTGAACTGGCCTGTTCATTCCAAAAGGGCTTCTGGATAAAAATAATGGTTGCCAATGGGCTGAGAATTTCACCAGAATGTAGGTGTAGTAACACCCTGGAAATTGCAGAAATCTCCCCACCCCCCGGCAATCTACTCTGCCTGAGAATTTGGCAGAGAAAGGGGGAAGCATTTTGGAGCCGTTCTTGTTATGTCAGAGAGTTCTTTCTCTGCTTTAATAGCTTGTATAAAGAGCTGTCCCTTTATAGTCTCTGAGATGACATCCTTGCTGTCTTTTTATTTTTCCTTCTAAATTGGACAGCATGTGGCAAACAAAATGGAAATCAACTTCAAGGTTTCTTGGCTCCAGGAAACAAGCGAGTAGGTGAATCAACAGCTGGTGTAAAATATATCCGTTTTGTTATTGGCACTCATGCACGTGGAAAATATGGATATTATTGCACATAACTAAGGGAAGCAGAACAAATATGAAAAGGTTTAATGTGTGACATATGGCCATAAGGACTCTGTGTGCCAAGGCTTGGATAACTTTGTTAGCCTCTCCTGAACCTAACTGGTATAAAAAGTTCTTGCAAAGCACTACAGGTCGAACAGAACTACTTGACTATGCCTTTCAGACAATTGACAAGATATCTATCAGTTGATCCACCCCCAAACAGAAAAGCCGTGTCTCATTTCAGTGTTTTCCAATATGCTCTAGTGTAACCAACAAGTGGACCCCATGCTTGTTCAAACCTGTGTCTCCTACTCTTATGCTTTGAGACCAAAATAGAGGAATTATTCAGAACCAAATTTGCAGATGTGAATAACATACAGATCACAGTATTGACAGTGAAAAGGCACATTCGAGTACCCTGAAGGGCAAACAGACTTGAGCAAATACTTTTGAGAAATAAGAAATAAGCTTTATTTTATACAGAGCAGAGGCACAGTGTAAAAATGTAGTATTTGGCAACCTTGGTCCTCATTGGTGTGAAGGTAGCTCCTGAGAAGAGGTGAGGAAAGGCAGATAGTCTAATAGTTGGCAGGTGCTGGGAAGTGGATCAAGGCGGTGGGGGGAAATAGCAGCTTCTATACCTGTCCGTTAGTCTGATGTTACGTGAGTGAAGCTAAGGGAGTGGATGTCATTGAGGAGTTGCAAAGGTGCTGCCGGAGCCGTTGGCAGGAAGAGATAGCAGTGTGGCCGTGAGCACCAAGTCCTGAGGGCTAAAGCACTCTGTGTGCCAACAGCAAGTCAGGGGGAGCACTGAGATTCCAAAACAGCCAGATATAGTAAGCCCACATAGAGAATAGCCCAGCCTCTGCCGTTCTGTACCAAGTTCTAGTGATTCCGCTCCTACGATCTAGGGATGTCCAAGGCAGTTTTATGCAGGTCTCCACAAAAAGTCCATGCAAGAAATTGCCCAAGAATAGTGATTTCAGCTCAGGATTCAGGAGTAGAGTGCTTCAGCTTGAGAGGGAGGGGGCTTGAGTGCAAAAGTGGCACCTTACTAGGCAAGGCTTCAGAGCAGTACAGAGCAGACTGTGCCACTGCAATCCGACAAAAGAAGTCACACCCCTGTGTAGGGCTCCCCCCCCCCCCAGGGCTCTCCTAGCAGAGGCTGCAAAAGCAGAAAGATTCAAGAACAGTGGAGATAATTAGGAATGTCTATAGTGAAGGGGGAGGAGTGGGGGGGTTGCTGTTCAGATAGATTGTCGAAACACAAGGGCACATGTAGGCCAAATCTAATTAACTGTCTCAGAGCTTGCCTTGATTGCATTACAGAGTGAGGTTATTCCAGGTCCTCAGGCCTTGTCTAAGACCCATGATTGCTCCATATGGAAATTCAGCTTCATTAAGAATTCAAGGATCCGGGGTGCTTTGTCTCTCCAGGAAACTTTTCACATGGGGCTTTTGAAGCCCTTTAACTCAGGGGCGTACCGTCCATTAGGCAAGGGGAGACAGTTGTCTCACGGTCCACTGCCTCAAAGGGCCCCCTAGAAGCAAGTCACATGATCCATCCCTTCTCTCCAGCGCCCGCCCGATTGCAGCCCACTACCCAGGCTTCCTTCAGTATTCCTTCCTTCCGGTATTCCTTCTCTCTCTCCCTCTCTCCCTCCCTCCCCCATCCTCCTTTCTCCATCTCTCTTTTGCCTCCTCAGCTCCTCCTTCCCCATCCTGCCCCCATCTAGCCAGGCTCACAGAGGCTCTCATTGGCTGGCGGGCGGACAAGTCGGCGCCCTCCGCACGCGGAAAAGTCCAGAAAGGCACATCAGCTGGAACATGGCTGGTGCCACATGCCCGCAGGTCATGGGCGGCAGCAGGAGAAGCCCCTGTATGGGAGACTTTAATTTTTAAAAAGAATTGGTTCTGCTTTATGTAAGATGTATTTATTTTTCACGCACACCATCTCTTTTATTGAGAGCTCTGTCGAAGTCTCAAACACACCTACTCGAAAGCAAGCCCCAATAATCTCTGTGGGGGCTTACTTAAGAGTAAAGGTGCTTAGATGAGCAAGGCGCTCCGCCCGCCTCGCTCCCTCCCAAAGGAGTAAGGGGCGCTCTTCCCGCACCCGCACAGGGAAAAACAGAACAGCAAAGGCAGGATGAGCCAAGGTGCAGACTGCACATGCGCGCGCTCTCAGAAGTGAGAGGTGGTGCCTTGTGTTCCCATCCCTCAGCAAAGTCAGGGCGGGGCTCTTCCCCACCTGCGAAGGGGACAATTCATGATTGCTACCAGAAGACCAGGCTGGAAATCCAACTTTGAAGACCAAGACAATGGCAAGCTATTCTACTGAATCTCTTCCCCTTAACTACTGCCTGCCTGCCTCCTCCAATGCCAATTTGTACCTTTTCATTCTCTGCTGTTTCCCTGGTTTCCCCAATCCACAAACCCCACTTAACCAATAACACTTTAGAATGCCATCATTAATTCATTTTTGTTATGTTTAGGTGTCTTTTTTAACAGTTACATCTTCTCCTTTGCTATAATCTGCAGCGAAGCAGAAAATAAGAACCATTACAAACCTTGCAAGTTTTTGTCTTGGAACAATAATATCTGTTGAACAAGGTTCATGTTAAAAAGCAAACACAAATGGCTTCATTGGTTTCTGTCTCTCCGGCTGCAATCCTGGGCGTGCTTACCTGCAAGCAAGACCCATTGAACACATGAGCACCTGCTTCGGAGTAAACACAAGGATTGTACCATTAGCATTCTTTGAGACTGATGGGTTGGGTTTTTTTGCAAATTCTTGTTTGATATATGTTTTGTTAACTGACCGAGAGGCCCTTTGGGGATGGAAGAGACGGGGTATATCTCCCACTTACAATAAAATAATAAAATAAAATAAAATAGCATTCTCAAATAGAATTTTGCAAATACATAAACACAGAGATACATCAATGGGAAGATGTTTCCCTCTGGTGCATCTTGATTTGTGCACATATATTGCGGGGGGAGGGAGGAAAGAAAGCATTAATTAATTTGCTTGTCTATTGTCGACTAACCCTCAATAATCCTCCAATGCCTGCACAAGTGTATTTTGATATTGATGGGAAAGAGCAAGCAGTTAACCCCTCCGCCCCAAGAGTTGGAAGAGATCTGCAGGGGTGTGTTGGCAGAAAGGAGCCATTGCTAAGGAAAAGCAGCATGCCAAAGTGGTTAGAGTGTTTGATTAGGGATCTGAGGGCCTTGGGTTCTAATTCCCACTCAGCCACAAAGTCCCCTGGGTGACTGCGGGCACCTCCTGGACTCTCTCTCCTGCTTTCTTTTTCTCTCTCACACACAGCCTTATGTACTTCACCGGATCATGGGGAGAGTAAAACACAGAATGGGGGCACTGTCTTGTGTTGCCCTTAGAGGAAAGGCAGGAGAATGACGAAATGCATACAGCAGGCCACCCCCCGCCAAACACTCAGTTGCATCTGGGGCGCCCAGTGAAAAGTTAAAACAGCAGCACAGTGGTGGTCTCTGTGCTGTCTGCCTGACCCAGATGAGGATGATCACCGGCTCTGTTGAGAAAGAGGCGATGGGGAGGCAGGAACTCAGGCTCAGTACTGGAACTCAGTACTGCGGGCGGCGGGAGGGGAGAATTAAATGGGGCCGCTTGCGATGGAGGTACCGTCTTGATTCCATCTTCTTTTATGCTATTGTAGGAATATTAATGTCTGATTAAAAAGTGGTAGAGCCAGTATGGGATGTAACTAATGTAGGTTTTATGTTTGAACTGTAGGTGCAGGATGTGTTTTTACCTCTGTCTGCAAAAGCACACTGAGACAATTCTCTCCATTATTTTTATTTTATGGCAGGTATATTAAATACTGGTTTTTTTAGTGTTCAGAAATAATGTCTTAAAAGTCGGGAAATTATTTAGGAACATATGTTTCTCACACGTTGCTGAAACAAAAAGCATGGGCTTTTCAAAATTAAGCACATACAGAATCCATTTCTTTCAGCTAATTGTTAAAGGCTTGCTTTAACATCTTTTGAAATTGATATGTAAAAGTGCTTAACATTGGCTGGATCATGCACCAGTACATTTTAATGTTGGGATAGTTGGCAGAGACATCGGGCCAGGAGAAGGAGAGGAAGGCAGTGAGGGCCCCATTTTAAAATCTCATCTCTGGGCCCACTCCAACCTTGGTATGCCCCTGAACTCACATCTCCTCTGGAATGGAGGGGGTGCATTCAAAAATTGGCTAGATTTACCCCAAAGTACCTGCGAGTTAACAGGGAACAGTTCACACACAATTTGGGTTTTTCACTGTGCCTTAAAGCGTAGCCCGATTTCTATCTGGGGTAAAAAAATCCACTATTTGTGTTGGGGGGTTGGGGACAATTTCAAGTTCACAGTAAAGCCTCCCCGTAAACTCGCAGTAAAACCTGCTGTGTGTAATAGCCCCAGGCTGTTTATACAGGTTCAGGTTGCATGACTCTGCTGTTTTTATCCAAATGGAGGCTTGCTTTCTGTCCAGGCACCAAACAATCTTGCTCAGGTTTAAAGATGAAATCCAAGATGGAGGAGAGGCTGTGTGGTAACAAAGCAGGCTTAGTTTTTAAGGGTGGAGATTACTGAGGGTGGGAAACCGTTTTCACCTCCACTTCAGTGGTGTCCCCAAATGCACTCATTTGATCTTTCTTGTGTAAATCAATGGTTGCATTCATTCTTAAGGAAAGTGCTATATTTAGGGATTCCATTCCAGAGGTGGCAAAACAGGCCCACCACCGCCCCTGGTGGTGGATGGTCCAGCCTATGCCAATTGAAACACCCGAGGCAGTGGGATGGGACACTATTTATTTATTATTTATTCTATTTCTATACCGCCCTTCCAAAAATGGCTCAGGGCGGTTTACACAGAAATAGCAAATAAATAAGATGGATCCCTGTCCCCAAAGGGCTCACAATCTATAAAGAAACATAAGATAGACACCAGCAACAGTCACTGGAGGTACTGTGCTGGGGGTGGACAGGGCCAGTTTATCTCCCCCTGCTAAATAAAGAGAATCACCACGTTAAAAAGGTGCCTCTTTGCCCAGTTAGCAGGGGTAAACATGTCCTTTCTTTTTTTCAAAACTAGCTCCAAGTTGTGGGGACTCAGCAATATGCTTCTTACCACCCCCCACAAGAAACAGAATATGGTTCAGAAGGAGCACAGTTCCTGAGATGACAGGAAGAAGCTGCCCTCACCTTCCCCCTCAGAGCCTGATAGCGATGCTTGACTCAGTTTGGGGGAACAAGCATTAGGGTCAGGTTTTGAAAAGCAGCCCTGACTCCATACTGTGCTCCAACCCAATGGCTACTAGCCTTGATAGCTTTATAGGCTATCTCCAGACTCGAAGGCTGGTAAAGTTCTGCTGTCAAGTCAGTGTCAACTCCTGGCAACCACAGAGCCATGTGGCTTTCTTTGGTAGAATACAGGAGCGGTTTACCATTGCCATCTGCAGTCGGCTGTTTGAGATGTGCTGTGCAGTATGAGACATTGCCTTTCAGCATCTTCCTGTATTGCTGCTGTCCAATATAGGTGTTTCCCATAGTCTGGGAAACATACCAGTGGAGATTCGAACTGGCAACCTCTGGTTTGCTAGTCAAGTCATTTCCCCGCTGCACCATTAGGTGGCTGAACCCCTTGTCTGGGAAACATACCAGCTGTAACGACCTACCTTGGCCGACTGCCCAGCAGCTGCGTGAACCACTTTTTTCAGAGGGAAAGAGAGAGCCAACAGACGGGAACAGAGACGGAGAGTAGTCAAAAACATTGCCAGAAGTCAACCCCAGGAATTCCACGGGATCAGAGGTAAACACGAATCATGGTCAGTCTCAATAAACAGGTCCAGATTGCAAGGTCAAGGTTGCTCATGGTAGGGCTAGCCACTACAGATGTTGTTTCCAGCACAGACCCAGCTTTCAGGCTGCTCTAAATAGGCAGTGTACTAAGAGTCCTGCCCATCACTGCAGCTGAGCCTTGTCAGGGAAATGCAGCCGGGTCAGAGCTGGAACACCTGTTCCTTCTGGCCAGTTTCTCTGACCTACGGTGTTCCTCCCTCTGAACCTGTACTCTGGCCACCGTTGCTGCCAGGGATCTGGGGCAGGCACCTTGACTTCAGCAGCCTCAGAGGCTTCATCAGGAGGAGGAAGGGAAGGAGGCAGAAAGTTTCCGCCTGCTCCCCCTGCTCTGGATCTTCATCTGAGGAATCCTCTTCCATGACCCCCATGGGAGTCATCATACCAGCAGGGATTCGAACCAGCAACCTCTTGCTCCCTAGGCAAGTTACTTCCCCGCTGCCCCATTAGGTGGGTCATCATAGACCATTACTGCATGAGTCAAGAGAACATTATTTTGATTGGTGCTTTGCTGAGCTACAGAAGCCAAGAACTTGGGCAAATCTTAGGTGACCTTGAAGAACTGAACTGTTATGGAACTAGATAATTTCAAAAATATTACAAAATATGGGAGGGGGGAGTGAAATGATCACTGAGTAGTTGTGTCTGCATGCTCTCCACTGCAATTCTTACTACCTCTGGGCTTCAAATTAAGGATTTTCTGATACCACAAAAGCTGCCTTGTCAAGTTTTTATTCCTCTGGTTTGTTCACTTCCAGGTAAGAAAAGATAGCAAGTTGGTTTGGGGTCTCCCCCCCCTCCCCCCGCCTTCTTTATATATACTCTCGTCTGTGTGCAGCCTGACCTGTTATTTGGCAGGTTTGTAGTGAAGGCAGCTGACAGGGTCTTGGCCTTCCAGAGTGGTTTTGTGTGCATTGAGCTAAGTGTGTAGTTTTTAAGGTTTTTTGTTTGTTTTTTTTAAAAAATAAATAAATAAAAGAAAGCAGTAGTAACAATTCCCAGGATATATATGCTGGATTCTGAAGCATTGGAGTGAAGGGAAACATATTTGTGTGTGTGTGTGTGTGTGTGTGTGTGTGTGTGTGTGTGTGTGTGTTTAAATTCTTAATGTTCCCAAGTAGAAGAGCCGGAGGAGAAAGCCTTGCATTTCTACACCTGTCTGGGCACACAGAAGACATGCTGGGCTGTTTTTGTTGCTTTCTTTGAGATATTTGCTGCTCTCTGAACAAGAGTTTTGAAGTGCCTGATGGTTCAAGAATAAACTCCCCATTAGTCTCCTGTAAGAACTGGAGGAGATTAAGGCCTAGAGACAGCACACAAAATGTAGGCACCTGAGAGGGAATCTAGATAGTGTTCTCTCTCCGTGATGGCAAATATAAAATGATAAACAAAATAATTGATCTATAATAGTATCTCTTAAGTTTATCTCTTGGTATAGGCTGCCTAATCCTGTGGAGTGATGGCTCTGGTACTGATAAGGTAAGGCCTTAGGAACTGCCATGTTTCTAAGCTGGCTGCTTATACACCCTTTGTCTGGGATGAGGCTCTAGCCCTCTTCAGACGTTATGAGCGCCCCAGATGCTCAGGCAAAAGCAGGGAGGAAGTCCTGCCTGGATCCCCCCAGATTGCAGCTCAGCATTCACCACGATCACTCTTGGGACACTGACCCCTTCAAGATGAATGGCACCATAACAGTGATCATTGGTGCAAGGGGGTGATGCAGGGCAGTCCTGCAGGGCAGCAGGAAGTGATGCAAGAAGTCCTGCAGGGCAGCAGGACTTCCTCCCCGCTGTAACCGGGAGCACATGGAGTGCTCATAATGGCTTCTATGAGACCAGAATCTGAAGTCTTTGAGTCATGCACAAGCCTCAGCCAATATGGAAGTCAGGGAAGAGATTTCCCACTTCCCTCCGATTCCCTGATAGTCTGGACGTTTCAGTCCTAGCCCTTCTCATGTTGGCTGAGATCCAAATTGCAGGTCCAGTGGACCCATGGCTCCAGGAGAGAGCCCCCTCTCTCCCATCCGCATTCAGACAAAATGGACAGCGATCTAACTACAGTCATGCTGACTCCAGAGAGGTGGGGGAATGAGCTACCGGGGCTTCCTGCTTTAATGATAGACAGCCCTGGCAGCCAGTGGTAGCTGGAGTGAGGTAGAAGCGTAATTCCTCAGCTCCGGTTCTGTGAGGGGGAAACTGTGGTGCCAGCATTCGGATGAAACTCCACTCTGAACCAAAGATTCAGATTGGAGTTCAGGGAAGGAAACCATGGGTCTCTTTTCTCCGTTAACTCCGGTTGCCTGCATACGGCAAAGGAAACTGGAGGTGAAGGGACCTCCAGTTTCCTGCTAAGTCTGAATTCAGCCACTGTGTGTTCAAACAAGCTCTGTCACAGTTCAGAATGTATGTCTAGCACTTTTCTCACCCAACACATGCAAGAAAAATAAGAATCAGGATCACTGTGGCAGTCCTTGCCATCCAGTAGAGTACATGGGCAGATTCTGCATGTGTAGAAACTATGCACGTAGGGTTGGTTTACACTGTCAGTTGAATGTGCAAGGGCATCCTGTTCTGGGCTGAGTTAGTGTCCCAGCTGAGGTAAGAATGAGGTATGGTAACCTTAATGGAATGTTGCTCCAGCAGCTTCTGAGAGAAGACCGTTCTCCAGGCAGAGTGACTTGACCTTGCCCCTCCCCTAGAGAAGGATCTGTTTCCTGGATGTGTCTTCCTAGTGGGAGGGGGCATGATCCTGGATCTGGGTTCATGATGGTGGGGCAGGACCTTCTGCTACGGTCTCACTTCCTCCTCTCTCCGCATGCATTTCCTCTCTCCAGAAACTAGACAGCCCTGTCGCTTTACCATACTTCCGTGTTTCATGGAGGCATTGATTTAGCCACTGTGAGAGGATGGTTGCTGGACTAGATGGACCTGCAGTCTGACCCAGAAGGGTTGTTTGTATGTTCTTGTTTATCTATCTAAGTACATATGTTGCCTTTCAGGCTCGAAGGTGCTCAAGGCAGTTTAACCTGCTAAGACCAAATAAATCCATAATGTTTAAAAACAGAAACCACTAAGTCCAATGCAGCAAGAGGATGAATTGCTCAGCTGCCAAATGTTTGGCAAAATAAAATAAGTTTTTTTAAAGGGATCAGTTTGCCCCCTTAGCAATGATAGGGTCTTGTTGGGGAAAGCACTGGAAGATAATCACCCCCAGCACAGTACCTCCAGTGACTGTTGCTGGTGTCTATCTTATGTTTCTTTTTAGATTGTGAGCCCTTTGGGGACAGGGATCCATCTTATTTATTATTTCTCTGTGTAAACTGCCCTGAGCCATTTTTGGAAGGGCGGTATAGAAATCGGAGAAAGAAAGAAAGAAAGATATACTGGTCCAGGCCATTTAGGTCATTGATGACACTTGGCATTGTGCCTGAAAAACAGACAGGCAGCCAGTGGGATAGAAAGAATGCTGATGGACTGTGCTCTGTTCTCTATGCCCTACTCCAGTTAAAACAGTGTCCAGCTGAATTTTCCAACAGCTGAAGCTTCTAGCCTGTTTTGTTTTGGGTTTTTTTAAGGCCGCCCTATATAGGACAAACTGCAAATCCTTTTTCAAGCTGCCAACTGCAAAATAAAATCATACCTTTTGTTGGTAGTCTGTATGAACCCTTGACAATAAATTGAGCAGAGTACTTTGTGTATCCATAATTAATGACATGTTATCCTGTGTAGCCAGTGGTGACTGGTGACCCACCAGGTTTGCTTGAGTCAAAGGGTGTGGCCAGGTGGCCTTGCTGTTCCCTTTGTTTTTCTGACACACGAGATTGCTGTTTCCTCCTGCTTCTTCCAGTGGGAACTGAAAAGAGCACAATTTGATGGGTGATTTCAGAGATAGCTGGCTGGGATGAGTAATTATGTCATTTAATTCTCTTCTGGGATCAGGCACAATCCTTCTCTTTGGGGGCTTGTTGCTTCAAATATTTTGAAATAAATAAATGTGATAGCAAATACAGAAGTCCTTCACAAAATGCAGAGCACATGAAAGATATTCCTCTCTATAATCTTGCTCTCAGTTTTGGAAATAGCTAACAAGAAATAGATGGTTTCTTTGGAAGGGGTAATATGGGTTATTTCAGGAATTGTTGTATAAGGATTAGAAAACTGTAAGTGAAGACAGTGAAGCTGAAAGATGACTGGATCAGGGCTGCAAAACCTTGGCCCTCCTGCAGATGTTGGCCTACAGTTCCCATAATCCTTGGCTATTGAGTGCTGTGACTGGGAATTATGGGAGTTGTAGTCCAAAAACAGCTGGAGGGCCGAAGCTGAACAGCAGTGCTACAGATTAAGCATGTAGGTCAGTCTTCTATGAAGGCTACTTCTGTCGAATCTGTAGGTCAGTCTTCTATGAAGGCTACTTTTGCAAGGTGTAGATGCAATCAGTAAGTAAATGCATACATACATTTCTATATGACCCTTCATTCTTGGATAGCAAGGTGCTGAGCAGTAGATTAAAAATAAACGAATTAAAATTATTTTAAAGAAACCATTAAAATACAACTAAAAGCCAGCAAACATAAACCTAACTGAAAGGAAGCCTGCTGCGCAGGCTTATCTGTGACTTTGTTTGAGACATATAGAATAATAAATATATACAGCTCCATTTTGCTGTTTGCGCAATCTGATCCTGTGGGGTAGAAAGGAAGCAGGTTGAAAGGCGTAGTAGGTCCAAGTAAGAAATTCTAAAGGAGATAAAAGTAGAGAGAGAAGAAATTGTGATCATAGAGTTGTAACAAGCACAGAAGTTGATGAAATTGCACATATTTACACCACCTGAAGAGCTGGCCCAGCCTGCATGTACTGAAAGGGCAACTTTAATTATTTTTAATTTCCATCACAGTGCACCCTCGGAACAATGTCAGCAGGAGCCTGCAGAGACATCTGACTAATTCTGCTGAGCTCTCTGCTCAAATCTAGAAAATGTGAAATTATCCTTTTATGCTTTAACCACTCTTGAATTTTTTTTCCCCACCAGTTTTTAAGCAGACACATTATTTGGGATAAAAGTAGTATCAAAAAGTGGGGTCCCAGATGGTTTAAATAGTACTCTTAGTGGATCAGCTGTGCTGGTCGGATAGCAAGCTTTGGAGTTGCATAGAGTTCTGCATTCAGCTGTAAAATGGAAACATATAATGCTAATATAACTTAAGAATAATAAACATGCTTCAGGATGGTGGGCAGGACAGAGGCTGCAATCTGAAACTATGCTAACTTCATGGTGAGTCCCATTGAATTTGGTAGGACTGAGTAAGCACACACAGCAGTGAATTTTTCATTTTCACTTGGGTTATATTTGTCTTCAAAGCAAACGTAGGAACCCATCTTCCAGTTGCCACCTACCTGAAGATTTGCTTGCACATGTTTGCACATGTCATGATGAAATCTGCCCCAGAAGCCTGCATATTGGGTAGATGATATGCCTGCTGTTCATAATACATAAAAGTACCTTCCTATTGCTATTTATTATGTTGCATTTTTATGCTTCTGTCTTCCTGTCTCAAAGTGTTTAAGTATTTTACTTCTGCCTAAAGATTTAGTCATATTGGGGAAAACGTGAAATATCTACTTGTGCGTGTATACTATGATCCTCAAAACTGGGGATGTAGTGAAGGATGTGAGAAGGCATGATTCCAGGAAGTTAGAAGGGACACTATATGCTCCTCCAAAACAAAAAATAAAACTCTCTACCCCTTCTACTACCACATGCATCGGACCAGAAAGGTAGCATAGCTTAGCCCAGGAGTTCCCCATTTCGGGTCCCCAGATGTTGTTGGACTACAAATTCCATAATTCCCAGCTGCAATGGCCTTTGGTTATATCTATCTAACTAAAATCTCATACATATCTTTGGCCATATCTGGGGATGTAAAGTTGGGGCCCATGGCTATAAAAATCACAGCAAATGCTAGTTGTTAAAACAATCGCAATATTTTAATATTTATATATTTCTTGCACGTATATCCCGCTCTTCCTCCAAGGAGCCCAGAGCAGTATACATGGTTATGTTTATCCTTGCTACAACCCTGTGCGGTAGTTTAGGATGAGAGATAAGTGACTGGCCCAGAGTCACCCAGCAAGTTGAGTGCCTGAATATGAGTTAAGTCTTTTAACGGTGGCTATAAATAAATATATGCCCTGTTCTCATTCTCCCTGAAAATTACAACCGAGTGAGCAGGACCCAATGAAGTTGCCTGGAAGATTCAACTTTCCAGCCAATGGACTTGATTCCAGATCTTGTGTGCATTGATGGATATACGTAGAGCACAAATACATCAAGCTGCCTGGCCAGGAACAGTAGTACAAAAGAAAAAAGAAAATCCTTTCTCCCCTAATTGCCCCCTTTGCTTACCCAAATGAATTATTCTAGTGACCCCTTTAGTCCATGAGCCAAGCCTACACATTTGGCCATCAACAACAACAAATATTTATATACCACTTTTCAACAAAGTTTCCAAAAGCAGTTTACATAGATACATAATAAATAAATATGATGGATCCCTGTCCCTAAAGGGCTCACAATCTAAAAAGAAACATAAGATAGGCACTAGACATTGTGCTGGGGGTGGATAGGGCCAGTTGCTCTCCCCTTGCTAAATAAAGAGAATCACCACATTAAAAAGGTGCCTCTTTGCCCAGTTAGCAGGGGTTAAAGGGACATCAGTATGGCATCAGTACCATCTCAGGGAGGGAAAGAATGCTCATATTTATTTTTGGCAACATCTGCTCCCTAGAGATGGGAAATAAAATAGGTGATAGCGTTGTGGCACTGATTGCTTTATCTTACCCTCAAATGATATATGGCAAACGTTGTAGCCATTTTTTGCACAGAGAAAAGGGTCAGGTGTAGGGTAACATGAACAAATTGTTGTACTCTCTCCACGGAGTAATCTTTGGAGGACATTCCTTTCCATTTTCATTCCTCTGACAACACTGATTATAAAATTTTAGAGTAGTTTTTGTATTTTTAAAAGTTTTTGAAGTATTGCAGTGCTATCACCAATTTTCCATCTCTAGCAGTGGAGACACCATGAGCATTTAGACACAATGAGGGCTGTAGACACATTGAATTAAATCACATTGACACATTGAATTAAATCACATTGAGGATTTGTCCGTCCCCCCCGCCAGACAGTACAACACCCGCCCCCAGCAAACTCAGGTACTGGGGTGGAGTAGTTGAAACATTCCTGCTTCTGATAAGGGAAGACAGATACATCTAATGTCCCAGGGAAAGTTCTCATGGTGATTTAAATGAAAATCCTGTGTGTGTTTGCTTTGCAATAATATTATACTTGTGCCTGAATTAGTGGATTTTACATCCGAGGAAACATGCATAGGATTGAACTGCAAGTCTGTAATGTGCTTGGCGAAGGTAGGACTGGATATTTCAAAAACCCTGTTTAGACATTACACTGTACGTGTGTTCAGGTGTCTGTACACACATACATGCATTCATTTTGAATGGGAACTTGGGTGCAGGTCTTCCAAATGCATGGTAAAGATAGGAAGTGTCCTGTGCAGGGGCATAAGGACTATGGAGCAAGGGTTTACAATCATCCCACGGCCACTAGGGGGACCACCAAGCCACCTCCTTGCCCAGGGCACCCCTTTGGCCCCTCCTTCACTCAGCCAGTAAACGAAGAGCTCACTGGCTGGGAGCACAAGGCATGCCCCTTTCCTCCCCAACCCGTGTTTCACTGAAATGCTGGCTGTACTGGGGGGAAAGTCCAAACGGAATCTCTCCTGGGCAGTGGCCCCACTGCCTTGATGCTGACACAAGGGGGCGGGGCCAGTGCCAAAGACTGGACCCATCAGCCCTGTCAGAGCTTCCTTTCTCCAGTCAGCGGTTCCATGAACCAGCGCTGATAGGCCCCATCCTCTGCATTGGCCCCTCCCCCTTGCATCTGACATCAGACACAGGGGGAGTGGCTCAGGGCTTTGTGCACACGATCGTAAAGCCTAGGGGATCGGGGAGCTGCCGGAAAATCCTCCAGCTACAACCAAGCTCCCTATGCCCCTGGTCCTGTGCAAGCACATAACATGTGAAGAACTGTACTTGCATACAGATCTGTCCATGCATACACTGTGTACAGATTGTATGTGTGTGGAACGTAACTGAATAGGGCTCCCTCTCAGGACCCTGTTCTCAAGTACGGCGTTCCCATTTGACTGAATGGCTGCAGAGAGCTCCTGCATAATTGGCATTCCTATTTGGGCATCTGATTATTCAGGCACGTTGTACATCAGTTCAGTGCGGTTCATTCTTGGGAACGGAAAATCATTCATTTTTACAGACTGCAGAGCAGACAGGTAAGAATAAGTGGTGGCATTGCAGCTTATTTATATAGCAATTTTGCAACTTGATGGTGTGTGGCCCTGTGGGGGGGGTCACTATTATTTTCATTCCATGCATGGGGAACGGAGGCTGAGATAATGGGTTGCCCACAGATCCAGAATGAGTTCATAGCAGAGGCAGGGCTTGGTGGTGGTGGCTGTTTTTGTTTTTGTTGTTGTTTTTTAAAGATCTTCCTATCAGAGTCCAATTTTATTCACTGGCGCCCACTGGCTCTCATTAAAGAACAAAAGCACAAAGAATGATAATGAATATATTGTAATATTTGTTTATATTTGGATGAGTTGTTTGCCTTACGGCCCTTGAAAGAAGGAATGATGGTCGTGCCTCAGAGAGCGGAAGATATTATTTCTCTCATCTCCCCTAGGAAAATGTTAAATGACTTTATGGTCATGCTAAGATAGGTAGTTCAGCCTCAAGCAGCATTCTGAGCTGATAGTGGTCAGAGACTAATTTAGCTTTCATCCTACTACAGCAAATAGCAAAGAAAATAATAGAGGTTTAGATGGTCAAGTTATCCTTCCCTTCTCCTAATCTTGCAAAGTGTTTGGAAAGTGGCCTATATGGAGAGAGATTTTAGAAGTGAAATACGGTAGATATTCTCTTCCACAAGTAAGGAACACAAACCATCAGTTGTGGAGAAAAGCCTGAAATGGTGGTGGGATTCTGCTTGTAGAATGACAGATAAAATCGGAAGGGACCTGGGAGTTCTTCTAGTCCAGTGCCCAGCAGAGTGCAGGAAACTGCCACAGCATCTGACAGATAGCTGCCTAGCCTCGAATTGAAAACCTCTAGCTAAGGAGGGCCTACCATTGCACAAGACAGTTCCACTGTTGGACAGATCTTACTGTTAGGAAATTCTAAAGCCTAGACCTGCTTCCTTTTCATTTCATCCCATTGGTTCTAGTCCTAGCATAGGAAGCTGCCTTCTACTGAGTCAGACAATGGTCCATCTAGCTCAGTATTGTCTCAGTATTGGCAGCAGCTTCTGCAAGGCTGCAGGCAGAAGTCTCCCTCAGCCCTATCTTGGAGATGCTGGGGAAGGAACTTGGGACCGCAGATGCTCTTCCCAGAGCGGCCCCATCCCCTGAACTGAGGGGAGTTTCTTACAGTGCCCACATGTCTCCCATTCAAATGCAAACCAGGGTTAGCAAAGGGGACAATGGAGGCTTGCTACCACAAGGCCAGCTCCCCTCCACAGCTCTCCTGCCCTTGGGAGCAATAGAGAACAAGTCCATTCTTTCTTCCATGTGAAAACCTTTCAGATGGTTGAAGTTGCAATCCAACTACAGCTGGCGAGAACCCCTGGTCTACAGCACACATGCCTCCCTTTCAGATCTCATGAGGTAAACCAGGGGTGTTCTCCAGCCATTGTTGGACTGCAGCTCCCATTATCCCCAGCAACAATGGCCACACAGGATCAGTAGGGGGTCAGTTCTCCCAGCCAGGCAGTGGAGGACAACAATGATGGTGAGGAGGCTGGAAACAAAGTCTTATGAGGAACAGTTGTATTATGTGCAACTAACACCCTGCTTTCCTGACTGTGTGGACAGCCTACACTAGGGCTGCACAGCTTTGGCCCTCCAGCTGTTTTTGGACAACAGCTCCCATCACCATCAGCCACAGTGGCCAACAGTGAGGGATGATGGGAGTTGTAGTCCAACATCTGTAGGGCTGAAGCTGTGCATCCCTGGTATAGGCTGTCCACACAGTCAGGAACCCAAGGTATTAGTTGCACGTATGTATAGCTGTAAGTGACTAGGCCCCCTTTCAGAACCATATGCACATGGGGCCGGGGTGGTGGGGATGAGCCAGCATGCATTGTCCTGCTTCTGCTTCCATCCATTCAGTGATCCATTCATGGGGGAATTTACTCATGAACAGGTCTGTAGATTACTGCAGTTCCACTGTGCTGTTTGCTTAATCCCTGGTTTAATAAGCAATAAGTTGTGTGCCAAAACTACTTTGCGCAAGCAGCAAGGTTCTTCCATTCATAAAAGCTATCATCATCATCATCATCATCATCATCATCATCATCATTTATTATTGTTATTATACATTTCTCTGTGGCTGCCCCAGGGCTTTGGAATAAGCTGCCTTCTGAAATAAGAGCATCTCCTTCTCTGTTGGTTTTCAGGAAGAACTTCAAGACTCTCCTGTTTTCTCAGGCTTTTAATTAGAATTAAATTTTAATAACTGTAGGAACTTGTTTTAATAATTTTATTCTACTGTTTTTATTGTCATGTATCTTAATTTTGTGACTTTTTATTTTAAATTTTGTACACCACCTAGAGATTTACATATCAGGTGTTATAAAAATATGATAAATAATTTATTTGATGATGATGATGATGATGATGATGATGATAATTTAGTATATTTATATACTGCCCCATACAAGAATGTCCTTGGGCGGTTCTTCCCGCTACAACCACCCATACCCTATCCTGCATTTTGCTGGAGGATCTCCTAATGGCGGGGGGATGGCTAGGCAGGAACAATTACTGCAGAAGAGAGGAAAGCCCCATGGCACACACAGAGCTCTCTGGGGCGTAGCAAGTTTTGGCAGCCCTGGGAGCTGGAGGACCGAAGTTGTGCTGCCCTCCAAGTTTAAAAATGAGCTCCCCGCCAGCCATGCTCCTGATGCCGACAAGTCAGCATGGGCGTGGTGGGACATGGGCACACCATTGGGGCATGGACATGCTGCCTATTGGCCTCTCCCAGCTGCCCAGAGCTTCATTTGCCAGCTGGCTGCTTCCTTTCTCTCCCTCACAAGCCAGGAAGAAAAAGGAAGCACCCAGCCAGCAAAGGAAGTGCTTGGCGGCTGGCAGAAGCCAGTGGGTGGTGCGTTGCTGCCCTGACGTGAGCCACGCCCCTTGTGTTAGCATCAGAAGCACACCGATGTGCTGGTGCCAAGGGGAATGGCTGGCATCCGTGCACGGATGAATCGCTCACCTCTCCCAGCTGGCAACAACAAAGAATATTTATATACCCGCTTTTCAACAAAAGTTTCCAAAGCAGTTTACATAGAGAAATAAATAATTTTTATTGCACTTCGTAGTTCACTTGTCACAAGCTTCCGAAGTGGTTTACATAGAGAATGAATGAATGAATGAATGAGATAGCACTTCATAAATAAGCAATCTGGCTGGGTGCCCTGGGGGATCAAGGGGACCTCCAGGCAGCCCCTGGACACCAGCAGCCAGGGGACGTTTGTCATTCCTCCCCCTGTTCAGTGGTGGCTACAGCCCTGCTGAGAACTCTGCTTGCACTCATTTGGATCAAAACCAGTGATCCTTGTCTCTCTTACACAGTATGTGACAAGCGCTTAATGCGAGTGCTAAATAAAGGCTCTGTGAAGCCTCGTTCATATAAACAGCAAATGAGGTAATAACTCCGTTTCTAGACTGTGTCATTCCAAATGCAGCAAAATGATTGTGTGATTGAATGCGGCAATGTGTATTTTTTTAAAAACACCTCGCAAAAAAAACACCTCCCCAGACATAGAATATAAGATGAACTCTTCTGAGTTCAAGCCCAGTCATTTTTGTACATTAAAATATTATATATACCCAACGCATTCTGGATTATTCTCTTGGCAAGGGTTCTTATTGATCCTTGCAACAAATGGCTTGCATCTCAATAAGCCTGAATCAGATGGAAGGGCTCTTAAAAAGCAGTTTGATGTGTCCTCTCTTGTTTGTTTGTTTCTCTTCTCTTCAGTGCCCCCCACCGCCCCGCTTTCTTCTCTTTTAGCTTTGTACATGCAAGGAGTTATTTTCACAGAGAACACTGAACCATGCATTTTCCCCATCTGCCACTTGAAGAGATCCCGTCCTGCAAAACTTGGTACTGTTGCCAAAACACACACAACAACCTATTACTTTGTGTTTCTTCACCTATAAAATGGGCTTAATCATCTTTAATTACACACCACTCTGAGCTGTCACAAGATTTAATTGGATAATGTTTGTGGAGCACTATGCTAATAAGAGATACCATATAAATGTTAAGTATTATTATCTCCAAAGGTCACTGAAGAGAGGAACACAAATGACCTATTAAACCAGCATAAACGAACCGTATCCCAGTCAAACAAGATGGCCTCTGTGCTTCATAAGACTGGGATGTTGCACAGATGCATAATGGAGACATTCACCTCCTCTTACTGTTTTGAAGGAAGACCCTCCCAAAGAAAAGAAGTTGATGGTCTAGGTGTGGGCTGAACAACTTGGGCCTACCTGCAGACATTGGCCAACAGCTCCCACAGTCCCTGATTACTGGCCACTGTAACTGAGGGTGATGGGAACTGTAGGCCAAAAACAGCCATAGGGCCAAAGCCGTGCAGCTCTGGGCTAGGTATTGCATTTTAAGACACTTTTTGATGGATACGTCGGCCTGAATACAGGAGATTTTATCCCCCAGAAGGAGCAGGTGTGCAGCTTGGGAGTACTCCTGGACCCAGGCCTCACCCTGGTATCTCAGGTGGAGGCCATGGCCAGGAGTGCTTTCTATCAGCTTCTGCTGATTCAACAGCTGCGCCCATTCCTTGAAGAGGATGACCTCAAAACAGTGGTGCATCAGCTGTTAACCTCCTGGCTTGACTATTGCAATGCGCAATATGAGGTGCTGCCTTTGTACATAGTTCGGAAACTTAAAATAGTTCAGAATGCGGCAGCCACATTGGTCTCTGAGGTAACCCGGAGAGACCATATTTACACCTATTTTGAAATAATTGCACTGGCTGCTGATATGTTTCCAGGCAAAATACAAAGTGCTGGTTATTACCTTTAAAGCCCTGAACGGCTTAGGCCCGAGTTATCTTAGAGAGTGCCTTCTTCTGCATGATCCCCACTGCACATTAAGGTCATCTGAGGAGGTTCGTCTCCAGTTATCACCAGCTCGTCTGGTGGCGACTCAGAGACGGGTGTTCTCTATAGCTGCTCTGGGGCTGTGGAATGCACTCCCTGTGGAAATCCATAATTTGAATTCTCTGTTAGCCTTCAGGAGAGCCCTTTAAACGTATTTGTTTGGCCTGGCTTTCCAGGGTTTTTAAATCGGTTTTAATATTTAACCCGGTTTCTGGGTTTTTAATTACTGCAATTGTTTAATTGTTGTTTTAAAATGTTTTTTAATTGTTAATTGTTGTTATATTGTTTTTAATTCTTGCTTAGCTCTATACTGTTTTAGTGGTTTGTTTTAATTGTAAACCTCCCTGAGCCATTTTGGAAGGATGGTATACAAATCAAATCAAATCAATAAATAAATAAGTGTATAGTAGGATAATCCAAAGCAGCAGTGCTGTAGATCAGAGGTTCCCAAATTTGGTTCCCCAGATGATGTTGGACTACATCTTCCATCAGCCACAAGGTTGGGTATGATAGAAGTTGTAGTCCAACAACTTCTGGGAACCAACAGCTGGAAACTGCTGCTGTGGAAGGTCCATCTAATAACACCAATCAGTACTGTAAGGTACTGTATTTACCTGAATCCAAGACTAGTTTTTCCCCAAGTTCTTTGATGTTAGAAAATGGGGGGTCATCTTAAATGCAGAGTGCTATTCCTTTTGAGTGTATATACACATATAACTTTTTAAAACTTCTATTAATTAAAGGGGTCATCTTAAATTCAGGGTCATCTATTAAGGTAAATTCAGTATTTGGATGTTACAAAGTTCATCTTTTTAGTAGCATTTTTGTTTGTGCGCAGCTTCTGTAAAATGCCAAACAAAACAAAAAGCTTTTCATACATATTGGTTTAACAGAGTTTAATTATCCCATTACGTATATAATATCGGATTAATTTCTCATTTCTAACTTGCTTTGCAGATCCGAGATTCTTCGACCATGTTCCTTCTTGGACTGCTGTCTCTGCTTGTTTTGCAAAGTGATGCCTTCAGCACCAGTTTTCCTGATGAAACCATTGCTGAGTTTTCAGTGAATGTTTACAATCAGCTAAGAGCTACCGGGGAAGATGAAAACATTATATTTTCCCCACTGGGAATTGCAATTGCTATGGGAATGGTGGAGCTTGGAGCCCATGGTTCCACCCTGAAGGAAATCCGACACGCCATGGGTTATGAAGGTCTGAAAAACGGTAATGTGTTTTTCAGTCAATCAACACGTTCATAACATTCTTTTGAAGAAATAAGTTCATGTTCACATTTATTTGGGTGTTAAGTCCTATTGAACTTGGTGGAGACTTTCTTCTGGGTAGATATGCTTAGAATTGTGTTGCAGAACTACCAAGAAAAGTGTCAGGTAGTGTTCTATATAAATGATTCTTTAATCAATAGAATTCTGGACAAGACTGATCTATTATGATTTAGGTCATTTCAATATGTCTGTAAGACCTCATGCTCCTGATCTTCTGAAGAGGTAAGTGAGCCCCTGCAATATGTAGCATTAAAGAGAAGATAGTAAAAGAAATCTTTTGTTTATATTCTGTTTTCCAACAAAATAAATCTCAAAGCTGTTTATGCAAGAAAAAGAATGAGAAAACGATTCCTTGTCTGAAGGACTGCTTACTTCCATATAGTTCTGCCTGATTAGTGAGATCATGTAGGGATCTCATGGACATCCTGCCACTAGGGGTGTGCATGGAACCAGTTTTGGTGGTTTGGTTAGAATTTGGTTATGTACAACCCTACCTGCCACCATCTGAAGCATTGATGGTCAGTGACACATGGACAAGTCTTCGCAGTGGTGGCCCCAGTTCTCTAGAACTCCCTGCCCCTTGATCGTGGTCTTGGTGCCTTCCCATTTAGTTTAAACTAAAGCAGAAGCCTTTTAAAAAAAAAATTCCAGAGGTCTTCCTGGTATTCTATACCTCTCTCTGTGACTGCCCTGTTCCAATTATTGTCTCATCCTGTATTTCTGTGATTTTAGAGGTTGTGTTTTACAGTACTATACTGTGTGTTTAAAATGAATTTTGTTGAAAGTTGCCATGAATTTATTTATGAAGAATGTTGGCATATACATATTTTAAATAAAATAAAGGCACTCACATCTAAAAGGATCACAATGGAGACAACAGTATTAGCCACTGGAGCAAAACTGTGCTGGAATGAATAGAGTCAGTTCCTCTCGATAAAAGATTCACCTCTTTGCCAAGTTAGCAGGGGATGATGAATGTTTCAATGCAAAATCATTTTGAAACAAAAACAATTACCTGAATATGTAGATAAAGACAGATCTAACATTGCTTTGGAGCAGTGGAGCCATTTTGGATGCGCCTTCACTGAATTCGGTTGAAACGTAGCCTTTCTCACCAGCCTGGAGTTGCGGGCGGGGGTGGGGAGGAAGGAGCAGTGATTCCACAAGTTTGTAGCAGAAGCAAACTATGCACTGGGCTGATTGATTAGCAGCTGTAATTTTGCCAAAGAAAGCCTCCCTCTGCAATCCCATAAGCATTTCTGCAGGTGGGAAAAAGTCATTTCTAAAATTATTAATAATGTGATTAATTGATAGATAAATGTACATGCAGGGCTCTTAAAGATAAATGTACTGCCTGGGGAGTGGCTAGACTGACAGTGAACTGGAATTCAGTTAGCTGGTGTGTACATCTGCTGTTCAAACTGGGAGAAACAGCTTAAGCTGCCATCTTAATTTTTGATTTATGTGTTTATTTTAGATATTAATATCTTGCTTTTCTGGTTCAAAAACCTAACAGTTTGTAGCAGCTACATAAGCAGAGATTAAAAACCAGCATCAAAACACAGAATAAAAATTAACAAATGCATAACTAATTGAATAACACAACCACATAAAATTTCATTAATCAAGAGCGTGCACAGGGGAAAAAAATCATATCTGCTTTTATCTATGTTTCATTGCACCTGGAACTGAAGTTCTCCCCCACAATTTGATCCCTACAGGGGCTGCTCAACTTCGGCCCTCCACATGTTTTTGGACTACAACTCCCATAATCTCCAGCCACAGCAGTCAATAGGTGGGGATTGTAGGCCAACATCTGCAGGAGGGTCAAAGTTGGGCAGCCTTGCATCATGTTTCCTCACAGAAGACCACAGATCCATTTTGCAAAATGTTCTGAAGCAAGGATGTGGGGTGTGTGTGTGTGTCTGGCTCTTGGAATAAAGAAGACTGTCTTTTTGTTCAGCCTGTACCTCTTCTGTTCCCAGAAGACTACCTCTGTGCCCCTGGTGCAGGAGTAGCCAACCTGAACTTCTACAGCTGCTGTTGGGCTGCAATGAATAACACCTGGGGATGATAGGAGTTGAAGCCCAACCACAGCTGGAGAACCTCAGGTTGGCCACAATACCCTATGGCAGAGCTGCTCAACTTGGGTCCTCCACATGTTTTTGGACTACGACTCCCATAATCCCCAGCCACAGCAGTCAATAGACAGGGGTTGTGGGGACTGTAGGTCAACATCTACAGGAGGGCTGAGGTTGAGCTGCCCTGCCCTATGGTCTTGCAATATGATGTCTCAGCATTCCACCCTTTCCTCTCTGGCCAATAGGATATTTTAAGTTTTCAGGTAGGTGAGATCACAAAACGTGGTTCAACTGTGAGTCCAGGTTTGCCAACAAGATTTTCTGCATGTTACAAAATGTGTAAGGTAAAGTTGTGCCATCGTATCGGTGTTGACTCCTGGAGACCACAGAGCCGTATGGTTGTCTTTGGTAGAATACAGGAGGGGTTTACCATTGCCCTCCCCCATGCAGTGTGAGATGATGCCTTTCAGCATCTTCCTATATTGCTGCTACCCTATATAGGTATTGCCCATAGTCTGGGGAACATACCAGTGAGGATTTGAACCGGCAACCTCTTGCTCCCTAGGCAAGGTACTTCCCCACTGCACCATTAGGTGGCTTACAAAATGTGTACTCTCCCCCAGTTTTTCTCCAGGCTCTTCATGTGACTCAAATTACAAATGCTTGCACAGGCTACAGAAGTTGACACATTAACTTACTCCCCCCACCAAATTATCTTATGTACTCTCATCTATAGGCCTATTTGGGCACCTCATTGGGTGCCCAAATCAACCAGTGTAAGCAGACCCTCCTAAACCAGTGCCAGGTGTTGCAGACACTATGAAAGGATAAAATAATTAAAAATAAACACCTTCCTTACTTTAGCAAAATTGTGACAGCCTGTTGGCATTTCTGATGCAATAGCATTTTCAAGCTGAGATTACTTATTTTCCCATGTAAGCAGCATGCACTAATCCTATGTAAACATCATTAGTATAGCTTCTCGGGAAATCTTTGAAAGAGCTCAATGGAAATCGTTAGAATAATAGAGCAAATTTTCAGCAGCTGGCACAACCGTGTAAATATTTAGCAAAAGTAGTTGGGAACCTCCCATTAAAACTCAGAAACATATGGGCAGAAAATGTTTGTTTATAAAAGCAGTTGATTGTCAACTGAAGAATGCTTCAGGAAAGATATTTCTGTATTGTAATTGTAATGTGCTGCAATGAAAAAACTGAACAAGCAGGTCAAGCATCCATGAAACTTCATTATTTTCAGAGCATGCCATGAGTCCTGTGGAACATAGGGAGCTGCTTTCTACCATGTGAGACCATTGGTCCATCTAGCTCAGTATTATCCACCCTAGGGGTTCCCAAGGTGTGGTACTCCAGATGCTGCTGAACTACAACTCCCATAATCCCCAGCCACAATATTCATAGCTAAAGGTGATGGGGGTTGTAGTTCAGTAACTTGTGAAGTACCATCAGTTGGGAACCCCTGGTCTGCACTCACTAGATGTGGCTGTCCAAGGTTTCAGACAGTAGTCTGATATCCCCTACCTGAGGATACCAGAGATTGAACCAGGGACCTGAGAAGGAGAAAGAGGAAAATGGAGTTTTTTCTGAATAAAGCATAGTTAAACAAAAGATTGTTTTGAGTTTATGCAGGAAGCAAACTATAAAACATTTGGCGATGAGATGTTGAATTAGCTATGTGTGTGAGCCTGCAAAGCTTGTGAAGCTTCCTGTTTCATTGCATTACTGGGCCTGCATTCCTGAACTACTGCATTCTATTATTGCTGCTGCTGATTGTTTCTCCAGCTTCCTGACTGGCACAACCCCTGAACGTACTTTTTCCTTATCAATCCTGGACTCTGTTGTTCACTTGGATGCCCACTGTAGCATGGCTCAGATCCCACCACCACCTTTTTTTTCTTGTCCACCCCAGGAGAACCTGCTCTTCCCTGGAAACAATGGAGGACCCATTTCTGCAATTACCTCCTCTCTATACCAACCCCTGATTTTACTCCAGCAAAGCAGAAGGCTATATTGTTTAACTGGCTGGACCCTGAAGGCCAACAAATATATACTCATTTGTTGTTTCCTACCAACTTGTAAAGGGATACCAACCCTTATGCTCTTCAAGCCTTAGATGATCATTTCAAACCTACTTTGAATGTGATTGCTGAATGTTATGAGTTCTAATCTAGGTTCCAACTGCATGGTGAATCTGTCGATCAGTATGTCACAGTATTGCATGCCTTGAGTGTAACCTGTGAGTTTGCCAGCTTTACTGATGAAATTATCAGGGATCAGATTGTTATGAAAACAAACTGCTCCAAACTGCATGGAAAACTGCTACTGGAGCAGAAACTTACCTTGGATAAAGTTATAGAGATGGCAGGGGGCGGGGGGGGTAGATGCTCTTCACTGTGCCAACTCACTCTCTTTGGTACCCTGAAACTAACTTCCTGAGATCCAGGCTGCTCAATCTAAATCCTTCCAATCCCAATCTCTTCATATGGCACTGCCCCAGAAACTGGCAGCACAAGAAAGAGAGAGCTACCACTGTTACCAATGTGGAGATTGCCCACAATGTCCATTTTGCTCACTGTTCTGCACGGAAGGTCACATGCAACAGGTACAAGAAAAGGGGACTCTTTGCTAAGGTTTGCAAGTCTGCTATTACGGATAGCATTTTAAGTGTGACAGTCCAAGAGCCTGCTTCTCTACATTGTCAAGTAAAACCTAATGGCCACGAATTGCGGATGCTGGCTGATTCTGGTTCTCCTTACACTATTGTTCCCATCAACTTTACAAGAAACTCTTCAATCCATCAGATCTGCACCTGCAGCCCTTCAGACATCCACCCATGGGGTTATGGAGGTGTCCCTATTGCCATAAATGGATACTTCACTGCTGTCCTGGAATTCAAAGGACGTACTGCAGAAGAGAAAGTGTATGTGTCACAAAAGGGCACCTCAATAGTGGGCTGGAAACATCAGAAAGATCTGTGGATAGTGTTAGATCCAACTAGCACGGAACCCGTATGACAGATGATGGAACATCCATATGCTGCTATGATGGCTGATTTCTTGAACATTTTGCTGATGCTCCTGGTACTACCATACATTGCAAACAAAAAATTCGATGAAGGCAAATGCAATACTTGTACAACACAAAGTGAGGAATGTACCCATAGCATTACACCAACCACTTAAAGTGGAGCTTTCAAGACTATAGCATGCTGACATCATAGAACCTATTGATTCATCAGAATGGGTTTCTCTGATAGTTCTTGTACAAAAATCAAATGGTATACCTTGAATGTGCGTGGATTTAAGAGATATGAATTCCAACATGGTAGTGGCTTGTCATCCATAACTCAATATCAATGAAATGTTGCTTATTCCAAAAGAGGCATCCGTGGTCAAAATTTTGGACTTGTCTTTGGCCTATCATCAAATTTCTGTGCTCAAAAGTTCTCACAAATACACATCTTTCATTACCCCAGTCTTTTTCCGTTCAAAAGACTGACCGTTGAATTAGCCTCTGCAGCTTTGGTATTTCAAAGAATAATGCATGCAACTTTTGGAACTATGGATGACATCACTTACTTTCAGGATGACATTTCCATGTATGGCAAAACCATTGAGGAACATGATGCTAAACTGACAGGTATTATGGATGCTCCAACACAGGCTTACTATCTCTTTAGAGAAATGTCAGTTTTGCACACACTCAGTGATGTACTTCGGACGCACACTATCTCAGAGTGGTGTAGATCCTAAAACAGACTTGGGGAAAAGTATTTGGGAAGCACCAGAGTCACACAATAAGGATGCACTTTGGTCATTTTTAGGACTCTGTGGGTATTACTCTAAATTAGTTAGACAATTTGCCTCAAAGGTTGTTCCATTGGGTCATTTTTTTAAAAAAAGAATGGAGCACGTAGCTGGGATGCATCCCGCAAGGCTAGTTTTCAGACTATCAAATCAGCCATTGCCGAAAGCCCTGCTCTCACTTCTTCTGACACCAATGGGCACATTATTGTAACTAATAATGCTTCTAAATATGTCTTGGGTGCTGTCATGACCCAACAAAAAGGGGACAGGGAAGTTGCAGTTGCCTTTGCTTCCACCATGCTTACTGCATCAGAGAAGATGTATTCTGTCATTGAGAAAGGAGCTCTAGCATGTTTCTTGGTGGTGAGGCACTTCAGGACTTACTTGTGGGGCAGATTCACCTTTCAGTCAGACCATCAACCTCTATCTGTTTTATTTACTACTCTGATCACATAAAGCCACACCAAGAATAGCCAAATGGATCACCAGACTTATGGACTTTGATTTCCAGGTGGAATATCTTCCAGATATTTGGAATACTACTGCGGATTGTTTATCTCGACTTCTACTTCTAGGCCAAGAGGAATCACAGAATAAGAGGATTAAGGAATAGTAATTGCACAGATAGCGTCATCCACTCATGAAGTGATCACATCTTCTGAGTGGAAAGTGGCCCTCAGTGCTGATCAAGTGTTTATTGAACTTAAACATTACATAACTAATGGATAGCCATGCAAAAACAGGTTAGGAACATAGGAAGCTGCCATATACTGAATCAGACCAAAGAGTGCATCTAGCTCAGTCTTATCTCCACAGACTGGCAGTGGCTTCTCCAAGGTTGCCGGTAGCAATCTCTCTCAGCCCTATCTTGGAGACGCCATGGAGGGAACTTGGAACCTTCTATTGGAGCCGCTCTAGAAAGAGCAGAAGGTTTCACGTTCCCTTCCTGGTAGCATCTCCAAGATAGGGCTGAGAGAGATTCCAGCCTGCAACCTTGGAGAAGCCGCTGCCAGTCTGTGAAGACAATACTGAGCTACATAGACCAGTGGTCTGACTCAGTAGGTGGCAGCTTTCTATGTTCCTGTGTTCCACTGACAGTGTTTAAAGCTACCACCAAACTTACCCAATGGCAACAACTGGTAGGGCTTTCTATGCCATCTCAACCTGAGAATACAGAGTTTCGTGATTGGATAAGGGAGAAGCAAATTGTATGTGGATCAGAAACTGGGTATGAAACAGCAAGCATTGAAGGTGAGTACAGCTTCCTTATAAAGTGAGAAAGGGATGTTCCCTGGAGACGAGAGCCGGTCTTGTGGTAGCAAGCATGGCTTGTCCCCTTATCTAAGCAGGGTCTGCCCTTGTTGCATTTGAATGGGAGACTACATGTGTGAGCACTGTAAGATATTCCCCTCAGGGGTGCCTACCACCCACTGAACAGCAAAGCAATCGGAGACTCCTGCAGTTATTTGTGAATATTTGAAGTTTTATTTATTTTTGTATTCCTCCCATGGGGAATAATGGGGATTCTAGCAAATGTATCGCTTCACATCGGAGGGAAAGAGGTGGCCCAGAGCAGAGTGTGGTCGATGGTAGTGCCCAATGGGGGCAAGGAAGCTACCATAATTATTTCAAAGGAATTGGGCAAAGAGATGGGTTTTTTTGTGATTTGTTGAAGTTTATGCGTCTTTAAGGTTTTTATCCATAGCGAATAATGGAGGTTTCATCAGCCCCATAACTGCACTTGGGGGGCTCTGGGGTAGCCCAGAGCGAGTGGTGGTGTAGTGCACAGAGGATGCCAACCATCCCCATGGGTTGCTAACCCTTGGGGTACTGGGTTTTGTTGTTTCTGAGGTGTTCTGAGTGTAGATTCTCTGGTTGCAAATGAGAGTGAATTCATGATTTATCATTGAAAATCTAATATGCTTCCAGTGAAGTGATACATTTGCTGGAATCCCCATTATTCCATATAGGAGAAATTAAAAAATGAAAAAAGTCAAAAATCCACAAATAATTGCAGGAGTCTCCGATTGCTTTGCCGTTCAGTGGGTGGTAGGCACTCCTGGGTGCCTACCACCCACCCCAGTTTTTTGCCCCTCAGTACTCCACATAGGGAATAATGGGCAATAATGATAAAAATTTCAAAAATTCGTTAAAAATCGTAGGAGTGTCTAATTGCTTTGGGGTTTGGGTGGTAGTTGGCACCCATCGGTGCCTACCACCCAACCCAGTTTTGGAGGCTCAAACCAGTTCAAAACAGTTTGAACTAGGTTCAGATTCAAAACTGGCAAACTGGTTTTGTGCACATCCCTAATGGCAGCTTCCTATGTTCCTATGATATTCCGGACCAAAATAAATGTATGGACATTGAAATGCGTTTGTTCAAGTTGGAAGATCTTTCATTTGTTTTGTTTACACATTAAAGAGGTCTAAACATTTTCATCTGGAGTATGGAAGTATGTGTATAGCATTGCTATTTTATCACTTTATTCGAAACAAATAATCTAAATCCAAGGAGATTCTGTCATATTAGATATTGGAAAGAAATTGAACAGTGTGAGATTTTCAAGCATACGTGCTATGAGACAAGAGGGAAGGGAGTCTGATCTCAGGAGAGGAACTGGAGAGGAATTTGCTCTAGCCTCCAGTTTTGACCTCACAGATCAGGTTGATGAAAATGATGGGCAATTCTCTGTGCCAGAAAACAAATCACTAATAGCTCCTTTGTCAGAGAGCCCAAGCATTTGGAGAAGTTTGTGTGACAGGAGACCACCAAAACAAGACTTTGACACCAAATTTTAAATGAATTCAATTCCGGTTGTTATAAAGGGGAACAGTGTTCTGAATTCTGTCTAGCAATCTTTTATGTTTTGTTAATCAGAAGTTTGTCCCAGTGGGGATCCAGTAGAGAGTGTGGGGGGTGGAATCAAAAAGGAGGGAAAGGAGGAGGAGGAGAAAAATGGAGTTGTTTCTGAATAAAGCTTAGTTAAACAAACATAAGATTACTTTGCGTTAATGAGGGAAGCAGTTATAAAACAGCCCTATCCCCTGTGGAACTTTGGATGGCTGCTTCCAACTTTTCCAACTTTTCTAAATAGTGAGTCAGAGTCTTACTACTCTAATATTTCATGATGACCTTCTCTATTGAAAGCTAAAGAATCAGTATGATTTTCCACAGAGAAGTCAATGGGACACTTTTTCAACCCTCCTCCATATATTTATCTATCCCGACAGACTTATTTTCTATCTTGCTGTGATTCCAGGTGAAGAGTTTTCCTTCTTAAAAGACCTTTCTGACATGACAGCTGCGGAGGAGAGCCAATACGTGATGAAGCTTGCCAATTCCCTCTACATACAGAATGGATACCATGTCAGTGACAAATTTTTGCAGCTGATGAAAAAGTACTTTCAAGCCGAAGTAGAAGACGTAGATTTCAGTCAAAACGTAGCTGTAGCCAGCCACATCAATCAGTGGGTGGAGAACCATACAAATAGTATGTCCCTGCATTTTATACTCCTCCTTCTGTCACCTGTTGCCATGTTTATGTCTTTATAATCTATACTTATATAGAGATAAGTCTAGGAATTGGGAGCTTAATTATCTTCTATCTTCTATGTGCTTTGATTTCATTTTCCTTTCTTTCTTCATGATCAACCTGTTGAGACACCCCTGAGTGCTTTAAAATTGCTCATGGCCAACATTTTCTGTTGCAGCCAGGTTGCTTTGGAGATGGGTTTAAAGACATTTACATCCTGCGTCTAAATATTTGCTTTGACATTTCTTCCAGAAACTCGGGTGTGAATTCTTCTTCTGCAGTGCAACCATGACTGCCTAGCCTGAGACATTTACTCTGGCACAGGGACTGGCACACCCACTTCCAGGGTGTATTTTCTAGGTCGGGCAAGTCCAGAGGATCAGGCTGTTCAGCTCAATGATGTGCTTTTATGAAAATGCCACCAGCCCTAATCCACCGTTTTTAAAAGCAGAGTCATAAAAGTTGGAAGGGCCTCAAAGGTTGTCAAGCACAAATGGGCAGGACTGTCTGGCTACACCTAAATGAACTGAATGCCACTAGATAAGACACTGGGAAGTCTGCGATGGTTTTCTACAATGACAGATGTAGCTAGCAGAGTTGTGGGATTTGCATTGGGATCATAGTATTGAATTGTTTGTTTTATTACCTATATAAACCACCTAACACCTAGATCTCAAGGTGGTGTACACAGCATAAAACAATAAATAAACACCATAGCAATAGCAATAGCACTTACATTTATATACCACTCTATAGCTGGAAGCTCTCTAAGCGGTTTACAGTGATTTAGCATATTGCCCCCCATGTCAAAAGCCTGCAATTTTTAAATAGTTTTAGGCTAGCAAAAGTCCTGAGAAAACAAGTTCATCTTAAGCAATTCTTTAAAGGCAGCTGGAGATGGAGAAGCTCTTATACTGACAGGGAACACATTCCAAACCCTGGGGCAGCCACAGAGAAGGCTCGGTTCCACGTTAGTGGCAGCTGTAACCGAACCTCCTCATGTGATCTTGGTGAGTGGTGGGGTTCATGACAAAGGTGGCATGCTGTTAAGTACTCTGAACCCAAGCTGTTAAGATTTAACCCTTTCGCCCTGAGCCATTTTCCCCAAATGAAATCTTCTTCCCCTGTCCTATCAGGCTTCTATTTATCCTGCAAGAGAAAATATGCAGGTACATATGCAGTGTTCCCTCTAACAGGGATTCCCAGATTTTGTTGATGACAACTCCCAGAATCCACAGCTGCAATGGCTTTTGCTTGAGGATTATGGGATATGTAGTCAACTATATCCGGGAATCTCTGTTAGATGGAACACTGGTACCCATATGGCACCTGTACATTTAGGTAAAGGTAAAGTAAAGTGTGCCATCGAGTCTATGTCGACTCCTGGCGACCACAGAGCCCTGTGGCTGTCTTTGGAAGAATACAGGAGGGGTTTACCATTGCCATCTCCCAGGCAATATGAGATGATGCCTTTCAGCATCTTCCTATATCGCTGCTGCCCCATAGCCTGGGAAACATACCAGCGGGGATTCGAACCGGCAACCTCTGCCTTGCTAGTCAAGTCATTTCCCCGCTGTGTATATTTACCCCCCTTAGGAAATAACAGTTTGGAGTGAGAAATTTCAGCTGGGACAGTGGCACAAGAGAAAAGTGGAGGGTGCAGTGGATAAAACAAGAAAGAGAAACAAAGAAGAGGAGAGGGAAGGCTAATGGGATGAATATCCGCTAGGAGGCTTTGCACACAGGGCTTCTGCCCCGAATCTCCTTCAGAAGGAGGAATCTCCTTCAGCATTCACACACCATCAAAACTTACCTCGAAGTCCCTTCGAGATTTTTGGATCCACTCCACACACAAACTGGGCTTTGTGATGTGAATTCTAGCTTATCTTGATGTATGTCCAGGTTTTTTAAATGTTGGGTTTAAGCTACTTTTTCTGAGAACTCTGGAACAAATGGGAGAGGAACTGATGTAAAATCATTAGCATGATAAGATGCATGCTCTCTTCAGAAATCCAGATCTCTCTCTCTCTCTCTCTCTCTCTCTCTCTCCCTCCCCACCCCCACATTGGCTAGGAGGAAAATGGAGCGTGCCATGTGGAGTTGTTTTAAAAAAAAACCAAGAGCAGAGGGGAGGGGCTTCTTCCCTCAATGCCATAAGTGTGCTTCAAAATGGCTTCACTCAACATTTACCCTGAAGCCTGAAGCCAAGTGCGAATAACTCCCAGGGCAGCTACACACAGAGGTCATTCACACAATTAAAAACTGCGTTCTATGGTATACTACATACTTAAATTTCTCCTCACAACAAGCCTGTGAAGTAGGTTAAGCTGAGAGAGAAGTGACTGGCCCAGAGTCACCCAGCAAGTATCATGGCTGAATGAGGATTTGAACTCGGGACTCCGCAGTCCTAGTCCAGCACTCTAACCACTACACCATGCTGGCTCTCATCAGTCTCTCATCTTCAAAGCATTTTTAGCACAAATATGTCACAAGTCACTCAGCAATGCCAAAATCTCCCGTATGTATTTGGAAGCACGTGGCTGTTCAGATCAGGGCTATATCTGGTTCTGACGCATGTTGCTTGTTCTATTCCTAATAAAACGAAAGGACCCATCTGTAACCAACGCTGAAATCCGGTGTGCTTACTCAATTCATCACTCTGTCGATGCAGAATTCCAAACTCAAAATTACCATACCGAAAGCAAGCAATCCGCTCCCGGTTGGCGACACCAGGTAGCAGACAATGCCTTCTGATTTGGAGTGATTTATTTCGGAGTGTGGGCTCAGCAGCTGCTACGCTTGGCTAACAAGCCTCTCATGACTCGGACAGATGCAAGACGTCTCTTCCGTTCCTTGAGCAAATGCCAGTGGGCTGGATACTGAGAGCACTTACTCTGCTTATTACTCTTAGAGCCGGTGGGATTTTGCCTGGCAAAAAAATTGAAAGATAAGATGAGGATACGGCACCTAGCTTGTAAAGTTTCCAGTCGGCTGGACTGCTTTGTGTGACTTGTGACCCATTTGTGCTAAAAACGCTTTGAAGATGAGAGGCTGTCAAGAGAATAACTCTGATAAGGTAGACATGTGTTGTCTTTAATAAGGAGAGCCCTAGTGAATCAGATCAAAGGACCTATCTAGTGTATCATTCTGCTCCCCACAGTAGCCAACCCACTCTGATCTCATGGCCCCAGAGAGAATCCTAGTGGCTACATTCAAACTGCATTTAAACTGCAATTAAATCTTTAGCTGATTGGTAAATTAATGGAATTTGTTAAACATTGTAGCACTAGTTTGATGCTGATGCTTCTAAACTATTTAGTAGTAGACACCAGGCAGGTTTATTTACCTACACTGAAGCTTGGGTTCTACCCCCACCCGCTGCCCAAACACTTGACAGTTTAGTCTGAAGAGCTGAAAATCAGTTTTGAACTGGAAATTATCTATCACTTCTGTTTGTTTTGTTTTCTTGCGTTTTGCAGGCTGGGTGAGCTTTGATTTAAATGTTCAATTAGACATGCTGATTGATGTGCTCCTTTTCTCCCCTTTCATCTGACAGACATGATCAAAGATTTTGTGTCGGCAAGGGATTTCAGCGCTCTTACTCACTTGGCCCTCATCAATGCAATCTACTTTAAGGGAAATTGGAAGTCTCAGTTCAGGCCAGAAAACACGAGAACATTCTCCTTCACTAAAGATGATGAAAGTGAAGTGCAAATTCCAATGATGTATCAGCAGGGGGAATTTTATTATGGTAAGCAAAGTGTCCATACATTTCTTTAAGTATCCAACTGCAGACCGGATTTGACACTGGGTTCACATCAAATCATTTGGCTATTTAGTGCCAATTTTTAATGCCAATTAAGAATTGGCATCCTTAATGCCAATTCTCACACTGTATTAATGTCATTGGAAACAAGCCTTTTGAGAATATCCTGTGCACAGTCCACATGAGAATGGATGGGAAATTCCATCCATTTCAGTGGGATGTGGACAAGGGAAGCTGTTGGAAGATGGTTTCCAGGATTTTTGATTCTCCTATAGTCTATGGAACTTACTCTTGGTTGTGATCCAAATGGCTCCCTCTCTCCAAATCTTCTGAAGACTACCCTCTTTATCCAGGTTTTCGGCCAGTGATTTGCCACCTGCTCTATTTTTTGGTCGGAGCTACATCTATTTTATTACTGCTTTTAACTTAACTGCCCTGGGGGCGGGCGTGTGTGTGTGTGTGTGTAACTGATTTTTGCTTATTCTTTCCCTCTCCATGGCAGCTGCCTCCTGTAATACCTTCCATTCAATTCCAGAAGGATCTCCCAACCCTCAGGAAATACTTTTCAATAGCCATAGAGGACTGCAGGGAGAAGTGGGTGGGAAAACACCGTTGCTCAAGTGGAACTTTGCTACAAGCAAAGGAATCTATTCAGGAATCTTCCCTCCTGGATGTGTAGCTTAGGGATGTTATTGAATTTCTCTCTTGCCAAAATTTGCAATAGAATACATAGTTCTGGGCCCTTGCGACTCCTCAGTAGACTGGATTTCATACATACCATGATGTCTCTGCATTTGGTATATTTGTGGAAGAATAAATATTTAAATGCATACTTTACAATATATTATCACATCAACTGTTTTGATTTGAAAATACTTGGAAAGATGTGTTTAAATCCATTGTGGAGTTTTGTTTTTGTTTTGTTTTTTAGTGATGGGGTGGGGGAAGTCTGTGGGTTTTTAATGGAAGAGAGTAGAATGGAAATCAAAGGAAAATGGGCAAAATTCAAAAGGAGTGCAGAATGAGAGTTCCTTCCTTCCCAATCCCAGTTAAGTATCTGTTCAGCTTTAAAGGTGGACTACCATGCCATTTTCTGGATTACGCCATCGTGCACACATAATAGAAGGAACATATTGGACTCTTGCTCTGGGCGCTTTCTAAATTACCCACTGCAACTATGGTAAAATGCTTTGGCATAGCAGGATCGAATTGAAAATGACCCCCAGAATCTTCAATGGAATTTCCCAACAAATACAGCTACTTTTTGCAATGGACATACAATGTTACAGTACTAAATTGCAGCAATGAAATCTGAAACAAGGCATCCGAAATGTGAACAGGACCCTGTTGACAGCGTAGGGACTGTGGTGTCACAACACAGGAAGTACGGAAGCACACTTAGCAGATACGTTGTGACACTGTTGTAGGGGTTAATCTGGAAAGTGCCCTGGTGTGTCAAATATTGACCAACATGATGCAGAGCTTTCCATTGGTAATGCCAAGCATTCGGTAATGCTGATAAAAGAGAAAGAGAGTCTGGAATTCAAATCTCTGCCTTCATTCCTAAGATGCAAAAAGGGAACAATATGGTTATCCAGAGAGTGATTGTGAGGATGATTAAAAACATGATTGTATGGCAAACAAAAAGGGGAAAGAAATTGGTAGACCACAAATAAAGTAACTCAATAATGCATCTTTAAAAAGGGTATAACAAATATATGTATTGCATAGCCACCAAAGGATAAAAACATTGGTGTAATAATACGAGGACACAACCCAAAAGAATGAACCAGTAGGTGGATTTGTCTTGTTATATATAAATTAATTGTTTCTTTCTTTTAGGGGAGTTTAGTGATGGCTCTAATGAAGCGGGTGGCATCTATCAAGTTCTGGAGATTCCTTATGAAGGGGATGAGATCAGTATGATGATCATTCTTTCTAGACAGGAAGTTCCGCTAGTCACACTGGAACCTCTGATCAAAGCCCAGTTGATTGAGGAATGGGCAAGTTCTGTGAAGAAGCAGAAGGTGGAGGTGTATCTACCAAGGTGAGAATGCATTTTTAGCTCTTTGCGGTGGAAAGAGAAGAGCCATTTAGTGCACCGTTTATTATGCTCGATTGGCAGTGACTGGAATTCAGATCTCTCCTCAACCTTGAACTCCCTGGGAGCATTTGGAAAGTTGCTTCTTCTTTTTCGCCTCAGTTCCACAGAGGTAATGAGGACACATTAGCATTCTTCAGTGAGTGGTTGTAAGAAAGAATGAGAAGATACTTGCATGGCAAGCAGCCTTGAATCCAAAGAAGCCCCTAGAGCAGACCTGCTCAATTTAGGGCCCCCAGCTGTTTTTGGACTACAACTCCCATAATCCCAGCCACAGTGGCCAGTAGCCAGGGATTATGAGAGTTGTAGGCCAACATCTGCAGGGGGGCCGGATTTGAGAAGGCCTGCCCTAGATGGAATAGAAGGTACTGAGGTTTGCGCGGGGTGCCGGGGTTAGGGGCGGTTCCTTCGGATATCCACAGACAACTGCAGTTCCAAATGCCACATCGCATGTCATCCTGAGGGTCAGCCCACACCATCAGGACTGGCTTTTTAGCAGGAGCAAAGGAGTTGCAGCAAGAAGGAAGAGATAAGAAATATCTGTTGCATTGGCAGACTTCCCCATGCAATTATTTTGGTACATGCCGTAGCTTTTCAAGCAGCTTCTATTTTGAATATGTAGATATGTGGCATCCACGTTCCTCACCTGTATCCCAGCCAGCATTGCCATCTGTTGTTCTCTGCCTTGGCCTGCTGGCTGAGTTTTAGCCATGCCTGCTTCTTCTCTTCTTGCTCTTAGGCCGGGACACCTATTACTGCAGGGGTTCTCAAACTTGGGTCCCGAAGTGGTGATGGACTACAGCTCCTATCATCCCTAGCCACAATGGTTGTGCCTAGGGATGATTGGAATTGTAGTCCAGTGGCATCTGGGGACCCAAGTTTGAGAAACCCTGTAGTAATGTACTATATAGAATGGTTTGCCTCATGGCATTGTTTGAAGATATTTCTCCATCCACGGGCTTCCTCAGGCTTGTCATCCTATCAAATATCCTGATCAGGAAACAGCTTGAATCTGCTCAGTACTCTCCATCTCTGCATCAGTCATCTGCCCTCCTCAACTGATACTTTTGTCTGTCAGCTGTTTTGCCTCCCTAGTCCACTCTCCATCTTTGCCTCAAGTGGGCATCCCTAGAACTCCTTTCAGCACGTATTCAGGTACAAGGGAGACCAAAAACGTATTGAGAAACTGTGTATTTGGGGGCTTGTTTTTCTGCACATCTGCCGAGTGGTTTCACTTAAGCCCCAATCCAAATCTGGGTGGACCCAATTAATTACCTTCGTATTGTATCCATGCTGAATCTGGCAACACCTTTATTAGTAGATATAAAATATACAATAAAGTAGCCTTTGAAAGAAAAGTTTAAAACTTTGATTCTTGCTCAGGCCTGTACTGAATGTAGACTAGAACCTTTGGAGTAGGAGCCTTTGGTGGTATATAAATAATATAAACATTGTTCTCACATGTTGATAGATAGATAGATAGATAGATTGATTGATTAAGTACTGTAAAGTCGGTGTCGACTCTTAGCAACCACATAGATAAATTATCTCCAGAATGATCTGTCTTCAACTTGACCTTTAAGGTCTCGCAGTGCTGCATTCGTTGCTGTTATAATTGAGTCCATCCACCTTGCTGCTGGTTGTCCTCTTCTTTTCTTGCCTTCAACTTTTCCCAGCATTATGGACTTCTCAAGGGAGCTGGGTTTGCGCATAATGTGTCCGAAATATGAGCCTGGCCATTTGTGCCTTGAGTGAAAATTCTGGATTGATTTGTTCTAGGATCCATTTGTTTGTTTTCCTGGCTGTCCTTGGTATCCTCAAAAATCTTCTCCAGCACCAAAGTTCAAAAGCATCTATACTTTTTCTATCTTGCTTCTTCAAAGTCCAGTTTTCTCATCCATAGAGTGTTACGGGAAAAACCATTATCCCAACAATTCTAATCTTTGTAGGTGTAGACATGACATGTCATCTAAATATATTGCATCATCACATGTTGATTCATCTTAATTATGGCAAAAGTTAACCTGTATGTGTCTAGTGAACCAAAAACAGAGTGGGAGGCACTGTTTCTTCTAAGGCATGTGTGTGCTTACAAGTTTTTGGATGTCAGCTCAGTTCATTTTAGATCCCACTCAGGTTGAATCAGGAAGGCTCCACTCTGAATGCAGGTGCGCGCACACTGCCTTGATACTGCCGTCCAGAACAAAACTCATTCCGCCCAGAGATGTAAAAAAATTAGAGGGACTACTAGTGTGGGGTTATGTATTAGAGTGAGACAGACAAGATTTCAGGGGATAAATTGTCAAGTCAATAGAAAAGTTTGTTTCTAGTATGTAGTAGACCACGGGGCCATTCACATAACCGTGTGGGCAGGGGGATGAGCGGGTGAGGGGAGGCTGGTTCAACTCACCTTCCCCCCCACCAACAGGCGAGCTCTTGAATGGTGCTGGGAGTGTGGACTCCACTCCTAGACTATCCGCACTGCATGAATAGGCCGGGACGACGCTCTGTGCCCTCTGGGGCTGAATAGAGCCCCAGCAAATACACAATCCCAGAGCCCAGCTTAAGGGCTCGCTCAAGCCTTTAACCGTGGCTAAGAGCTGGGTTTAAAAGCTGGGCTAGGCGCCACTGCCCTTCCAAGATCAGGCCAAATCCCAGCGCAAATCTCATGCGCAGCCTAACCCAGGCTGGGCTTCCCTAGACTGGTTAGTGTGTGTATGAGAACAGCCTGCATTTCTATTTAAACCAAGCTTATTGTTTTAAGAACTAGCAAGTTTTGATAAGTTCCTGTGTGAGATGTGGTGATTCTCTTGTGTAGCAGGGGGAGAGCAACTGGCCCTACCCAGCACAGCATCCCTCCAGTGGCTGTTGCTGGTTATCCTATCCTTCTTCTCAGACTGTGAGCCCTTTGGGGACAGGGAACCATATTATTTTATTGGTTTATATTGTTCTGTGTAAACTGCTTTGAGAACTTTTGTGGGAAAGCACTATATAAATATTCATGGTAGTAGCAGTCATTTTAGGTACTAAACAGAGTGCTTTTTGCTTCCTGGTAATAAAGAAGAGAAGAATATTCTACCCCAAGAGAAGAATAATCGGCTTCTTTTAATGCTATGTTGACTAGAAATGAAAACCGCTGCAAACACTGCATGTTCACAAGGTGTATTTAAGTTAATATGACAACACTGGGGATACTTAAGCAGCGTTAAGGAGCATTGCCTCGTTGTTTCAATAACTGCCAGCAGGCGGAGCTATTTCTGTATTTGACTTTGCATGAAGGCCAGCTCTGGTTAATGGAGCATCCCTGCTTCTTTGTGATCTTTTAATGTGAAGTATGCTGTGCCAGATCAGAAAGCAATCTTTCTCTTTCTCCAGAGATGGTGCAAGATTTCAACTGGAAGGGGGGCGGGAGGGGAGTTTGAAATGTAAAGTTCCCCTGGTTTGCTCTGACTCAGAATACACTCCACCTCTGCCACTACCCATGCCCTCCCTGCAAGGCTTCTCCATAGTTGGAGATGATGGGCCTAGCATGCATTCCCACCAGGAGAGCATGGTGCTTGTAGCAGAGCCTCACTTCTGCTGAAGTGAGCCTGCTACAACCTATTACTCATCCTCCATCCCAAGGTAAGCCTTCTGTGTCTTGTGGAAGACTGATGGGGAAGGGGAAGGGCAGTAAAAAAAATCAATTTGGCCTTTTGAGCATTCAGATTGGAAGTCCAAAGGCACACTATCGTATCCCACAATGGGTAGAGGATACTTATCCAAGTAAATAGGTCGTCGCTTCAGACCCATATCCAGTAGTGGTGTGTGAGCCGGGCGTTTGGCCGGCTCGGTTTGAATCGTGACCAGATTCTAACTGGTCCGGGCTCGGGCTTGGCCGAACCAGATCCGGTTCAGCCATCAAGCTGGGCCATAACTGGCTCACGGATCGGCTCGGGGGTATATTTCTAAAAGGGAATCCAATGAGGATTCCCCTTTACAAGTACAGGGGAATTCCCTACAATAAATGAGGGGGGGAGGTGGTATTTAGCTTTAAAATTACGGTACCAGGGACGACAACAGCGTAGACATCGGACGTGGCGGTGCGGGCTCCTCCAATCCTGCTGCCAAATGACAGCCTGGGCCAGCTGCAGCCTGATTCGAGCCTCTGCGCATTCGCAGAGGCCATTAGAGTGACCTCCACATGCGTGCAGACAGAGGCCATTTGCATCACCACACGAAGCAAGCTGGCTCACACATCCCAAATATCCTGTAGGAATCCATGACACTCACGCAGCAACAGCATTCCACATAGGAATTCGCAACCAAAGCCATAGGAATGAAGAGGGGTGTTTCATGTTTCCCCAGGAATAATAGCACACTCGTGGAGTGCTAGGTAAATCCAGCATCCAAACTCCAAACGCCTTGAAGGGAAGATGTGCAATCTTTGCGCTGCTAATGAGGAAACCAATGCACATTTATTGTGCAAGATTCCCGTGCAGAGCAACGCCATTCATGAAGCAAATGCCTCCAACTTGGTTACTGTTATTAGCTGGTACTTCTCCCATTTTGCATTCTTCAACTAAATTATGTTTGGGAGACATTTTTGCAGATTAGTTTCATGGTCTGTTTCACTGCTACACAAAAGTGGATTAAAAAAATGTTGATCACTTTGGCTGAGAAACAATGATTTGAGAACGAAACGAAGGTAATTTAACAATTCTGCGCCATTTTCCTATTAAGACAAGTAAGCTGCAGTTTCAGTCGCAGGCAGATAGCACAGACAGAAAATTGGAGACATTGTGATTAACCCGGCTTTGCTTAGTAGTTCAGGCCTTATTACAAATGTAGAAGTTTAAGAAATGTTCACATTATAATTGGATGGAATCTTTCAGGGCACTGAAATTTTAATTTTATTCCTCTGCTGTTCCTCAAAGTATGGGGCCTGCAGGCCACATCCTTTCCCCCTCCTGCTCTATTTTTTTTTAAAGGCATAGCATAAAATATTTATGAAGTATTTATACAGTACATCGATAACATCCAGCAGATCTGCTTGCAATCCTCAGAGAAATTCAACCTTGGAGTCTGCAATTAATCTCTAGAATTTAATAAGGAGATTACTGCTCTGGAGTACTGCACTCCAAGCTTCTGCTAGCTACCTTTTTTCTTTCCTATTACGAAAATTGTGCTGGAGAGAAATAGCATCTAGTTTTATCCGTTCTCAGCTATGCTTCACTCATTAATATTTACAAAGAGCCTTGAGAATGGGCAAAAAAAAAAAGGCTGCAAAGAATCTCCTTTGTATATAAAAGACGGTTCCCAGGCTTCTGTCACATCTTAGAGTCACACTCTAGAGTTACCAAGAGATTGGTCCCAGCATGAGGCTAGGCAGCACCTTAATGACTGTGGTTACATAGGAACATAGGAAGCTGCCATATACTGAGTCAGACCATTGGTCTTATCTAGCTTAGTATTGTCTTCACAGACTGGCAGCGGCTTCTCCAAGGTTGCAGGCAGGAATCTCTCTCAGCCCTATCTTGGAGAAGCCAAGGAAGGAACTTGGAGCCTAGATGCTCTTCCCAGAGCAGCTCCATCCCCTGAGGGGAATATCTCACAGTGCTCACACTTCTAGTCTCTCTTTCAAAAGTAGGTTTAATCCCTAAGTAGGTGGTGTGCTGGATTGCATCCTTTTCATTTCTCCCATATAAATATTATGCTGTCCATATGCATGCTGGCTTACAAAGTAGAGGAGGACTTTGCTTCTCTGCCCCAAGGAGCTTACAATCTGTCTAATCAAGAGTTATTATTCATTTCAATGAGGAATTGGCACCTGAGATTCTTTTCCAGGACCACCCCTGCTCATGTGGCGGTGGGGGTGGGCACAATGTCTTTCCTTCCTTTCACCCCCAAACCTGGAGGGCAAGAGATTAATTAGCAGCAATTTCCACTTCCTCCACCCATCTGTCAGAGCCGTTTCCCACAGTGGCTAACCAGAGATCTCAGGGAAGCAAGCACATGTCAGGATGTCAAAACAAAAGGTCTCTCGTACTGTTGTTCAGTGGCATATTTATTTTATTTTATTTCTTAAGTTTATATACCCCTTTTCAACAGCAACAAAAACTGTAAAAGCAGTCTGCATAGCAAAAGGAATGAGTGGACGGCGCCCTATCCTCAGGGGGCTTACAGTCTAAAAGACTAGCAACATGCAGGTTCCGTATTTTACCACATAAAGAAAAATGCGGCAGTAACTGTCAATTTTGTTCTAAAGTTTAGAATAATACTAACTTTTTATGGCCAGCATCCTAACTAAGGAAGCACCAGTATGCACCGTTACTGTGGCTGAATTCTAGATTAATTCTGCTCTGGTGCTCATGGAGGTGGGGGAGGTCAAATTTTGACAACCTCCCCACAACCACCACAGGGTGACACAGAGGAAGTCCTTGGGGACATATTGTCGGATGACATGGAAGGATTCTGGGGGAAGTTGAGGCCACCAAATTCTCCCCCACCCCAAACTCCCTGCACAAGTGCTGGAGCTGAATTAGTAGTCCCATCTGCAGCAATGGTAAATCTCACGGAGCACCAGCATTTCATTAATTAGGGTGTCAGCCAATATGTTTTATTATATTTGGAAGAGCGGTTGGTGATTCTATATATACTTTTTTAATCTTGGTTTTTGTGGCATACGGCCTTGAGTACTGTGCAGAAAAGCAGTATACAAGTCCTATGATAAAATTAAAAATATAGCCATCATAGTCAATGGCTGTTGAGAGACTGATTCTCCATGGGGTGGAGAGCCAGCCTTGAATTGCTTCTTTGCTAAGCAGGATATGCCTTGGTTTGCATTCAGATGGGTGACATCTGTGAGCACTTGTCTTCTGTAAGATATTCCCCTCGGGGGATAGGCCCATAGCCATAGATCAGTGGTGGAGTATCTGTTTGTATACAGGAGATCCTAGGTTCACTCTCTGGCTTCTTCAGTTAGGATCAGAAGAGACTTCTGCCTGAAACCTTGGAGAGCCACTGCCAGTCAGTTTTTACAAAACCAAGCTAGATGGACCAATGGTCTTACTCGGTAAAAGGCAGCTTCCTGTGTTTCTATGAATCTGTACCCTTACTTACCTCAGAGGATTGTTATGAAGATAAAAGGAAGAATGGTGAATACCCAGACTAACAAAGTACTGGTGCAATAGCAGGGAAAGGTGGCAATTTTCATCTCTTCCACTTCCTCTAAAGCTTGCTGCAACTCCTGAAACTATGTCCCTGAAGGCTGTGCAGCCGTCAGGGATGTATTTTAAGGAGTCACAGTCTGTTTCAGAGGGAAGCGAAGAGAGATTCATAGTTCCTGTGAATCTGAACCTTCAGAGCTGTCTGAACTAGCAGCCGTCACCATAGCCTTCTGGCAGCGAATTCCATATATTAATTAAGCATTGTTTATAACATTTCCGGTATTGTTGGAGGAGAGAGCAACAGGTAAGAATATATAAGTGCAAATACAGAATTATTTTAAGGTGACTGACATGTCTGCAAGGTCACCCTTGTGTTCCTGAGCTATAGAGAAACCTAGCAAGGCATTCATACCCACTGGCACATCTCTGTCATGTCTCCAGGTAGCTGGCAGAAATCACCACTTCAGCCAGGAAATTGGAGCTGACAGCACGAAGGGTTTCTATTTAGATCAAATTAAATCCAAATAAGTTGTCTTCTCCTAGGTAATTGTAACTGGAAGGCTCCAAGGACTTACTGCCACTATCGGAAATTATTCCCCTGCTGCTGAGCACACAGCAGAATCTCAGGCTGTCATAGAAATATAAAATGCTGAGTTTATTGTCACACTAGTTTAGCTTTGTTCCAGTGTTCCTCAGCTTTATTTGCTCTACACAAAGTATTAGGGATATAAGAGAGGTCATACAGTATTTTACTTACTTTATTTATTTATTTATTTCCCTGCCTTTCCCCCATGCAGCTTGGTGTGATGTACATACTCATTGGTCATCATCCAGACTAACAAAGCACTGGTGCAGTGATGCTGTGCTGGTGCTACAAGGCAGGATGATCTTCATCTGTCTTGCCTTCTCTCGGAAACAGACTGTGACTCTCTAAAATACATCCCTGATGATTGCACAGCCTTCAGGGACATATTTTCAGGAGTTGCAGCAAACTTCAGAGGAAGTGGAGAGATGAAAACTGCCACCACCCCCGCCCAATCAACAGTGCTTCATTAGTCTGGGTGTTCACCATTGTCCCCTTTAATCTTCACAACAACCCTCGGAGGTAAGTAAGGCTGAGAGATAGTGATTGGCCCAGGGCCACCCAGTCAGCTTTTGTGTTGAGCAGAAATTTGAGCCTAAGTGTCTGCAGTCTAAGGCCCACACACTAGCTACTATGTCACACTGACTCTTTTATGTGCTAATCTTTTTTCTTCCCTCTGGAGGAATCATTCTGAGCAACAAGTCATTTTTGTCCAGATGGTCACATTTTGGTACACGTGACTTTGTGCTGCAGTCTCTAGGAATGAATCCTCTGCCTCTTCTCTGGCTAGGGCTGGCCATTTGACAAGTAAAATGCAGCTGAAAAGTAGCAATTCGCTTATATTTAGCAGGGGGAGAGTAACTGTCCCCATCTAACTCCAGTACAGCACCCCTCCAGTGCGCGTTGCTAGTGTCTTACCATATTTTCTTTTTAGATTGTGAGCCCTTGTGGGACAGGGACGTCTTCCTTATTTATTATGTGTTTTTCTATGTAAACTGTTTTGTGAACATGTGTTGAAAAGCAATATATAAGCAGTAGATGGATTTGCCTGAGGGGTGTCTGCTGTTCAAAAGCAAAACAAATAAAAAATCCCACTGGGCTTATACTGGCCCATTAACGCACCTCAAGGAGCTATTTTGATCTGCCTCCTTTATAGAAAATGTTAGGTCAGCATTTCTCAAACTTGGGTCCCTAGATGTTGTTGGACTACAATTCCCACGTTAGCATCATGAGGCTGTCAGAAATGGCTCGTGAGCCTTGCCTTATTTACAGTGCAGATTCCAAAATGCAGATTTGTTTTGAAGGAAAAGTCTGCTATAGATTCCTGTGTCTCTGAAACACTGTGACCCATCAATGCGAAGAGGACAGGGCATGGCCCCGAGTCGGTAGGCAGGGCCAGTCACATTTCATCTGTTGATTTGAATTAAGCAGACAGTTCTTTGGATGCGGCCTTCTAGTATTTAATATTGCATTCGTTTCTTCTAGCACAATCCCTATTGCTGGTTTTGTAGAGGGCATGATATTCCCTTAAAAGAGCATATGCGCACACGCACACACATGCGCACGCACACACGCTTATCTGTTTTGAAATTGTCCACAGCCTCTGTCTGTGTGAAGAGAGCTTAGAGTGTGGTGAAAGGCTGGGAGCTAGCAGAGAATGGCAGACACTTCCATGTACTCAGTGAAGACATGGAGAGGAAGCAGGGTATTATGCAGATCTATGGTGCGGCCATATTTGGAGCTGGCAGAGACTGGCAAACACTTCCATGTACTCAGTGCAGGCATGAAGCAGCAGTGCACCCACCCACCCCCATGCCCACAGGCTTACCAGGAGACTAAGAGAGGCCCCATACACTTGGAAACTGTGCATGGTGTGCACATATCCAGCACCTTCCACACTCCCTGTAAACACCTGGGCATCAGGGACAGGCCGCAGGCCTGACACCTGGAAGCATTTGTATGAAGAGGACTCTAGTGTGGCCAAGATAAGGCAGTCCGCTCAGGCATGGGCATAAGGAAGGGTGCAGGGAACAGCGAAGGCTGGCCACCATGGGCATTACCCCATGAGACTCCCTGCCACCACTGGGGCATGCTGTTCATGTTCCCTGATGTGAGCTAGGAACGCCCCTGCCACTGCTGCTTCATGGCATAAGTGTGCTGATACTGCTGCCTCCATTGCCTCAGCAGCATGCACAGACTGCTGAGCACTCCCCACAGGTGGGAAAGCATCATATTGGGCTTTGCCTCTGGCAGTAAACTGTTGTGGTCTGCCCCCGACCAAGACAGCCCAGGCAGGACTGTACAGGCCGGGGTTTCCCCCTGGCTTTTACTGAGTTTAATGGAATGAAGTATTGCTCCTCCTGAGGCACTGGCCAAGTTAATGGGTACAGAGGAGTGAGAATGGAGGAAGGGCTGGAACTTGCCCTCCTGCTCGGCCTTGTCAAATTTGACAATTTCATGATTTAGTAACAGCTCCCTAAATGCAGTCCAGGGAACGTCAGTGGATTTTATCCTTGTCTTACCCCAGCAAGCTCAAGGCAACAGATTTGTTCGTCCCCCCCCCGCCCCCACCAGCCCATGTTTCTCTGTGAAGTAGGCAGGAATGGCCCAAGAAAGGTTGCTGCCTAACCCTATTAACAAGCCCTGTTCACACATTCTGTTTGACACACATATAATCCTGATCTTCTGTAGCAAGCATGAATTGTCCCCTTTGCTAAGCAGCATCTGCCCTGGTTTGCATTTGAATGGGAGGCTACATGTGTAAGCACTGTAAGATATTTCCCTTAGGGGATGAGGCCATACCTCAGTGGTAGAGCATCTGCTTGCATGCAGACAGTCCCAGGTTCACTCTCTGGCGTCTCCAGGTAGGGGTGAGAGAGACTCTTGCCAGAAACCTTAGAGAGCCACTGCCAGTCAGTGAAGACAATAGAGATCTGCACGATCTAAGTGCTCTGAGAAGTTCATCTAACTGATGCCATCTGTGACCACCAGCCATGAGTCCTTGGCATGATGTCTTCTACCTTTTAGTGGACCTCTTTGAACTTGAGCCCTGTTCACGCATTATGTTGAATCCAGGAACCGCAGTGCACTTCCTATCTGTACCATGCTTTTGATGGGCCTGTACCCAGGTTCACTTCTAAAATGAATGCAGGGACAGTCATTCACACACAAACATGTATGACTGTGCAGATGTCTGTGTGCTCATACAACATAATGAGGCCCTCCACACGAGCAGTGTGGAGAGCCTAACTGGGCTCTGCGGGCAGAGTGGGCTTAGCCGAGGAGGGAGCTCACCCTGGGTGGCTGGATCGGCTGCCCACACAGCTACCGGATCTGTCATAGATCTGGTAGGGGGCGGCAGGGATCGGGGGCCACTTGGCCCCTGGAAGTCCCAGAATGCCCCGTGCAAGTGCGTGGGACATTCTGTGGAGACAGGGCCTCCCGTTCTGGGGTCTCCTCATGAGGCACCGCGGCACGGAGCTGCACCGTGGCGACTCATGAGCGCCAAAACGGGGTTAGTTAGACTAACTTAGTTTAAGTTAGACTAACTTAGTTTAAGGGGACAGATACTTTGGGAGGCTTGCTGCTGTGAGCCGTGTGGCTCGCGTTGCAACACACGGCCTCCCGAAAGTGGGCTGGGCTCCCTTAGCCCGCTTTTGGGAGGTTGTGAGAATCGCCTCAAGGTCTGAATAGGGCTATAGTTAACTTTCCCTGTTGCTTCTGGCCATCTGGCTTTCTGAAGAACTCTGCGGCATGTTCTACGTGCTCTTTCATTGCATTCCACTGTGGCTGACAGTGGAACTGAAATCCTTCATAATTAATGCTCCTGCCGTTCTAATAAAAGCTCTTAAGTTCCTCCAGTGTTTCCAGCTATGCTGCTTTGTCTGGCGAGATGCCTCGGTGACATTCTTAATCTGGCTCCAGTTACATTTTCTCACCGTTGCTTTCATGCAAACTCATTTGCCACAGGAGTCCAGATGGCCGGGCATTCGGAGTTTGTTTGCAGCTCTAATGGTCCAGATCCCTGTTTTTCTTATTCCTAGAAACAATGTCTCCTGGTGGTGGATACTCTTTGCCTGTATCTCTATATGTGGCGCACAGTCTGAGCCCAAATATTGATATAGTCTTAAAGTGACCAATTTTATTTGATTGAATATGCCATGTCTAACAAGTTCCAAAGGCACATAACACCTGAGGCAGGTGAGGGGGCAGCAGAGTCTCCAAATGCTATGAAACAGAGCAAGGAAACCCTGCACTCTGTTACTCTCTGATGAGTAACCAAAGTTTCCTTCACACTTGGACTATCAAAGCTGCTTTTTGCGGATATGCTCCAATGCAGCTATGTAATGGATGTATGGATTGCCAGGAAATCTAGGACCAACAAACGGAAGTACTTTTTCACACAATGCATAATCAACTTGTGGAATTCTCTACCACAAGATGTGGTGACAGCCAACAACCTGGATGGCTTTAAGAGGGGTTTGGATCACTTCATGGAGGAGAGGTCTATCAACAGCTACTAGTTGGAGGGCTATAGACCATCTCCAGCCTCAGAGGTAGGATGCCTCTCAATACCAGTTGCAGGGGAGTAACAGCAGGAGAATGGGCATGCCCTCAGCTCTTGCTTGTGGGCTTCCCAGAGGCATCTGGTGGGCCACTGTGTGAAACAGAATGCTGGACTAGATGGGTCTTGGGCCTGATCCAGCAGGGCTCTTCTTATGTTCTTATGGCATGTGAATGTTGCCGCAACATGGGTGGGGCATATCACTCAAGTATCTCCTATGTAGTTGCTACTCTCCTGGCAGAGAGGGAAAGATCCATGCTAACACTGCCTTGCTGCCTTGTCTCGTTAACTGGCAGACCTCATGGGCTCTGTGCTGAAGGATGGGATGGGACAGTTAGGTTCAGTTCAGCCATCACATCAAACCATTGATCTGTACAAACCAGAATTTATGTCCAAATTCAGGTTTAGGCTCCCAAATGCACCACAGGAAAGCCATGGTTTAATGCTGCTTAGGAATATAGGAACTGTCTTATACCCATTGGTCGAACTAGCTCAGTCTTGTCTATGCAGACTGGCAGCAACTTCTCCAGCGTTGCAGGCAGGAGTCTCTCTCAGCCCTATCTTGGGGATTCCAAGAAACCTTCTGCATGCAAGCATGCAGGTGCTCTTCCCAGAGCAACCCCATCCCCTAAGGGTAATACCTTACAGTGCTCACACATCTCTCATTCAAATGCAAACCAGAGCAGACCCTGCTCAGCAAAGTGGACAATTCATGCTTGCTATCACAAGACCATAAGCTGCTTGCCTGCTCTCATTTCCTGTCTGCTTATCCCTCCATCCACTAGATGCAGTAGCCTCTGGAGTCAGAGCAAAGTGGTTTACCCCGTCAGACCACACTGACCCCACCACACTCTGTTTTACACCAACCATCATCTGCCGTTCCACTTTAGACCACAGTGGGCTAGTTCTCATGACCCGTGCGATGCCAGAGGACCAAGAAAGGGGAGATTTGTGAGGTGTGTGCATTCCCAATTTCCAGTCATGAGAACCCAGAATTTTTTTGGCAGCGTTGGTTTGGCACCATGCCAAGTGGAATCAAGTTATTTTGGAGATTGGTAATCTAGTATCTGATGTAGAGTTGCTGATCTCTGTAAGATGTTTAACATTTCTGAGTTCTTACAACCAGAAACCAGGGGCGTGTACACCTCGCAAATCTCCCCTTTTCCATGCATTCAGCATTGCACAGTTTGTGAGAACCTGCCCAGTGGCTGATCCTAGTTTGACAGCAAGCCACAAAATAAAGTTTGCCAATTCAGACATTCCACTAAATAATAGTTAGGTTTCCTTAATCATGGTTTGGTCTGCTGTTTGAAGTGAACCAAAGAGTTCTCCCAGGGCCCATTGGGCTGGTAAGGGAAAGAGAGAGATTGTTCAGTCATCTCATAGAGCAGGGCTGCTCTCAGCTTTGGCCATCCTGCAGACGTTGGCCTACAGTTCCCATAATCCCTGGGTATTGGCCACTGCGGCTGGGGATTATGGGAATTGTAGTCCAAGAACAGCTGGTGGGCTAAGTTCAGCAGGTCTGTTATAGAGCCGCAATTAATCTTGGTTCCACATGACATCTCTCATCATCAGGAGTGCATGCTCATAAGAACATAAGAACAGCCCTGCTGGATCAGGCCCTAGGCCCATCAAGTCCAGCATCCCATTTTGCACAGTGGCCCACCAGATGCTGCTGAAAGCCACAGGCAGGAGTTGAGGGCATGCCCTCTCTCCTACTGTTATTCCCCCGCAACTGGTACCCAGAGGCACCCCGCTCCCGAGGCTGGAGGTGGCCTACAGCCCTCCGACTACTAGCTGTCAATAGACCTCTCCTCCATGAAGTTATCCAAACCCCTCTTAAAGCTATCCAGGTTGTTGGCTGTCACCGCATCTCGTGGCAGAGAATTCCACAAGTTGACTGTGCGTTGTGTGAAAAAGTACTTCTGTTTGCTGGTCCTAGATTTCCTGGCAATCAATTTCATGGGATGACCCCTGGTTCTAGTGTTATGAGAGAGAGAGAAGAATTTCTCTCTATCCACTTTCTCCACCCCATGCATGATCTTATAGACCTCTATCATGTCTTCCTACAGTCGTCTTTTTTCTAAACGAAATAGCCCCAGTTGTTGTAGCCTAGCCTCATAAGAAAGGTGCTCTAGGCCGTTGATCATCTTGGTTGCCCTCTTCTGCACCTTTTCCAGTTCTACAATGTCCTTTTTTAGATGTAGTGACCAGAATTGTACGCAGTACTCCAGGTGTGGCGGCACCATAGTTTTGTATAAGAGCATTATAATATTAGCAGTTTTATTTTCAATCCCCTTCCTAATGATCCCTAGCATGGAATTGGCCTTTTTTACAGCTGCCGCACATTGAGTCGACACTTTCAACGAGCTGTCCACCACAACCCCAAGATCCCTCTCCTGGTCAGTCACTGAAAGCTCAGATCCCATCAGCATATACTTGAAGTTGGGGTTCTTCGTCCCAATGTGCATCACTTGACACTTGCCAGCATTGAACCGCATTTGCCACTTTGTCGCCCACTCACCCAGTTTGGAGAGATCTTTTTGGAGCTCTTCACAATCATTTATGGATTTCACTACCAGAAAGAGTTTGGTATCATCTGCAAATTTGGCCACCTCGCTGCTTACTTCCCTCCATCAGTCAGAAGTAGAATTCTTCTAACTCTGAGGCAGGCAAGCTTGGTTCTCCAGCTGCTTTTGAACTATAGCTCCTGCCGTCCCCAGCCACAATTTATTTATATTTCAACAGCAGCTGGAGGGCCAAGCTTACCTACCCCTGTTCTGACTCATGTGCAGGCAAGGGACAAGGAAGCATGGGCCTTTGAGTTGAGGATGCAAAGATTTAACAACAGTTCTGGGGCCATGAAGATGTAGGGAGATGTACGGAGGAAGGTGAATGATAAAGGGAGGAAGATGAATGAGGCAGGCAGATGTAGGGGTGGGGTCTGTCGACTAGAGAAACACAGACAGACCTGGCTACAAGCTGTCATGGACTGAGGTTTTGAAATTAGAATTTCCAGAAGTTAAAGTCTGACTTGACAGGAGCTGGTTGTAATTTTTCAGTGGTGAGTCCAGAACAACTCTGGTCCCTCCAGAGCATTACAAAAGGGCATGAATAAGCCAATGGGTGCTAAAGCATATTATGGGTTCCCAATCTTCCAAAGTCAGCCATCTCTCTTGCAAGAGAATGCAAACTAGAGATGCACCAAGGAGACCAGGCAACAGCAGGATCAGAGAACTTGTTTTTGTTTGGCATGGTGTAGTTACTTTACCATGCTCTGCCCAATGCTCAGAAGTCACATTTGGTGATTATAGTGCTCTGGTAGTGGAGAAATGCATTGTGTCCTCACACAGGTGGGTTATTTACTTTCACCTGCTGTCGGGTTTATGACTTTCTTAGCAAAGGCATCTGGAACCATTTGCTCTTGAAGGCAGAATGTCTGCAGGACAGCTGTCACTGCCTGCTGTACACTGTGGTCTGGATTGTATAAGTCAGCCTGTGAGTGGCTGTTCTTACTTTGAGGGCAGCAAAAAAATAAATAAATTAAATAGCCAGCCATCTGTGGCTTCCAGCTCAGTTTGGGGTTCCTGGCTGTCCTTGGGCATACCAGGACATGGGCTTCTCGTTTCTAGCATTTTCCTCGAACCTCTGCTTGGTTTGGTTTGTGTGCGTCTTTGTGTTTCTCATCACAGCCTTGGAGTGGCTGTGATAATAATAAAGAATATTATTCTGCCTAAAATAAATATTTTCTTTGCAAACATTCGAATAAAGATTAACTTTTTTTAAAATGGCTACCACTGATGTACATCTCTTTCATAATCATTTTATTTGCAGCTTTCTTGTGTTGGGTCAGGTTTTCCCCTGTTCTACCCTTAGACTCCCTGTCCATATGTTACTTAAAACAGACTAGGCTCATTAACACAACCCGAAACATGGTCAGAGGAGCCGCAAGAAAGGGTAAGAGAGCCATGCATGCTCCAAATCCACAGTTGTGTGGGAGACCGGTCATGTGGGAGATCGGTAGTCCTGGCATGCCCTACCTAATTCCGTCCCCAGCATTTTCTCAAGGGTGGGCAAACCCAGCTCCTGTCTCCCACACGATCACTCTTGCCCCCTCCTACCTTGCTTTTGGAGTTCACACAATCACGGATCAGGAGCATGCCCAGCTTTCCCACCCTGGCTGGCAGCTCCTCTGCCCTGTTTCAGGTTGTGTGAACAAGCCAACTGGTTCATTCATCTGGTTTCATTCATCCTCCACCCAAACTCCAATGACTCAAAGTCCTTTGCCGGGACTCTGGGAACTGTAGTATTGTCTGAATATAGCTCAAATCATGTTAGGATACTATTGGAAGCAAAACAATACACAGTGTTAAGCTAGTGACAAGTATCAGTACAATGATTACTATATTGGTTACTTTTTAAAAATGTTATTTCCTTTAATATTAATATTCCTATTAAAACTGCTAATATCATCATACCCTTATTATACAAATCTATGGTGTGGCCATATTTGGAGTACTGCGTTCAGTTCTGGTCACCATATCTCAAAAAGGATATTATAAAACTGGAAAAGGTGCAGAAGAGGGCAACCAAGGTGATCAGGGGCCTGGAGCACCTTCCTTACGAGGCAAGGCTACAGCATCTGCGGCTTTTTAGTTTAGAAAAAAGATGACTGAGGGGAGACATGATAGAGGTCTATAACATTATGCATGGTGTGGAGAGAGAGCAATTTTTCTCCCTCTCTCACAGTACCAGAGCCAGGGGTCATCCCATGAAACTGATTGCCAAAAAATTTAGGACTGGCAAAAGGAAGTACTTTTTCACACAATGCATAATTAACCTATGGAATTATCTGCCACAAGACGTGGTGACAACCACCAGTCTGGATGGCTTTAAAAGGAACTTAGATGAATTCATGGAGGACAGGTCGATCAATGGCTACTAGTCTGAGGGCTATAGGCCACCCCCAGCCTAAGAGGTAAGATGCCTCTAAATATCAGTTGCAGGAGAGCAACAGCAGGAGAGAAGACATGCCCTCAGCTCTTGCCTGTAGGCTTCCTAGAGGCATCTGGTGGGCCACTGTGTGAAACAGGATGCTGGGCTAGATAGGCCTTGGCCCTGATCAAGCAGGGCTATTCTTATAAGGAGGGGAGGTGATTGTGTGGGAGACGGGCTGGGTAGTGCAGACATCCTTTACCCAGATTCCAGTGCCAGCATTTTACCAAGGATAAGACAAAATGCGATCCTACCCACCAACCAACTCCCACATGACCACTCTTCCCTCCTCCTCCCTTGCTTTTGGAGTTCACACGATCATGGATCAGGAGCATGTACAGCTCTCCAACCTGGTTGGCAGCTCCTCCAACCCTGTTTCAGGTTGAGCAAGCCAACTATATTTCATCTGGCTTCATGCAGATACTCTCTCTCTCTCTCTCTCTCTCTCTCTCTCTCTCTCTCTCTCTCACACACACACACACACACACACACACACACACACACACGATTGACTCAAAGTTCTTTGCTGGGATTCTGGGAACTGTAGTGTATGAGGGTAGCACACATCATGTTAGGATATTATTGTGAGTAAAACTATGCACAGTGGTAAGCTAGTGACAAGTGTCAGTTCAATTAATACTATTTGTCACTTTTTAAAAATATGTTATTTCCCTCATGCTGTGCTTACTTAACACTTTTCTGGCTTCCTCGATATTAATTCACAGGGTTTTTTTTCCTTTGTTTCACTAACAGCAACGTGCAAATATGCTGCTTCTTTTTTAACCATTGAAAGTTTCATCTTTCTTTCTTTCTTTTTTTAATGTTATCTAGGTTCACAATAGAGCAGGAAATTGAGCTGAAGGAGGTTTTGAAGGGTCTTGGAATTACAGAAGTATTCAGCCCAAGTGCTGATTTCACTGCAATGTCTGGTAAGAAGCTTTTTCTGTTTGGTTTCTTGCATATTTCAGTTTCAAACTAATTTTATAGGTGCCAGCGGGGGGAGAGGGGAGTTCTAAAACTGGAGCAGGCAAAATGGAGCATGTACCACTTTCCCCAGCCTCTGCAGCTGTGTTATGTGTCCATTTGCAACTTGCCCGTTGGCTGGTCCTTTCAGAAGAAGAGAAACCTAGGAAGCTGCCATATACTGAGTCAGACCATTGGTCTATTTAGCTCAGTATTATCTTCACAGACTGGCAGCAGCTTCTCCAAGGTTTCAGGCAGGACTCTCTCTCTCAGCCCTATCTTGGAGAAGCCAGGGAGGGAACTTGAAACCTTCTGTTTTTCCCAGAGTGGCTCCATCCCCTGAGGGGAATATCTTACAGTACCCCACCGACTTGGGACTGCCTGGGGGAGTTCTGACACAAACTGCCATGCCCCCAGACCCAATTTGGGATGCCCAGGCACCCCCCAAATTAGGGGGGAATGGGGCATCCTCAAATCCCCATTATTCCTTATAAGAGAAATGCAAAAACTGGGGAAAAAAATCTTCAAAAATTCATTAATAATCACAGGAGTGTCCAATTGCTTTGGGGTTTGGTGGGTGGTAGGCACCCCTGGGTGCCTACCACCCACCCCGGTTTTGTGCCCCTAGGTGCTTCACATAGGGAATAATGGGCCAGTTCACGTTCCCATTATACCCTATGTAGAACCTTCTAGAACTGGTTCGAATTCAAACCAAACCAGAGGGGGGTTCAAGCAAAACCAAAACCAAACCTAACTACACTGGTTTGAAGCTGGTTCGAATTCGAACCAAACAGGCCAAGCCGGTTTTGTGCACATCCCTAGTGTGTCCCAAGCAGCATACCTCTTAAAAACCAGAAATGGTCTACAATGGTTAGTTTAAAAGCAAAGCACCATATCAAAAAGAGAAGCAGAGTAGCAGAAAATCATTCAACGTGGTGAGGCAAGACAGAGCAAACTCATGCTTGAATAAAAATATGCAGGATGCAAGACGTTTGGCAGCCCTGTGGACTTGTAGGGGATGCTAGAATTTGCAGGATGAGGACAGGACAGAATAAAAAACAAATACTTCTGCATCTGTGTTCATATTTAACGTGTAGATCACTTTTCCCCCAAGAGGGTCTCAAAGCAATTTCCAACAGAAACTTAAAACATCACCACATGTGATCGCCAATGACAGAATTTAGTCTTTACTAAAATCTTAGTAAATAACCATGTCAGCAAAGTTGGGTGGGGTGGGGTGTGTGGAATCCAAAGGCATAACTGGGTCAATATGGCTGTGTTTTAATGCCTGGATGGGATGGCCACTCTTGAAGAGTAATGGAATCCCCTTTCTTTCAGAACTCTTATGAGAGCTGTCAGGCCCAATGCAAGCCTTCCCACGCTACCTTGATTTTTAGCAAGGTATAAGTCATACTTGTTTCTATTTAAGTTCAGTTGCCTTCCGTTTCCAATTAGGTCTGGCTGTGATACCTGTTATAGTTCACCTTTGTGTATTTTTCTCCCTTTCCACCTGTGTACTTCACAACTGATGCTTCATGCTTACGAGACTTGTATTTTGGGCGGTATATAAATGTTATAAATAAATAAATAAAATGCCAATTTGTATGGGGCAATTCAAATTAGCAGTAAGCACCTTGCTGGGATCTGGCTTAGAGCCAGGCAATAGCAATTGGCTGATAGTTACAGCATCATTGTCAGACTGAGACAGAATCGCGCCTGCAACTGGGATGTTAGAAGGTTGCATCCTGTTACACACTCCAGAGATACCCAGAGTGTGTAGGGATCTCACCTATTCACTGAACGTTATTGCCATTGCTGTGATTCAGATACAACAACAACTATTTATATACCGCTTTTCAACTAAAGTTTCTAAAGCGGTTTACAAAGAGAAATAATAAATAAATAAGATAGCTCCCTGTTCCCAAAAGGCTCACGATCTAAAAAGAAACATAATAGACACCAGCAACAGTCACTGGAGGGATGCTGTGCTGGAGGTGGATTGGGCCAGTTACTGTCTCCCTGCTAAATAAAGAGAATCACCACGTTAAAAAGGTGCCTCTTTGCCAAGTTAGCAAGGTCCCAAAGTAGGGCCTTTCTCCATTCAGAGCGTCCTTCCTGCATCCTTCTGCCCTGATTATGATGTGCCAGAAATGTTAGTATCAGACTAAGTTGGTAATGGAATGGTCGGCTTAATCTGGGAGGTGTGCTGGTCTGGTGGTAGCAAGCATGACTTGTCCCCTTAGCTAAGCAGGGTCTACCCTGGTTTACATTTGAATGGGAGACTACATGTATGAGCTCAGTAAGATATTCCCCTCAGGGGATGGGGCCGCTCTGGGAAGAGCATTTGCCTGTTTGCATGCAGAAGGTTCCAAGTTCCCTCCCTGGCAGCATCTCCAAGATAGGCCTAAGAGAGACTCCTGCCTGCAACCCCGGAGAAGCTGCTAGTCTATGTGGACAATACTGAGCTAGATGGACTTATGGTCTAACTTGGTATAAGGCAGCTTCCTATGTTCCTAGGGTCCGTTTAAATGCTACTTTCCAGAGAGAACAGTCAATACATTAATAGTACTCTCCCTAATACAATAATCAGGAGAAAGGCAATTGTAAACCACACCTGTATTCTTCCAAGAAAACCACATGGCTCTGTGGTCGCGAGGAGTCGGCACTGACTTGATGGCACAATCTTTAATCTAATACAATAATAGTACTCTCCTCCTCCCTGTTCAACCTCTTTTATATGTAGAATGTACAATTAGATCTCAGATGCACCACATATATCTGGATAGGAGTGTGAAGTCCCCATCCCCAGTTTTGTAGCACAGTGGGGGCAGCCCAAGATATTCCAGCACCTTGGACAAGACACCAGATGCTGCCTTGCCCTGTACCCATCTCAAAATGGAACCTTGCAAACTTCCTGCATTCTCCATCATCTCCATCAACTTCATATTTATTATGGTCACCGACATAGCAAGAAATACAAGCAGATAATAAGGTAGCAGTACATACATATATACACATCCCCTAAACAGTAAAGTCAACTTAACATCGTTATACTTATTAAAACTAATGAAGAATAAAAATTCTATAAAGTCAGGCAAACCTTGACAAATTCTGCTTGCCAGCAAACAAAACTTAGCTCCTTTTAAAAGAAATCTCATCTTTCTGGTCAGACAAAAGAGGACAGGCTCCAGCATTCGAAGAATGTGAGGGAATTTACTTTAGAAGAGGGTGACCAGCTGACATCCTAACAACATGGGCGCCTAAGGAGGGACTGCAGGAACCTACAGGGAGCCCTCATGCCTCTCCTCCAGCTCTTTCACAAGTGCTCTTGGAATTCGGAGCACTCCCTGTGCTCTGGAAGCAGTCCGTGAGATCCGAAATTCCTTGCAGTGTGTTTCTGATCTTACTGAGCACTTCCAGAATGCAGGGAGCTCTCTTCACATTAGTGGTGCTTGTGCAACATGCAAGGGGACTGGTGGAGTTACACAAGAGCTCTTGGTGTGTCCTCGTGGCCCCTCCCTACGTGCATGCTTTGTTAAGTACAATGCCAGCCACTGTTTTCAGTGGCTGTAAGAGGCAGGGAGGTCATACACATTCCAACCCAGGTCCGGCCCATCCACTAAGCAGACCTAGGTGGTTGCCTAAGGCGTCAGTTCCTGGGGGGCACTCCATGTCTCCCTTTCCCTCTCCAAGCAACCACTGACAAATCTGACTTGCTGGGGGTGCCCATGGGCTCCTCCCCAGGTTTGTTGGGGGGAAAGAGTAAGTAAGCAAAGGCAACCTGGCCTTGCTTCGCTGTGCTCTCTCTCCTGTGCCAAACTCTCTCCTGTCCTGGAGAATGAGCAGCCTGAGCAGCACAAGTTCAAGCTAGCGCTCCACACTTCTTGATGGGGTGGGCGGGCAAAGTCAAACTTGGTCTCTAGGGTATCAAAACCCTAACACTGGTCCTGTCCAAACCTCATATCTCATTCCCAGTGTTACCATGTTGACTGTTCTCTCCAGGAAGCCACAGGCTCCTGCAGTCAGGTTAGGGACGCTTTGGGCATCATCAGCACAGGGGCAGTGTTTAAAGGCCCACAACCATCGATGGAGCCAGTCATGAAGATCCTGTAGCAGGAAATTGTTCCCCCATCCAAGGTGGGCAGCCCTTTTGTGTTAAACACCATGGCCATTGGCCATGCCCTCATAATTGGACTATTTAGCAGGGGGAGAGCAACTGGCCCTATCCATCTCCAGCACAGCATCCCTCCAGTGGCTGTTGCTGGCATCTATCTTATGTTTCTTTTTAGATGGTGAGCCCTTTGGGGACAGGAGACCACCTTATACATGTATTATTTATTTTTCAATGTAAACCACTTTGGGGAACTTGGGTTGAAGAGCGCTATATAAATATCCATAGTAGCAGTAGAATTGTTAGCTGCAGTCCCACCTTTGACCATTTGTGGGGGCAGCGCTGCAGTCCAGCAAAGAGGAGACCAGCAACTCCTTCCTCTGACAACTTGCCAGATGGTGACAGAGAATAAAACTGCTGGTTTCCCTTGGCAGAGATCTCTGGTGTCTAACACGGAGTACCAGATGCAGAGGTGAGATAGCAAGGGAGGGGCAGTAGCATTCATGCTTTGCTTGTGAGCCTCTCAGGAGCATCTGGCTGTCCACCATCGGAAACAGATTGCTGGACTAGATTTATTTTAGGTTTGATCCATCAGAGCAGTTTTTCTGTTCTTACTTCCTTTATTTAGCACCTGAAGAGTGCTGATGAAGCAAGTCATAAGACTGGGCTATAAAGCACAAAACCCAACAGATGCATGGAATTAGTTCACATTTCATCCAAGAGATGAATGTTTTCCTGGAGATTTATGTGTCGTTCTACTTTTACCTGCAATGACCAAGAAAGCTTTAAACCCACAATTCCATTTCACTCAAACAAATTAACTCGTCGCCCATTTAAAGATTAAATTGTTTATACAGGAACGCAGAGCATTAAGAATAGGGAAGATTAATGAGCTTCACAGCAGCAAGAATAAAGACAAAGTCTCAGGTAGTGCTGAAAGGGTTGTTCACAGTTTGCTTTATTAAATTAAATATTCTTGAACGACTATTTTTGAAGCACCCTCTTTGAATTACTTGGAGGACTGGCTTGATAGGGTAAATACAGTTCTTCATTCCTTTTCATGTTTTACAAAAGCTACCATCCTTTTAATTATTAGATTGGTGAGAAAACAAAAAAAGATATTTCATTTTGTTATTTTGTCTGAGCAGGCAGGCTAATGCATGCAAAACCTGACTGCATAAATTACTATTTGCATGCTCAAACACTTTCTCCCAATTTAGGGTCTCACAATCAAACGAGCAACAGTCTTCAGCCCCTTTTGAATCGGTGCGGATGAATCAAGTGCAGGATGTCTGCTCTGCTTTTTATAGTCGTCTGCTTGTACTTTCTGGCTTGCACAGTTCTGGAGATTGAGTGGGTTGCAACTCATTTAAATTAGGGGATGGACAATTTTCTCTTTCTCTTCTATGCAAGCTTCACACAGTTTGCTTTGATTTCTGTTTTAAAAATTCCCAACTTTTTGTTATTGTCACTGAAAATAATGGATATCTTAGTCATGTATTTTTTCCACATATTTTTACATAATCTGTATTCAAACAGCTGCTGAGATAATGCAGCGTGGGAGATCCAGTCAAACCTCCTGATGCCTTTTTAAAGCTTAAAATAATAGTGGGGGGGGTGGGGGCGGGTTAGGTCTGGAGGGCTCAGGGTTTTAACCTCTTCCGACCTTGGGGAGATGGTGCTGGAGATGGAATGGTTTTGCCTTGTGGCAAGAGGGTTGGACCCGTTGACCTGCACTGAGCATGGACTTGGATTAGGAGACCTACAAGGTCCCTTCCATCTCTAAAATTGTGTGATTCTATAATATTTAGGTACATCCTGGCTCTATGATTCTACGAACGGATTATATCCCAGGTAAAATGCCAATCAATCAATCAATAAAATTTTATCAATGGTAAGTCACAGACACCACTTCCCTAAATCTGCTAATTCCTTTGCTGGTGCAGCAGGGAAGTAACTTGCCTAGGGAGCAAGAGGTTGCCAGTTCGAATCCCCACTGGTATGTTTCCCAGACTATGGGAAACACCTATATTGGGCAGCAGTGATATAGGAAGATGCTGAAAGGAGATGGCCATGGTAAACCCCTCCTGTCATCTACCAAAGAAAAAACACAGGGCTTTGTGGTCACCAGGAGTCAGCAGCTACCCGACCGCACACTTTATAGTACTGAAAATCAAGATAGGAATTTTTTTTCCCCACTAGATCAGATTGGTAGTGAATTTTCAGTTGGAAGGATGCCTTCCACTACAGCATATGACTTGGCTGATTGTGATAGCCATCTCAAGCTATTTGGCCCCTTGCTGCCGAGCTCTGGGGTGTAGAGACTGATCTTATGGAAGTGGATAGATAGTCCTGCCTTATGGGAGGAGGTTGGGCTGGGTGACCTTTAGGTGCATCCAGGCACTATGATTCTATGAAATATGTCCCATTAGTCATGATAGCTGTGTAGTTCCTCCATATGCAGAGGCAATGTACCCCTGCTGGAGAGGAGTAACCACAAGGGGGCACTGTTGCCCTCATGCCCTGTTTGTGGGCTTCTTAGAAATATCTGGGTGACTCTTGTGGGATGGAGGATGCTGGACTGAGTAGACCTTTGATCTTATCTAGTAGGCCCTTTTTTGCATTTGGTGCATTAATTTATATCCAGCCTGTGAATTTGTTTTGTTGAAAAGCAGTATATAAATGTGCTAAATAATAACAAGAACAAACAACCATAATAATAAAGTAAGTAGATTGAAGGCAGCTTCTGATAAATAAAATAAAAAGAAGAATGTACAACACAACCCATATGAAATGACAAAGAAATGCAACAGAAATGAAGGGAAAACTTCAAAGGGACGATCTTTTAAAGCCTCTACCAAGTTTGCCCATATTTAATGCTCTTCCAAATGTGACTGGGCCAGAAGTGCCTCTCTGAGAGGCATACAGACTGCTCAGAGGTTCTCTTCTACATGTTTGTGTTCTTGGCTCTTATTATCCCAGACAGGGGCATAGGGAGCTTGGCCGGCAGCTCCCCCACCTACTAGACTAGAGGGTTCATCTCGTGCTCCCAGTCAGTGAGCGCTTCGTTCACCAGCTGGGTGTGGAAGAGGGCAAGGCGCCACCACAGCCAAGGCCTTGGTGGACCCCAGAGCCTGGCAACTGGGGGATGATCTTCCCCCTTGCTCCATGTTCCGTATGCCCCTGATCCCAGAGTCACATACAAGAGCAGACAGGCAGGAAACAGTTACCTCTGTGGATGGAGTCAGAAGGAATTTATTTTATTTATTTATTTATTTGATTTCTATACCGCCCTTCCAAAAATGGCTCAGGGCGGTTTACACAGAGAAATAATAAATAAATAAGATGGATCCCTGTCCCCAAAGGGCTCACAATCTAAAAAGAAATATAAGATAGACACCAGCAACAGTCACTGGAGGTACTGTGCTGGGGGTGAATAGGGCCAGTTACTCTCCCCCTGCTAAATAAAGAGAATCACCACATTAAAAGGTGCCTCTTTGCCAAGTTAGCAGGGGACTGAATTGGCATCCATCGGAGACTTTAAGCAACATGGTGGGGCATCAAGATCTTGACAGTGGAAGTGGGGAAACCATCATTCGATCTCACAAGAGAAGAGAACTCATCCACTGCTTGCCTATTGTGTACAAAGGGTGCAATCCACAGCCCACTGAAATGAATGGCATGGAATCTCCCATGGAATTTTTGTGGCTGTGGATCATGTCAAACTCTTGTTTTCTTCTGGTGCTTGAGGAACTCAACAGATCTCAGGAGGCCATCCTGAAGGTCTTACTTATCCTCCAGCTTTTGTTTCTCCTTTTTTCTGCAGACAATAAAGGACTGTACCTTTCAAAAGCCATCCACAAGTCTTTCCTAGAAGTTAATGAAGAAGGCTCTGAAGCTGCTGCTGCCTCAGGTACCCTGCACCTAAAAATGTGAACTGCCGTATGCAAGCCCTGTTAGTTGACATGGTGTTCTGGTTCCGAGATAGACAACCATCGCAGGCAGCACAACCCTGAGTGGTCATGGGCAAACCACCATCTTTCAGCCCTTCCTCCCTGTCTGTTGTGTGAGATAACAACTCTGGCCTTCCTTATAGGATTGCTGAATTAATGTAGCCCTCTTCAGACAGTTGCATGTGTTGTTGCGGTGCCTTTACAGACAGTCATGTTTTTGTGTGAATGACTGTACCTGTGCTTATTATAAAAGTGAACCATGCCAATAGGAAACGTACAGCTGTGCTTGCATTCAGTATAGCATATGAGTAGCTTTACATGAATGCAGATCTGTACCTGTGCACAAATTGTACATGCACTGAACAGAATGTTTGAATAAGCCTCATACCTTGAGCTCTTTGAGCACTTAAGAAAAAGTACTGTTTGTTTATTATTGTTCTCAAGAGCGATACTGATTTTTCCAGAAAGATGTTAAGATCACCCTGTTGAACCCATGTGACTAAATGTAGTGAGTAGGCTTACAATCTTGGCTCAGCCATAAAGGTCGTTCATGTGGCCAGCCCTTTCTGGGTGGGAGAGGGTTAACTTGGCTTCAGTGGCTTGTCTGGAGCCACAGACACCTGTCCTACTCAACTCCTTCCTAAGCGGGTAGCCCAGCTTCTAAAGTAAGGTTAAAAGTGAGGTTGTCACCTTAAGTGGCACAGCAGGGAAATGCTTGACTAACAAGCAGAAGGTTGCAGGTTTGAATCCCCATTGCTACTGTATCGGGGAGCAGAGATATAGGAAGATGCTGAAAGGCGTCATCTCATACTACGTGGAAGGAGGCAATGGTAAACCCCTCCTGTATCCTACCAAAAGAAAGCCATGAGGCTCGGTGGGCGCCAGGAGTTGAAATTGACTTGACGGCACATGTTACTATACCTTTAGGAGAGAAACAGCCCCTCTACTTCTTTTGCATTTGGTCATCTGTGCCACTGCTGAGTGCTCCCAGGGCTGATCATGTAGTGCTCCCAGGGCTGGCAGCCATAGAGTCCCGTGGAAAGCACAGCCAGGGAGAGGAGGCCTGCTGCATTGGCAGGGACTGCCTCTCCGCTGCCCACACAGTGCATTGTGGGATGCAGGAGGACTTCCTCCTTCTGATCCCACTTCAGGAGTCTGCTGCCACACCGTTTGTGTTGAAACATGAGTGTCAGAACCCCAAAGAGGCTCCAGTCATCTGGGGGAAGGTAGGTAGGCTCCTGCCATACTCCCCGCCCTCCCTGCTTTGTTTTTTTATTTTATAGACTTGCAGAAAAGCCTTGCCCATGTCTTTAGTCTGCTTCATACACTTATCAAGCTAGGGATCCCCTCTGCATGGTGGAGGAGACGGTGTATATCAGGCCTGCTCTACTTTACCTCCGCCCCCCACAGCTGTTTTTGGACTACAACTCCCTTAATCCCCAGACACAGTGGCCAATAGCCAGGGAATACGGGAGTTTTAGGCCAACCGCCGCAGGAGGGCCGAAGCTGAGCAGCCCTGGTGTATATCCTCCACCGTGCTACGTGTAGGTTCCCCAGCATACGCCCAAATTGTGGCCTTTTTCTGCCTCCCCCTTTTATGGGACAAATCATATAAATTGTGCCTCCACATGGAACTCCTCCCTCACACTTTACTTTATGTGTACAGTGAAGAGGGGAGAGATGGCGCTGCTCTCAAGATGTTTGCTGGCCTGTTAAGTTTAGGACTTGTCTTTCCCACTAGCAGAGCCAGAACATGGGCGGCCTGTGTCCGGCCACCACGGCGGCCCTGCTCACCCCGCCCCCTACGTCTGACGTCATACGTGGGGGTTACCCATGCCCCCACATCTGACATCAGAAGTGGGGGGCATGGTCTGGCTCCCGAACAGGGCCACATGGCCCTGCTCCGGAGTTAGATCCAGGCCGGCGCTGTGTTTGCAGCGCAGCCAGGAGCAGCTCTTCCTTCCATAAAAGGCAGGGAGAGCTGCTGCTGGCCACACGGCGAACACAGCACTGGCCATCCAATTCCCAAATGGGGCCGTGCAACCCCATTCGGGAGCTAGATTGGGGCCAGCACTCCGTTCGCAGCGTGGCCAGAAGTGGCTCTCCCTGCCTTTAAGGCTGGGAAGAGCTGCTCCTGGCCATGCTACAAATGCAGCGCCGGCCATTTAACTCCTGAACGGGGCCACACTGCCCCGCTTGGGAGCTAAACCAACACCCCCCACATCTGATGTCAGATGCAGGGGGGGTGTCGGGGCCGCGAGGTGTGGCCCCTGAGGGGCGGTGGCCCGGGTTCTTTGAACCTGGTCACCCAATGGTGGCTACACCCCTGGTCTTTCCTCCTCAGACTCTCATCAACACAATTTGTGACTCACCTCCCAGAACCATTGTCAAAACAAAGGTAAACCATTTGGTATTTGTGTGTGCACACCTTGAGAGTGCCTTCTGAAAGGGTCTCTGTTTGTTTCCCAGAGCACCTTGTTCAGATTTTGTTTTGCACATCTCGCTCACTGGGGAGTGTGTGATCTAGACACTCATTTAGGACTCATGTTTTGGATATTGTTGGTGCACCACCATTTGACAGCTTCTGGGTAATTTCCAGAGCTGCTGTTAGTACTGAAGAGTAATAATAGCTTGAGTGCAAGCTCAAAAGGACACTGCACACAGCTACTGTCCAAAGGGGACGTGAAAAACTGAACTACTCAGTGTTTCCTTAACAGAGGCGTCAGAAATACTATTTCAGGGGCTTGTAGGGAAGAGTGGGCTTCATCTTAGACTACATGGCTGAAGATCTTCTTGCTGAGATTTGAATCTTGGGAAGTGTTTGTTTTGACTCATGAATAATTTGTTAATTGGCAACCAGCCCCTACATACCATTTATCCCAGGGCATGTTTGAATGATAAATCTGAATTCTGAGCCAAGATCATTCTGCAATTGATTTATATTGTGTAATTTATTCTGCTCCGGCTGGAGCCTTCTACTGGGTTTACTGGCACCCTGTTGCACCTGTGCACTATCAGAGAAAGGCTTTGCACTGGGTTGCCGCAAGGAGCAAGGGAATAAGGAAGACCCTTGCACTGGCACTGGGGCCACCAGGTTGGATCCTGCACTCTATGAATAGAGCAAAGCCCTGATTTTTCTTCTTCTTCCAAGAGCAGTGGGAATAGCATGGAAGTGCCATTGCATTTTGAGAAGGTCATTTTATTATACAAAAATGTGGCTGCATGAATCAGAGATGAGATCCGTAAAGCCAGCAAAATATATGAGAGTTTGCAAAACCTTTCCTGCTCATAGGGCATGGAGGAAGTTAAGGTGATTTCCTTAACTTGCCATCTCCATGCTTTTCAAAGCACAACTGAAAATTGTAAGCATCTCATCTCAAACTTCAGGTTTTGAAATATCTTGCTATGAATATATAACATGATGCACAGTTACAAGAAGAGCTTTCTAACTGTGATGGAAGGAGCAGATGGTAGAATCATTTGTTTGCCACATGCAAATACTAGTTTTCCCCACTAGCAAATAAGTTATATTTCTTCCTTGATTTATATCATGGATTGATCTCCCCAGGTACTTTTTTTTTTCATTAGGAGGAAAGTAATTCACTGTGTGGTGAGCATTATTTGTAGCCCTACTTCTGGCTGGGAAACCACATTCCCCAAACTATTCAAACAAAGATTACTGACATGCCTGGGCATGCATAAAGATTTATTTATTTTCTGCTCTTGTTTAAATATGTCAGTGTAATAGAAATAATAAAATGCTTGGAAAACAAAAGGCTCTGGAGGCAAGTCATTAAAGATTTCTAAATTTAATTAAGACCAAATCCTGCCTCGCTGCTAATATGTTTGGCCCACAATAGACCCTTTGTGTGCTAGATATTAAAATTTAAATCAGCTTACTGTAGGATCTCTCAGTAACAAACACCTCAGGAATAGGAGGTGTTCATAATTCTCAAATGTGTGCAGCTCACTTATCTCCTTCCTCAGCCTCTGATCCTTTCTATCAAAGCCCTGACATTTCTTTACATCTGGGTGACCTAATCCTTCCTTGGCTGTAGCTGCTACCACAAAAGCCCCAAGAGTCTACTACAAGAGCTAGAAGCCACTGCAGATGTCGCATTGGTTCCCTGTTAATCATAAACAAATCAAGGGGTCCTTCCGGACAGCAGTAAAATCTACAACGTGAAGAGCTAGCATGCAAGCTAATAACAAAAATAGCTTTATTTATTGGCTACCCCATCACAGTCGTTCTCTGGGCAACTAACAAACTAGAACAATAAAATGATGACTGAATAAAGCATACAGTTTAAAGCCCATTAAAACAAAACAAAAGGTTACAATAAAATGCAAGAACATTTTAATAACGGTTTAAAAAACCTTTGTAAAAGGCCTGGGTGAACAGAAAGAATAAAGTGATGGTGCCAGGAGAAGCTATTGCAACGGGGTGCCTCCACCACAGAGGACCTCTCTGAGTAGCCATATGCCTTGCATCATTTGGCAGGAGTACTGAAGATCTAAAGGTTACCTGGGGCAAGGCATTCTCTCAGGATTCTAAGCTGGAGCACACTCCCTCAGGCGTCCATTGTCCTTCCCAGTGTGAATTCATGCTCTGTTCAGACACTGAGCAGAGTCTTGTGTGATTTTTGCAATGCCCCTTGCCGGCCAGCTTTTGCTGTCCAAGAAGAACCAATGACAGCTTTTCTAGCAAATAGGGGAAAGGGTGGATTTTCCTCAGAAAGCAAGAGCTGGCCAGCAGGTGGCACTGTGGAAGTTGTGCAAGGGTGTCTGGCCAGCACAAGAGATCCTGGTGGGAAAGAAGATGGATGCCTGCAGGAATGTGTGAAGGGCAAGTAAGCTGTTACTTAGAATTTGCATGAAAGTTCTTCACAGTTCACACTTTACTGCAGTCCCAAGAACAAGTCATCAAGATACAACCTCTCCACAGCGGTGCTCTTCCCTGGAGGATATCCCCCCAACCCCTTTCTTAATTGCATTAAACCAGGGGTTCTCATGTTTGGGTCCCCAGATGTTTGGATTACAACTCCCATCATGGCCAACATCTGGGCACCCACATTTGAGAATCCCTGCCTTAAGCACTTAATTGGCATCAATTTAGGTTCAATTCCGGGGCTGTGGAATGCGCTCCCTGTGGAAATCCGCAATTTGAATTCTCTATTAGCCTTCAGGAGAGCCCTTAAAACGTATTTGTTTGGCCTGGCTTTCCAGGGTTTTAAAATTTGTTTTAATATTTTAACCCAATTTTGGGGCTTTTAATCACTGTAATTGTTTAATTGTTGTTTTAAAATGTTTTAAAATTGTTAATTGTTGTTATATTGTTTTTCATTTGTTTTAGCTCTTTATTGTTTTAGTGGTTTGTTTTAATTTGTAAACTGCCCTGAGCCATTTTGGAAGGGCGGTATATAAATCCAATGAATGAATGAAAGGTGTTGGTTTTAACCGACAAAGCCCTACATCAGGGGTTCCAAACCTATGGTACTCCAGATGTTGATGGACTATAACATCTCCAGCTACACTTTATTGTGGCTGGGGATTATGGGAGTTGAAGTTCAGCAACATCTGGAGTACCATAAGTTGGGAATTGCTGCCACATATCATCAGGGACCGGGGCATCTGAAGCCATTCATTAACATCCAGATGGGAGGCACTGCAAAAAGCAATGGGTGGAGTTGAAAACAGGGCCTTCTTAGTGGTGGTGTCCCAGTTATGGAATGCTTTCCCTAGAGCCTGGCACCAATTTCTCTTGTCTTTTTGGCTAAAAACTTTTTAATTTTAAACTCTTATTCTATTCCCACTTTGTTTTGTTTTACTGCCGTGTTTCTGTTTTATGTTTGTTTTTATCATAGTTTTATTGCTGTGTTTCACTGTTTTTAACCTGTTGTTTTTATAGTAATTTGCGGGGGGGGGTGGTTTGTTTTATAAATGTTATGTTGCTAGCTGCCTTGGAAATCTGGTCTTCAAGGCAGTCTAAAACTCTTTTAATTAACCATGATTAGTGCAGTTCGTCTTAAGCTCAACCTTGGTTAATGTTGGTGCTGATAGACTAATCAACTGGTGCTCCTTGCTCCTGGGTGGAGGGAGGTTAGGGAGAAAGAAGCATACATTCACAAGCCTAGCTCTCCATTTTTTCACTGTGGGTGTAACAGGACTACACTCCAGCTATTGTTGAACTACAGCTCCCATCTTCTCTGACTATTGACCACTGTAGCTGGGGACGATGGGAGCTTTGGTTCGGCACTTGGAGGACCGAGGCTGTGCAGCCCTAGCCTAACAACATGTTACATTAAGCATGTGATGTAATGGGACCTTCCCTCCTGGAGAAGTAGCAGCCACAGGGGACCACTCTGGCCTGGGACTGCAGCAGAGGGAACGGGTTAGCTTCCGTCCACTCCTGCCATGGTCTGGATTGAGATCAGAGTCCCTTTGCAGCTGATATTTAACTTTTTTTAAAAAAAAGAGTGTGTGCAAGGGTCAAACTCTGCCTTTTCGTGTGGCATTTAGTGATTAGCCAGCAGACGGCCCTGTATCTACACCAGTGCCTTAAGAGGCATCTTGTTTCTGGGTGCATGTAAATCCCGCAGTGACAGTGGTGTGAATACCGTATTTTACGGACTATAAGACGCTATGGACTATAAGACGCACCTTAATTTTAATCCAGTTTTTCAGAGTTTTAACATATTAAACTGTTAAAACATATAAGACGCTCCTGAATTTTGGCGGATATTTTTCGAGGAAAAAAGTGAGTCTTATAGTCCATAAAATACAGTAATCATCTTTTCAGCAGCAAACCCAGCAGAGTAATAAGAATAAGTCACAAACGACTTTCAGTAACCCATTCAGAGTTTGCATTTCTTTGCCCTGAACGAAAGCTCCAGATTTAGATTTCAGGAAGGCGGGAGTGGGTGTAGGGGGGCATGATCAAGGCCAATTAGAGCTCACACTGAAGACGTTTCTCCAACCTCGCACAACCTCTGCTGAGCATCACCTGTGTGGGTGGCAGCACTGTCAAACAATGTGCTTCCCTTGAAAGAGAATGGCTGTCGTAACTCTCTCTTAAAGTTCTGCCTCTTTATAAGTTACAAGCCGTTCTGCCAGCAGCAGAAAATAAATTGCAGCACAGCCAGCGGTTAATCATTCCTGGAGCATAACTAGACACATCATTTCTTTTCAGGACTCTCTTCATTTTAGATTAGATTGCTTGCTGTGTGTCTTGTTGACAACCTCTGTTAGCATGGTAGATTTTTAATTCTTGTTTGTGCCATGTGTCAGTAATGGGGTGTGTGTGTGTGAGAGAGAGAGAGAGGGAGAGAGGGAGAGGGAGAGATCTTTTGTACAGGAGAAATATTGCTGTGACATTTCAGACATTGCCTCTTTGTTTTTTCTTCCCGGTTCCTCCACCCACCAGGAATGATAGCCATTAGTAGAATGGCGGTGCTGTATCCCCAGGTGATAGTGGATCACCCATTTTTATTTGTGGTCAGAAATAGAAGATCAGGTGAGTTCATCCATCTCTTCGGGTTTTTTCTTGTTTTTACTATTGATTCATGACAAAAAGCTTCCTGCTTTCAAATCAAGGAACTGTTTCTCTTGAACCCACATGCTAACATAATTGCCCAATATTATGCATGGCTATTTGGAAACTGGTGAATGTAGGAAGCTGCCTTATACTGAGTCAGACCCTTGGTCCATCTAGCGCAGTATTGTCTACACAGACTGGCAGTGGCTCTCCAAGGTTCCAGACCAGAGTTTCACCCAGCCCTACTTGGCAATGCCAGGGATTTGACCTGGGACCTTCTGCATGTGAAACAGATGGTCTACCACTGAACTCTGGCCACATCCCATAAATACATGACATGGTGATTTCATTCATTCACTTCACTAGCGCTACTGATGTGCAAGGTGCTTTGCCAAATAACGAAGAGCCTGGAGATGCCTACAGTCTAAAACTCAACATTATAGGGAAGCAGCGGAGGAAGGTGGAGGACTCTAGAAAGAATACACTGACACATATTGAAGCTTAGTCTCAGTAGGCGATGAAGAATTAGTAACACAGAGTCCAGGGGCATAACTATAATAGGGCAAATGGAGACAGTTGTCTGGGGGCCCACTGTCTTGGGAGCCCACCCACCCCCCCGAGGCAAGTCACATGACTGACTCCCCCAGCCGCGCACCCACCCAGGCTTCCTTCAGTTGTATTCATCCTCCAAAACTGATGTGAGTGTTAAGACCTGGAGCTACCAGAACAGCATGTCTTTCTCTAGTACCATTAAATGACTTGCATTGTGGTGGGGCATTTTAAAATCTTGTCTCTGGGCCCACTCCAACCTTGCTACACCCCTGATAGAGTCAGTTTTGAACAATGTGTGGGAGAGACATTGAACAGTTGGATCATTCTGCTTCAGATCGCAGAGGACATGGTTTGTCCGAATCACCCCCTCACAATAACAAGGAACTCCACAATGCTGGATCCTACCCACGTTAGCCCTGTGCAGCCATTTGTGGAAGGACAGATGCTCAGTGGCAGAACATTTGCTCCTTTGCATGCAGAAAATCCCAGGTGCAGGCCCTGTCTTCTCCAGCAAGGGCCGGAAAGGCCCCTGTCTGAAACCTGAAGAGCCCCTCCTAGTCGGTGTAGACAATACTGACCTAGGTAGACCAAGGGTCTAGAAGACAATTTCCTGTGTTCCTTTTATTCCCATTGAGTGGCCATCTGACCGCTCCAGAGTCAGGACGGTAGATGTGAACTCACTATATTTGTCTTCTTTTTCTTTTCTCTTCAGGTACCATTATCTTCATGGGGAGAGTTATGCACCCAGAAGTGATGAATACAAGTGCCCATGACTTCGAAGAACTTTAATATGCCCACAGGCCCACACACTTACACATACACACAAAGAAAATAAGCACACTGAGTTTGCAGTTGATGTATTTAAGGTTTGCCGTGTTTTTCGCAATGTTACCTTTGAGACACTGTTTGGGGTGGGGGTGGGGGGGACAACTTCCAGGTTTAACTTCAGCTAGGATTTGCAGACCACAGTGGTGGATGAAAGAGAAGCTTTCAGTATTAAAGTCAATGTTGTCCTTTGTGACTTGTTGTGTTGGTCCTTTAAAATAAAAACTGTATCCATGTCAAAGGCCACGCTTGCTGTTTCAGTGAACTGTAATGGAGGACTTTCCCGTAATGCTGAAATTCCCAGATGGTGTGCTGGAGTGTGCCGTGAGAGGCCTGCTAGGGCCAGGAGAAATAATTAAAGGCCTCTCAGTGTAGCTAACCATGGAAGAGGCTATTTTCTGCACCAGCATGGAGAGCCAGTGTGGGGTAGTATAGATTGCTGGACTGACAAGCATCATATCCCTGCTCAGCCATCGAGCATTCTGGGTAACCCCCGCCCTCAGCCAGTCATAATCTCTCAGCTTTCTTTGCAGGCTTGTTTTGAGGATAAAATGGGCCAAGCACATGAGCTCATTGGAGGGAAGGATAAAAACATAATAAGTCGAGCCTGACTCACTCACTGTTCTGGCCTTGTTCCTCAGTGGACCTTCTTTGCATGCAGAAGGTCCCAGTTTCCATCCTTGGCATCTCCAGCAGCTTTCCCAGACTTTACCAAGGGTTTTCTGCAAGGCTTTACTGCAAGCTCTAAGTTACAAAAAAAAAAAAAAACCCCGACGCAAAAAGTGCATTTTTCTAAACTCCAGAATCAAATTGGACTACAGTCTAACGTACAATTTTAAAAACCTTAAATATGTGTGAAGTGCTCCCTGGTAGCTCATAGGGACTTGGGGGTAAATCTGGCCGATATGGGAATGCACACCTCCATTCTGGAGGAGATGCAAACTAAAAGCCGGGTGGGGAAAACATCCAGGTAGGGCTGGGGGAAACTTCTGCCTGCCTGAAACTTTGGAGAACTGCTGCCAGTCAGTGTAGATAAGACTGAGCTAGATGGACCCTAGCAGCTTCCTAGGCCCTGCTGCTCTGGCCTTCTCTCTGTCAGGCTCACTCCAGTTCTTCCCAATGAGCAGAAGTAACTCGAAGGGGGTCTCCCTGCTGCACCTTGGCAATGACTGATTGCTCTGGCCTTGTTTGCTTCACTTTGTCCACAGCTGGGATTGAGCCAGATTGTGTGTTTCTGATCTTATAGGTAAAAGGTAAAGTGTGCTGTCAAGTCGATTTCGACTCCTGGCACCCACAGGAAACATTCTCCTGATCTGGATGCTATTTGCCCCAGGAGGAAAGTCATGATTGTCAATGTAAAATAGAAAGAGGAGAGCTGGCCTTGTGGTAGCAAGCATGACTTGTCCCCTTAGCTAAGCAGGGTCTGCCTTGGTTGCATATGAATGGGAGACTAGAAGTGTGAGCACTGTCAGATATCCACTGTAGGGGATGGAGCCTCTTTGGGAACAGCAGAAGGTTCCAAGTTTCCAATGGTCTTGACTCGGTATAAGGCAACTTGCTATGCTTCTGAAGGGTTAGAGTTCTCTGTGGCTCCTAAGGAGTGTATAATTGCAGTTAGATGCTAGCATAGTGTAGTGGTTAGAGTGTTGGACTAGGACCAGGAAGACCCGAGTTCGAATCCTGAATCAACCAGGAAAATCACAGGGTGACTCTGGGCCAGTCATGTATCTCTCAGCCTAACCTACCTCACAGGGTTGTTGTGAGGATAAAAATAAGCATGTACACCACTCTGAGCTCCTCAGAGGAAGAGCGGGATATAAATGTTAATAAATAATAATAATAATAATAACAATAACAATAATAACAACAACAACATTGCACACACTGAAGTTAAAAGAAAAATTGGAAGTGAATACATCAGGAGAGTTAGAAAAATCCTAAAGTCCAAACTCAATGGCGGGAACACCACACAAGCCATAAACACCTGGGCTATACTTGTTATCAGATACACTGCAGGAATAATAGACTGGATCCAGGCAGAGCTAGAGATGCTAGATTGTAAGACCAGGAAAATAATGACCATCAATCATGCTCTGCACCCCTGCAGTGATGTAGATAGGCTATATCTCCCTCGCAGCTCAGCTGCAGAGGAATGCTGCAAGTCCATCAAACAGTAGAGGAGGAGAAAAGAGACCTTGAAGAATATATCAAGGACAGTGAAGAAGATGCACTTCAAATGGTCAGTAACAAGAAACTATTCAACACCAATGAAACCAAGCAGGCCTACAAGAAAGAACAAGTCAAGAATCGAGCAGAAAAATGTAAAAATAAGCCACTGCATGGTCAATATTTGCACAATATAAGTGGAAAATCAGATATCACCAAGACCTGGCAATGGCTTAAGAATGGCAACTTGAAGAAAGAAACAGAGGGTTTAATACTGGCTGCACAAGAACAGGCACTAAGAACAAATGCAATAAGAGCAAAAGTAGAAAAGTCAATAACAAACAGCAAGTGCCGCCTTTGTAAAGAAGCAGATGAAACCATGGACCACCTAATCAGCTGTTGTAAAAAGATCACACAGACTGACTACAAACAAAGGCATGACAAGGTAGCAGGGATGATACACTGGAACATCTGCAACAAATACAAGCTACCTGTAGCCAAAAATTGGTGGGACCATAAAATTGAAAAAGTTGAAGAAAATGAAGATGTAAAAATATGATGGGACTTCCGACTACAAACAGACAAACATCTGCCACACACTACACCAGATATAACTGTAGTCGAGAAGAAAGAAAAACAAGTTAAAATAATCAACATAGCAATACCAGGGGATAGCAGAATAGAAGAAAAAGAAATAGGAAAAAAATCACAAAATACAAAGATCTACAAATTGAAAGGCTGTGGCAGAAGAAGACCAAAATAATCCCAGTGGTAATTGGCGCCCTGGGTGCAGTTCCAAAAGACCTTGAAGAGCACCTCAACACCATAGGGGCCACAGAAATCACCATCAGCCAATTACAAAAAGCAACTTTACTTGGAACAGCCTATATTTTGCAACGATATCTATAATAACCAACAGTACTGATGATAAAATTCAGCCATCCCAGGTCCTTGGGAAGGACTCAATGTCTGGATAAAATAAACCAGTCAATAACACCTGTCTGACTGTGTAAATAAATAATAATAATTAATTAATACTCCCATTGAGAATGATTGGAACAATATCACAACTATGATGTTCCTTTAGAATCACTAGTAGTCACGGAGCAGCCCCGCCTTCAGAAGCAGCAGAGACAGGCTTTGGAGTGGCTCAGAAGCAGCACCTGCCCCTCTTTAAGAACACAAGAACAGCCCTGCTGGATCAGGCCCTAGGCCCATCTAGTCCAGCATCCTGTTTCACACAGTGGCCCACCAGATGCTTCTGGGAGCCTACAGGCAGGAGTTGAGGTCCTGCCCTCTCTGCTGCTGTTACTCCCCTGCAACTGGTACTCAGTGGCATCCTGCCTTTGAGGCTGGAGGTGGTCTATAGCCCTCCGACTAGTAGCTGTTGACAGACGTCTCCTCCATGAAGTTATCCAAACCCCTCTTAAAGCCATCCAGGTTGTTGGCTGTCACCACATCTTGTGGCAAAGAATTCTACAAGCAGATTATGTGTTGTATGAAAAAGTACTTCCGCTTGCTGGTCCTAAATTTCCTGGCAATCAATTTCATGGGATGACCCCTGGTTCTAGTCTTATGTGACAGGGAGAAGAATTTCTCTCTATCTACTTTCTCCACACCATGCATGATTTTATAGACCTTTATCATGTCTCCCCGCAGTCTTCTTTTTTCTAAACTAAATAGCCCCAGGTGTTGTAGCCTTGCCTCATACGGAAGGTGCTCTAGGCCCCTGATAATCTTGGTTGCCCTCTTCTGCACCTATTCCAGTTCTACAATTACTCTTTCTTTTATTGGCTGTGTGTTGCATGGCATGCAAGCTTATGATTATGTTATAAAGGCTGCATCAGCTTGCAGCTGAGTTGCTGCCATTATAGCTTGCAAAACTCCACCGTTGATGGGGAGAAATGAATAATTTATCAGATTTTAATGCACACAGCTTCCAAGCAATCACATGCTCCTCCTGCCATGCCATGGATTGTTGATGAAAAGATTATTGCAGTGTTACTTGGTTCCAGCTGTGGAGATAGAACACCATGGCTAAAGATAGGCATGATTAAATTCTGTTGAAAGCAATGGGGCTTGCATCGATTGCTTAGACTACAGCCCTGTGCACATTTAAGAACATAAGAAGAACCATGCTGGATAGCACAACTGAGGTCCATTCACAGGTTCGGCACCAAACTGGTTCAGGTGACTTTGAAAGAGAGTGCAGCAGGTCCTTACCTGTCTCCACCATGCCATGCAGCTTCCTGCTGTGGGGAGGGGGCAGCACTGTGACAGCATACACATGGACTCCACACCTGCCCATTGGCACCTCAGAGCACCAAACCGGTTCAGTGCCAAACCTGTGCACAGACCTCGGTTCGTGCACATCCATGCTGCTGCTGGATCAGGCCCAAGGCCTATCTAGCCCCGCATCCTGTTTCCCCACAGTGGCCCAAGTGCATAGAATCAGGTTGCATAGTTGTTAGATGAAGATTTTTCCCTTCCCAGTCTCTAATCCTGCCTTTCCCAGTCTTTTCACTGAGCTAACTGGTGTCCCTTTAGAATCACATGACTTTCAAACATATTGAGGCACTTCACACAATTGGTGTGAAGCGCTGGAGGGGGTTCTGTGGGGAGAGCGGGGTGGCCACCCACATGACTGCCGGCTCCATCATGGAGCCGACAGGGGCGGTGGTGATCGGGAGCCACACAGCCCCCAGAAGTTCCAAGATGCCCCAGACAAGCGCACGGAGCATCCTGGAGAGACCTCCGGACCTGGGAGGCTGCTTGCAGCCTCCCAGCGGGGGACTCCTCATGTGTCGCCATTGTCGGAGCCACACCACGGCACCATGGCAGCACACAATCAGAAAACCCGGGTTAGCAGAGTGCTTGCTCCACTAACCTGGGCTAAGGGGAGGGCTATTTTGGCGGGCTAGCCACCAGAGAACCACCAGGCTCACCCCCTGGTTCTCAAGATGGGGAAAAACCGGGTTGGGCCTCATTGTGAGAATAGCTTCAGTATGTCAGTGCTTTAGAAAATGTGGACCCAATAACCTAACCCCCTCCCACAAAACAACATGAAACTTTTCTTCCCACTTGAAAACTATTATTATTTTTATTTTCAATAATACACTGGTTTTATAGAACAAAATGTCACTTGCAGCCAGCTATTTGCTGGAAGAATAGGAATCTATCACTAATTCATAGGAGGCAAGATAAACTGCAGCAGCCATCAACACCTAATCCCTAATGTATAATTACTGCTTCCCGCTTGGTACATATATTTTTTAAAAACACAATGTAATTTAGTAACAGCGGAAATGTGGAGAAAACAAGAATAAAAAAAGGGGATGAGAACTCTAATCCTGGTGTTTTTAAAAAAAAAAAATCCAAAAGGAAACATACTTGGGGAAATAAATGAGTTGAATCATTCTCCTGTTGAAATAAACAAGGATTATAAAGTGAAATGTGTATAAAGTAAAATTATAATGTGTCTGGTTATTGCAAATCAACATGTCACTCCTTATCACTGCAGCTCCTTACCACACCCAGTCACTGGGATGTTTTATTTATTTATTTATTTATTATTTATTTATTAGATTTATATACCGCCCTTCGAAAATGGCTCAGGGCGGTTCACACCATGATAAAAACAATTAAAACAAATTAACAATTAAAATCAAACTATTAAAACACAATACAACCAATAAAACAACTAAAAGCCCTGAAAATCAGGGCAACAATTTAAAACAATATAAAACAGATAATCATTTAAAACCTTGGAAGGCCAGGCCAAATAGGTAGGTTTTAAGGGCACTCCTGAAGGATGGCAATGATCTCAAATTATGAATTTCTGCCGGGAGTGCATTCCACAGCCCAGGAGCAGCTACAGAGAAGGCCCACCTCTGCGTCGCCACTAGACGAACTGGTGGCAACTGGTGACGGACCTCCTCAGATGATCTTAAGGTGTGGTGGGGATCATGTAAAAGAAGGCGCTCTCTTAGATAACTTGGACCTAAGCCATTCAGGGCTTTAAAGCTAATAACCAGCACTTTGTATTTTGCCCGGAAACATATTGGCAGCCAGTGTAGCTGTTTCAAAACAGGCATCATATGGTCTCCCCCATCCAGCACAGGGAGATCTAACTCACCCCTCAGATTCTGAGCCCCCACAATGAGCACCTCCATCTTGCTTGGATTCACCTTCAATTTGTTATCCCTCATCATTACTGCCTGTAGGCAGGCATTTAGAGAGTGAGTGCCATTTCCTGAAGATGAAAAGAAGAAGTAGATTTGGGTGTCATCAGCATACTGATAACACCCAGCTCCAAATCTCCTGATGACCTCACCCAGCAGTTTCATGGAGATATTAAAAAGCATTGGTGACAGAATGGAGCCCTAGCGGACTCCATATAGCAGCTCCCATTTTGAGGAGCAACTGTCACCAAGCTCCACCATCTGGAATCTACCCAAGAGATAGGAGCAGAACCACTGCAAAGCAGTGCCCCCTATCCCCAACTCCCCCGGGCGATCCAGAAGGATACCATGGTCGATGGTTTCGAACGCCACCGAGAGATCCAGAAGAACCAGCAGAGTCACACTCCCTCTTTCGATTCTCCGGTAAAGGTCATCCATCAGGCCGACCAAGGCTGTCTCAACCCCATAGCCAGCCCTAAAGCCAGTCTGAAATGGATCTAGACAATCAGTTTCCTCCAAGACTGCCTGGAGCTGGTCAGCCACCACCCTCTCAATCACCTTGCCTGACCAAAGGAGATTGGAGATTGGCCTGTAACTGTCCATCACTAAGGGATCCAGAGAAGGCTTCTTTAGGAGTGATCTAATCCAGTGTTTCTCAAACTTTTTGGAGTCAAGGACCGCTAAATTCTTCGTGCAGAGTTTCAAGGACCGCTACATTCTTCATGCGCAGTTTCCCGGACCAGCAGTTAGTAAAGGGGATTCAAGTCTGTCTATCTATCTATCTGACTTCTGTACTGCCTAAAACTTGCATCTCTGGGCAGTTTAGAATGAAAATAATATAAGCATTAAAATAATTAAATTTGGAATCTTTTGCAAACATGGAATATTAGGGGTTCTTAACCTTGGGTCCCTCAGTTAAACTCCCATAACCCCCAACAACAATGGCATTTGGCCATTATGGCTGGGGATTATGGGAGTAGAAGTCCACCAACGTCTGGGTACCCAAGGTTGAGAACCCCTGAATCTAAAAGCCTGGGTGAACAAATTTGTCTCCAGTATGTCTTCAGTATGTGCGGGGTGGTGGTGGAGGTGCTTCTGATTACTCAGTGGAGAGGGGATGTTGGGCCATTAGAAAAATTCAAAAGCTACATGGGGCCAATGAAAACAACATACAAGCAAGCCCCACTGATGCAAGAGGGAAACAGCGTTCCCTCTCAAGGCGCCTCGACCACAACAGGCAGCTGGGTTTCAATCAACCAACCTTTGGCTGCAAACAATGAGCATGCAAGAACAAGCAGCCCTTCAAGTGGCGCCCACTGCCATACCTTTTCCTCCATGCCCCTGCACCGCATACAGTTTGAAGCTGTAAAGATAGGGAATAAGATAGCTGTAGGAAGATCTCAGCAGCACGTGGAGGCAAGGCACAAGAAGGGTCCCATGCCTCCGTGATACTCTTCCTCTTCCGTGCCATGTGCAAAATTGAGGAAGTGAGTGCCTTGATTTCAGTTGGGGGGGGGGTTGACTCCCAGTCAGGGACCGGCACTCAACCCTTTGGGGACCGGCAGCGGTCCAGGGACCGGTGGTTGAGAAACACTGATCTAATCAATGCCTCCTTGAAACAAGGCGGCACCCTACCCTCCCTCAGTGATGCGTTTGTGATATTAACTAGGCCATCTCCAACAATCTCCCTGCTAGATAGAAGCAGCCAAGTCGGGTAAGGATCCAGAGAGCAGATGGTAGGCCTCACCTCCCCAAGCAGCTTGTCCACATCCTCAGGAGTCACAGATTGAAACTGATCCAATCTAATACTGCAAGAGGGATTGCTGGACACCTCCTCCATAGATCCTGCAAAAACAGTGGAGTCCAAGTTGGCCTGAATACAGGAGATCTTGTTTGCAAAAACCCCATTAAAGGCATCACAGCAGAATGACCCTGGGGACTGATTTGAAGTAGAAGGAGCAGAAACCAAACTCTTCACAACCCGGGATAGCTCTGCTGAGCGCGAACCTGCAGCCACAATGCACACAGACCAAAAGCTCTTTTTTGCTGCATGCACCACGACCACATAGCTCTTCAAATGGGTCACATGCTGTATCCTGTCAGATTCGAACCGAGTTCTCCTCCACTTGCGCTCTAATCGCCTACCCAACCGCTTCAGCCCCTGCAACTCCTCAGTATACCAAGGGGCCATTTTTGCAGCAGGTCGGAAGGGACGCTTAGGAGCAATCATGTCTACTGCCCTGTTGAGTTCCAGGTCCCACCAGGCCATCAACAGAATCACCAGCCACACCAACGTCAAAATCCTCCAAGGCCTTTTGAAATCCCACTGGGTCCAGCAGCCTTTTCGGACGGACCATCCTAATAGGTCCACCACCCCTGCAGGGGTGGACTGTGGCTGTGAAACCAACCTTAACCAGGTAGGGGTCTGTCCATGACAATCGGGAAATGACAGGATCCCCCCCCCCCCACGGAACACCTTCCTGATCCAAACAAAAGACCAAATCAAGTGTGTGGCCGGCAACATGAGTTGGTTCAGAAACTAATTGGGATAGGCCCATAGTTGTCATGGCTGTTATGAACTCCTGAGCCGCACCAGACAAGCCAATCCCAAAGTGGATATTGAAGTCCCCCAGCACTAAAAGTCTAGGAGACTCCAACACCAACTCCGCGACTAGCTCCATCAGCTCAGTTAGGGAGTCGGTTGGGCAGCAGGGTGGACGGTACACCAACAGAATCTCCAATCTATCCCTAGTTCCCAGCCTCAAAAATATGCACTCGATATAAGTCAGCTGTCTCACAAGGGCACTGGTAAGGGAAATGGTATTCTTATGGACCACAGCCACTCCACCCACCACCCACCCACATCCTCTAGCCTGTTCCACGACAAAATAACCTGGTGGGAGAAGCTGAGCCCACACAGGACCACTCGCCTCCCCCAACCAGGTCTCAGTTATACATGCCAGGTCAACTCCCTCATCCACGATCAAATTGTGGACAATTTCAGTCTTATTCCGAACTGACCTGGCATTACAGAGGAGCAAGGCCAGACTCTATGGGTCGTTGGGGCTACTCCCCGAGGCCTGAGAACTGACAGAGCAGTTGGAAGTGGAAACAGTTACTAAATTACTAATTTCCCTTCCCCTGTAACAGCCAGCTGCTCTGCCAGCGCCAATTCTTCTATTCCCCACCACAACAGTAATAGCTGCCCCAGAAACGCTGGACGCACTCCCAGAACCATCCCCCTCAAGAGAGCCCAAACACATATCTGCAAAAGGCCTGACCTGGCCCAGCCCAACCCAACCCAACCCAGCCCCCAGCCTCACCCTTGAAGGCCCAGCCCCAAAGGCCAGCCCCTTTTGGCAGCCACCTATAGGCGGCCCGATGGCTACGCCTTTGGTGAGCCTCCCTACTTTTAAGCCAACAAAAAGCCACACCTCTTATATGTAGCTCCCAGAACGAGCAGCAGGTGGTTCTCCTCAACAGTCTGGGGGCTGGCAACCAGCCAGCTGGAACTTGGCAGCAGACAAGCAGGCTGCTCCCTGTCTGGGCTGGAAGCTCCACAGGAGGCAAAGGGACCAGTTGGTAAGCTCCTGCAGGCAGATGGAATAGCCTTGCAGCTCCTTGTCCCTGCAGGCAGATGGAATACTTGCAGTTTTCTCTTTGCCCACTCCCCCTCCTTAATTCTTAGCTCACTTCCTAACCCACCTTGCTTTCCTTGGCCTGCTGCCTTTTGTTTTCCTAGACCAATAGTTCTTCCTCCTTTCCTAGAACCTTCCAGCTGCCCTGTCTCTGCCTGTAATATGAGCAGCTCAGACATTAGCAGCCAGAGACCTTTGTACCTGCTTCTGCCTCTCAGTGACATCAGAGCAGCTCAGCCTATCACCGTCTAAACCTTCACTGCCACCACAAAATATCTGCATGCATTACAGATTTTATTTATCTAAAATATGTATACCCTGCTTTATCTTCCAAAACAAAGTAGCTAACATCAAAAGCACTGACACAATCAACAACAAAAGCAAAAATTAGCAAAACAGCAAAACAGTAAATGCAGTAAATGTATTATTATTATTATTATTATTATTAATTCGATTTCTATACCGCCCTTCCAAAAATGGCTCAGGGCGGTTTACACAGAGAAATAATAAATAAATAAGATGGCTCCCTGTCCCAAAGGGCTCACATTCTAAAAAAATGTACTCGTGTCAACAGGATTATTTTAAAGTACACAAAATTTATTCATTAGATTTATACATCACCTTTCTTCCAAAATCTGGAACTCCATGTAGTGTACAATTTAAAAAGTTAAAAATTAAAAATTAGGTATACAATAAAATATAACCAGTTTAAAAGCAACACTTATATAATACCATTATACTGTATAACCATACTGTATTATAATACTGTTATAAATAAATAAATAAATAAATAAATAATCACAACAGGAACATAGCATCTAGACTAGACAGGCAAGGGGAGAGCAGGTGGCCCTATTCAACCCTCCAGTGGCTGTTGCTGGTGTCTACCATGTCTGGGGGTTTTCAGATGGTGAGCCCTCTGGAGACAAGAGACAATCATATTATTATTTCATTCCTTTCCTGTCTAAACTGCTTTGAGAAATTGTCATTAGAAATGATTGATTGATTGATTGATTGATTGATAATACAGACATCATAATTTTAAGCCACACATTATAACAAAAAAATTCCACACTTCTTAATTAATTAACCTTCTTAACTGTTGCAGAGTCAGGCCTCTTTTGGAAAGCTGATCTTTAAGAATTCATTGAATCATCAAATTGGAGGGGTCTCGTAGCCCATCTAGTCCAACCTCTGCACAATACAGGAAATCCAAAGTTAGAGCATCCCTGACAGATTTATTGTCCAGGGTCTGCTTGAAGACCTCCAGGGACATACAGCCCGACCCCTGAAACTGGCTTGATTGACAAACTGCTCCCATCGTTAAGAAGCTCCTTCCCATCTAACCCCGCTTCCTGTAACTTAAGTTCATTAGATCTAGTCCAGGCCTCCGAGGCAGCACCAGGGGACAAATCCCCGCCTTCTTCATTGTGACATCCCTTCAGGTATTTGAAGAGTGCTAGCCTGGCCCCTAGAGAACAGGAGGCTGTTGGTTTGAATCCCTGCTGGTGTGTTTCCCAGAATGTGGGAAACTCCTATATTGGGCAGCAACAATCTAGGAAGGTGCTGAAAGGCATCATCTCATACTGTGCGGGAGAAGGCAATGGTAAATCACTCCTGTATTCTACCAAGAAAACCCCATGGCTCTGTGGTCGCCAGGAGTTGACACCGACTCGAAGGCACATCCTTTCCTTTTCCTTTATCATGGCCCCACCCCTGCCTCTCAGTCTTCTCTTCTTCAGGCTCAACATACCCAGTTCCTTTGACCTTTCTCCTTGTTTTCTAGACGCTCGCCAATCGTTGTTGCACTCTTGTTCCAATTTGTATAAAACCTTCTAAGTGTGGCATGTAGAACTGGATACAGTACTCAGGCTATCTAACCATCGAGTCCAGGCTGGCTCAGTATAAGGCCCAGGGCCTGGATCCAGCCAGCAGGCACTTTTCTGCTGACCCTCAAGATTGCATAAACTGTAGCAATAGCAGCAGCCACAAAGAGCTCTTGGCCTGTCCTGCTGATGAACAAGCAGCAGAGGATCAATCCAGTTAGCTGCTCAAGACTGGATGCGCCCCCCCCCCCGGAAATGCCCTACTGATCCCATCCCTCTTTCCCCTTGCCTTTCCTCCTGACTCCCACCCTCTGCCCCCTCACTTTCTTTAATAATTTTAATAATTTTAATGTAATGAATGTGCTGAAAATTAACCTCGGCCCCCACACACCAAGTCATGGTTAGGTCTGGCTCATGGGGGCATTTGAGTTGGGCATCCCTGGCCTCACTATCTAGTCAGACCTAACTAGTTAGATCTAAGTATCTAGTTAAATCCAACGAGTGTGGAATAAAGTGGAACTATTACTATGTGTGCTTTGGAAACTATGGTTCTATTAATATAGGCTAAAATTGCATTACCTCTCCTTTTTTATTTTATTTTTTCTTTTGCAGCTGTATCACACTACTGACACATCTTCAGTTGTGACTGACAGCAGTCCCAGGATGCTTTTCATATGTACTACTGCCAAGTCAGGTATCCCTCATCCCATACCTGTGCATTTGCCATTTCCTCCTAAATGCAGAAATGCACGTTTGTCTCTGTTGTATTTCATTTTTCAAGTCTCAGCTTAGTTTCCCATTCTGTCAAGCTCATTTTAAATTTTATTCTCATCTCCTGTGCTATCCTTCTCAGTATTGTGTCATTTGCAAATGTGATGAAGAATCCCTCTACCCCTTCAACTGAGTCACTGATAAAAATGTGGACGCATAACCAGACAGAGCCCTGAAGCACCCCACTCACCACCTCCCTCCAATTCAATGAGGTGCCATTGATGTACACTCTTTGAACAGGGTTTTCCAACCAGTTGTGAGGCCACCGGATGATTTTTTATCATCTTTCCTGCATTTGATCAGTTTGCTAAGCAAAATATAATGGGGACTTTTGTCAAATGCTTTGCAGAAGTCAAGATAAATTACATCCACAACATTCCTACAATCCACTCAGCTAGTAACCCAATCAAAAATGAGATAAGCCGATTTTGACAGGATTCATTCCTGACAAATCCATGCTGACTTTACTCATCACTGCATTGTTGTCAAGATGCTTACACATTGATTGCTTTATCCTCTGTTATAGTATCTTCCCTGCTCTCAAAGTTTTGCAGCTCTGCCTTTTCCCTCTTTTTGAAGATTGGGACATGAGCTCATCTCCAGTCCTGCTGTGATACCTTCTCTGTTTGCAGGATTTGTCAGAATGCCATTTTGCTTGCCAGTGCCCTTACTGCCCTTGAATTGATCTGGCCTCATTACTTTTAATCTGACTTGCTGTGTCACCCGCTGAGTCAGACCATTGGCTCATCTAGTTTGATATTATCTGCACGGATTGACAGCCACTCTCTAGAGTTTCAGACAGAGGTCTTTCCCAGCCTTACCTGCAGATGGCAGGAATCAAACCTGGGACCTTCTGCATGCAAAGCAATCACTCTGCCACTGAAATGCAAACTTCCCATCACCCCACTCTTGAATACTCCTTACTACCAACATAGATTAAAGTCCATACTCCAGACAGAAATGCATATTAAAAAGGTGAGAGGGATGGAACGCCATCTTTCTATGTTTCTTTAGCCACCCAGTGTGTGGGGGTAGGTGGGTGGGTGTGTTCATTTAACTGAATGGATACAGTAAGAAAAGGACAACTTATCTGAATTAAGTGATCTTGAGAATGCGGCTCAGAGTTTTGGCTCCCAGAGTTCTCCAGTGACCAATATTTTATTTATACATAACGATTTACAGAGTAACAGAAGCAAAGCATATAGATTGCTGCACTGAGCAGCTGGCAGTCTAAATTTCAAGACTGGGGCAGAGAGACGACATGAGAGGCCAGAGTAGCCAGGTATGAATGTCAGACAATGAACTTGCTCAGGTTTTGGCTTGTCTTCAGATATTTTTGTTCAAGGCCGAGTTCAAAAGGGATGCTCAAGTCAGGATTTGCTTCTGCCCCTCATCCACAAATCAGTGCATTTCCTCCCCCACTCCATTTTTTTTCTAATCTTGCATTCACCACTTTTACAAGTGATGCATTTGAGACTAAGGTTGCAATCCTAAAGATGATTACTAATGGCCAAATGACAGGTTACTTTATGCCAGGCCAGCTCAACTTTGCCCCCCCCCGCCAGCTGTTTTTGGACCACAACTCCCATAATCCCCAGCCACAGTGGCCAATATTATGGATTATGCGAGTTGTAGGCCAACATCTGCAGGAGGGCCAATGTTGAGCAGCCCTACTTTAAACACATAGGTTGGCCCTTGTGTGCTTGTTTCCTAGAAGAAATAGGAAAAGCAGGGAGAGGGCGATCTGGATAGGGACTGAGTTACAAGGAGAAGGGAAAGAAACATAGGAAGCTGTCATATACTGAGTCAGACTATTGGTCTATCTAGCTCAGTATTGTGTTCACAGACTGGCAGTGGCTTCTCCAAGGTTGCAGGCAGGAGTCTCTCTCAGCCCTAGCTTGGAGATGCCAGGGAGGGAACTTGAAACCTTCTTCATGCAAGCCTGCAGCTACTGTTCCCAAAGCAGCTCCATCCCCTGTGGGGAATATCTTACAGTGCTCAGACATGTAGTCTCCCATTCAAATGCAAGGCAGGGCAGACCCTGCTTAGCAAAGGAGACAATTCATGCTTGCTACCACAAGACCAACTCCCCCACCCACCCCCGCACCATGCTCCCCCTCCGTATTGGGCCCCAGAAATGTTTTTCCCAACAGCACCAAAGGAAGCTAAATAGCAGCCTCTGAGGGTGGTGTGACAATCCATGATAGTTTCAATTGTTGAGCAGCACAGCACAATTGTTGAACAGCAGTTATTGAACAGCACAGCAGGCGACATTGAATGTAAAACTGATATGGTTATATTGTAATGTACCACAAACAGAGGCTGACAACAACTATAGACTCAGATCACAGAATCACAGAGCTGGAGGGGTCTTGCAGGCGATTTAGTCCAAGCCCCTACTTGATTCAGGAAGTAAAAGTTAGAACATCATCAACCAGGACTGACTCCAAGGGGTAGCAGCAGGTTCTCCCCAAAAATATTTCTCACTCCCCCATCCACCAGACTGGAACCTTACAGCAAAGTGCCAGACAATACAGTCAAAGTTTATTACAGTTTATAGCTCGAATTAATTGTTTTTAAAAGTCCCCATTGTTTAAGGAAGCCTCATTCTCTACTCCAGAACAAGCAGCAGAAGCCAGTGCAGCCAGTAGGAGACTCCTCCAGCCTCCCAGAAGCCAAGCCAAGCCCTTAACTTCCTCCCTGGCCAGGAAGTGGGTGAGACCATGTGTGCAGGGTCATCTCCCCTGCAGATTTGAGTTGGCCTGGTACTGACCTCTTTCCCCACCAGAGCCACATGGTCTTAATCCAAAACAAACAAAAAACTCACTATTCTCTAAGAGGCATTTGGCTCATTTTCTGAATAAATTTGAAAACGTCGAGCGATCTTCATTAATTAGGCAAATAAACTAACAACATTTAATGTCTTTATCTCTATAAGTATGTAATGTGTAGCAAAATCCTCATTCCAGTAATCCCGTCCTCTGCCACCCCTTTGCTTCCTAGAGTCACCCCTTTCCCCAACAGATGGTTGTCCAGCCTGGGCTTGAAAACTTCCAGTGAGGGAGAGCTTCCCAGGCTAACTGGTTCGATTGTCAAGCCATTCTTCCTGTTAAGAAGTTTTCCCCCTAATGTTCAACTGAAATCTGCCCTCCTGGAACAGATTAGATCCCATTAGATCTAAGTCTGCCCCCTGGGGCAACAGAGAACAAATCTTTTCTCGCTTCTGTTTGACAGCCTTTTGAAGAGTATTATCATGTCAAATATTGCATTAATCTCACATTTCTACAATCGCCCTGCTCTATTAATTCTAACACACACACAGGGAGCTCCTGCATGCAAAGGTCTCCCTTTTTATGACAAAGGGGAGGGGAGCTTAGCATAGGTAAAGAAATGCATGGAGCCCTCTCCATTGATGTGAATGGGGAGTCCTGTAGGAGCTCCCTCTAGGCATAGCTCACTTCTGTTCATGGGCTTCTCAGTAATCTGTATCCCACATCAAAGCATTTAGATGGCTGCGATTATAGCAGTGCTTGTATTCTGGCAGTTCTTCACAGTAAATCCCCCAGTACAAACAGTCATTGGGAAAGCTCTGAAGCAGGAAGAATTCTTCGGATCCTGATTTGAAAATGAACATTAGCAGCTGCAAAAGGCAATAAAAACAGGGTTGACAAACAGGGCAAGATTCTCATTGACTCAAGAAAATAAATGTCTATCTTGATGGATAAAATAAATGCTTGCAAGACCAAAACTCATAAAATGACAGCAATGAGTAAGTGATCGTTTAGTTCAAACATGTTATGCTCATATTTTTCCAGATGCTTTTTTCTCTCCTGTGCCAACATTTATCACAGAGACAGACTTGCTGAGTCATATCAAGCCTTTGCAGAAACAGAATCAATGTACCTTATGCCTTTGTTAGAATACTGATAGCAAGATCAAATAAGGAATCCATAACGGCCATTGTAAAAGACATAAATATGTGTGTTGATAGCAAGGCTGGAGGTAGAGGCGTGGGTTGTCATCCACCTTGAGTCTCCAAGAGAAGGTATGATCCAGCTAATTCAACCCTGGGGACACTGGCTGCCACGATGTGCAGTGGCATAGCGCCACTGCCGCACATTGCATCAGAGCTGTTTTGGACTCGGAAAGCAGTGGCAGGGAACAAGGGATTTCAAGCAGTACTACCGCAGTTCTTCCCATTGTGGCAAATGGGGAGAACCGTGGAAATGCTGCTCACACAACTGTGGAAATGCTGCTCACACAACTACTCATGCTGCAGAATATGAGAGTCACTTTACAACTCTGTACGGTGCACAACAGCACCACTGCACATCCTGTCAGCCATAGCTTGACCCTGCATTCTGTGTTGTGTTTGAGGAGGGGTAGTGGTGGTGAAGCAGCAGCTCAGGGGTCAGATTCGGGCTGGAGCATGTGGGTAGGAGGCGTTGAACTGCTCCCCACCACGCTACAGGGCCAACAAAAAATTGTGCCTCCATAGGTGCTATTTGTCAGTGAGGAAGCAAATCCAAAGAGAGCCACTGCGATCCACTGATATGTCAAAAGAGTCAGTAATGATGTTCACTTCTACAGTCTAATAGCCTATTAGTCACCATTTGGGGTCAAATTTTAGTTGCACCTGCTTCAAACAATGCTCTGTGCTGTAAACCATGAAGAGATTTCAGTAGTGGCCAGTATACACATTTATTAAATAAATAAATAAATAAAGAAAGAAAGAAAGAAAGAAAGAATAAATAAATAAATAAATACTGTACAAGTCACTGACTGACATACATCAGTCTAGTAAAGTTGCATTTGTGCAAATTGTTTTACACAGGTGTAAGCCCATGGTATCTTATTGGAACAACATTATAATTCCAATGTTCTAATGTTAGCCCCTGCTAACTGAGCAAAGAGGCACCTTTTAAAAGTGGTGATTCTCCTTATTGAGCAGGGGGAGAGCAACTGACCCTATCCAGCCCCAGCACAGCATCCCTTCAGTGGCTGTTGCTGGTGGCTGTTTTACATTTCTTTTTAGATTATGAACCCTACAGGGACAGGGATCCATCTTTATTTATTTTTATTTCTCTTTGTAAGCCGCTTTGGGAACTTATGTTGAAAAGCGGTATATAAATATCCTTTGTTGTTGTTGTTACTAGGTTGTCATACTCTTGCTCAGTAAATCAGCCACTGTGTTCTTAGTATTATTCTAGAAAACAAAAACAGGTTAGATTTGGCTGGCCAAACAGCCATTTGGGTCAACGTCACACTCAGCTGTGTCCAGGGGCGTAGCCACCATTGGGCAAACAGGTTCAAAGAACCCGGGCCGCCAAGAACCAGGGCCACAAGCACAGCCCCAGACACACACCCTGCATCTGATGTCAGATGTGGGGGGCATTATTTCGGTCCCAAATTATTTTGGAGCTGAAATCAGGCTGCGCTGCCACTGGAGTGACTCTCCCTGCCTTAAAGGCAGGGAGAACCGCTCCTGGTCTCGCTGCCAATGCAGCCTCGTTTAGGAGAGAGATCAGCCTGTGCTGCATAGGCAGTGCAACTGGAACAGCTCTCCCTGCCTTTGAGGCAGATTGAGTTGCTCCAGCCCACGGTGCCCAATGCAGAGTGGGCCATTCTCCTTTCCAATTGGGGCCGTGTGGCCCCGTTTGGGAGGGAGACAGGGGCATAGCTCTCCTATGTGCCACAATAGAACATCATCCTGAATTAATTTTTTAAAGGTTTTGTAAATTGTGGAGATGCAAGTCATTTAATGGTACTAGAGAAAGACATGCTGGTCTGGTAGCTCCAGGTCTTAACACTCACATCAATTTCAGAGGATGAATACAACTGAAGGAAGCCCGGGCAGGTGCGCGGCTGGTGGAGTCAGTCATGTGACTTGCCTCGGGGGGGGGGCAAGGCAGTGGGCCCCCAGACACTGTCTCCCCTTGCCCTATTATAGTTACGCCCTGGAGAGAGACCATGTTTCCTGTGTCTGAGGTCAGATGTGGGGCGTGGCTAGCTGGGCCCCTGCATCTGCCATCAGACGCAGGGGGCAGGGCCAGAGGGCCGCGGTTGCCACCGCACACAGGCCACCGCCAGCTTCCCTACACTGTTGGCTGTGTCTCAGCAGGGCTTCATGCAATGAACAAGCAAGCAAACCATGGACAAGAATTTCCACTTCTTCCTGCCCACGAAGGCACAGCCTTATCTAACTGCAGTAGCTGACATGATGTGCAGCAGTGTGATTCTGCTGTGCATTACGCAGGGACTGCTGCGTACTCACAAGGCAGTCCCAACTCTGCAGAGAACTCTGCAAAGAGTTGTGCAATGAGTACTACCACAATCACTCCCATTTGTGACAATGGGCATAACTACTGTAGTGCTGATTGCACAGCCAGTCATTCCCTGAAGAGTCACAGCTGACTTGCAAGTTCACAGCAGCCCCAGCGCTGTGCACAGTGACTCTTCACCGCTGCGCACTAGGTCAGCCAGTGTTGCTATATCACCCAAATCTCCTGCTGCATCTGCTGTGTCCTACTTCTTCAAGAGGCAAGCCCAGAAGGCTTCAGGGTGAGACTGGCCACCTGAGCGAGCTGAATAAAACCATTTCAGCTTTCCAGCAAAGGGCTGCATGACTGGTGAAACTTCACAATCTCCTCAGGGGCCTGAACAATCCTAGCCTCAGATGGACTAAAGACAGAGAACAAAATCATTCTTAATAAAGTTGTACATGTTATCCTTCCAGTCTTCCCCCCAGTGGAGAAGTGACAGCTTGTGCTTTGCAGTCCAGCAACACCTGGAGAGCCTTAACCCCGTGAGTTAGGAATCTCTGGACTAGATGGGCCTATTCCCTAGAACAGATGGGTCACTGGTCTGACTCAACAGAAAGCAGTTCCTTTATCCTTACAATCTCACTCTCAGTCCTTGCTCAGAGCCAAGTTACAAGTTTAATTAAATCAATTTTGCCTCTACATTTGTCACAGTGCCTGCATTTACAAAGAGTCTGTACAGTCAGAAACATGCATGGTTATCCAAGGAATACCTCCTCCACACAACCCGGAGGCACTTCAGCGGCAGGGGTAAGCAGCGATGTGGCCAAATTTGCAGATGATACCAAACTCTTCCGATTAGTGAAATCTCAAACGGATTGTGAGCAGCTCCAAAAGGATCTCTCCAGACTGGGGGAGTGGGTGACAAAATGGCAAATGTGGTTCAATGTTAGCAAGTGTAAAGTGATGCACATTGGGACGAAGAACCCCAACTTCAAGAATATGATGATGGGATCCGAGCTGTCGGTGACGGACCAGGAGAGGGATCTTGGGGTTGTGGTGGACAGCTCGTTGAAAGTGTCGACTCAATGTGCGGCAGCTGTGAAAAAGGCAAATTCCATGCTAGGGATCATTAGAAAGGGGATTGAAAATAAAACTGCTAATATTATAATGCCCTTATACAAAACTATGGTGCGACCACACTTGGAGTACTGCGTACAATTCTAGTCACCACATCTTAAAAAGGACATTGTTGAACTGGAGATGGTACAGAAGAGGGCAACCAAGATGATCAGGGGCCTAGAGCACCTTTCTTATGAGGCAAGACTACAATACCTGGGGCTTTTTAGTTTAGAAAACAGACAACTGCGGGGAGACATGATAGAGGTCTATAAAATCATGCATGGTGTGGAGAAAGTGGAGAGAGAGAGATTCTTTTCCCTCTCACACAACACTAGAAACAGGGGTCACTCCATGAAATTGATTGCCAGGAGGTCTAGGACCAACAAACGGAAGTACTTTTTCACACAACGCATGATCCACTTGTGGAACTCTCTGCCACAGGATGTGGTGACAGCCAACAACCTGGATGGCTTTAAGAGGGGTTTGAATGACTTCATGGAGGAGAGGTCTATCAGTGGCTACTAGTCAGAGGGCTGTGGGCCACCTCCAGCCTCAAGGGCAGGATGCCTCTGAGTACCAGTTGCAGGGGACTAGCTACTAGTCGGAGGCTACCTCCAGCCTCGGGAGTGGGGTGCCTCTGGGTACCAGTTGCGGGGGAGTAACAGTAGGAGAGAGGGCATGCCCTCAACTCCTGTCTGTGGCTTCCAGCAGCTTCTGGTGGGCCACTGTGCGAAAGAGGATCCTGGACTAGATGGGCCTTGGGCCTGATCCAGCAGGGCTGTTCTTATGTTCTTATGACTGCGATATCGCGTTATACCTCTCCAGCAGTTTTGAGTGTTCCACTCCTTTCCCTCCTCAGAGGCAGTAGACTGTAGTACTGCAATGCAGAATCACCCCCACACCTTCAACTAGGCTGATGAAATTAAGGGGGATGGTGCAGAGGGGAAAATGACTTGATTAGAAAGCCAGAGGTTGCCAGTTCGAATCCCCGCTGGTATGTTCCCCGGACTATGGGAAACACCTATATCGGGCAGCAGCGATATAGGAAGATGCTGAAAGGCATCATCTCATACTGCATGGGAGATGACAATAGTAACCCCCTCCTGTATTCTACCAAAGACAACCACATGGCTCTTTGGTCGCCAGGAGTCAACACCAACTTGACGACACAACTTTACCTTTAATCAATGCTCATAATCTGAAGAGGCACAGACCACCAGATGTCACTGTGCCCTAAGGAAGATTACTTTTTACAAACCATTGTTTTAAGGAATGTCCAGCAGTTAGTCCATCAGGTCCTGCTGAGAGGCTACTCTGGTTTGGGGGATTCCCAGTGCAATTGATGCAGAGCCTCAGGAGAGTCCCTTTGTCCACTCTCTCCACTATTTTATTGGACAGAAAAGTTATTCTATGAGAGCCAATGTGATGGAATGGGCAGACTGTGGAACTAAGAACTGCACACACACACACACACACACACACACACACACCATCAGCCCACTGGGTGACCATGGTACAGGCACCATCTCACAGTCTCATAGGGTTGTGTGGGTAGTCCTGAAGACTACATACATTGTTTGCGAGAATGGCTGGGTCAGGAGAAACCTGGGTTCAGATCCTCACTCAACCATGAAGCTGATTGAGCAGCCATGGGCCAGGCTACCCTCTCAGTCTAACCTACCATCCAAAGTTGTTGCAATGGAGAACAATGTACACTGCCTTGAGCTCCTTGGAGGAAGAAGGAGCTATATTTACCATGTTGGGGCTGGACAGACTTCTTTGTCAGGCCAAAGTCAGGGAAAACAAGTTCTTCCCATTTCCAGCTCTGATTGGCTAGTGTTTGTGGCGTCATGAAGCCACTTTCCCCTTTCTCAGAAACGGTTTAACAATTTAAAAAAAAACCAAAAACCCTTGGATAGCAGGGGTAGGGGATAAAAGGGCCCCAAACAAATGCTTGCCCAGAATCACTTGTAAAGTGCTTTGAAAAGTTATGCCTCCTTTATGGAATGCTTTACAGAGAGGCTCCCCTGGTAGCACGACTCTTAAATTCCTTCCAGCACCAGCCTGGCAACACCTCCTGCTTGTACAGGACATGCGGCAGAAAGAAAATGCCCAAATCATAACATAGCTAATACAAAGTGACTTCAGGACAGCTCAAGCATGTGCCGCCTCTGCTTTTTCTTCCATATGAAGGCAGCTCATTTTCCAGTGCCTTTCAATCTGTTATTTTTTTCACTGCTTTTATATCTGTTTTTTGTTGTTTTATAGTAATTTTAATGGTTTGATTCTCTTAATTTAAAACATGTAAAACTTTTACACCTCTTTTCAACAAAAAGGTGCCTCGAGCAGGTTACAATGTCTACACTATTAAACTAAAATAATTAATTATAGTTTTAATTATATTCCAAATGTTAGCTGTTATTCCACACAGCACCCCAGGAACCCATCCGGAATAATGTGGTTGTGGTAACAAACTATAAAACAACCACCCAGCCACTGAATAATGATATTCCAAATGTTAACATGGGAGGAGAGCTGGTCTATGGGAGGAGAGCCAAATGTGGTAGCAAGCATGAATTGTCTCCTTTGCTAAGCAGGGTCTGCCCTAGTTTGCATTTGAATGGAAAACTGCATGTAAGCACTGTAAGATATTCCCCTTAGGGGATGGGGCTGCTCAGGGAAGAGAAGAAGGTTCCAAGTTCCCTTCCTGACATCTCCCACATAGGGCTGAGAGACAGTCCTGCCTGCAACCTTGGAGAAGCCACTGCCAGTCTGTGTAGACAATACTGAGCTAGATGGACCAGTGGTCTGACTCAGTATATGGCAGCTTCCTATGTTCTGTGGCCCCTAGTGAAATTCATAAGCCCTACCCAGACTCCTAGTTTTAGCCAAATTATGGCCCTAAAGCCTTCTGAAAACAGCAGCTAAGGGGAGCTGGACCCCCCTTTATAATTCAAGCACTGATTTCATGTTATAATTCCCTTAAAAATTTCTTCCAGGTTCCTGAAATGGTGATGTTTGGGGTGGAGGGCAGGAATAACCATGGTGTGTTTCATTTTTGAAAGAAAGAAAGAAATGGCTGAACACTTCAGCATTGTGGTGGCACACAAAGTGAAACTTCAGCACAGTGGGAGCACTCACTGGTGATATTAAACAATGGCTCACATACTAGGGATGTGCAAAACATTTCAGCGTCAAAACATTTTAACTCGAAATGGGCCGTTTCGAGCTCAAAACAAAATACCCTTTAAATAAAGCTAGATAGACCAAGCATCTGACTCAGTATAAGGCAGCTTCCTCTGTTCCTAACTGCCATGGGAACACTATATATTAAAAAGCAAGATATAATATTTCAAAAATGAATCAATCCATAACAATACTGACAGCCCATCTGACTCACCAGGAGTTACCAGACTGGAGGCTTTACCATGGATTTACTGAGAGGCTTTACAGCAAATTTGAATCCCTCCCCCCAAAAAAACCAGATGCAAAAAGTGGATCTTTTTCACCCCAGACATAAATCAGGCTAGGCTCTAACATACAATGAAAAACCCAAATCGTGTGTCAAGTGCTCCCCAATAGCTCGCATGGACTTCTGCACGAATCCAGCCAATGTGAGAACACACAAACTTCATTCCGAGCTAAAAGCCCAGTCTGGAAATGCTCCAGGGAAGACATGAAGAGAAATTGGATGTCAGTGTTGAATTTAGAGGCAAGCGCAGTGGGGAAATGACTTGATTAGCAAGCCAGAGGTTGCTGGGTCGAATCCCCGCTGGTATGTTCCCCAGACAATGGGAAACACCTATATTGGGCAGCAGCGATATAGGAAGATACTGAAAGGCATCATCTCATACTGCGCAGGAGATGACAATGGTAAACCCCTCCTGAATTCTACCAAAAGACAACCTCAGGTTTCTGTGGTTGCCAGGAGTCAACACCGACTCAAAGGCACACTTTACCTTTACATGTGAGCAACAAAGATGGAGGGGAGCTGTGCTCAACTACAGAGTGGTGATGCAGGAACAATTCGGCTTCTGTTTGTTCTTACAATACTACACAACCTCAGAAGTCAAAGGAGTTGCTGAATAAAATCCACAGAGCTCAAGGGCAGAGCATCTAGCTCCTTGCCTCTTCCTATAGCTAATAAAAGCAGACTAAATTACTCTAATAGCAACCAAAAAGCAGAACTATGCAAATTAGACAAATATATATTGGTCTATTTTATGTAGATCACAGAACCAGTTTTCCTTGTGCAGAATTTGATTCACTTGGCGCAGAAATTTTATTTTATTCTTAGCCTTGACAGGCAGATGCCAGGTACATGTGATGTGAGAATACTGTCTCTTTAAGAATTGCTGGAGTGAGAAATATGGCAATAAACGGAGGGCCAGAACAAATGTTGCTGCCTCAGCATCAGCCCATATTTCCACCAGGAAAATAGCACACTCAAATATTCCACCGACTTCCGCTGTTGTAGCCCAAGGGGAGATGACTGGCATCTAACTTCGCCTTTCAAAGACGCTGACTGCAGCTCCTCCACACCCCCAGGGCCTTCCAGCAATGATGGACACAAACAAATGGAAGAGCCTAGGCTACAGAGCAAACCCAATCCCAAAGAGAGCACATTAAATGCACGTAGCAATGAACTCAGATATATTTAGTGCATCTGCCGATAAGAGCATTGCTCAGATGCACAGAGGCATTTCCCCCTTTGATTCAGTGCTGGAACTTTCCATCTTGTTCCAAAGTGACTTTGAAGAACTTGAACTAAGTTGTATAATTGTGCAATATTATTTACAACAAATATATGTCCTATACCTGTAGGAAAGCCACCTAATGACACAGCGAGGAAATAACCTGCCTAGAGAGTAGGATGCCATTGGTTCGAATCCCTGCTGATGTGTTTTCCCAGAATATATCGCAGCAGAGATATAGGAAGGTGCTGAAAGACATCATCTCATACTGCATGGGAAATGGCAATGGTAAACCCCTCCTGTATTCTACCAAGAAAACAACATGGCTCTGTGGTTGCCAGGCAGGGGCGTTTCTAGGGGCAGGGCAGGCAGGGCACATGCCCCGGGCGCCACTTGAAGGGGGCGCCATTTTTCTAAAAAAAAAAAAAAAAATTAAATGGCTGCTGAAAACAAAATGGCCACCGTGCATGCTCAAATGGCCTCTATGAGGCCCTAGGCCATGCCAGGCCTCACAGAGGCCATTTGAGCATGCACAGTTGCCATTTTGTTTTCAGTGGCCATTTAAAAAAAAATTTTTTTTTAATGGCCACCGCACATGCTGAAATGGTCCCTGCGAGGCCCTAGAGGCCAGAGAGGGGAGGGGAAACCTTTGCAGACCGTCCCCCTGAAGGGGCTACAGGTATTTTTTTTAATTAATTTTTTTAAAAAAAATTAAAAAATTAATATAATATAAGTCAATGTACACATATTCAGTATGGCACTATGTACAGTGAATCAGATGGGTGTCAGATGTTTGGACAGGGGGCGCAATTTCAGTGCTTGCCCTAGGCACTATTTTCCCTAGATACGCCTCTGTCGCCAGGAGTCGACACCGACTCGACAGCCCAACCAGCCAATACCTGTAGGAACACAGGGAACATAGGAGCTTCCTGTCTTATACCAAGCCAGACCCTTGGTCCATCTAGCTCAGCATTGTCTACACTGACTGGCAGTGGCTCTGTAAAGTTTCAGGCCTGAATCTTCCAGTCCTGCTTGGAGATGCCAAGGAGTGAACCTGGGACCATCTGCATGCAAGCATGCAGATGCCCTTCCGCTGAGCTATGGCCCGATCCCCTTCGTGGAATATCTTAGACCGCTCACACATAGTCACCCATCCAAACTGAAACCAAGGAAGATGCTGTTTAGCAAAGAGAAGGATTCATGCTCGCCACCATAAGAATGGCTCTCCTCCCCAATGTAAACGACTCCTTTATAATAGAAGGGCATTGTTTCATTCCTTGTCTACCACTTGGGGATAAGAGTGCGAAGATTACAATACGCTACCTTTGAAGGAAAATCCACTGGAGACTTGCTGCTAATTTTCCACAGATGCAGCACTACAGACTGAGGGGCTGAGCACAGGTCCCAAACCAGAATCAGGAGAGCTCTCACACCTAAAAAGGTCTGATTACACTCAGCAGCTTCAGCAAAGGTCAAACGCACTCTTTGACTGCAGCCCTATCTGTGGTCTTGCACAAACAGCTCTATCTCCTTCAGCTAAATGTCCTCTCAACAGCTCCAGATGTTCAGTGGATTCCACTCTGCATCGGCAGAGGTAAAGGTGACACATTGCACAATGTTAAGTGCACCTTGCAATGCAGCCATGCAATTGCCAGCCATTGTTCCCAGCAGCTAGCAATTGTGCATTTGCTCAATTCCTGCATGTTGTGCAAGAGCACTCTTGTGCCACTGTGTAAACGTGATGACGCAAGGCACACATAATGTTGTGCAATATGTCAGCCAGTGTTGTTATGCCTGGAACCTGCATATCTCAGAGAGCACCGCTCCGGAGGGCTGCCAACAGCGGGGCTGGAACATGACCTGAACTGGGCCCAGAGGCAGCAGAGAGCTCTCTGGGGATTGCCACCCCATCTGCCTGCCCCGACCTGCCTGCCCACTGTTGCCTCTCCTCTTTGCCATCACCGCTGAAAAGAAGTGTAGCAAGGCCCATAGAATGCTGGCCTTGAGTGTCTACACAGAGACACTCTAGGCCTGCATTCTTCTAGCCCCAATAGACTTCTGCTTCTTTTCAAAGGAAAAACATGGTGGCATGGTGACTGGCGTGTTGAACGCAGAGCAGGGGAGACCCCCTGCTGAGCCATAAAGGGTACAGAGTGACCTTGGGCCAATCCTTCTCTTTCAGCTTAACCTACCCCCCCCACCACCACAGGGTTGTTGTGACAATAAGAGCATGGTGTGCTACCCTGAGCTCTTTGGAGCAAGGGCAAGAGAAAAATATTCATGGCTGGCAGTCATTGCCAGTTCAATCCTCCATATACTTGTCTAACCCCTTTGTTGTTTTTACAAGAATACTCCCCCATCAGTGTTCCCTGTAACAGAGATTCCCAGATGTTGCTGAGTACGACTCCCATAATCGCCAAAGGCCACTGCAGCTGGGGATGATGGGATTTGTAGTCAACAACATCTGGGAATCCCTGTAACGGGAAACACTGATCCCCATACTCTAAATTTTTGTTCAATTATTATAAAGGCTCCAGAGATAATGTATATGAAGCACTCTGGAAACTTAAAATATATTATTGGAAAGTTAAGCAGTATTTGTTTGTGGAGAAACAATCTTTTCCTCAAAGATTCCCAGCCAGAGGTAGTTTTGGAGCCTGGACCTAAATTTTGGAGCCCCCCATCCTGCTGGAGGCCCGCCCACCACAAGTTAAGCATCATCCCCTTTACACACACACACACACACACCATGACAAATGCAGTATTTTCAACACATGGGTTCTTGAGGGCACAAACAGCAACTGAACTCACAAGAATGTAAGAATATAAAAGAGGTACATATATCCAAATCTGCATTAGCAGAAACATTTCAACACACAACTTAACATATTCCCATCCCAATATTTCTTTCTCCACTCCCCATCTCTAACTATTTTTTAAAAAACATTTGAAGACCCATCTCTTCACTCAAGCTTTTTCAGCTTTTTAAATTTGTGGGTTTTAATTTTATGCTGTTTTTAAATTGTTAAACTATTTTAACCTTTTATATTTGTTTTAATTGTTTTAATGTCACTGTTAACTGCCCAGAGATGAAAGTTTGGGTGGTATATAAGTTGAATAAATAAAAAAATATAAAGCACTCGGCACAGGTCAAAATCACACTCAGCTGCCCGGCACAGTGTGGGCCAGCAGCAACCACACTACCCAGGACAGACTCAAAACGATTTGGGGGTCCCCAGGGGGTATGGAGGCCCTGGACTTTGGCCCTGAAGTCCAGGGGTAAGAGCGCCACACTGCTCACAGCAACTTTCAGTGAATAATGCATCCCAATGCAAACAGGACATTTCTGCTGCTAGCCTTTTACAAGTCATCTTCACAGATCTCCTGCTGAAAATTAATCAAGATTCAACCCACCTCACTTCTGAAGGCAGGAGAACATGGAGCTGAGCTTCAGATGTTGACCTGAGCACATAGCAGGCACCTGTAGAAAAAGGCAAACCTTCACTCGAGAACGTTTAGGGCTTTAAAGATTAATGCAGAGACTTGAAATTGGGCCTAGAAACCAACTGGTAGCCAATGCAGATGGAATAAAATCGGAGCTGTATGTTCTGTGCAGCAAACACCAGTTGAAGTCTGGCCGTTGCATTTTAGAACCAACTTCTGAGCACTTTTCGAGGCCACACCATGTTGACTATGTTACAGTAGTCTAATACTGGGCTTATGCACACAACCAAAAGGGGTGGGTGGAAGAGCTAGAGGGCAGGCAGGATCCGACCTTCCTGCTCCCAGATGACTAGGGCCTGTTCATGGCGCTGCCACTCATGCACCCACACAAATGGAATGAGCGATCTCCATAGTCAAGACTGGGGTGGGGGGAACCAAGCTGGGTCTCTAGTATCCCACAATGCACCATGTGAGCAGCAGAGAGGCAGCCCTCAGTATAGCAACAGTGCTCCTCTCCCTGGCCTCACAAGTCTCAGAACTTTATGGTAAACATGGCCGCCAGCCACTTGGAGTAGTCTAAAAGTGGCGGCAGCACGCAGACGACCCAAGCAAGAGGTAGGACAGGTTCCATTTTCCTCCTACCTCACTTTTAGCCTAGATAGTAGATCTGGGCTACCTAGGCTCAGACCCTCTGGGTTAGGAGGCCTTCCGATGCCCCAGGCGACCAGAGATTCCTGGGTTAACCCTTTCCTACCCAGGAATCTCTGGTCATGAGAACAACCTTATTATAGTTCAAGGATAGTGCCAGCATGGTATAGTGGTTAGAGTGCTGGACTAGGACCGGGGAGACCCAAGTTCAAATCCCCATTCAGCCATAAAACTAGCTGGGTGACTCTGGGCCAATCACTTCTCTCTCAGCCTAACCTACTTCACAGGGTTGTTGTGAAAGAGAAACTCAAGTATGTAGTACACCGCTCTGGGCTCTGAGCAGGATATAAATGTAAAAATAATAATAATAAAATAATGACGTCAATGCCTGGGGCCACAGCTGCCATCTATAGGAAGAGTCATAACTGGCCCACCAGCCCAAGCTAGAAAAAAGTTTTGAGTGCTCCCTCACAAGGTGAGAGTTGCAGTTTCCCATATCAGAGGAAAAGTGGGAGAAAAAAACGGCTATCCTCATATGAAAAATCTATGTTATCATTACATGGGGATTTTTGTCACATGAGGCCCACTCACTCTTATATTCTATACTTCCTCCAAAGACCTCAGTGCAGCATTTTAGGCACACAAGAACCCTGCAAGGCAGGTCAGGCTCAGTGATAGTGTCTGACATACTGTGCAATGTTACGTGTGTGTTGTAACGTAACATCCATACAGTTGTGCAAGTGCGCTCTCTTCTGCAAGCACAAAAATTCCACAAATGCAGTTGTGTGACTGAACAGCCATTCTTTCCAATGGGCATACTGCTGTGCAACTCTGCACAATGTTTGCACTTCTGCGAGCGCACACTAGCGCACCTAGTACTGCCCATATTTTGTGCATGTTGCCATGTATATCACATACTCTCTTCCACCTAGAAGTTTCATAACTGAGCAGGAATTTTAACTTTAGGTTCCCCTATCCAAATCCCAAATTTTAGCCACAACACCAAGTTGGATCTTATCTTGGGTGATTATCATCATCATCATTATTATTATTTGTTTTTATTTCACTTTTCTGCTCCTCAGTGCACAGTTTAAACAACATAATACAATAAAATAAAATATCTCAAAACAGGGCATTAATTAAACAACAGAAACTATAAAAACAAATGGGAGCAGGGAAGTGGAACAGTCTTCACAATCCACCTAAAATTTGTGAAGAGAGAAGATGTCAGCTGGACCTCCCAAGGGAAAGAGTTCCAAAGCCTCAGTGTCACTACAAAGAAGATCCTGTCTCATGGACCGGGCAGATGATGTCAGGACACAGAGCAAAACCACCTCAAAAATCTCAGCGGGCAGGCAGAATCATGCAGAAGCAAGCAGTCCTTTTGCACCCAAACTTTAAACTGGGGCTTTAAAGGTAATGACCAGATTTGAGTATGGTGAGTCAAAATTCAAATATCCCCATTGTGGAGGCTGTATCTTGAGGGCAAACCTCACTGGCATAGCTGGTGGTCCCCCCCATTTCCCTTTGGAGTCGGAAACCTTCAGGATTTGACTCACCGACCAGTAGTCACTGAGCCTTGGAAATTAACCGAGAGCCTATGAAAATTGAATAAAACTTGAGTGTGCTGCACTGATGAAACCCCTGACAACAAACAGGCATTTTGCTAGCAAGAACAAGCATTTGGCAACAATTGGAGCTTCCAAACACTCTTCAAAGGCAGATCTACCTAGAGCACATTGCAATGGTCAAACTTGGGAGCAGTGTTCCCTGTAACAGAGATCCCCAGGTGTTATTGACTACAACTCCCATCATCCCCAACCAAAGGTCATTGCAGTTGGGGATGATGAGAGTTGTAGTCAACAAAATCTAGGAATCCCTGTTACAGGGAACACTGCTTGGGAGGTGGTCAAAGCATGTGTGAAGTAGCCAGATCTGCCACTGAACATGTGGATCCAAAATAACATGTGAATCAGCCATAACATGCATGGATAGAGGGTCAGTATATAACATCAGAAGCAGAACTGAACTAGGGCTCAGTGGGTGAGCCAAATCCAGTTGCCTGAAGGATACTGACCCCAAAGGGAAATGGAGGGACCACCAGCTATGCCACTGAGGTTTGCCCTCAAGGTACATCCTCCACAATGGGAATATTTGAATTGTGACTCACCATGCTCAAATCCAGTCTCAAGCTCGCCTTTTGACAAAACTGGCTGCTGTGCTGACCATGATTGTTAAATTAATCATAAATATTTAGTAAAAAGAAATAATGTTTTTTTTTAATGCTAGAAGTTGGAGATCCGACCTGATCTACTCTACACACATGCAACAGAATGAGGTTGCAGAGTCCCAAAGGGATAATGGAATATACCACTTTAAAAAACAGTTTAGGGATCGCATTTTTACATTATCCCCTATATTAACCATTACCCACCCCCCAGTAAGTAGCAAACTAGCACCAAAGGGAATGGGCTGGGCCAGAAGACCCTTTATCCCCCAATTCTAAGATTTTGTTTTGCTTTTTGCAGGGGATATTTTATGTGCGAAACATTTTTTTAAAAACAAGCACACCCACCCTCCATCTGGTAAAGGCCACTCTACCACCTCAAGATTTGATCACCTTTGTGTGCTGTATGTCTAGGACCAGGTTTAACGGAGGACATGGTGGATTTATCCAGATGATTAATCATGTGTCTCGCGAAGCATATTGGCAGGCTCCAGAAAACGCCTGAGAAAAAAGCTATCCTCCTTTGCCATTGGCTAGAGCCACACAGGAAATCCTTAGAGGCACTTAAGAGAGATTGGTAACCATACCTCCTCAAGTTAACGGGCACTGCAGGCTGAACAGGCTGTCTCCCTGGTGACACCGAATCCATAGCGTTCCAGCCAGGACCCCAAAGGGGGTTCTGTGTTTTCAAAGGGATGTTGGCTTGCAAACGCAGGAGGCGGAAAGATGGAAGGAAATGCTCTTGCAGAAGGCAAATAGCTTCATGGAAGCCTTGAAAACTTCACGCCGCTGCACGCCATGTCCGAAAGGTAGGAGAACGAAAGTGGGAAAGTAACTTTAGTCTTTGCACTATTGACTTGACACACTTTGAAAAACCAAGATAGGGTTACAGGATTGAGTATCTTGCTAAGCACACCGTTAGCAGCAATTGAATGGTTGATGCCAGCTCGTGAGCCATGAAAGCAGAGGAGAAATATGTCATGTATTCATTACTGAAGACAAATAGCATCTTCAAAGAAATGGATTATTTATGAAAAGCAGGTACTAACAGCTGCTTGAATGTGATATTAAATGGACAATCATTAAGTTATTGACGATTAGCCTGGCATTTCTGTTATATACATCCACCAGCAAGGGCTAATTGTATGTGATATGGCTAATTATGTTAATTGTGTCTGAATTGCCAGGAAGAGGCATTTTCCACATAGCAGGAAAATGAATGCCACAGTGTGAGGACAATAATTCTTGTGCCTGCACAGTGGCTGTGGACATTTATTCATGAAATTGCTTCCAAACAGTTCTGCCATAATAGTCCAGGCTGCTAATGAAACACAAGAGACATCCTGCTGGGTTGTGCGTAGTAATGCCTCATATGTGAAAAACTTGCTATTGTTGAAAGCCTTTCCAAGTTATCTTTGGGTCCTGCCATTAGAAGTCGATAGAAGTGCTAAGCAATAGGGATGTGCATGAATCGATTTATTCTATTTGTACCCGAATCAAATCACCCCCAATTTGTTTAAGGTTTGAATCTGGCCAGCTTGCATGGGGGCGATTTGTTTTGTCTACAAATCTCCCAAAACAGGTAGGTTCGGGTACAAATCATTTTGTACCCAAATCAATTTGCACAGACAGCAGGCACAGGGAGTGATTCTCTCAGCATCAGGAAGAAGGGTGGAAAAAAACTATCTTCTCTTTTCCTCAATCAGGAAAGCAGGAACAAAAAGCAGAGTATCCACTCCAGGCAGCAGGCAGGCAAGGCAAAGCAAAGCAAAGCAAAACTCCTCTGGCACACACACTCTCTCTCTCTCTTCTCCCACGAGGCAGAAAGGCAGAATGGTGGCTGGCTGACTCCTTAAGTACATTTGAAAAACCCTCCTTCGAACTCCCCCCACCCTTGTCCCTTCTTTGACCCTTCCCAGAGGCGTATCTTGGGAAAATAGCGCCTAGGACAAGCACTGAAATTGCACCCCTGTCCAAACATCTGACACCCATCTTTCAGATAACTTTACCATAATATCAGCTCAAAAATACAAGTTCAGACACTTTCAGGAGAAACGGGTTGTAAGCAACACACACATGCACACACACATACAGCCAGACATGTGGCACATATGTGCCAGTTGCCTTCCCAAAGAAACACAGCACATCCATGTGCTGGGCATGCCTCCATAGAGCTAAGCAGTGAAAGCTCTCTTTAGCAAATGCTCTGCCACCTCAGCACACCTCATGACAGGTTGCTGCCTCCATGAAATTCAGGGAAGGGTATTTTCTGTCCAAACAGCTTTTGGTTTAAAGGGAGATGGTTGCCATGGGAAATCCTAGGGACCCCAAACAATCTGAAATTATCCAGCAGCAACAATTGTGTTCAAAGTAAAAAGGGAGTTGCATTGGTTTTTTTAAAAAAAGACATTCTAAAATACAACTTTTTTAGAAAGCAAGGAAACTTGAGCAAATCTACTTGGGATGTACAGGCAATAAAAACTCGAGTACAACTCAGCTAAATTGAAGAAAATAATTTGCAGCATGTTAACCACTTATTTCAAAAGACAAGCCATTTCTCAGTATGGTAAGACTGCACAACACAGGGATGGCAATACATTGCAAATGCAACATTTCTGGGTATGAATTCCTACAACCGTGTTTTTTTTTAAGCACCACACAAGCTAAAGGCAAGCACTTTCCATGTTTGAAATCCCACAAACCTTATAATCAGATGGCTTGACAAATATGAAGATAAAGATAGAGCTCTGAATAGAGAATTAAACAGCATGCGAGTGAATATTTCCATTTTATTCCTTGCCTCTCCCCACCACCCTTCAGTTTTGCCAGCTTACAAGGTATTAAACCAACATTATCTTTTTAAGGGATGTTTTGTCCACTTACTTTTGTGCCATTTATATCTGTTTTTAAAATGCTTTGGTCCCTTGCCAACAACTTCTTGCCAACAATGTCAGAAATTCTTCTGACTCCCTAGATCAGGGAAAAATCTAGACTTGGGTCTTACAGAGGCCATTTGAGCATGTGCAGAAGCCATTTTTGTTTTCAGCAGCCTTTTAAAAAAAAGGCTGCTGCACATGCTCAAATCATCCCTGTGAGGTCCTTTGCCTTGCCAGCCTCCCAGAGGCCTTTTGAGCAGGTGCAGCCACCTCCAAAATGGCTACTGCACTGAACTTTGTAGGCCCGAACAGGCCTGAAAATCAGCCCGGGGTGGGCTGCGGCAGTGATCCAAGAGGCCAGCGGGGAAGGGGAAACCTTTTTAGACCCATGGCCTTTAGAAAGCCCCCCGAAGGGGCTACAGGTTAAAAAAATTTTTAAAAACCAATCTGTGAATTGGGGTGGGGGTGGGGGGCAGCATGGCACTGGTGCCCCCCAGTGGTGCCTAGGGTACGTGCCCTGGCTGCCCTACCATAATTTCACCTATGACCCTTCCCCTAGCCAATGTGGGTTCAGTCACCCCTTGTAACACAAGATTTGTATGGAAACGAGCCAATCTGGAACCCGGGGGGGGGGGATTGCCAGCCAATCGCTGCACACTGTAAGTCACCAATCAGAAGCTTGGGAGGGTGGGATTTTCAAAAACAATTCCTGACACAAAATGGAGACAGCAAGAGAGATCGCCACAAAATGGAGGCCTGAATCTATAAATCTTTCATGAACGAAATCTGAGCGATTTGTTTTGGACCTGAATATGTCCAGCTAGCACAGGGGCGATTTGTTTTGTCCACAAATCACCCCAAACCGGTAGACTTGAGTACAAATCATTTTGTACCCGAATCAATTCGCACATCCCTACTAAGCAACAAGCAATGGAGAAAGGAAAAGAACTGCAGCAGTTATGTAGAACTTCAGAGTATTCAAAAGGCTTCAGGATGAGGCAGACCTTCTAAGAGGAGAGGGGCACACAGATTGCCCTAACCAATCCCTCTCCCTCTCTTCTCACGAGGTTGCCAACCAGCCAAACTGCCCCGCGCCCGCAAAAGACCAGCTTGGCTTTCAAGTTAGTTGCTAGAAAATAAAGGAACAATGCCAAGTTTCCCCAAGCTTTTTTCTTTACTAGTAAAGCTGAGCAAGTTGCATTGGGCTTCATGCCTGGACCTGCCCTGAAATCCTGGGCTACCCCACCCACATAGGTTATACAGGAAGCTGCCTTTTCCCAAGTGGAAAAGGCATTGGAAAGGAAGTGGAAAGTCCATTGGTTCACCTAGCACAGTACTGTCTACTCTGCACTGACTGGCAGTGGCTCTCAAAGGCTTCTTTCTCAACTCCACCTGAAGATGCCCAGGATTGAACCTGGGACCTTGTGCATGTAAACCTTCTGCAGATGCTCTTCACTGAGCTACAGTCCATCCCATTAAGGATGGAGCCCATCATCCACCCTCAACAACAGGGCTTCTTCAGGAACTGACCACATGACCTCTCACACCCTAATTGGGAATCATAGCCTTAGCCCAACAACAAGTCACACATTTTAGCTTGCTCTAGGACCTGAATGTTGTATTCCAAGATTTGGCAACCCTACCATGAAGGCCAGTAGTGTGTGCCTTGATTGGGTCACCAGCAGTTTCCCCTCTAACATGGATTCCCAGATGCTATTGACTACAACTCCCAGCATTCCCAACTGCAATAGCTTTTACTTGGGGATTATAGGAGTTATAGTCAACAACATCTGGGAATCCTTGCTAGAGGGAGCACTGGTCACCAGGAGCTACCTATCCACCTGTCCCAAGTAATTCATGGCAAAAAGACGTGTATCCCACTGCTCTAGGTCAGGGTTTCTTAACCTTGGGCCCCCACAAGTTGTTGGACTGCAACTCCCATCATCCTCAGCCACAAAGGCTATGTCTGGGGATGATGGGAGTTGTAGTCCAACAATCTGGGGGCCCAAGGTTAAGAAACCATGCTCTAGGTGATTGCTAGTAATTTACAGCAAGTCATTATATTGTTGTTGTAGTTACTTAGGGCTGCCAACTCTGACTGAAGCTATTCCTGGAGATTTCCCCCCAATATTTTTCACAATAAAGCCATTAAAATATCCAGGATTGCTTTCAATAGTCACCTGGAGATTGATGCTGATTCCTAGAGATTCTCTAGGTCAGTTCTGGAGGACTCACAACCCTTAAGATAACCCATGCAGGACAGTAGTACAACATGGATAGCAAAAGCCTATTGTCGTCTCTCTAGCCAGGGCTGCTCAACTTCAGCCCTCCTGCAGATGTTGGCCTACAACTCCTATAATCCCTGGCAACTGGCCACTCTAGCTGGGGATTATGGAAGTTGTAATGCCGATTGCCTGCTGTTGGTTGTTTTACAGAGGGCTGCGTTCAGCTGTCATTCAGCCAGCAACACTGGAGTCCCATTGATAAGCAACTAGCTTTTCTTATCTCAGTGGCTTTTGCTACTCAAGAATCCTATCCCATGGTCTCAGATAACCCTGATCCCTTTCAAATGCTTTCCCACAGGCACAACGGGTTGGTTAGTTGCCCAGGGTGCCTACTTAAAGGGGGCACCAAGCTGAATATGGTGGTCCCCTATTTGTTGAGTGTATTGTCTGCAGTGAGTTGGTGGGGTGGGGAGCAATATCCAACATTCAGACAAAATTACTTGTGAGTAATCCCATTGAAATTAACTTGCTATTAAATTCAATGGGACTACTTATGTGTAGATTAGTCTGAATTTGTGTGCAACATTTTCTTCAAATTTTTAGATTGTGAGTCCTTTGGAAAAAGAAAGAGAGCCATCTCATTTATTGTTCTGTGTAAACCATTTTGATAACTTCTTGTTGAGAAGTAGTATATCAATATTTGAAAGAAAATTGATGATGATGATGATGTTCTACAGGTTTGGGTACTAACTACAAAAATGAAGTTCCATCCATTACGGGCAGGGGCACCAAGGGCACTCCTTGCCAAGAATAGTATTTACGCTAAAGCCCTCTACCCACAAGCCATGGATAAGCATGATCACTCCTAGTGATCAGTGCATTTCATTCTGTCTTTGTCACCTGTGGGCAGGCTTAAACAGTAAGGTTGTTCAGACAACCATTCACCATTGCACTGGGGAGGGCTCGAGGGAGATAGGCTCCTACCTGCCTCCCCGCAGACGATCAAAAACAGCCCTGAACCTCACCGTTCACACACCACATGCATGCCAGGGTGGCGATCGGCACAGGGCCAGTGGGAGGGGGAAAGCTTGCGCTGGGTCCTCCATGGACTGAGAATGCAGCATGCAATCAGCAGAGTGGCTGCTCTCAGTATTGTGGCCACTCTGCTAAGTGCAGTTGCTCCTGGGGAGCCCAGCTACCCGGTGATGATCATGCACACAATCGCCTACTAAGGCAGAATGAACCATAGGTTTAAGAACATAAGAACAGCCCTGCTGGATCAGGCCCAGGGCCCATCCAGTCCAGCATCCTGGTTCACACAGTGGCCCACCCAATGCCATTGGGAACTTACAGGCAGGAGTTGAGGACATGCCCTCTCTCCTGCTGATACTCCCCTACAACTGGTACTCAGAGGCATCCCGTGAGGCTGGAGGTGGCCTATAGCCCTCCGACTAGTAGCCATTGATAGACCACTCCTCCGTGAAGTTATCCAAACCCATTTTAAAGCCATCCAGGTGGTTGGCTGTCACTACATCTTGTGGCAGAGAATTCCACAAGTTCATTATGCATTGTGTGAAAAGGTTGTTTTACCTTGGTAAAGCCCTGGGTAGAAGAGCTGGGCTACCCAGGACTGGAGCAGCCAGGGCCACAGAGCTCCTAGTGTTCTATCTGGTAGGCTTGTTATGGTCAAAACAAAGCAGAGCAGGAATTTGGCAGACTTGATTGTGGTAACTTTCCAAATATGGGTTGACTTGTCATCTCTGTGTAAACCGTTCTGAACCGTTCTGAATTTTTGGAAGGACGGTATAGAAATCACATAAATCATCATCATCATCATCATCATCATCATCAGAATGTGGCTGGAGCCTTGAGTCTGGCTCTGCCCGAGTAGTGGAATGAGATGGAAGAGTCCCAAGGTGGTAGAATGGACTGTAACACTTCAGACTGTAGGGGTGGGATCCCATGTAGGATCCTCAGGAAAACTTGTGCCAAGATTCCTCCTAATTAGCTAGCCCCCAATGCTGAGCACTGACTACAGCTATTGTTGCTACACAAAAGGAGGAAAGCACAGCCTCTGAATCACAAGAACAAGATGCAGGGCTGCCTGAAGAAATTGTTCAGTGTGCGTATAGCCCAAAACATGAGATTGATAAGACACAACTGGCTGAATTAGGTTCTCATCAACAACAATGTCACCATTATTTTGATGACAGGAAAACATCAGAAATTCAGCAGTTTAATAATTCTGTTAGGACCTCATGAACTCCAGATTGTGCAACATGGCATGTATTTATCCATTCTTTCATTGCAGCTTCATGTATAAGCTGAACTGGGGAAAATGCATGCTTTTCTTTCATACATTTAAGGGACCCCAAATGATACCCTTACCCAGGGCACCTAAAACCCTTGGACCACTGCCAGTGTTCCCTCTAACAGGGATTCCCAGATGTTGTTTATTACAACTCCAATAATCCCCAGACAAAGGCCATTGCAGATGGGAATGCTGGGAGTTGTAGTGAACAACATCTGGAAATCCCTGTTAGAGGGAACACTGGCAGTGGTCCAAGGGTTTTAGGTGCCCTGGGCAAGGGTATCATTTGGGGCAAGGGTATCTACCACTGCTAGATGGACCATTGGTGGTCCTTCTCCTTCTTCATTTTAGTCCCTTAAGCCACCAGGGTGCTTTCCAGGTTGCACACTACAACAGTGTCACTACATTTCCCTTAAGTGTGCTTCTGTAATACCTGTGTTTCAACATTGCCCCTCCCTTCGCGCTGTCAGCAAGGCGCCGTTCACATTTCCAATGCTTTCTTTCAGATTTTATCCTTGTGTTTTAGTCCTACAATGTTGCAAGTCCATTGCAGAAAAAAAGCTGTCTTTTCCCATTGTAGGAGGGTGGTGCAAGTTATTTAAGTTTTCAAAACTATCCTGACAAGGTGAAGCATTTTACTGCTGAACAGTGTGTAATCTGGAAGGTGTCCAGGCAGCAGCAACTCATAACATTAGCCCCTAACCACTCTGCGCTTCTCAGAAGAAAAGTGGAATGTAAAAATAAAATAAAATAAATAAATACAGTAATACACCTGTAACCAAAAGGTAGGTGAACAAACTCCAGCCTTCTAAAAGTGGGCTCACACATGCATTCATCAGCTGATTACTCAACACTTGGGACTTTCAGCCAAATGTGGGTACTGTTTCTATTAAAGGCAGTTTAAGTGGTGGGAGCTAACATTGGGTAATATGAAATTAGACCATCGCTCATTCAATCAGTTAGATGATGCCAAGCATGCAGATGCTCTTCCCAGAGTGGGCCTATCTCCTGAGGGGAATATCTTACAGTGCTCACATGTCTCCAATTCAAATGCAAACCAGAGTGGATCCTGCCTAGCAAAGGGGACCATCCATGCTTGCTACCACAAGACCATCTGGCTGGTCAACAGAAACCCTCTCAGGAATGCTAAAATTTTTGGCAAACTCTCCAGAAAGAAGACCTCTCCTTATGACTTACCAGGAGAGCGGAGGAGGAAAGAGAACGTCCAGAAAAGCTAACAACACAGCCGTTGCTTGAATTCATTCAAGCAAAATGAATTCCTCTCTAGAAGTAAGGTTGGTGATTTATGATAACAACCTATTTCTTACTGCAGGCAAAAAGAGGGAAATAACTCTGCCAAGATAGACAGCGTGAATCTCATTTCCCCCCTTAATGGTTGACATAATCTAAAGCACACCTCCCAGAGGGGCTGTTTGGGGAGTGAGACCAAGCCAAAGGGCTTTCCAATCTAGGCAGAAAGTTAGGACAGTTTAAAATATGGCACGCTGTAATTGTTTTAAATTGCATCCTGCCTCTCCCGCTGCAATTAGTTTTTAGCTCACCCTTAAGAGGTAATAATAAAAGGAGAGAGCAAAAAATTACTATCCAGCTGAACCCATCACCTCATCCCTATTCAGTTCTTACATATTATGAGGTGTGTCAGTACAACCACCTAAAGCTCAGCATTTTGAAAATAATGTTCACCATGAACATAACACTTGAAGCTGCCCCTAGCTCAGTGCTTCTAACAGCCTGACTATGAGTGGCTCCCTAGGGTCTCCGCCAGAAATCTTTCAGCATCCTGCTGCTGAAGATGCTCTCACAGGTTGAGTATCCCATATCCGGACATCCAAAATCTAGAATGCTCCAAAATCCAGACATGCACCGTAACAAAAACAAAAAACGAATCGCCTCATCTCACTCGCTCTCCGCTTCCCAATGTTGCTGCTTTTAAACATGCAGTCAAAACTTACCTATTTCAGAATGCTGTTAGTGACCGGGGTTTTGTCTGTAATTCTCTCTAGTTGCGGCTCTGTTTTTATCGTGAAGCCTTTTAATGTGTTTGATATTCTCGCTTTGGCGCTAGAGGGGAAAGGGAAAGACCCCCACTCCAGTCCCTGCTCAGTTTGGCGCCTGCTCTGTTGGTGTCTGTTTTGGTGTTCTGTTGGTGCCTGCTCTGTTTGGTAAAGGTACAGTGCAGGGTAATGTCGAAAATGTCAAAAAGGCCTGTAGTTATTGTAAATTCAATGTTTTTATACTTTAAATAAAACCTTAAAAAAATAAAATACAGTAACCTTTCATGTTTAGAGTTGGATCCCATTGCCCATTATGCACATATTCCAAAATCCGGGAAAATCTGAAATTCAGAACACTTCTGTTCCCAAGCAGTTCGGCTAAGGGATACTCAACCTGTATCTGAATGCCTGGGATTGAATTTGGGACTCCCAGTTTATCTCATCCCATTCTTGGACCTAGTGTGTGCTTCCATGCTCCCTACTTCTCTGACCAGTGAAATGATTGTGAATGGGGGAGATTTTTGTATCCTCAGAAACTTGCCTCCTCCCAGGGAGATATCAGTTCCCAAAGGGAATGTCAGACTTTAGGGCTCATCACTGGCCCTGTACTCTAGGCATTGCAAGTCTATGATATTTGGCTAGAGTCAATTAAGCTCTGGTCTTACCAGCCGTGCTTGCTTAAGGCTGGCTGCTGTGTCTTGCTCCTAGGCTGTAGAAGATTCTTCCAGAATGTTCTCCTGCAGGAAACAGATCTCAGCACCATACCAGTCTTGAGGTGGTGGTGCACATTTGCCCTCCTCAGACTGAGGCAGTGGGAGGGGGAATGATTCCCTCCAATGCCCTTCCCTTCCTGTTTCCTGCTTTTCTTCCCAGCCTCCACTGTCAGTGACTCACAAGGAGACTTGGAGAGATGGGCTCAGCTGCTTTGTCTTCCTGACAAAAGCAGTTCAGTTGATTTCCTTGTGAGAAGAGTGTGCCAGAGATTTGTAATGTTTTGTCATCACTTTTTCACTTACAAAAATGTGGGTAAACAAGGGGTCCTTCCAGACAGCAATAAACTATATGATGTGAGAATAACGCAAGTTCTAAGCACAAGGTTACTCATCCTCCACACACTGATGTAAGCTTCCATCTTCCTTTCCAGCATAAATTTACATTTTGTTCAGATGCCAGAGCCGAGTCGTCCTCGTGCAATTTCTGCAGCACCATCTGCATATTCGCTCTTGCTTTCTGAGAAGAACTGAGTTGGACTTTTCTGGTAAATGTGCAAAATGGTTGGTTCTTCTTTAAAAGCAAGAGCTGCCAGACAAATGGCCCTGCAAAATTTGTGTGAGTGTCTGAACAGAGTGTGGAAAAGAAGATGGAAACCTGCTGCTAGAGTGTGTGGAAAGTGAGCAAACTTGTGTTTGGAACTTACACGGAAGCTTCTCACATTGCGCAGCTGATGGCCACCTGGAAGAATCCTAAAGCAGCCTCAGTCCCCCCAAAGCAACTGCACATCTTTGCAGCTTCCCAAAGCTGCTTCTTGCCAGCCAGCTTTGAAAACACTAATGTATTTATTTTTCCCCTCTAGGAACATAGGAAGCTATCTAATACTGAGTCAGACCATTGGTCCATCTAGCTCAGTATTGTCCACACCAGGGGTTCCCAACCTGTGGACCTCCAGATGTTGTGGAACTACAACTCTCATCATCCCCAGCAGGGGCGTAGCTAGGGGAGAGGTGGCCCGTGTTCATCCCTCTCTCGGGTGGCCCCCCAGAGTGAGGGAGACAATGAAGAGAATAGGGAGGGATGGAGCTGGAGGGCCCTCAGAAGCTGGGGGTCCGTGTTCTTTGAACCCTTTCGTTCAATTATAGCTATGCCCCTGATCCCCAGCCACAAATAAGTGTAGCTGGGGACGATAGGAGTTGTAGATCAGCAAAATCTGGAGGACCAAAGGTCTGGTCTGTACTGACCGGCAATGACTCTCCAAGGCAGGTCTGCACAGCATAAGGCCCGGGGCCAGATCTGTCCCACAGGGGCTCTTTTACTGGCCCCCAGGTAGAAATATCCTGCAGCAACACAGGAACTAAAAACTGCCTTACAGTGCCATCCTATGCATATTTACTCAGAAATATGTCCCATGGTGTACCCTGTGAGGCTTAGTCCAATGTAAGCATGCCTAAGATTGCAGCCTGAAAGCAACGGCAATCTAGGGAGAGGAGAGGACTTAGCATTCGGGGCTGGCATGCACTCCAGGGGCCCCACTGACTGAGCAGGGACAGGACCTACTTTCTGGCCACTTTCCTTTGTTAAAACTGTGGGTCACTTGATAGGGGAAGAGATCCACAAGTAACTAATCATATTTTTAATTTTGCAATATGCTAATTTTAATGTAGTAATGTGCTAAAAATCGACTTCGGCCCCTGCATGCCAAGTTGTGGTTGGTTCTGGCCCACCAGGGCATTTGGGTTGTGCAGCCCTGCTCCAAGGTTTCAGGCTGGATTCTTTCCCAGCCCTACCTGGAGATGCCAGCGACTGAACTTGGGACTGTATGCATGCAAAGTAAATGCTCTACCACTGAAGTAGAGCCCCATGACCTGGACTGGGAAGACCCGAGTTTGAATCTCCATTCAACCATGAAACTCACTGGGTGACTCTGGGCCAGTCATGTATCTCTCAGCCTAACCTACCTCACAGGGTAGTTGTGGGGATAAAAAATAACCATGTACACTGCTCTGAGCTCCTTGGAGGAAGAGCAGGATATAAATGTACTGAATGAATGAATGAATGAATGAATGAATGAATGAATGGAATATTATAATCTCTCATATATAGAGAACTTTCTCTTCTATGCAGCAGGTGATCCTGTCATTCCAAACTGGTCTTTTAACTAAAAACTAGCTGACCCCACACAGAGCATCTGTGCACTCTTTGGGGCTGGCAGTTACCTCTTCCCCCCACCTTCTGCCCCAGTCTCCGATTCTGGGTCCAGCCGCCTTTCCTTCCCACTGCCACTTCTGCCCCCCCCCCTTCTTTCCCCGCTCCTGGGTCTTGCCTCTGTGTCTGGGCCGGACCCGCCACCACCTCTGGCCTCCGCGGCCAGGCCTGCCGCTGCCATGGCAACTAATCGTCCTGGGTGCGCCTCAGCCAATCAGGCGCCTCCGCAGCCCAGCCAATCAGCTGGGCTGCCGGGATGCACATTTCAAGGCACACCCAGGAGAATTATATATATATAGATGCTCCCTATCCTCTTATCAAGATACATGGTCTAAGGAGAGCAACACTTCACATAACATAAGAGCAAGTCTGCAACCAGCGTGGTATACTGACATCCTCCTGCCAGATCAGTTTGCTCTATATTGCTCTTGCCTCCCGCCCCCCTTTTTTCCCCATGAAGGCTTTTCTCTTCTCCAACGTTATATTTAATACAAAGACCCAGAGACAAGTGAACCTGCAATAATCCTATTGTAATGTCTGGAATCTCACACATTTCAGAATTGGAGCAAATAGACTATAACCTGGATTAGGGGGTTAAAGTCTGTTCCAACTAATTGCTCTCCAAAAGCAAAAGCCTGCAATTTCCCCAGCGCTGTGTCAAGACCTTAGAGTATAAATATTACACCAACACAATATACACCAGGCCAACACGGTACAATGGCAGCAGCTACCATGGCCAGGTAGATTATAGCTTCAATGTGCACCATGTCACAGAAACCACCTACAGCCCTAACCAGGCATTTGTCCTTCATGAATGGCATTGCAAAGGGCCCAGGGGATAAACAAGAGTGTCCTGGCCATGCTTCCCGGCCACATATGCTTCCCGGCCACATGCACCCTGTTCCTTCCTTCAGCACTTGCCTCCGGACAGCAGCCTCTGAATGTGAGGAGAGACTCCTTCTGTGATTTAGAAATCTGGGCAACCAGGTTTTTAATCACATGGAGGCTCTCTCTCCTTGCTCAGTGCTGCCCTCTACAGACAGGTGCTGAAGAGGGATGCACAGGCAGCATGATGTCTGTACCCAAGTCTGTGTTGCCTGAGCAGGTGGACAGGCTTAGAGGCTTTCCAGTCAGTCTTCCGACCTGGCTATGGGGAAGAAACTGCCTTGGTTGCCCTAGTGGGTGCTGCTGCTGAGCAACAGTGGGGGAGGTCTTCATGCCCTGCTTGAACCAGAGGCATCTGGTTGGCCAGTGTGGGAACATAGGAAGCTGCCATATACTGAGTCAGACCATTGGTCCATCTAGCTCAGTATTGTCTACACAGACTGGCAGCGGCTTTTCCAAGGTTGCAGGCATGAATCTCTCTCAGCCCTATTTTGGAGATGCCACCAGGGAAGGAACTTGGAACCTAGATGCTCTTCCCGGAGAGGCTACATCCCCTAAGAGGAATATCTTACAGTGCTCACACATCAAGTCTCCCATTTATATGCAACCAGGGCAGAACCTGCTTAGCTTAAGGGGGCAAGTCATCCTTGCCCCCTTAATACCACAAGACTAGGTCTCCTCCCAGAATGTTACATAGCAGAATGTTACATAGGTTACATAGGAATCTGCCTTATACTGAGTCAGACCATTGGTCCAGCTTGCTGAGTATTATCTACACTGACTGGCAGCAGCTCCCCAGAGCTTCAAATAGATATTTTCTCACCCCTGCCTAGAGATGCCTGGAATTGATCCTGGGACCTTCTGCTAGACACTCTTCTATTGAGCTACTGCCTATCTCACTAAAGGTAGAGCCACAATCCGGTAGAAGAGCATGCTGAAGACTATTTGGCATCTCCAGGCAGGGATGGGATGTACCCATTTGAAACTCTGCCTTACCTGGGCTTTTGATCTGATCCAGAAAGGTTCTTATGAATGTCAAAAAATGATTGTTGATTGATGATGATTGATGGGTTCCTCAATGAGAGGATCAGACATGAGAGACAAACTTCTCTCATATGCAGATTGTCCACCACGACAGATTCTTCCCTCCATCACACTGCAGGCAGAGGTCTGGCTAGTGCTCTATGTGAACTGACACCCTGCTTTATAATGAAATCCCAGGGTCCTCTGCAATGCACAGGGGTTCCATGGTGCACGTGCAGGGGGTCTTTGTCAGACTTATTTGTTTGTCTTTCTAGCCTGCCCTATACCCAAAGGTTTCAGAGCAGGTTACAATGAAACCAGTATAAAACATAATTAAAATCCAGCATCATAAAATCAAAATTACAGTAAAAAATACAGTGCCTGAGAGGGGAAGAATCACTCCATTACTAGTCAAAGGTAAAGAGGTGCATCTTCACCGTTCTCCTGAATGTGCACAATGTTGGAGCTTGGTGCACCTCAGAGGGGAGGGCATTCCACAGCCTCGGGCCACCACAGAGAAAGCCCTCTCACGTGCCCCTACCCCTTTAACTGCTGACAATGGTGGCACTACCAAGAGGGCCTCTCCTACAGAGGAAAGAAATCAGTGTGGAAAGGGTTTCTCTTAGGGAAAGATGTTTGAATAACACTGGCTGGGCTATCTTAAGCAGACCTGGTACAAAATATTTTGCAAAACTATTTTCTCTCTCTGTTTTTTCCAGCCTATGAGCATTGCCAAAGCAATTTATGATTCTGTTCAGGATTATTCCCAAATAGCAACACTGCTTCAATTCGCAGCCACTTAGTGCTTTTATATTGGTCTTACGTTCTTGCTTAGAAGGAAGCTTCCATTACCATTCATAGTGGAGCATTTTATAGTTGCATGTCTTCCTCTGTTCCCTTGTGCAGCTGTTATAATCATGTTTTGTGACAGATCCTGGGACTTGTACAATAACAGGAGCGTGGTGTGCGGAATTTGCTGTGCTACTCAGGGTCAACATGAATATCTATCAAGATATTCCACAATAGACTTCTCCGTGCCTTTTGAGATGTTCATTTGCTTGAAATCACAACCTCAAAAATTGCACCATCTATGCAATAAAGAATAAAAACAATTTCAATTCTCTTGCCCAACAAAATAATAAGCTTATGTGGCGTAAGTATAAACTCATATGTGTTCAGAGCCAGCTCCATTCAAGCTGGGGGGCGGGAGGGCAGTCAGGATAAAGCAAGGCAGAGGATGAGCGAAGGAGTGGGGAAAGCAGATAGCCAGGACCAAGCAGAGCCTGCAGAGACCAGTGAACAAACTGAACTGGAAGCCCATATAGGGAGTCAGGGACTATCGCTTGACCCATTCGAACCTAGTGGATCCTTAGAGCCAGCCTGGTGTTGGACTAGGACTGGAGAAACCCGAGTTCAAATCCCTATTCAGCCATGAAACTCACTGGGTGACTCTGGGCCAGTCATGTATCTCTCAGCCTAACCTACTTCATGGGGTTGTTGTAAGGATAAAACATGTATGTATATAATCCTGCTCTGGGGAAAGCAAGATTTAAAGAAAAGCAAACAAACCTATTGCTCTTAGGAGGATTTAGTGGCCAATATTCTGACAAAGGAAGCATCGATGCAGCATTGTTGAGTTCCAAACTAAGGCCATGCTGGCACGAGCAGGGGGAAACAATCTCCCCCTTTCTTCAGCAGCTGCTTGCACCACCCAGAAACATGTCCCTGAGTCTTAGGGGACTCAGGGACATGTTTCTGGGTGGTGCAAGCAGCTGCAGAAAGAAAAGGAGACCATTCTTCATCCCCTCTTATGGGACAACACAGCTTTAGTCTGCACTTAATCAAGATATCAGCCAATAACATTTTGCCCTGCCATTTCTCCCAGAGCTCAGGGCAGTATATCTGGTTCTTCCCTCCCCTTCTTATTCTCACACCAACCCCATGAGGCTGGCAAGATTCAGAGACAGTGACTGGTCCAAAATCACTGTGGAGGCTAAGATCTAATCTTCCACTTTGTGTTTACCTGCTTGTTTTCATTGTGTTGTCCATGTTTTGAAATGTCTACCTGTTCCCCATGTTCTGTTCTAATGGCCATGCAATAGGTCAAACATTCACCATGTTATTGTTTTGTTTAGGAGGGAAAGTTCAGGAGGGAAACTTGAATTCAATCTGATTGGTTGTCTACAAAAAAAAGAGAGAGAGAGAAAGGCTACTGTATGTAAGGAAGGCAGAGAGAAAGAGAGAGAGAGAGAGAGAGAGAGAGAGAGAGAGAGAGAGAGAGAGAGAGATGGGGGTCATTCACCCATCCAGGGAGGTGGGACAGTAGGTGGGGGGGAGGCTTGTTTTACTCACCTTCCCCCCAGATGAGTGATGTTATGATTCTGGGAGTACGGACCATGCTTCCAGAAAAGTAGCGCTGCATGTGTCCCAGCCTCCGTGAATCCCACAATGCACTGCTCAACATGCACAATGCATTGGGGGATCCCCCCAAGAGACAGGTGCTCTAATCACCCATCTCTCTGTGCCTGAAGATGCTTCCGGGCTGGACGCAGCCCGTGTTCACACATGAGCAGATAGCCCGGGTTAAGGGATCGCTCACTTTCTTAACCTCAGCTACCAGCTGGGCTGAAAGGTTCTCAGTTTCAGCCAGGCTGAAAAGTCTAGTTCTTCCCTGCCCTAGTCTGACACTCTAATCTAATCTAGTCTAACACTGGCTCTCTTAGTCACAGAAGTCCTGTAGGAGCCTCACTCCCTTAGGGATATATACACTAGGAGTTCCTCTCTGAATTAAATTAAATTCCTTTAAACATATCAGACTTGTATTTAGGGGTCTGTAGTTCCATACTGACATACAATATGCACTTCCTGTTGGGAATTCTCTGTGGTGAGAGAATCCCTTTCTCATTATAGCAGAGTGCACAGAGGCACAACACAGTGGAACTCTTAGTTAGGCATGCGTGTATGCTGCGAGTAAAGTAACTTGGAGCCAATTCATAGTTTCAAATCAATATATAAGGCATTTATTAAGGAACTCCATTCTAGATAGGAAAGTGAGGAGTTAGAATATCTAATCTATCTATCTAGCTGGATGCAGATGGATTCTGCATCTTCTCTGCACACACAGTGCAGGGAGAGGAGCTTGCCATGTTGCAAGGTAGAAGGACAGGTAGGGAAGAGAGAGAGGAAGGAAGTTAATCCCTAAGAGTACCAATCTACATTCCAAAGGGACAGTGTCAGAGCAGTAGAGAAGGGATGACCAATGTCTTGACCCTCTAGCCCTCTGACTCACTAGTCGGTCCTCCACTGTCTGAGACAAGAGACAGCGCAAAGTCCTTAACTTCCAGCATTCCCAGTATATATTTAGGCCCTCATACTATATCATTTCTGGCTATGAATCTGAGAGGCTTTGTTGCTGATCTGGCTTATATCCCAGTAGCTCCCCTCCTGAATGGTGGTAGTAATACTAAGTGGGTAGGTATGCCTTCCTGGCAACTTTAGGTTCATTACTTGCTATATGAGGGCAAGAACAGTGAGAAACACATTCCCTCCATTGTCACTAGTTTTTGTGTGGTATAACCCTAGATCTGTTGCCTTTGGTCTGCATGTGTACTGGACAAGAAGGGCTTTTACTCTGATCTGTCATGGCTATTTTTACTGCACAAGTATGGACCCACAACAAAATATTGTAGTATACCCCTGGTGTGTATGTGTTACTTGAGCCTGTGCCTGAAGATGCTGAAGGTTTGAGGCACTTTTCCCTCAAAGAAAGTAATTGTGACTGTCTTGAGGGAATATTCTTCTAGCTGAGAAATTTTTGAATCTTTTTGTTCATCCTTTCCCCCTCCTCACCACACTGAGTTCCATTAGCTCTGCCCACTTTGTATCTTAACTGTTCTCCGAGTCCACAAACATTCCACTCCTTTGAGCTGCATTGGGGCAGTTTGTGGGGGAGGGGGTTTGCACCCTTAGGGTATTTTTCCCCTTCAGGTTTTGTGAAACTGTCTAATCTATGGATTACTCTGAGTCTGCCAGTATCTCCTTCTTGCCCGCAGGTTCTCCAGTTATACATCTATAAGGATATTAACATCTCCAGCTCTTATGGAAATAGATATATTTAGATATTCTCCAAGATCACTTTAAAATCTCCTCCCCCCACCTCCGCTGCATGCTATTTTTGTGCAATCTAGCTTCAGAACATTGGAATGTCTGTTTTCAGTTCCTTAAAATTGTTGCTAACATAATTCGTCAAAACAGAAACCACTTTGTTACCTTGAAATTTCTTATTGCCCTATTATACAAAGTTTCTAGAAATATATCATTATCAGAATAAACATGACATTGGACACAAATTTAGAACTAAAGGACAAAAATGCAATACTGGTGTATGCCCCCAAATACATGCAACCTAGATTTGCATTCCAGACAATGACTATTGAGGCAAAACAGTTAAGACTGCAACACCGAACTGTTTCTAAAGTGGAGGACTGGGTACAAAATTTACATGATCTTGCTCAGCATAGAAAATGGGCCTTCGCCAAGGATGATAAATCAGAAAAAAGTGGTAAAAGATCTGACACAAATTCCTAGAACGATATGTACACTAAAATGCAACCATACATTTTCTAATCTCCTTATTAGGAGTGTACCCAGATCAAGATTGCATCACAGAACTATAAAATGATTTGCTGAGAACAGCCGGCTTGGCTAGCTGTCTCGACGAATCATCCCCAAATCAATTTGGGTGATTTGAATGCCATTTTGAGGCCCTTTTGCTGGATAAACAGGCCTCTAAATGCTGCTTTTTTCTGAGGAGAGCTGGTCTACCAATTGGGATCAGCAGGTAGACCAGCCCTCTGCTCCTTTCTTAGCATGTCTACCTGCCTTGGAGGACTGGTCCAGAGGGGAGAGCTGGTTTACCTTCCAAACCCAATTGGTAGACTAGCTCTCCGCAGAAAAAGGTGCCATTTTGAGGGTCATTTTCCCAGCAAAATGGGGCTCAAAATGACCTTCAAATCACCTGAATTGATTTGGGTCGAATCAGGGGTGATTCACTTTGACCCTGAATGACTCTGAATTCACTTTGACCTATTTTGAGGATGATTCAATCTGAGGCCAAATTGCCCCCGGTTGAATTGATTCAGGTTGAATCAGGGGCAATTTGGCTTCAAATTGAATCACCCTCAAAATATAGGGCCCGATTCATGGTCAAAGCAAATCACCCCTAATTCGACCCAAATTGCTAATCCACCTAGGCACCCATATGTTACAGAAATGTCTCTCTCTTTCTCTCCTTCCTCTTTTTCTGCTTTCATTTCCTTTCCTTTCCTTCCTTTATTCAGTGGATAAGTATGGGAATGTGAGGTAGGTAAGAGGATCATTACAATGACAGTGATCATTACAATGATAACGAGGAATTAAATGTGTTGTAAATGAGGGGAAATGTTCAATAAACATTTTTTTAAAAAACATTATCTCCTTAGCTCCTCAGGTCTAAACACAAGCTGCCTTCGATTCTGTACCTCCCATTCATCCCCTTGCTCTGATCTAAGTGATACAGAAATCCTTTTGCCAGTGCTCTCGTCAAGGAACAGAGGGATTCTTCAACCCAGCTGTGATTCCGGCATTGCCTCTCCAGTAAGCATTCTGGTTCTGGGTTCTGTGGAAAGAAGCACAAATTGATGGTAACCTCACTACTAGCTTCTCCTTCTGCATCACGACAGTGAAAACGTTCTCCAGGGCCCAACTGCACATCATGTTAAACATATAGTTTGACTTTGCAATTTTATTTATTTATTTAGCGCATTTCTATACCACCCCATATGCAAATATCTGGGAGGTTCACAATCTATTTATTTAAGTTATTTTGCAGCTGCCGGATGGGGGAGCACAATCAGAATCTGGACCACATTACGGGGGGGTGGGGGGGAGGTGGGGTTAGCCCTTTCCTCTTGTGCAGTCCCAACAAAACTGTGCCCTCAAAACTGCTATTATCTTCCATTGGTGCCAATTATTTATTCAGACACGAGAGATTGGCTTTTGTAATGGGAGAAGATAGGGCTTCCATGAATGAAACAGAATGACTCCATAGCTCTGACTGAGACATGAGCCCTATTCACAAGTTATGTTAAGCACACATACAATGAGTGTACAGTGTACACTGGCACAGAACTGTACATAGGTACAATTATTCACATGCTTATGTAATGAGCTACAGCAATGCACTTTCCTATCTGTATCCTACATTTCAGGGCACATTTCAGGATAATTCATTTAAAATGAATGCATTCATTGTCATTCACACAAAAACATGTATGTGTGTACAAACTCTGAACACAGGTACAACCAGAGCCATTCTTTGGGCAGGGCAACTGGGGTGATTGACCCAAGCCCCCTCTCCTCCAGGCCCCTTGCCTGCTCACTTCTGCTCCTCTCCCAGCTAGCCCTCCAAGTCCCAATGACATTTGCTAGGTTTCTGCAAACACCAGTCAAAAACCAGGACAAGAAATCTGCCTCATGGATTGGCTGCTGATTGAGTCAGCAGCCAATCAGGGAGATGGATTTTGTACATTGGTTTCTGACAAGGAGGTGATGGAGAACTAGGGAATGTCAGTGGGTCTCAGAGGGCTGGCTGGGAAAGGAGTGGAGGAGATGCATGGGAAGACCCAACACCAGAGGACAGGGAATGTGTGGGTCCTCCTCCAGTGCGGAGATCGGTGCTGGATAGGTCTGCTGGGGAGGAGAGAGTTTCTGCAGTGCATGCCCGTGTGCAGATTGAAGGCTGATCGCTGCCTCTGCTCTGCTCCCAACATTCCTCTGACAACGTGCAGTGGTCTGTCCTGCCTGTCCGTTCCTTCCACCCCCTCCCTCAAGCCTTGGCTCCTCTGTAAGTTGTTTCATGGTTTATTTATTTCCTTTGCTTCCCCATTGCTGCCCCCAATGGGAATGAAGTTGCTGCTATTGGGGGGGGGGAGTAAGCAAGGAGGAGAAAGGGGCCATTGCAGGTTGCCTCTGCTTGGGGCTGGGGTCTGTGAAGGGGGGTGGGATGGGGGCTGAGCAAGGAAGAGAGGAAAAAGCAAATTGCTTCTGCTTGGAATGCACTGCAGTGAAGGGAGAGACACCCACTGAGGAAGGATCTATGGGGGTCTAATTAGTTACACTTTGGGTATTCTTTTGGAAAAAAGCTGACATCTCTTTAAGGAAAGAAAAAGAGGTGAGCAGCCCAGCTTTCATGCTGCAGGGTTTTCCTTTCCCATAAGATCATGAGCATCTTATTCATGTCTACTTGGAAGGAAGCCCCATTGTACTCAATGGGACTTACTCCAGGGTGAGTATAGGATTCCAGCCTCAATTAACAAGATACTGAAATGAACATGATTAAACGCCGAGACCACGGACCTCTGGAAATGCTACCGCTAAAATCAGGATCCAAATTTCCTGTATCTTCTACCATCAGTACCCCATGCAATTGAACACTTGAGAGCCAGTGTGGTGTAGTGGCTAGAGTTTTGGGTTAGGATTGGGAATGCCTGGGTTCAGGTCCCTCCCTGCTCAGCCATGAAACTAACTGGGTAACCTGAGTCCAGATACTCTCAGAATAAAATGGGTGGGTGAGTCATAAAATGCAGTGGCGGGGGGAGATACAAGGAACCCTGAGCTCCTTGGAGAAAGGGCAGAATATAAATGTCATCAATAGTAAAATGCCCACATATATGTATAAAGGAGGACCTTGATATTCACGGGGGTTCCATTCTGCGGTTGTGCCTCAGATACAGAAACCGTGAATATTGAGGCATTGTCTCAGTGGGGAACTGAGGGTTAGGTTCCCAGTTGTGGGGAAAATGCAAAAAAATGCCGGGTTTTTTGGCAAATTGTGGGGGAGGACATGATGGGATAGCTCCTCTCCATGCTGTGCTGCCTCCCCTGCATCGCGCTGTGCCCCCCCCCAATGCCCCCCCAAATCACATTTTTATTTTATTATTTTAATGTGAGCAATTTTGTGGCTTCAAAAAATAAAATGATGGCCAGAAATGACCTCCACGGTCATTTCCGGCCACCTCCGACGTGTGGATGCGTGAGGTCAATGTGTTCCCCCCCTTTCCCCCACCAGCACATGTCTAGGTTGGATGTCCTTTACCCAACCATGGATACGCCGAATCCGCAGATCATGAATTTGCAGATAATGAGGCTTCCCTGTATTTAGAACTCTTTAGATTTTGTGGATCTGCATATGTTCACTAACAGCATTTGGAAATTGTGGGAGAGGGTGGACTTCTGCCTGACTGTGTTGACTACCCTTGACAACTCTGAATATGTTATTGAGGAGCAACAGTGGGGAGAAGCCCCTTGCCTTCATGCCCTGCACTGCAAGCTTCTAGGGGCATCTGGCTGCCTGTTGTTGGAAAGGGGATACTGGATCCGGTAAACATATGGAGTCTGACCCTTTGTCCTTCTAGCCTTTGTCCATCTAGCAGTGCATTTTCTACACTGACTGGCAGCATCTCTTCAAGGTTTCAGTCAGAAGTCTTTCCCAGGCTTACTTGGAGATGCTGCCAGGCCAGGGACTGAACCTGGGACCTTCTGCTTGTATGCAGATGTGCTATCACTAAGTATAGTAGGCACCCAGACACTCCATTTTCCCAGTTTTACTTTTGATGTTGCCTTCTGCATCAGTCAATACTGCTGCCTGAATCACTTAATTTTGGATCCTGCTCAGGTTGAATCAGAAAGGCCCCACTCTGAATGCATGCATGCACACACTTATATTATGTATAGTATATTATATGTATATTATATTGAAATGTTAAGGAGGCCCTGCACATGCTGATTTGCCCTCAGCCTCAAGCCCCCCCCCCAGGGATAGCCCTGGGTGCAACATATTAAGGTCTTCCACATGATCATTTGAGGATGATTTGGGGGAGGGAAGAGCCCCTACCCTGATCCCCATAGATGAGCAGAGCTTCTGTTTGGCTCTGGTCACTCATCCCACAGATGACTGAGGCAGCTGAGTGTTCCAGTATGGGAAAACGGAGCTGGGTTCTCCAAGAATAGCCTAGCATGTATTCCATGCACACTAGAGAGGCAGCCATCAATACAGCAGCAGCTCTTCTCCGATTGGCCCCTCTAGCCGTGGAACCATCATGAAGATGGCTGCTGGCCACCCAGGAACAGTTTTCAGCTGTGATCTCCACAATGAGCAGTGAACTGAGGTTCAAGGGCTTCTATTTAGTAAAGACTTGGGTAGAGAAGTGAGGCTACCCAGATCAGGATGGGCTGGGTCAGAGGGAATTCAGTGGGTTCTCATGATCAGAAATGGCTGGGTTTACTGCCTCCAACCACCCTTTGCTGGTGGTATATCTCATTTTCTCATTGTATATCTGATTGTATATCTCAATGTATATGTGCTGATTGCATATCTCATTGCATATCTGATTGTATATCTCAGTGTCTGAATAGGGCCATGAAGTGTCAGCTTATATGCCCACTTGCAGAGTTGAGAGTTGTGTTTCATTTATCTCAGGGGTGACCTGAGTCTCTCCTGCTGTTGTTGGATCCCATCATCCCCAACCACATTTTATTGCAGCTGGGGATGATGAGAGTTGTAGTCCAACAACAGCCGAAGACCCTCAGATTGACCAGCCTTAGTTTATTTGCTCCAGTACTGGGGTAAGGTGGGTGTCGAGACGGAGCACTATTTAACCTGTTTTTCCTCCTGGGGGCTAATTTCAAACTGAGGCACCTCAGTAGTAAGGCTGACCTAACAAGGAAAGGAGACAGAACTCAGGGCCACCCACAATCTAACTCCAAGAATGCATATGGATGTACTTGGAAAAAAAGAGTAGGTGAAGGTTTTCTTTGGTGGAGTGATGGTTTCACACACTTCCATCTGAATTGCAGCCATGTTAAATATGGGTGGCTTTGGTCTTTTCCATTTTCAGTAACCTAATGCACTGAAAAAAGAACATGCCCGTTGTTGCTTCAGAACAGAATGAAATGAATATACTGATTCAGAGATATTTGGCAGAAGGAAAAAACTGTCCTTATTTTGCTTCTCTCCTTCTAAGCTTCCATCAGATTCGTTCAAGTATCTCACCTGGCATGAATTAGAAGACCATGATGTTCAAGGGAGTCAAATCCGCTGCCCTCGAGTGAGAGAAGGTATAGAAGAGAATCTGGTTTGTAGCTTCCATAACAGTTGATGATAGTGGAATGTAATGGCAAAATACTAGCTTCTTGATCGAATTAGAGCCCTTAAGTTCACATGTACTTCAGTGAGGAAGTGGTAAAACTATGCATTCAGGCAGCTCTATCACTTAAACAGATGGGCGCTTAAAGGATGTGCACAGAGATTGAGCAGACCATCTCTAATAAGTCTAATTGGTAGATTACTCAGTTAAGCTTTTAGGTGATAAATTACTAGAAGGCTCAAATTAATTAGTGAGGGCAAAGTTGCTTCATCAGGGCTGCAAGTGAAGGGTAGACGAGTTTATATTTTAAGATGTGTTCTGGTGTGCGACTACTGTGACATGGAACTAGCAATAGTAGCTTTTATTAAATAACTAGAGAAATGGTCATTATTTAGTAGCATTTATTAAATAGAGAAATTAAAAATAATATTTTTATTGAATAACTAGAGACACACACATCCAATTCTAATGGGTTGGGTGTGCATGGAGGTGGGATTCAATGTGTGTGTGTGGGTGGGGGGAGATGAGATACACCTTCCTGTGGGGATCCCAGTCAATAGGCAGTTGACAGAGCTAGTTTTGCCCTCAAGGCAAAAATGGCTGACATATTGCACAGAAGTCTGTAGGTCCAAGAGAGAGGCACACACGGTACTTGTAAGCCACTCTACAGCCTTGCAAACACTGCTTGCGAAGGCAGGGCTGCTCTGTGTCTACTAAGAAGTGTATCTTCACAGTTGTGATTCTACTCTCATTGGAAATTATGGGAGTAGTATCACAATTGCGATGACACACTCCTCAGAAGACAATGGAGCAGCCCCGCCTTTGCAAGTAATGCAGACAGGCTGCAGACTGGCTTGCAAGCAGTGTGTCTGCCTCTCTCTTGGAATTGCAGGACTCTGTGTGGTATATCAGCCAGTCTCTCCAGGCAAAGCACTGTATTTATACCCAGAGGAGTGAATGGCAACCATTCATTTATATGGGAGGAAGTAAATGGTTTGCAATTCAAAATACCACAGGGGCAGAGGATAAGCCTGCTCCCTGCCCTTTGTGATCCCAGCCATTAATAAGCACAACTGCTGCTGTTAGGACCATGCCCTTCACAGTGTAGTCCTTGGTCTTGTTTGCTGGAGGTTTGGTTCTTACGAAGCAGAATAAAAAGTGGCAAACCTTTGCCTTTATGATTCCATGTCAGATTGCAGGTGGGGGCTCCCCCGAGCAAAGAAATGTGCTAAATCTCTTTCCCCTGATATCTAGTTTTCAATGTGCAGGGGTTTTCTTTTGGAAAATGGGTGTGTGGAAGCATTTGATCATGTGAGCCCCACTGGCAGAGTATTCTGTTTTGGGCCAAGTCAGGGCCTCCACTAGGGCAGGATCTGGAAGAGGCACAGGCCTCAGACAGCTCCAAGGCAAAAGGGGTCAGGACCTTGGATAGCTCCAAGCAGGAAAGCAAGAGAACAAGGTGCACCAGTATAGATGGATGTTGCTCCGGTGTGTGCATGGACCTAACACTGTTTTTTGTCACCCAGTTACTGCTCTCCCAACGTTAAATGGTGAAATTTGGAGGAGGGCCTCCACAGATTAAATAGGGTCCAAGCAAGGTTGTATTGTGTATCCCTACCAAGATACTGTGCTTGGTTTACGCCTTGTGACTAGTCCCAGCTTACATTAGAGATGTAGACTTTGGTCCATCCTAGAACACTGGGAACCAGGTTTTATAAAGAGCTATCATCTTATACTTCCTTCAGTATCTCAAAAACATGTCTTTATTGAGGTTTTAGTCATGTATGCACATATTTAATATCAATTAATTGATTAGTTGGTTAAAGGGTAGCTGATTAATCAGCTAGATATTTCATCGACAACCCCATTTATCATCTTCAGTACTAGCTAAGCTGCCTAAGTGTACACAGAACTGCATCTGATATATGCTACTGTTCCCATTATTATACTGTATTTTAAAAAATCAGAGGATAGAAAGGAATCAAAATCTGGTCACAGAGATAAGACAAATTTGGAATGAGAAACAGTTCAAAGAATACCAATTTGTTTTCCTGGCAACCGTCATCACCCCTTTCTTCTTGAAAGCAATACAATACTGTATTATCATAATAATGCAGGCATCCATGATTTTCCAGATTCACCATCAAACATGGTACTTCTGATACACAGATAGAGATCAGTTTTGCCAGATTTAACTGCCTTGAGATTCAATTCGCCACTAGTTATTTTATTCAATATTGCAGGCAAATGAAAAATGTGAGAAGGATTATAGAAGAACTAAAAAAAAAAGACCCTAAGAAATGGAAAATTATATTGTTATTTACAATATAAGAGTCTAAGATTTCAGCAAGTCTTATTGCTGAAGACTTGCAATAATTTTTTTCAGAGAGTGCTGGTTTAAAGAAGAATTGCTGCTTGTGGTGTATATACTTGTCCCACTGTTACATCTAGTAAACAGGCTTTGCATGTTTTTGTGTTGTCTCAAAAACCTGCAAAACCTGTTCGGCTAGAAGTAACAATGGAGCAAAACAAATGCATGTGCGTACCATGGAAACTTCAGACTTTTTCAAAACTCTTTAAACCTTACAAAAATAGCCTGTCTCCAGTTTTAGAGTCTATATATCACTTTTCACACATTTCTAAACTTTGGTAGGGTCTATGAAGATACAAATTAAACAAGCAGCAGTGTAATATTGGAATGCGTATTCTATATGTTCCGAACAGGACCTTCTGAAGAAGAGCGCTTTTTCAGAGGAGAACATCATACTCTGCCCACAAGAAAGCAAATGACAGAGAAAAACAAATGGGAGCAAAGGCTGCAGGAAAACTGGGAAAACTGTATGGTAAGAATATTTATGTACAGAGAGTTAATGTAATCATACTAGCATACACTTCATTCAGTGATTTCTGCAATAATATTTGTTTGTTTGTTTGTTTGTTTTTTATTCGATTTCTATACCACCCTTCTAAAAATAGCTCAGGGCGGTTTACACAGAGAAATAATAAATAAATAAGATGGATTCCTGTCCCCAAAGGGCTCACAAACTAAAAAGAATCATAAGATAGACACCAGCAACATTCACTGGAGGTACTGTGCTGGGGATGGATAGGGCCAGTTACTTTCCCCCTTGCTAAATAAAAGAGAATCACCATGTTAAAAGGTTCCTTTTTACCAAGTTAGCAGGGGTTAATAATAAGTGAAACTAGTTAAGGCTTGGGGGGGGGGGTGGCTTCATGGGTTGGCTGAAGACAGGTCCTTGTTGCGGGAAAATCCTCTGGAACCTTTCCCTCCTGTTTAATTCAGCCCCTTGCGATCATCCTTCCATCAAATTGACAGAGAATGAGACTTTAGACAGAGGATTAGACAAGGTTTCCGCAATAGAGCTCATTGCCTGATGGAGAAACTCCCTTTTACAAGTCAATACAATGAGGGTGCATGATCAAATTAGCTTTTATTCATGATCATGGAGGCAGAGTACAAGTCAGAAGTCTGACAAGCACTGTGCTCTCGGGGTACGCAGTTGCCAGTTTATATAGGTTAAAAGCAAGTCAGTACATCCATTGACAGACGTCATTTTTGGTTAAACATATGCTTTCCTGTCTGTGCCATTTAGAGCCTTAAACATGAGTTCATGTCTGAGTCTTTTCTGCTGACCCTACTAGTTATCAGCCAACTATTTTTCTTTCTGCTGAATAGTGGATTTGTCTCATGACCCTAGTCACATATGTTGTCTCCTGTCAGGCTCTGGTATTTTTACCTATTGGCCGATTGGCCTCACATTCTTAACAGTTTTATTCTGGCCTACTGGCTTTACATTCTGTTTAGGAGCCTGAACCAAACTTTTATACACTTATTTGTGGGCCTGGATTAAACATTTCTTTGTGACCTTGCACAAGTGCACAGCCTGGCTCACATATAATGCCAGCCCTGCTCCTCATAGCTTAGCAGTCACCATTTCATGAAACCTGGTGTGTGAGGTGATTTCATCAGCAACTCCAGTTCTCTGATCAGGTTAATTTTCCACAGCTCCAGATGCTTTTACACATCTCATTCTTCACTTTCCTGATGGTGTTGATTTACTCATTGGTAGCAGACAGATGGTAAACAAATATGATATTCAAAAGCAGATACGTCTCTGGCTTCCTTCAAATCACAGTAAACCATACCCTGTTCCAAACCATCGAGGGAAGTTGGAAGGGGAAATGTTTCTGTCAGCAGAGTATTTTGTGTGAAATCGCTTCATTAATGAGTCTGTCAAATCACAAAATACCAGGCCCCTCCAGCATGGCAGGATAGACTTCTGCCAAAAGGTGGAAAAGTTCTAGTTGTTTGGGTCCAATTTGACATTCTAATTTATTTTTGGTTAGATATAACTGAGCACTCATTCAGAAACCCAAATTACCTCAGCATGAGCTTACCACACCAAAAAATGCTTGGTTGTTTTTTCTATCAAAGGCAGGTTTTACCACACACCAAGTGCAGTTGTGTGGGGTAAAATCTGTGGTAGAATGTGTGACCTGTGGGTTGTTGTTATGATGATGATGATGATGATGATGATGATGATGATGATGATGATGTTATTATATAGGATATTATTATAGAGGCTCCTTATATTATTATAAGGAGCCCAGAACAGTGTACATGGTTATGTTTACCCTCACAACAACCCTGTGAGGTAGGTTAGGCTGAGAAACACATGACTGACCCAGAGTTTCATGGCTGAATGGGGATTTGAACTTGAGTCTCCCCAGTCCTAGTTCAACACTCTAACTACTACACCACACTGGCCAGATAGAGTGAACAGTATTACTTTAGACTGCAGGACTGTTTTACATTTCTAAATCTTTTCCCACATTAACAAACAAATATGAATACGATGAATATTTATATACTGTTTTTCAACAATAGTTCCCAAAGCTTTCTAAATAAATAAATAAAATAAAATAAAATAAATAAGTAAATAAAATGGCTTCCTGTCCCCAAAGGGCTCACAATCTTAAAAAGAAACATACTGTAAGATAGACACTAGCAACAGATACTGGAGGGATGCTGTGCTGGGAATGGATGAACCTTCCTGGGGATGAATGAACACAAGAAAAAATATAGCATTGGAAGGTAATGGCCCATCCTGCTTCCTGCTGTGTGCTACTTCTTTCAGGGAGCTTTTATTATGTGAGGAATTTGTAAAAATATTATCTCCTCCTACAGTCCAAAAATTGTACAATCCATTCTACTACCTCAAGACTTTGAACATTTGTATGCCATTTTATAGCCTCAAGTGCACAGGTTGTGCATTCTCAAAGCAGCTTATGAAAGATCCCTACAATGAAATCACACTAACGGTTTGTTTCAGGCCTGACATACTGAGTAAGAGTAAGGACACTTCCCCCAACACACATAGAAGAGAGGCAACATTTTGCCATCCCACCATCCCTCGGCAGCTGATTGTGCTTCCCAATAATATGTCCCTGAGGGTCCTGAAACCCTGAGAAATATATTTCTCAGGAGGCACAAGAAGCTACAGAAGGAATGGGGGGATGGTCAAAAAATTCATCCCTCCCCTCCATGCACATAGGAAGCAGATGATTGGTCAGTCTAGCTCAGTATTACCTACACTGACTAGCAATACCTTTCCAAGCCTTCAGGGAGGAGACTTTCCCAACCCTACCTGGAGATGCCAGGGACTGAACCCATGACTTTTGCATGCAAAGCAGATGCTCCACCACTGACATACAGCCCCATCCCTGCATTCCTTGTCTGTAGCTCTTACTCAGTAGGTCATGTGTAGTGGTTAGAGTGCTGGATTAGGACTGGGAAGACCCGAGTTTAAATCCCCATTCAACCATGAAACTCACTAGGTGACTCTGGGCCAGTCATGTATCTCTCAGCCTAACCTACCTCATAGGGTTGTTATTATTATTTATTTATTTACACAGGCAGACAGGTGTTATTGACTGGTTTGTTTTATCCAGACAGCGAGTCCTTCCCAAGGACCTGGGATGGCTGGATTTTATTGTCAATGTTGTTGCTGTTGTTATAGATATCGTCGCAGAATATAGGCTGTTCCCAGTAAAGTTGCTTTTTGTAATTGTCTGATGGTGATTTCTGTGGCACCTATGGTGCTGAGGTGCTCTTCAAGGTCTTTTGGAACTGCACCCAGGGTGCCAATTACCACGGGGATTATTTTGGTCTTCTTCTGCCACAGCCTTTCCATTTCCATTTGTAGATCTTTGTATTTTGTGATTTTTTTTCTATTATTTTTCTTCTATTCTGCTATCCCCTGGTATTGCTATGTCGATTATTTTAACTTGTTTTTCTTTCTTCTTGACTACAGTTATATCTGGTGTATTGTGTGGCAGATGTTTGTCTGTTTGTAGTCGGAAGTCCCATAATATTTTTACATCTTCATTTTCTTCAACTTTTTCATTTTTATGGTCCCACCAATTTTTGGCTACAGGTAGCTTGTATTTTTTGCAGATATTCCACTATATCATCCCTGCTACCTTGTCATGCCTTTGTTTGTAGTCAGTCTGTGTGATCTTTTTACAACAGCTGATTAGGTGGTCCACAGTTTCATCTGCTTCTTTACAAAGCCGGCACTTGCTGTTTGTGGTTGATTTTTTGACTTTTGCTCTTATTGCATTTGTTCTTAGTGCCTGTTCTTGTGCAGCCAGTATTAAACCCTCTGTTTCTTTCTTCAAGTTGCCATTTTTAAGCCATTGCCAGGTCTTGGTGATGTCTGATTTTCCACTTATATTGTGCAAAAATTGACCATGCAGTGGCTTATTTTTCCATTTTTCTGCTCGGTTCTTGACTTGTTCTTTCTTGTAGGCCTGCTTGGTTTTATTGGTGTTGAATAGTTTCGCATTATTGACCATTTTAAGTGCATCTTCTTCACTATCCTTGATATATTCTTCAAGGCCTCTTTTCTCCTCCTCTACTGTTTCATGGACTTGCAGCATTCCTCTTCCACCTGAGCTGCGAGGGAGGTATAGCCTATCTACATCACTGCGGGGGTGCAGAGCATGATTGATGGTCATGTTTTTCCTGGTCTTACGATCTAGCGTCTCTAGCTCTGCCTGGGTCCAGTCTATTATTCCTGCAGTGTATCTGATAACAGGTATAGCCCAGGTGTTTATGGCTTGTATGGTGTTCCCGCCATTGAGTTTGGACTTGAGGATTTTTCTAATTCTCCTGATGTATTCACTTGCAATTTTTCTTTTAACTTCAGTGTGTGCAATGTTATCAGCCTGGAGAATGCCAAAGTATTTGTAATGTTCTTTCTCTTCCAGGTTCTTGATGTTGCTTCCATTGGGCAGTTCTATTCCTTCTGTTTTTCTTATTTTCCCTCTGTTCATTATTAATGCAGCACACTTGTCTAGTCCAAACTCCATTGCTATATCGCTACTGAATATACGGACAGTGTTTAGCAGTGATTCGATTTCTGACTGGGACTTTCCATACAACTTCAGATTGTCCATGTACAGCAGATGGTTGATTTGACTTGATGTTTCAGATGTTTGGTATCCGAGGCCTGTTTTGTTTAGTATTTGTGAAAGTGGGGTCATGGCGATTACAAACAACATAGGGGATAGTGCGTCCCATTGGAAAATGCCTCTTCTAATGCTAACCTGTCCAAGTGTCTCACCATTGATTGTTAACTCTGTACTCCACATGCTCATTGCTTTTTAAAATAAATATCTGAATGTTTTTGCTGACACCAGTTGTTTCTAAACATTTTAGTATCCATGTGTGAGGCAATGAATCGAAGGCTTTCTTGTGGTCACTCAATGCAACACTTAGACTGGTTTTTCTTCTCCTGCAATTTTCTAAAATCATTTTGTCAATCAGCAGCTGGTCTTTTGTGCATCTGGTATTCGGGCAATTTCCTTTCTGTTCAACTGGAAGCTGTTTGTTAGTTAATAAGTGTTGCATCACTTCATCTGCTATTATTCCAGTTAATAATTTGAACATGGTTGGCAGACAGGTTATCGGTCTATAATTACTTGGAACTGCACCTTTTGCTGGGTCTTTCATTATGAGATGAGTTTTCCCAGTTGTTAGCCATTGTTCAATATCACCTCCTTGCAAAATGTGATTGAACTGTTTTGATAGTTGTTTATGAAGGCTTGTTGGGTGTCTAAGCCAAAAGCCATGCAGTTCATCGTCGCCTGGAGCAGTCCAATTTTTAATTTTCTTTGCTCTTTCACTTATTAATTCTGATGTTATTATTAGAACTTGCATTTGTTGGTTACATTTTTTGACCTCTTTCATCCAGCCTGCTTTTCTAGTATAATCTATTGGATTGTCCCATAATTTCCCCCAGAATTGCACTGTTTCTTCTTTATTTGGTGTTTCTATGTTTCTTCCAGTTTCTCCTTCTGTGCTTTGGTAGAAACGTCTCTGATTCAACTGGAATTGGAGATTCTGCCTGTGTTGTGTAATTCTGGCTTCATATCTGCTAATCTTCTTTGACACTGCTGTTATTTGCTGCTTTATTATTTCTAGGACTTCTCTAATTTTCTTGAATCTATGTGGTATTTTTGGATCAGATACTGTTTGGTGTTTTCATTCTTCAGCTTCTTGTCTTTCATATCTTTCAATTTACTAGCATCTGATCTAAGCCTGGAGATTTTATTTTCTAGTCTAATCTTCCATTTAGGTGATGTACTACTTTCTGTTTTTACAGGTCCATTGATCTTATATCCGAGCTCTTGTGTTGTTATTGTTGCTGCACTGTACATTAGTTGGTTTGTTTCTTGCAAATTATTGGTTGTTATTTCTGCAAGTGCAGCACTGACATCTTTTAATACCTGAGCAAGTTGTTTTTTGGCAACTGTTTTTAGAGCTGGATGTCGAACCCTGGTGGTTGTTTGGTTCATGTGCTCAGTTATTTTTTGCTTTAGTTCTTGTTGCTTTTCTGTTAAATGGCATTTGGGTTTTTGAGGTGAAGGCAAAGGGGAGGTTGCCTGGTTTTGATTTTGAAACAGTTCAGCAACAGTGGTATCCTCTATTTCCAACACCTCCTCCACCTGCGCCTGAGCAACTGCTTCAGTTGGTGGTAATTCTTCTTCCATATCTTGAGCCTGTGTTGCTCTTTGCAGTTCTTCCAGCTCAACTCCTGTGAATACTTTATTTCTTATTATGAATCTTCTCTGGTCTGCTAGCCTTTGTTCTGTTATTTCTGTATCTGGATGCTTCTCTTTCCAAATTGGGTACATTCTTTTAAAATAACCTCTTCTAGTTGGACTGGACTTGTAATAGCAGATCATTATTTCCTTGTTGGCATTTTTCGTATATTTTTTTCGGTTAAGCGACATTTCTTGCAGTATCTTTGCTGTCTTCAGCCCTGGTTGCTCAACTGAAGATCCTGAGTCCTGTTGCCCACTTGCCACCAGATGTCCAGGGACTCCAGCACCTGGCGCGGTCCTTGTTGACCCGGGCGATGACCGATCCGGTATAGATTTATTAAAGTTACATCTCACCATATTGTTGATGGGAGAGGCACTCTTTGTCTGGCTCCTCTGGTGAGACCTGTCCAGTATGTTTGGACCTCTGGCATAGCTCTCACCTTCCTCAGAGCACGCAAGCCCCACAACCACGCCAAGGTAGTGCCTCATTGGGGGTATTATTATTATTATTATTATTATTATTATTATTATTTCAATTTCTATACTGCCCTTCCAAAAATAGCTCAGGGCAGTTTACAAAGAGAAATAATAAATAAATAAGATGGCTCCCTGTCCCCAAAGGGCTCACAATCTAAAAAGAAGCATAAGATTGACACCAGCAACAGTCACTGGAGGTACAGTGCTGAGGGTGGATAGGGCCAGTTACTCTCCCCCTGCTAAATAAAGAGAATCACCATGGTAAAAGGTGCCTCTTTGCCCAGTTAGTAGGGGTGGTTGTTAGAATAAAAAATAACCATGTACAACGCTCTGAGCTCCTTGGAGGAAAAGCGGGATATATGTGTAAATAAATGAATAAATAAAAGAAATAATTTCCACACGGTGCGGGGAAGATTCAGATAGAATTTCCTGATCTTGCCAGTTACCGTTTTCTGGCTTCAAGACAGCAGTTCCTGCTGAGGACCTCTAGTCTCAATAAGGCTGAGCAGTTGGAGTCCTCTCACCCATGATAAATGCAAGTCTCTTCCTGATCGCAGTTACTATGTTGTAGCTTCTATTTTACCACTTCATTCTGCTGTATGTACAGACCAGGTCAAATTCATATATTGTGCAAGCCACTGTGTATGCAAAAGATCTTAACTCTCTGTTGAAGTACTTTAAATAAGAGGACTCTATATGTGTATTCCATACCTCCTCATCCCCTGCCAGAGTTTGAATCTTTCATATCAAGATTTGGGAGACCTTTACCAGGTAGAAAACTTTAAAAGGATTCTGCGGCGATTAATTCGAGTGGAGAGGCTTTGGTTGGTGGACAACTCATTGACGGATCTAAGTGCCACATGCTTGCCAAGGTATGTTTTAAAAGAACACTTGGACTTTTTCAAGTATTGGCCAAGTTAACGGTAGCACTATGCATATTTCATACACATATACTTCACATGGGAGGAATTTGTCTGAAATTTCTCTGCAAGCGAAAATTATTCACCTTGCCAGCTCAAAGTATAGGTCAGGTTCCCTTGTGATGTTACCTTCACAGTTCAGGAACCACGGCCACACAGCTCCTCCTTTCTGCCTCATGAAGGTGAAGTCAGGAGCCCCGAGTTAAATTGCAGGAGGTGACTTTTACATGACAGCATAGCCCCAGCTTCTGATCTTCCACAACTTGCGACTACAGAAGCAACCGTAATCGCACTTAGTGTTTGTCTCTTCAGGCAACCACCATATGTTTGAGGAGCACAAGGCAGATGGTACTTCCTGGCAATCAGCACCAGGGTGGGACTTGGTACAGTGTCCCCCCCTTCCCTCCCCCAGGGGCGTAGCAAGGTTGGAGTGGGCCCAGATACAAGATTTTAAAATGCCCCCCTCACTAAAGCTCAGCTCATGAAGTAAAGAAATCTTAAATGAGGCTGAATAGTGGTAACAAAAAGCATAGTAAGCATAGTAAAGAAATAAAAGCATACACACATCATCCTAAATTATTTTTGAAAAGGTTTTGTAAATTGTGGACAATGCAAGTCATTTAATGGTACTAGAGAAAGACATGCTGTTCTGGTAGCTCCAGGTCTTAACACTCACTTCAGTTTCAGAGGATGAATACAACTGAAGGAAGCCCAGGTGGGTGCGCAGCTGGGGGAGTCAGTCATGCGACTTGCCTCTAAGGGGACCCCAAGACAGGGGACCCCCAGAAAACTGTCTCCCCTTGCTCCCCTTGCTCTATTATAGTTACGCCCCTGCCCTCCCCCCCCCCCATATCTGAACAAGCTTTTGAGATTTGGGAAGGAACTGCTCTACAGAAAGTAACATCACAAAGATACCTCTGCTTGTCTAGCCTTCCCCCACCCCCCGCCCCTCCAATATATTTCATGGCATAAAAATGCAAGAAGAGCCCTGAAAGAATAGACCAAAAGTCTAAACTAGCATCCTGTGTCTCACAGTGGCCAATCAGATGTCTTTGAGACGCCCACAAGAAGAGCATGAAGAGAATGCAATCTCCTACAGTGGGTCTCCATAGTGGATGTTCAGTGGTATACTGCTTCGGAACATGGAGGCTTCGCATCATGATTATGAGCCACTGATAGACCTATCCCCCATTAACATGTCTTATTTCTTTTAAAGCCCTCTAAGCTGGTGGTCATCACCAAATCTTAGGGCAGCGAATTCCATAAATGTATTATGCCCTGTGTGATGAAGCCCTTTCTTTTGACTATTTTGAATTTACTGCTAATCAGTTTCATTGGATGAACCCACGTGCTAGCCTTAGGAGAGAGGAAGAAATGCTCCTCTCCTACTTGCTCTGCACCTCTTATATCTGTGCTTACCCCCTTTTTAGCTAAGAGAAAAAGTTCCAAACATGTTAACTTTTCCTCATAGGGAAGATGCTCCAAACTTGGGTTCCCAATGTTGTTGAATTACAGCTCCCATCATCCATAGCCACAATGGCCTTTGGCCAACAGCATCGAAGGGCCCAAGTTTAAAAACCCCTAGATTGCCCTATTCTACAACCTTTCCAGCACTATGGAAATCTCTTTCCATCCTTTTGAGATGTGGTGACCAGAGCAATATACAACTGCTGACATGAAGAGGAAAATTACTCCAAGTAGTCCCACTGAAATTAAAATGAGAAGCTAAGCAATGCCTAATTTGACCTTGTAATTTCAATGGAGCTATTTGGAGTAATTTTCCTCATGTCAGCCAATATTTCAAATCTGTGAATACCACAGATTTGTATAAGGTCATTATTATACAGTACTGTCTGTTTTGTATCCATGATGCTCCTTTGCATGGAATTTGCCTTTTTCACAACTGCCAATCACAGAGTTGACACTTTCTGTGGAAAAGGCCATGAGACAAATGCCTCTTGATGCAAAACTGAGCTGGTATATTCCTGCTGCAAGGCTTTTACCATGTCACAAATGGGATTTAACCTAGCATAACTGGTGCAGTACTGGAGATGATTTACCACATCCACTGGTGTAGTGCTATAAAGGGATGTGCACAAATCGATTGTTTCATTTTGATTTGTACCCAAATTGAATCATCTCCGATTTGTTTTTGGTCCGAATCCACACACACACACCCACCCCCGAAGTACCCCAGATTCAATTTGTACCCGAATTTTCTGAATCTGAATCCGAATCAATTTGGATCCCCCCACAAAGGGTCCTGGGGCCAAAAGAGTGGGGTGGGTGGTATTGCCCAATGGTTTCTGAGGTGTTCTGAGAGTAGATTCTCTGGTAGCAAATTAGAGTAGATTCAATGACCAACATTTGCCCAATTTCTTTGAAATTTGGGTGGTAGCTTCCACCCATTGGGCACTACCACCCAGCCCACTTTGGCCACAAAATGGAGGACCGAATTTCTGAATTGTTCGGGTGTGACTCTGGGGTGATTTGTTTTGTACCTGAAGCTGGGCAACTGAGGACAGGGGTGATTTGTTTTGTCTACAATCACCCAAATTGGCCAGATTCGGGTACAAATCATTTTGTACCCAAATCTTTTCACACATCGCTAGTGCTATAGCCTTCAGTGAGGTTATACCAGTGTCTGACATACAAAGCAAGGAAGCACCAGTGCAACAAGAGAGCAGTCTAACATCACTTCCTAACTAACTGCAGCAGGGAAATGGCAATATTTGTTGCCCTCCCCTTCCCCAGGAAGCCCGTTGTGCCACCCAAAAATATGTCCCTGAGGATTGCACAGTCCTCAAGGACATATCTGTGGGTGACACAGAGGGCTTCCTGGGGAAGGGGAGAGCAACAAAAATTGCCCATTCCCTGCTGCATTTAGTTGGGAAGTGATGTTAGGCTTCTCCCTCACTGCACTGGTGATCCGTTGCTCTGTATGCATGTTGGCTAGTGTAAAGATCCACTGAGTCTCTTCCTTAAGGAGTGTATCCTTGCCTATGCTTCTGAAGACATTCTGAATTTCTTTTCCTCCATATGTAATGGTTGATATCACATGTTTATACATTTTACAGATGCAAAGAACTGAAACTCAGCAGAAATCATTTCACATCCTTCAAACAGCTGCCAAAGATACCCGAGATTAGACACCTGTCCCTAGATGAGAACAACATTGAGACTCTACATGGGCTATCAGACCTGAGGCACACTCCATTAGAATCTCTTGTACTCAAGAGGAACCCCTGTGAGTTTCATGAAAACTACAGGCAGCTGTAAGTTCTTGCATACCATTGAAATGCTACGTGCAATTACAGAATAAGACATTCCTTGGGAAACAGATTTGTATAGCAGTAGTGATGAAAGACATAATACTTGAAAGAATATATCAAGTGCTCAGTGCCATAGCCTCAGCAAGGCAAAACCAGATAGAGCAGTGATTTCCAAAAGTGTGAGCCAGAACACACTAGTTTGCTGTGAGAGGAGATGAAGTGTGCTTTGGAAAATAAAGCCCCAAGGTTATGAACTTAGGAATCTGTTGTATACCAAGTCAGACCACTGGTCCATCTAGCTCAGTATTTCCTGACAGTGACGCTCTAGGGCAGGGCTGTACATCTTTGGCCCTCCGGCTGTTGTTGGACTACAACTCCCATCACCCCCAGCCACAGTGGATGATGCGAGCTGTAGGCCTACAATAGCCGGAGGGCCAGAGTTGTGCAGACCTGCTCTAGGGTTTCAGAGAGGAGTCTTTTCCAGCCCTACGTGGAGATACCAGGACGTTCTTCACACAGCAGGCTGTACCGTGAGTTTACTGGGAGGCTTTACTGTGAACTCAAAGTTGTCCCCAAAAAATGACGCAAAAAGTGGATTTTTTAAAAACCCTCCATATATAAATAAGGCTATAGTCTAACATGCAGTGAAAAATCCGAATTGTGTGTGAAGTATTCCCTGATAGCTTGGAGTAAATCTGGCTGATATGTGAACATATAGGTCTCCATTCTGGAGGAGATGCGAGCTAAAGGGCTTTAAAAGCCCCATGTGAAAAACACCCAGGAACTGAACCTGGGACCTTCTGTATACAAAGCAGATACTCTGCCTCAGAGTTATAGCCCCATTGGTTTGAGTTGAATGGATCCACCACTCTGTGCCTGTCAGAGCACAGAAGCCACATTGATCTCTCCCTCTTGGTTGATATGGGTAGAGGCATAATCCCCATTCTGTATCAGGATTCTCTGATAAAGCTGACAGGGACAGAAGCATCACAATTATACAGCTGACAGGGATAGAAGTATGCCTGAAGCATCACAGTTTCCCAGAAAGAACAATCCACTCCTCAAATCCTGTCCCGGATTGAGCAAGAAAAAATTGACATTATATTAACTGAGCTGTTTCACAGTTACAAGGAGAATGCCTGCCTGTTCTTACTGTTGATCAAGAAAATTTATATGTATTGTATTTGTATATCATGTACATGAAAAGGATAAAAAACCTTTGGTTTAAGAGAGGAGTTAAGGCATCTACAAATTACACTCATGTATCAAAAAATAGGCCTATGCCCTATTGTGTCAGATTGCAACCCAACCTGCCCGTGGCCACATCAGCTCCTCCCAACTGTTGGGTTGAGTCAGAGATCCAACAGTTCTGTCAGATCCTCCCTTGCTTGCCACTATCTCCTCTTCCTTCATCTCTGACCAGATGGAGGAAGTGGACAGGCTTCATTGCTTCATCTTCACTCTGGAGGGAGTGTGCACACACAAGGGGCTGCCTTGTGGCTTGGGATTTAAAAGGGATTTCCATTTTCCTTTGGGGTTTTATGGGTGATGTGGGTGCTTCTGTGACTGGTAGTTTTTTCTGAGGCTGCAGTCTCAGTAAAAACTCCATTTCCCAGAAGCACTTGTGGCACTCACAGGACTTCGAAGGAAAGTTAAAGAAAAAAAGAAAAGGTAGCTCTGTGTGTGTGTGTGTGTGTGTGTGTGTGTGTGTGTGTGTGTGTGTGTGTTTCACCCCTCTGACAGATCAGTTGGATTCAGCATGATGCACAAGTCTGACCAAAATATATTGTAAGGGGAGGACTTAACGTCTGCACTATTGTAAGTCATTGTCAATATGTCCTGCAGTCTCATATATTGTGCTCATTTACTGTACAACTTGGGTTCCATGCATGCACCCTCATTCTCATTTGGTCTTTCAACAACAACAAATATTTATATACCACTTTTCAACAAAAGTGTCCAAAGCAGTTTACATAGAGAAATAATAAGAATAAATGAATGAATGAATGAATGAATGAATGAATGAATGAATAGACAGACAGCGGGGTGGGCACACTGAAGCTAGGCTGAATTATTTGGAATATGAGAAAAACACTAATCTATTCCTAAATCTTGTTCTCCTCCAGTGTGTTCTCCAATTTGCCAAAGTTGAAAATGCTGGATGGGATCCTGAAACTGCCAGAGGACTGTCCTCCACTAGAAACCAATTTTCTGTCTAAAATATGCACCATACTATAGCATTATATTTTGTGATGGAACTGAAGGAATTGCCATGATTCACGGAATAAATCCTATGAATAGACAAGTCTGTTTCCTGTTCTAATGGTCACAGTCCGACCTGAGTGCATACTGTGCCAAAATGCCCCTTGCACAATGAGATCACACTGAAGTCTTCCATACAGTTTTAAACCATTCTATGGATCCTAGTCTAAGATTTTTCAAAATAAAAAATGAAGCATGGTTCACATACACATACCTGACATTCCTATCCATCTTCTAATCTTTCTCCCTGACTTTCAGACCTTGAAACCCAGAACCACAATCATAGTTTTAGTCAACAAAGAAGACACTGAAATGGTGAAAATTACTCCCAAAGCCATTTAGGGATGTGCACAGACCTGTTTGGAGGCCCTTTTACAGGTTCGAACCCCAGGGCCGGTTCGAAGTTCAAAGGCCCTGGGGGTAGTGCTTTAAGAGTGGGGGAGGGTGCACTCACTCCTCCCGCCGCTTTCCCCCCACTGGCGCTCGTTACTTTCCAAAACCTTCAGGGTGGCAGCGTACCTCCCTGCCACCCCTTCCCCGTGCTCAGCTGGAAGTGGCCGGAAGTACCGGGCACACGGGCACTCATTGCATGCGCATGCACACACGGCAGATGGGCCCACGCACACATGGCAGAGAGGCGCACGCGTGCCTGGTACTTCTGGCCAGTTCCAGCTGAGGATGGGGAAGGGGCAGCAGGGAGGTACACTGCCGCCTCGAAGGTTTTTGGAAAGTAACGAGCACCAGCGGGGGGAAGTGGTGGGAGGGGTGAATGCACCCTCCCCCACCCTTAAAGCACTACCCCCACCGCTTTCGAACTGTGGAGGTGCAGTTCCATGCCATTGGCTGGGGAATAGGATAGGTTTACATGTAATGGTGGCAAGTAAGTATGAAAGAGCCACAGGTTCCTCTACTTCTGTTTCCATGTCGTGCAAACCAGGAATTGTGAGGTGAAGAATGTCAGTAACACACCTCAGCCCAACCTTTTCCAGGCTATTTCAGATGCTGGTTAAGAATATCAGGCAAAAATCCAGTTGAGGTGGATTACCAACATTCTCCACCCAACACATCTGGGTTTGCATGACATGGAAACTGCTGCAGGAGTGGGAACACAGGCCCAGCGAGAACCGGCAGTTCTTCCATACTTGCTGCCATTACATGTAAACATGCCTGTTATCTGAGTTAGGAAACTCCTGATGATAAGGTCATTCACACAACCAAAAACTGTGTTCTACCCAGGTTTGGGAGCTGTGTGTGCTCCTAATTTTCGGTTGTGTGGAAACAAGTTAAGAGGAAAACCTGGATAGAAGTGATTGGGGCTATTCTCACAATTAACATTGGGCTAGGAGAGCTTAGCCCAATTTTTGTTAATCGTAAGAACCACCGGGCTCGGCTGCGAGCCCGGTGGTTCTAGAGCGGGTAACCCGCTTGAGAACCCCTGGTCAAAAACCAGGTTTGCGGAGCAAGCGCTCCACAAACCTGGTTTTTAGTATCGTGAGTAGCTGTGGTGCAGCTTCGCGAAGCGCCTACTCACAAGTAGACCCCAGAGGGGAGGCGAAAAGCCACCTCCTGTCTCCGGGGGGTCTCCCCAGTATGCCCTGCGCACTCACGCAGGGCATACTGGGGCTTGCAGGGCCGCGCGGCCCCCACTCCCCCCAGCCCCACCGGCTCTATCACAGAGCCGGCAATCATGTGGGCTGCCGATCCAGCCACCCAGGGCTCCTTCCCCGCTCACCGCCCCAAACCGGGTCTCACGGACCGTGAGACCCAGCTCATTGTGTAGAAGCATTGTGTAGAAATCTAAACAGAGAGGACACACAGCTCCAAACCCAGGTAGAACGCAGTTTTTGATTGTGTGTATGACCTCAATGCCTAGCCTGAATCTGCTTCCTTATAAATTTAACTAATTGGTTCTGCCCTCAGGTCCAACAGAGAGCAAGTCTGCTCCTCCTCTTGTGTGACAGCACTTCAGATATTTGAAGGCAGCTATTGTATCTCCCCTAGTCTTCTTTCCCAAGGCTAAATCTCTATTTATTTCTTTAAAATGCTTATATTCTGCCCCTCCAGAACACTGCTTCATGGGGTGGCTTCAATAAAAACATAAAACCCAGGATACAAGAGTAAATGACAATAAAATACAATGAATCATCCTAAAACAAAATAAAAGACAGGGCAGATAATGTAAGACAAGTAGAACAGGAGCCAGCACTGAAACTAGATAACAATCACAGCTGATCTTTAAAAGCTTCTTTTAAAAGGAAGGTTTTTAAGTTAAGCTAAGCAAAGAGGAAGACTGATGAAGCCTTTCAGGGAGGGCATTCCAAAGATGGGGGGCCACTACGGAGAAGGCCCTATTCTTAGCCAACTGGAGTTGTGACAATGGCAGGGCTGAGAGAAGGGTTGGGTTGGATTACCTTAGGGCTCAGACTAATTCATATGGGTGAATGAGACCGGTCCCAAGTCATGTAGGGCTTTAAAGGTCAAAATCAGCACTTTGAATCTGACTCAGAAGCAAACTGGCAACCCATGAAGCTGCCACAGGATGGATGTAATACTTGAAAAGCAACTAGTGCCCACAAGCATCCTTGCAGCAGCATTCTGGACCACCTGAAGCTCCCAAGCAGTCTTCAAAGGCAGCCCTACATACAGCACATTGCAGTAGTTCAATTTGGATGTGATCAATGCATGAGTGACAGTGGTCAGTTCTGATTTCTCTAAGTAAGGTTCCAGCTGGCATACCAGTCGAAGTCGGTAGAAGGCACTCCTGGACACCACTGCCACCTGGACTTCCAGGGACAGTGTTGAATCCAGGAGAACCCCCAAACTACGGACTTGATCTTTCAGGTGGAGTGCAACCCTATCCAAGACCAGATTTGCCTCACTACTACTGACCCAAAGCACCTCCATCTTATCTGGATTAAGTCTCAGATTGTTCACCCCATCCAACCCAGAACAGCCTCCAGACTTTGGTTCAGGACATCAGCTGCCCCCCTGACATCAGCAAACCTAAATGGCAGGTAGAGCTGAGTATCATCAGCATACCAACAGATCACCTTTCCCAGTGGTTTTGTGTAGATGTTAAATAGCATGGGAGACAAGATAGAACCCTGTCGCACCTGACAGGCCAATGGTCAAGGGGTGAAACAGGCATCCCCCAGCACCACTTTCTGGGAACAGCCCTCCAGTTAGGACCAGAGACATTATCAAACAGTGTCCCAGTCCAACCAGAGGTGCACCTAGGTAATTTTTGAGCCTAGACCTAAAGGCCTTTGCCCCCCCCCCCCCGCAAATTAAGCATCAACATGCTCTGCTGGGCAACCACACCACCCGGGACAGACTAAAGAGGATTTGGGGGAGCCCAGGGGCTGTGGAGGCCCTGGACTTCAGCCCCAAAGTCCAGGGGTAAGAGCACTTCTGTTCCCAACCCAGAGAGATGACCTGGAAGTACCATGTTTGATGGTATTGAAAGCTGTGGAAGGTCCAGGAGAATCAATAGGGCTCCCCTGTCTATTTCCTGGCATAGGTCATTCACCAGGGAGACCAAGGTAGCTTCAGTTCCATATTCAGGCCAGAAGCCAGACTGAAATGGATCTAAATAGTTGTTTTCATTCAGGGTTGGAGATAAGACACCACCATACACTCCAATATCTTGCCCAAAAATGGCAATTAAAAACTGCTAGGTAAATATATACCCGGGTTACCTGTCTTGAAGGTTCCATTTATATCTGATAACTTTATTACACAATGTCAGAGAACTTTACATAAATATGACATCCAAGCTAATGTTGTAGTTCATTCAGCTAAGACATTGAAACGAACAAGGTTATATGACAGGAAGTGTGAAATGACAGACCATCCAGTTTGTGAAAAAGGGGAGCGGAGCTGCAAATTGAAAGTAGTGTACAAAATAACACATAAAGAGTGTGGGGAGTTCTATATAGGAGAAACAGGAAGAGAGTTGATCACCAGGTTTAAAGAACACGTAGCAGATGCGAAATACACTAATAGAGAGAGACCATAGGCAGTGCATATGTTAAAACAACACGATGGAATAACAATGCCCATAAAACTAAATGAGCTGGAGGTGGAGCGGTGCTTGGTGCGAAGAAAAATTAGGGAGGCAATATACATAGATAAATTCAAACCCAGTGTATATGGTAAGGAAGAGCTTAAAGAGATTGTGTAGTATATTGGTTACTAAAGGATGTGGAATGAAATGGAGAGATAGAGACTGTGAAGTTGGCTGTTAAGGGGTGTGTGGTGAAATGTAGATAACACAGCTGTATGTCTTTGAATGGCCTTTTCTCCCCTTCCTAACCTATTAAGAAATTGCTGCCCAGTTGTGTGTAATTATAGGAGAATAATATAAGATTGTGATCCACAGAAGGAGGAGGAAGAACACTGAGGCTGACGTATAGACACATTGACATGTTTGTTTGTTTTTACAACGGACTGATATTTGCCTTTTTAATGCAATAAATGAAAGCCCTGAAGGAGAAACTGCTTGGTAATTATCCAGGACAGTTGGGTCCAAGGAAGTTTTCTTCAAAATTACCTGATGACCTACCTCTGTTTCAGGGAAGCACTTACTACCTCACAACCCAGGACCCCAACCCATCTCTGCCTGCCCTCAGTAACCATGAAAGGCAAGGGTCAAGCATGCAAGTGATAGAATTCCAAGCAGCCTGTCCACCTCTTCAGGCAGCACAATCTGAAACCCAACCATAACAAGGAGACCCTACGGGCCATCGGGAGCATTCAGTTCTAGCTCTGCAAAAACCTTAGCGTCCAAGTCAGCAATTTTATCCACAAAATGTAAAGCACATTGGTCATAGTGGGCTGAGGGGACATTATGATGGTCCAAGGGGGCCTCGTTCAAGAGTCCCTGAACCACTTGAAACAGCTTCACTGGGTGACACTGAGCAGATGCAATAGTGGCAGAGAAATGAGATTTTTTTTGGCACCATCACAACCACAGAGGTGCTAAAATGGCTTGTGTCCAAACACGGTCATTTCAATTTTTCTGCCAACAAAGCTCAAGATGTCTCCCAGCCTGCTTCATTGCCCATAGTCCCCCTGTATACTAAGGGTTTGCCAGGACTTAGTGGGTCAGAAGAGGGCACTTAGGCGCAACCATGTTGAACACCCGGTGCATCTCCTCATTCCAGGAGACTGTGAGGTCAACAGGGTCATCTGTTCTCTCAGCAGGAAACTCCTCCAGGGCCATCAGGATTCCTTTAGGATCTATAAGCCTCCAAGGGTGGACCATCATAACTGGTCCCCCACCACTGAAGAGGTTTTCCAAGTCAACCCTCAATCCAAACTTCATCAGATAGTGATCTGTCCATGGCAACAGCACTAAATATACCCAGCTTCTGGGTATTTCTCCACTTTGCCACACACACAAACATAAACACACATATTTCTACCTAAACAATCTGTCTGTCTGATTAGGAATGTTTCCTTCTGGACAGAAAAAGACAAGCTGATTAGCATACCTGCAGGCTTTATGAGGAGATCTAGATTCAGAAGAGATCATTGGTCTGATGCTTGAAAACCAGATAAGGAGGCGAGTCTCACGATCCGTGAGACCCGCTTTGTAAGAACTGCAGGGAGAACGGGCTAAGCCTGCTCTCCCCGCAGACGAACAGGCAGGGAGCCCTGGGTGGCCGGATCGGCTGCCCACATGATGGCTGGCCCCGAGACGGAGCCGACAGGGGGTGGGGTGAGTGGGGGCCACATGGCCCCCACAAGCCCCAATATGGGGGGAGCCCCATACTGGGGAGACCCCCGAGCCTGGAGGCTGCTTTTAAGCCTCCCGGCCGGGGGTCTACTCATAAGTAGGTGCGGCGCGAAGGCACACCGTGGCTACTCATGATCATAAAAAGCAGGTTTGCAGGAGCACTCGCTCCGCAAACCTGCTTTTTACGAGGGGTTCTCGAGCGGGTTTGCTATTCCAGAACCACTGGGCTTTGCTGCGAGCCCGGTGGTTCTGACGGTCAACAAAAATCGGGCTAGCCTCTGCTAGCCCGATTTTTGTTGATCATGAGAAGTGCCCCAAGAACTGCATTGCTTGGAGGTTTAGCAAGCTGAGTTTTTCAAACACGGTATCAGGAATATTTACTTGTCATATAGGTATCTGCCCTGCTATGAGTGACAAACAAAATATTTCCAATCATAAAATGTGTAGTCCTTCAAGCATGAAGTCATTGATTTCATCCTGGATTCAGACATGGCTGGAATGCCTGATGACCCTGGTGTTGCAGAGAAATTACTTATGCTCTGTAAGTAACTGAACAGGAAGCCAACTTGAAATTAGAAACAAGAATTTGATATTTATTACTAACTAAAACATAGGCTAAGAGAACAATAACAGACTAACAGTATCTTATGCAGAGAGAGGGAGATCCTCTCCGTTTGAATTTAGGACAGCAAGTAAAGGATCAGACAAACCAATCCAGACTCCACCCCGAAGCCAGTACATAGCTGCATTCAAATATAGACAAGCATGTCCCATACACAGAACTGAGACAATGTCTGTAGTAAATCCCAACACAGGGGCGTAACTACCATTAGGCAAGGGTAGGTGGCTGCCTGGGGCCCCCCACGCCTTGAGGGGCCCCCCAAAGGCAAGTCACATGTGAAGTGAATGTGTGTGTATCAGCGAGGGGCCCATTTTAAAATTTTGTCTCTGGGCCCACTCCAGCCTCGTTACGCCCCTGTCCCAACACCTGGCAATACAGAAGACACTGGAGTCAATATACAATAACAGGACAGATAAGAAGGAACTTGGAACCAAGCAAGATGTGACAAATGAGTTCTGTGACTGGAATTCCGGATATCTTTTTCATTTTCAAAAAAACAGCCATAGAGATCCCCAATTTGGATCAGGGCCACAGCACAGGTGCGGAGGAGCTGATCCTTTGCCCCAATGACAGTTCTGGGGTTACTGCAGAGGGAACACTTCCAGGAATAACTTTTGTTTTCTGGGTTTGGGGCCAAAGTCGAAGCAACCTGTGATCATTCTGTGAAGATGGAGAAAAGAGTTGATCTGAGCATACGATTGAAGCATCTCTAAAGGGAAGAAGGCCTGCCCCCTTTTCGTGTAACCTTTTGCTTGAACTACGTGTTCTCCTGGAAAATCCTGGTAAGCATCATTGCACACACTGGGACCTACTTCTGAATAAACATGCATAGGTTTTAGTGTTATTGAAATGATGTGAAAGAGGCATCGGGGCGGTCCGTCCATCAGGTGAGGTGAGGTGATGGCCTCAAGGGGTGCCTGCACCATGAGGGAGAGTGAGGCATCCTGCCCCTCACTGCCCACAGGTATTGCCTCGCCTGCCTGTAGCCGCCAACACCACTCCTTGGCTCCTCGCCACTTCCCTTTTCTGACCTCCGCCCCAACCTACTGGCCCGGCCCAGCCCCCTGATGGCAATATCAGCATCAGGGTGCACGGCCAGCTAGATTTCCTCACCTGCACCATCCTTCCCCCACCTTGCACTGACGTCCGTACCTTTGCCACTACTTCACTTGCTGGATTACATTCTTTTCTTTCTTACTGTCTCTCCTGCAGACAAGCCTGTTGGTGAAAGGTTGCGAGGCGGGGGGGGGGGGGGCGGCAAGCAGAGGTGTGCCTAGGTTATTTTGGAGCCTGGAGCTAAAGATCTTTGGAAGCCACCCCCCTTGCTGTGGAGACCTCCCCCCCTCGCCGCTGCAAATTGTTTTTTAAAAAAATATATTTATTTGATTTGATTTCTATACCACCCTTCTAAAAATGGCTCAGGGTGGTTTACATAGAGAAATAATAAATAAATAAAGATGGCTCCCTGTCCCCAAAGGGCTCACAATCTAAAAAGAAACATAAGAGACACCAGCAACAGTCACTGGAGGTTCTGTGCTGGGGGGTGGATAGGGCCAGTTACTCTCCCCCTGCTAAATAAAAGAGAATCACCATGTTAAAAGGTGCCTCTTTGCCAAGTTAGCATCACCCTCCTAGTCTTATCCCACATATTTATTTCTTCACTCCCCACTCTGCCTCTAAAGCACCCAGCACAGGTCATAATCACACTCAGCCACCCGGAGCAGAGAGGGCCAGTGACGACCACACCACCCTGGACAGACTAAAGAGGATGGGGGGGGGCAGTGGGTGTGGAGGCCCTGGACGTCAGCTCCAAAGTCCAGGGGTAAGAGCACCACTGGGAGCAAGAGAGAAAGAAAGCCACCCAGCAAGCGATGCAGAAAGCAACTGTCTGGCAGTTGCGAGACAGGGAAGGACCGCCGTATCCTGATGGCGATTCGTTTTCAGTAAAAAGATGGCTTTTAAAAGAGACAAATTCACTGGGGAAAGATCTGGCAGTGCCTAGTCGTCTAAATGAACCCTCCATGTTCAGAGGCAGTGTGCCTCTGGATACCAGATGCTGGGCAGTCCCCAACTGCTTGTGCATACTCCGCCCATCACAGCACTGTATGCAGTTTACGATTAGTCCTAACGCAGAGTTGGTAGCTAAGTTGTGTTAACAAGACTGAACAGCAACAAATTCCTGTGAGCTGTAATACTGCAGGAGCAGGAATGGCGAAAGGTATAGCAAAGAGAAGTAGCAGGTTGCAAAAGGAGGTAGCTGACCTCTGCATTTTATAGCAGAGAGAGTGCCTGTGCCTTACCAGGAGACAAGAGAGGAGAGCTGGTCTTGTGGCAGCAAGCATGACTTGTCCCCATAGCTAAGCAGGGTCTGCCCCGGTTGCATCTGAACGGGAGACTTGATGTGTGAGCACTGCAAGATAGTCCCCTCAGGGGATGAAGCTGCTCTGGGAAGAGCAGAAAGTTTCAAGATCCCTCCATGGCTTCTCCAAGATAGGGCTGAGAGAGATTCCTGCCTGCAACCTTGGAGAAGCCGCTGCCAGTCTGTGAAAACAATACTGAGCTAGATAGACCAATGGTCTGACTCAGTATATGGCAGCTTCCTCCTATGTTCCTCCTCCTCCTCCTACCATGGAGTGTATTGCAGTGGCAGAAAATGGAACCATTTGTTTTCCACCTTCTCCCTCTTCCACTGACTAAAATAAAATCTTTTCCATTCATTATAAAGCAGCTTTCACTTGGCCGTAGATTTGGCCATCCACAACACTGAGGATCACGTAGCATCTGTAGTGAGAATTCCTCTGCCATCATCATTAAAAGAGAAAAATGATTTTAACACCTACACTGATTGATGCTTTGATCAATTTGGATACATGTATAAAGCACACAGGGGCACAGTTGCGGGAACTATAGTCAGACGCAAGCTATTAAGTTGTTTCGGAGCCATCGTTTTTCATTTGTGATCTCCATCCGAGATATATATATATATATATTTCAGGTTGCATGCATTCCGCCACACTTAATAATTGAAAGCCCTGACAACAAGGGATGGGGGTTCACAGACATATGCCAGGGATCAAAGGAACAGTATAAATAAATGTAATCAGTTGTGGGAGGAAGCTACAGGCAGGGACAGTGATGAATTAGCAATGACCATTGAACTCATGAATAGTCGAGGCACAAAGAAACTACGGTGTCCTTAAAAGCGACAGGAAAGAAAAGATGCTTTAAAAATGGGAAAGTAATTGGTGTAGAAGATTGCACTTGTCACCCCAACAGAGTGGTTTGCAATATGTGACATGGGTATATGGCAAGGATAATCATGCCATGATGATCCCTAGACTGTGCACTGGGACACCCCAATGTTCCACAAGAGGGGTTAAAGTGCGCCTTGAATATCTGAGTTATCCTGTTGGATGCATCCACCACTCTGTGCTCATCAGAGTGTGGAGGACTCCCTGGCACACTGTTTCCTTCTTTATCTGCCAATATATGAGTAGAGGCAGGGCTTTTTTAAAAATGTGCAACCAGAAACAAAACATGCAGTTCCAAAAATGATATGCAATTCTAAAAGAACATCTGCGCAGTTCAAAAATTCAAGTCATGCAGAAACTGTATCGTTAGATGATGTAAAAAATGATAACCGCAACAATGAGAAATTATTAGAACCGGACAACACGCGGTTTCTGAGCAATGTTTATCGTACAATTTCTGAGAAATCTAGAACCAGGCCCAGATCAACATACCATTTCTCCTCTCCCTGCGCCAAAGGTGCTTCCTGCAGACTCCACTGCTACACTCCACAGAGTCTTCATCAATTAATACAATACTATCCTGCAACAGCGCTGTCAGATTCCAGTTCTGAGGATTTCCTCCCACGCTGTGTAGGCTTCTAAATGTCATGCAGTGTGATTCCAGGCAACAAGCGATGTGTGCATAAACAAGGAAAACGTACAGATGTGTGTTGTATCAGCACATGCTACATGTGTGAATTACAATCACATACCATTGTCAGTTCTAAATTTACCTTTTAAAAAGCTCTGGGGAGAGGTATCATTCCAAAGGGCCAGGTAAGAACACACCTGGATTCCATGTCACGGCCTGCCCTATGACTGGCAGGTATGGAACAATCCAAGAAGCATCACTATATTCCAGAAAGCACAGTTCCATTTCTGGACCCTGCCTGCCTGGTTAATGGAAAGAGCAAGCAAGCAGGGGGTAATATTATCTGAATTATCCCATCATTGCAAGAAAGATGCCAGCCCATAAAGCATGCCTCCAATTCTAATGGGGGGTGGGGGTGGGCTGTACCCCAGGTAGCAAAAGCTTAAGAACTGCCCTGCCATGTGGTGTAGCATGAAGTGGTAATAAAAATAGATAGCTGTCTTTCCAGCTATTAAAGCACATCCTACATACATCAGTCACCAACCCACTCTGCCATGTGGAGTGATATAAAACTCTTGGTGGTAGTTGTAACAAGTGCAGAGACATAATAATAATAACAGTTCATCCCTGTTTGCTCCCCCAGCAATTGGTATTCAGTGCCTCAGAACAATTGTGCCACAGAACAAAAATATGCCATATATCATGGCTGATAGGTCCTGCAATGGTTTTTAAAGCCCTGCTAACTGAGCAAAGAAGCACTTTTTAAAGTGGTAATTCTCTTATGCTTAGCAGGGGGCAAGCAACTGGTCCTATCCAATCCCAGGACAGGATTGAACCACTCTGGTTTATTTTAATATTTGTTAGATTTGTATACCGCCCCCAACCTCCTTCTCCTGGGCATTTTTCACATGGCAGGCTTTATCACAAGTTTACTGCGAGGCTTTATTGTGAGTTAGAAGTTGCCCCCCACCCCAACCGATAAACCCTGAATATAAATTGGGCTACATTCTAACACACAATGAAAAATCAGAATCTTGTGTGAAGTACTTCCCAATAGCTCACAGGGACTTGGGGTAAATCTGGCCGATATGTGAATGCACACCATCCATTCTCGAGGAGATGCGAGCTAAAGGTCCTGTGTGGAAAATGCCAAGGTGGTTTACAGCAATATTAACACATTAAAACCTGTGTACAGCAATATAAACACATTAAAAATCCCTGATAACTAGGCATAAAGGTACCTTTTTAACATGGTGATTCTCTTTATTTAGCAGAGGGAGAGCAACTGGCCCTATCCACCCCAGCACAGGACCCCTCCACTGACCGTTGCTGGTGTCTATCTTATGTTTCCTTTTTTAGATTGTGAGCCCTTTGTGGACAGGGATACATTTTATTTATTTATTTATTATTTCTCTAAGTAAACCACTTTGAACATTTTTGTTGAAAAGCGGTATATAAATATTTGTTGTTTGTTGCTGAAAATGGAAATTAAAACCGTTAAAGCATTTAAAAACACAGGTCTAATTTAAAAGCGCAGAAATAGCCATAGTGGGCATAACAGAAACATGGTGGAACAGTGAGAACCACTGTTATCCCTGGGTATAAACTCTATAGGACGAGACCTTCAGGGATGTGATAGAGGCATCCCACTCCAGGGCTGGTAGCGACTCTGCTGTCAGGGAGAATGAAGGTCTTGGACGAGGAGGACATCGGTCTGAGGAAGAGGGAAATGCTCCTTTAGAAGGGACCCCTTCCGTGGATGATGAGCCCATATCCTCTCGCACAGGGGATACTCCTCTGGGGGGTGGGGGCCTCCTTGTAGTGGGTGATTCGATCATTAGGGGGATAGAGAGATGGGTGTGTAACCCGCGTGTTGACCGCACGGTGACTTGCCTGCCTGGTGTGAAGGTTGCGGACATTACGCAGCGTCTAGACAGGCTCCTAGGCAGTGCTGGGGAGGAGACAGCTGTCGTGGTGCACGTCGGCACCAACGATGTGGGGAAATGTAGTCAGGAGGTCCTGGAAGCCAAATTTAGGCTGATAGGTAGCATTTTGAAGTCCAGGACCCCCAAGGTAGCATTCTCAGAAATGCTACCTGTTCCACGCGCAAGTACAGTGAGACAGGCAGAGCTGAGGGGTTTCAATGCGTGGATGAGACGTTGGTGCCGGGAGGAGGGGTTTAGATTTGTTAGGCACTGGGACACATTTTGGGGCAAGCAAGGCCTGTACAAAAGGGACGGGCTGCACTTGAACCAAGATGGAACCAGACTGCTGGCGCTTAAAATAAAAAAGGTTGCAGAACAGCTTTTAAAATGACACCTGGGGAACAGCCGATGGGAGCTGGGCAGTATCCCGTTTGGCAAAAGCCATCCTTTAAAGTGTGAGGCTGCAAAGAATTCAAATAAAACAGAAGGGGACAGAGCAGAACCACATAAAGAGCAGACGGGAGCCTGTGCCAGCAGGTCAAAGAGTCAAAAGAATAGCATACATCAGGGGAGAGATTCAGTGTATAGGTGCTTGTATGCCAATGCCAGAAGCCTCCGAGCCAAGATGGGTGAGCTGGAGTGCTTGGTTGCTAATGCAGAAATAGACATAGTGGGCATAACAGAAACATGGTGGAACAGTGAGAAATTTCTAGATACGCTAAATGACTGTGCCCTAGAACAGTTGGTCATGGAACCGACCAGAGAGAAGGCGACCTTGGATCTAATTCTGAGTGACACCCAGGACCTGGTGCGTGACGTCAGTGTCACCGACCCTTTAGGGAACAGTGACCACAGTGCCATCAAATTCAGCATACATGCGGGGAGAGAATCATCAAGGATGTCAATCACAGACATTTTGAATTTCAGAAGAGGAAACTTCTCTAAAATGAGGATTATGGTGAAAAGAAAGCTGAGGGGGAAAATCAGGAGAGTCACTTCGCTCCAGAATGCATGGAGTTTACTCAAAACCACAATACTAGAAGCCCAGTCAGCTTGTATACCCAAAAGGAGGAAAGGTACCACTAAGTCCAGGAGGATGCCAGCGTGGCTAACAGGCACCGTCAAAGAAGCCATAAAAGGGAAGAAGACTTCCTTCTGAAATTGGAAGGCCTGTCCAAATGAAGAGAACAGAAAGGAACACAAACTCTGGCAAAAGAAATGCAAGGTGACAATAAGGGAGGCAAAAAGAGAGTTTGAGGAACATTTAGCCAAAAGTATCAAGGGGAATAACAAAAACTTCTTTAAGTACATCCGAAGCAGGAAACCTGCCAGGGAGGCGGCTGGGCCATTAGACAATGAGGGAGTGAAAGGGATTATTAAGGAGGATATGGAGGTTGCAGAGAAGCTGAATGAGTTCTTTGCGTCTGTCTTCACGGCAGAGGATACTGAGCATATACCTGTTCCTGAACCAGGCTTTTTAGGGATGGAGGCTAGAGAGCTGAGTCAGATAGAAGTGACAAGGGATGATGTTCTAAACTGTCTGGAAAAACTGAAAGCTAACAAATCACCAGGGCCGGATGGCATCCATCCAAGAGACCTCAAAGAACTCAAATGTGAAATTGCCGACCTCCTTGCTAAAATATTTAACTTATCCCTGAAATCGGGCTTTGTACCAGAGGATTGGAGAGTAGCAAATGTAACACCGATTTTCAAAAAGGGATCCAGGGGCGATCCGGGAAATTACAGGCCGGTTAGCCTAACGTCCGTTCCGGGCAAATTGATGGAAAGCATCCTCAAGGATAAAATTGTAAAGCACCTAGAAAAACAGGCCCTGCTGGGAGTGAGCCAGCATGGCTTCCACAAAGGTAAATCTTGCCTCACCAAACTTTTCGACTTCTTTGAGAGTGTCAACGAGTGTGTGGATCAAGGTGATCCAGTTGACATAGTCTACCTGGACTTCCAAAAAGCTTTTGACAAAGTTCCTCATCAAAGGCTCCTGAGGAAACTTAGCAGTCATGGGATAAGGGGACAAGTACATGTGTGGATTGCTAACTGGTTGAAAGACAGGAAACAGAGGGTAGGTATAAATGGAGAGTTTTCACAATGGAGGGAAGTAAGAAGTGGGGTCCCCCAGGGATCTGTACTGGGACCGGTGCTTTTAATTTATTCATAAATGATCTAGAAGCAGGGGTAAGCAGCGATGTGGCCAGATTTGCAGATGATACCAAACTCTTCCGGGTAGTGAAATCCAAAACGGATTGTGAGCAGCTCCAAAAGGATCTCTCCAACCTGGGCGAGTGGGCGACAGAATGGCAAATGCGGTTCAATGTTAGCAAGTGTAAAGTGATGCACATTGGGACAAAAAACCCCAACTTCAAGTATACACTGATGGGATCCGAGCTGTCGGTGACGGACCAGGAGAGGGATCTTGGGGTTGTGGTGGACAGCTCGTTGAAAGTGCTGACTCAATGTGCGGCAGCTGTGAAAAAGGCAAATTCCATGCTAGGGATCATTAGGAAGGGGATTGAAAATAAAACGGCTAACATTATAATGCCCTTATACAAAACTATGGTGCAACCACACTTGGAGTACTGCGTACAATTCTGGTCACTACATCTTAAAAAGGACATTGTTGAACTGGAGAAGGTACAGAAGAGGGCAACCAAGATGATCAGGGGCCTGGAGCACCTTTCTTATGAGGCAAGACTACAACACCTGGGGCTTTTTAGTTTAGAAAAAAGACGTCTGCGGGGAGACATGATAGAGGTCTATAAAATCATGCATGGCATGGAGAAAGTGGAGAGAGAGAGATTCTTTTCCCTCTCACACAACACTAGAACCAGGGGTCACTCCATGAAATTGATTGCCAGGAGTTCTAGGACCAACAAACGGAAGTACTTTTTCACACAACGCGTGATCCACTTGTGGAACTCTCTGCCACAGGATGTGGTGACAGCCAACAACCTGGATGGCTTTAAGAGGGGTTTGGATGACTTCATGGAGGAGAGGTCTATCAATGGCTACTAGGCAGAGGGCTGTGGGCCACCTCCAGCCTCAAGGGCAGGGTGCCTCTGATTACCGGTTGCAGGGGAGTAATGGCAGGAGAGAGGGCACGCCCTCAACTCCTGTCTGTGGCTTCCAGTGGCATCTGGTGGGCCACTGTGTGAAACAGGATGCTGGACTAGATGGGCCGTGGGCCTGATCCAGCAGGGCTGTTCTTATGTTCTTATGTTCTTAAAAGCTTGGTGAATAAATGTGTCTTGACACATCAGGTGAAGAAGTATTTTTTTTCTCCTGCTGGTCTCGAACCTGCTGTCAGTCAATATCACTGGGTGACCCCAAGTTCTAGTGTTATAGGAGAGAGAGAGAGGAAAATACTCTATCCATTCTTTCCACAACTTTTTGCAACAATGAAACTGAGCAAATCATTTCAGCATAACATTGTAATGTGTGATTTGTGTAGTCAAAAAAGGTTCATTTTAAGAGGGGTCTTTTTTAGAGTTAGGCTGATATCCATTGAGCATCCTGTCTGGGAACGAAGAGGTTCACTAGGATCCAGATGATCCATTAGATTCCTTGCAGCCCTCTAATACTCTCTCTTCTGCTCTCAAGTGTGCATCATCCATCACTGTAATCAGTATGTTCAACAGCAGGTTGGCAAATACTATGTAGCCCACATTGATCACATAAATCACAGGTGGAGCAGGTGCGTCTTCAGGAGCAAGCAGATCAATCAAGCCCTCCATCAATTCCAGAGTTGTACACAGCGTCCTTGGATAGTCTTTAAAAGGCAAACAGTGCTTCAAGACCAAGATATAAAAATGCTAGAAATAAATAATTAAGAAAAAATAAATGCATCTAGGTACCAAACACCTGTTAGATTATGCAATACACAGACAAATGGATGGAACAAGATCTGGGTTTTCCTGATAATGGGGAGAGCAATGCTGTTGGAAAAGCAGCTCAAAATGGTTCCAGCATTTGGAAGGCAACAGTCAGATGCTATCAATTCTGAAAACACAGAATTGAACCTATAGGCATCTTTCTTTCTTTCTTTCTTTCTTTCTTTCTTTCTTTCTTTCTTTCTTTCTTTCTTACAAACATAGACACACATAGACACATGTTGAAAATGGGACATTGTTCTTTTTAAAAACAGATATAATTAGGCAAGGAACAAGGAATTTACTAGCAGTCAGGGAGATTATCAGAAAGGTTCAGAGGGCACTCTGCAATATACATTATTCAAGATTAAACAGCAAAAAAGCAGCCTATTTTATGAGCATGTGTTGTGGTTATTTTGGGGGTATAATGAGTTATACTTGCATGCTAAGAATTTCCTCTGTTGCTGCAAGGGGCAGGGGTGGGGGTCACACCTTCAGGGACAGATTTTATATAATGTCCGGGGGGGATGGGACGACTGCAGAGTAAAGGAGGGAGTGGCAAAAATCACCCCCTTAGTAAATGGAATTAGGGATGTGCACAAAACAGATTTTGCATTTTGTTTCAAGATTGAAACAAAATGCAAACAGCTGAAACGCTTAATCAAAACAGTGTTTTGGCCATAGGGAACAAGGATCCTGTGGGGGTTTGGGGAAAAGGTTAAACATTTGTTTACAATCACCCGCTTGTCCGTTTTTGGGGTGGGTGAGTGGGTTGGATGGTAGGTAGCACCCATTCATGCCCTACCACCCAACCCACTAGGGTATTCCTAGGAGCCACCCATGGGGAACAAAGCGGTGTTTCAAGTTTCCCCATTGTTCCCTATGGCCGGAACAAGCTGCACTCACAGAGTGCACACACACGTTTCTGCGTTGCAATTTGCAATGCATTTTGCAACCCTGCCTTGAAAAACACTGCAGAAGCACACAGTAAAAGGAAAGCTGTCTCTCCCAACAGAGAACACACATTTCAAACAGTCCAAAAATGGCCAAAATGAACCACCGACCCGGAATCCATTGCCATCCACAGTGCCTGCACTGCAGTAACGTCATTGGCACTCTTACACACAATTATGACTCCTTTCTTCCTAGTGTAACCCCCACCATTATTATCCATATAATCACAGGTGAGTGTTAGTATAAGAGGGCCAAGAGTTGGCAGTTAAAGGGTATACTGAAATTCCCTCACCTTGCCTTAGGACTGTGGGAGCATGCTCAGAAGCTCCAGAGAATCTTCTGGAACCTGTTGCAGCAAGAAGGAGGGTAAACTGCCACTGACCTAAAGAATCAAGTGGGGACTTCCGCAGCTTTCTGCTTTATCCACTTGCTTATACCATTGCAGGTAAAAGAGAGGGGGTTTGCTTTTACAAAGGAAAGAAACATTTAAAAGATGGGGAATTGTTTTATTGTGGGGTATGGGGGAGAAGGGGGAAAGACAGAGGTAAATGCTAATCTGAGTCTGGGAATAAGTAAGATTTGTTGTAAACAATTGTAAGTCTCAGTTGCAGCTGTTGTGCCATCAAGTCGGTGTCGACTCCTGGCGACCACAGAGCCCTGTGGTTTTCTTTGGTAGGATACAGGAGGGGTTTACCATTGCCATCTCCCGCGCAGTATGAGATGATGCCTTTCAGCATCTTCCTATATCGCTGCTGCCCGAGAGAGGTGGGATTCGAACCAGCAACCTCTTCCTCCCTAGGCAAGTTACTTCCCCGCTGCGCCATTAGGTGCAGTAATGTAATGTAAAGCCTCCCCTTGCACACTCTCCGCCAATGGCACACTTAGGCAATCTGGGCACCTGGACTACCCAGCCGTGAGGCCCCGACCACCACCGCAAGGGTTTGCGGTGGGCTTGCAACACTCTATTCTGGCTCAGAAGCCACTCCCACTCTGCCCGCCGCTAGCACCATGGGGAGGGGGAGGCCTGCTCACCTCACCCACCCACCCTGGCCGTTCACATGGCTAGAATATCAGTGGTTTGGCCTCACGTCAGCAGTGGGAACAAGGGCTCACTGCAGTGATGGGAGGCTTGTGGCAGCAGCAGGAGCCCCTGGTCTTTGGAGGGCCACCCCAGGTCTTGGAGGTCACGGGCCAGGGCCCCATATCCGGGGGTAAGAGCACCTCTCCTCTGCACTGCAGAGCTCTGGAAGCATTCCGCATGACAGGCATGTCTCCCTGTGTCTGCCAGAACCTTAGTTAGGATGTCAGCCACTATACTGTATGACAGCAGAATGAAAAATATAGATATAGAAAATATACACAGTGATAAGATAACAGCTAGTCAAATTGTATACAATAAACTCTAGACATTTTTAATGGTTGTCTACACCTTCTATGTAACTTTCAATCTTTCCGGTCTATGATAGCTTTACAAATTTAGATCGCAGCCCGAAATATATTTACTAGAGAATAAGCCCTACAGAACACACAGAGAGGCTTATTACAAGTAAATATGCACAGGACTGCACTGTACGTGATCCTGTTATCTGATCCTATTTAACCTATTGTCAGCTGTGTTTGTTTTATTACACTTTAATTATTTGGATTGCAATACAGTTTTAAAAATTCTGTATGCCAACTCAAATATTGCAAGAAGATGTGTGGTTTGGGGCGGGGGGGCAGAGTCTATAAGCAAATAGAGCAGCTGGATCTTTTAAATTAAAGTTTGTATTAAAACACCTCATGGTGTACAGTTGGCTAGCTCACTGACAAGATGTGCAGTTCTAATGTCATCTGAAGAACTTGCATTGCCATTAGAGCAGACCCAGAAGCAACAGCACCGTTGGAGAGTGTGGGCAGTGGCACTGCAGGCATTACTGTATTTATTTCCATTCTCAGCAATGGGGGGAAATGGAACAAAGAACATAGGAAGCTGCCATAAACTGAGTCAGACCATTGGTCCATCAAGCTCAGTATTGTCTACACAGACTGGCAGCAGCTTCTCCAAGGTTGCAGGCAGGGATCTCTCTCAGCCCTATATTGGAGATGCCAGGGAGGGAACTTGGAACCTTCTGCTCTTCCCAGAGCAGCTCCATCCCCTGAGGGGAATCTCTTCCGGTGCTCACACATCAAGTCTCCCATTCATATACAACCAGGGCAGACCCTGCTTAGCTAAGGGGACAAGTCATGCTTGCTACCGCAAGACCAGCTCTCCTCTCCTAAGTGCTGTGATGCTGGAAGTGCTACAGGGGTGCCACCACTTCCGGTTCTGCCACAGCAGCAGCACAAGTTCTTCAGACAACCTTAGAACTGCGCATTGTGTCAGCCGCTGACTTGACTTTGTATAAAGCAAATTGTCTTCACAACAGCAGGAATGAAATAAAGTCATGTGAAATAAGAGCCTCCCCATCTCTGACAACTTTTTAAAAGTCTTTAAAGATGCATCTGTTCTCCCAGGCTTTAAACTGATATTGTTTTGATTGTTTTAATGTTGTTTTTAGAATATTGTTTTAAAATTTTAAATTGTGTTTTGAATTCCTTGCTTTTGCATTTTTGTTTTTGTTTTTAATTAATGTTTTACTTTTCAATCTTGTTGTAAACCACCCAGAGACGTAAGTTTGGGGCGGTATAAAAATATGTTGAATGAATGAATGAATGAATGAATAAATAAATGTGCTCCAGTCCAGAAAACCATAAATGCTCAGAAGCACACACAGATATGAATGGATGTTTACACATTTACTGTATCCGATGAAATCAGCCAAGAAACCATTTCTGATGGGTAAGGCCGAGGTCTGTGCTAGAGCTGATGCATCTGGAATAAATCATTCTGGGTGACAGACTCTGATCTTCAACTATCTTTTCCTTGGTTGTGTCCAATTTCAGTGCAGTCTGGAGATGCCGTTGTCTCCAATTTCAGTGCCAGCCAATCTGAATAAGTATATACAGTACTGCAAATAAAATCTTAAGATTTGCACTCTCCAATTAGTACCAAAAGCCAGGATGAAGTTAATAAAGCAAGGGCCTTCAGGGTGGACAGAATCCAAAATTTTTAGCCTTACCCTCTGTATCATAATTGAGATCTGCCCCAGTATTTTACATTTTCTGACACAAAGGGACTGAATTGCACTATCCAATAAATAGCAGCCGTAGAGAGAATAGCTCCCAAATCATGACCAATGGTCCACAGCATAACTGTCTGGAAAATTAAAGTGAACGAAATCATCCTCGGCAAAATAAATGTGTTATTTAGAGGCTCTCCCAGAGACTGTATAAGATGAATAAGCACTTCAGAGAGGGGGGAAATTAAATGAACAGACTGCCTTCAAACTAAATGCCAACTAAATGCCAAACTCTAATCTACAATTTCTTATTTGCTTTTTCAGTTCTTTCCTTGTTCATCTTGTGTTAGTTGCTGGAAAGTCTTCCCCTCTGATTGTTTGTATTTTAAACTTCAGAAGACAGATCTCCAGTTTTTATTACTTTCAAGAAGCTAATGCAGAATAAAAAGTTGTAATGATTTGTGGCGACTACCCATTCAAATTTTAGGACTTAAAGGTTACCTAAGATAATATGCCTTGTTCTCAGCACACTGTAAAAATTGTATTAAGATGCAGAACAGATGTTACTTCATTACTTTTCATGCCGAAATCCATCCTGATCCAGAAAAGGAGGTAACGGTGCAGAGCTGATGCATTACAAAGCTAATCTGGTCCATCGACCTTGATGGATGGATTTGATATGGAAGTATTCCAATTGGCTCCTAGTTACATATACAAAAGTTAGTTGCAACTGACTTTTTCCATGACTAATATTGTTTCCATTTGTTTCCATGACTAATACTGATGACTACCATTAGTAGATCAGTACCATCAGAATTACACAGAAAAACTAGTTGCAGAGAATGGCTAATATACAGACTAGCATTGCAATGGGCACCCACAATGCAAGAAAGCTGCATAGCTGAATGGATGCTTGAAGTGTTCAATCTCTTGGGCTATTGGGCTGCTTCCTCAAGCATTTGCACATGTGCAACAAGGATAGTGCATAGCTTTGCATGCATGGATTGAGAAGGAAGTTTCGCCGCAAGAGGCTGTGCATGCACACCCTGTTGCAACACTAGTTTGGAATGCAAGCGCTCGACTTAGCTGAACTGGTTAGTGCAACATTCTCGCACTAATGCAACATGTTTGCACGATTGCAGTGTTAGTCTGTTGGTCAACCAATCTGAAAAGGTACACCTCTTTTCTAATATCTAGCCCTTCCAATAATTCAGAATAATATCTTTGTGTGTGCGTTTATTATAGTTGTTATTTGCCATTTCCATCGCCCATTCAAAGGTATAAATTGCATGGCAAAGCTAAGTACGCTTATCCTAACAAATCATGAAGACAGTTTAGCCTAAGAGATAGCTGTCCTCCTGCCTGGGCAGTGACTGGATTCTCCATAGACAATGGAATATAAACTTTTCAGGCCCATTTCACAGCAGCAAGTCCAAGTGTGCAAGTGAGTGTACAGATGATGGAGAGCTGTACCCAGTCCAGCACCCTACCAATTGTATCGGAGGATGATAAAGAATTCAGAATTACATTTCTCTCTGCGTTAGATACTATAATTTTACAGTATGTCTACAAATAGCAGCTTCCCACTCAGGGCAAAGAACAGGTTGTGTTGTGTGTGTTTTTTTAATCAGGACTGTAGCACAGGGATAGAGAAGTAAGACTCATTGCCACTCATTGATCTGAATTAGGTGCCCCACACTTGTCTTTTTTTTTTTTTTTTAAAGGAAGGAAGATAGAAGCAAAACAACACATTCAGCACTGCATGTAGTCTGACCCAAAGATGAGAAGTTGGCAAAACCTTTGCAGCCTAACAGGGCTGAAAATCCACATGCTCAGTCAAAGAGAATGAAATGAAATTGATTGTTTTCAAATACTGCTTGGATATAATTGTATTAATCGTTTCTTCCGGTATTTGGGCTTTTTTCAGGAAGGAAAAGCAGATTGCAAATTTTAAAATGAGCCTCAGTTCATTCTCACTCATCCAGCTTCAGGCAGGCATTTAGGGAAATTAGGCCATTCCCTGATGAAGCTGACATGGAGAAATAGATTTGGGTGTCATCCGCATATTGATAACATCCTGCACCCAATCTCCTGATGATCCCTCCCAGTGGGTTCATGTAGGTGTTAAAATGCATTAGAGATAGAATGGAGCCCTGTGGGATCCCATACAAGAGCTCTCGTTTTGAAGAGCAACCATCTCCATCAACACCATCTGGAACCTACTCAAGAGGTAGGAGAAGAACCACAGCAAAGCCATGCCTCCCACTCCCAACCCCTTCAGGGATTCCAGGAGGATACCATGGTTGATGGTATCGGAAGCCACTGAGAGATCCAAAAGGATCAACAGAGTCACACTCCCCCTGTCAATTCCTAATTGGAGATCATCCAACAGGCCGACCAAGGCTGTCTCAACCCCATAGCCCACCCAAAAGCCAGTCTGAAATGGATCCATGTAATCTGCTTCTTCCAAGACTCCTGGAGATGAGACGCCACCATGCCTTCAATCACATTGCCCAATCATGGGAGGTTGGAGACAGGCCTATAATTGCCTAATTCCAAGGGATCCAATTCAGGTTTCTTCAACAGTGATCTAATGATTGCCTCTTTGAGACAAGGAGGCATCCTTCTCTCCCTCAGAGAAGCATTAATTATCTTAACAAGAACCTCTCCAATAATATCGCTGCTAGATCGTATAAGCCATGTTGGGCAAGGAACAGAACAGATAGTAAGGTGAAGCATCCCTAGCAGCTTGTCCAGATCCTCAGAAGTCACAAACTGAAATGGATTCAATTCAGCCATACAAGAGGAGTTGCTGGACAGCTCCACGGTAGGCTCTGTAGTAACTGTAGAATCTAGTTCAGTTCGAATACGAGATATTGTATCCGCAAAAACGTCACAATGAGTAACTGATGGATCCAAATCCTCATTCAAGGGAGGAGGGGCGTGTACTAGTCTTCTTGCAGCCCTAGATAACTCCACTAGTTGTCTATCACAAGTCTCTGATACCATCCGCCATCTTGTAGCTAACACACTAACTAGTTCATGAAGGTTCTTCTTCTCATACACCTCTGATGGTTAGAAGCCCCTTCTAAAAGTATTAATCTGTTCAGTTCCCACAGTTCGGTTAAATACACTACTACAGTCTCAAGAGGAAAATGCTGTAAGCATGAGGGTGGGCATTTCTGCGACGGTGAGCTTTTCTGTGGGACACCCCAGGCTGCTGATCATGAAAACTCCCTCTTTCACACTTATGGCATTTGCCTCTTCCAGTGAACGCCATATGAATGCCATAACTTTGAAGAGTGTGGGGTGGGTGAGGTACAGGTGAAACTCGGAAAATTAGAATATCGTGCAAAAGTCCATTAATTTCAGTAATGCAAATTAAAAGGTGAAACTGATATATGAGACAGACGCATTACATGCAAAGCGAGATAAGTCAAGCCTCAATTTGTTATAATTGTGATGATCATGGCGTACAGCTCATGAAAACCCCAAATCCACAATCTCAGAAAATTAGAATATTACATGGAACCAAGAAGACAAGGATTGAAGAAAAGAACAATATCGGACCTCTGAAAAGTATACAGTGTACTGTGCTTGATTGGCCAGCAAACTCACCTGACCTGACCCCATAGAGAATCTATGGGGCATTGCCAAGAGAAGGATGAGAGACATGAGACCAAACAATGCAGAATTGCTGAAGGCCGCTAATGAAGCATCCTGGTCTTCCATAACACCTCATCAGTGCCACAGGCTGATAGCATCCATGCCACGCCGCATTGAGGCAGTAATTGCTGCAAAAGGGGCCCAAACCAAGTACTGAATACATATGCATGCTTATACTTTTCAGAGGTCCGATATTGTTCTATTCTTCAATCCTTGTCTTCTTGGTTCCATGTAATATTCTAATTTTCTGAGATTGTGGATTTGGGGTTTTCATGAGCTGTATGCCATGATCATCACAATTATAACAAATTAAGGCTTGACTTATCTCGCTTTGCATGTAATGCGTTTGTCTCATATATCAGTTTCACCTTTTAATTTGCATTACTGAAATTAATGGACTTTTGCACGATATTCTAATTTTCCGAGTTTCACCTGTACATCAGCACTGGGGGCAGGACCTCCAGGCATGCTCTGGGATGCTGTATTTGCATGTATTTCTATTTAAAGACAATGTATTGTACTGTATTGGCTCTGTATATTTAAATACTGTATTGTATTTAAAGACAATGAGTGAAAATCACTTCAATCCTTCTCCTATAGCTTCCTGGACCTAGTCTCTATATTTCTCATATCTTCAAGCCTTTCTCTTATTTGCCCATGGACTGTCCATGTTCTGAAGTCAACTAGTTTTAAAGCTTCAGTTTTATAGTTTTTATTGTATTTTAAGTTGTTTTAATTACGTCCATGTTTTAATGGCTTTATATTGTGAACCGCCCAGGGACCTTTTTGTATGGGGCATTATATAAATGTACTAATAAAATAAATAAAACTTTAAAAAGACACAAAGCAAACAAAACCAGGTTATTTCCCTAGCTCAGAGGTTTCCAACAGGGACTCCCTTTGGCTTCCTCACTCTGCTCCCCATCTGAGGATTGCCAACTTGAAGCTGACACGTCCTCAGCGATGCGTCTAGTGCAGACAGTGAGGAAGGAGAGTGAAGACCCTCCTTCTCTGCTCCTGAGTGGCTGGCTACATGCTGAAGTTCAATGTGCCCCTCCCTCAGCCTAACTGACAGGCTTTGGAAAATTAGCACTCAGTACTCCCATTGAAGCCACCTACTGGCGCAGCAGGGAAATGCTTGACTAACAAGCAGAAGGTTGCCAGTTCAAATCCCCTCTGGTACTATATTGGGCAGCAGTGATAAAAGAAGATCCTGAAAGGCATCCTCTCATACTGCGTGGGAGGAGGCAATGGTAAACCCCTTCTGTATTCTACCAAAGGAAAACCACAGGGCTCTGTGGGCGCCAGGAGTCGAAATTGACTTGAAAGCACACTTTATCCTTACTCCCACTGAAATTAATAGGAAACGTCTGTCCCATTAGTTACAGAAAGACTGCTTATGAGTAACTTAGTGTGGATGTGAGCCACTGACTACCCTGTCTCCCTAACTGTAACACTTAAACTTGTGTTTTTATGTATATATTATCATATGCATACACACAAATTTAAATGTTACACTTCTGAAACAGGCTACTCCAGACATTGGTTTACCTCTAGATTAAGTTACTCATGAGCAATCATTGAAATTAATGGGACAAGTTTTAGTCTGGATGTAAGCCAGTGACTTAGTAGATAGATTCTCTCCAGGATGATCTGTCTTCAACTTGGCCTTTAAGGTCCTTCAGTAGTGCCTTCATTGCCTTCATTCATAATCGAGTCCATCTACTTTGCTGCTGGTTGTTCTCTTCTTCTGTTTCCTTCAACTTTCCCCAGCATTATGGACTTCTCAAGGGAGCCGGGTTTTGCGTAATGTGTCCGAAGTATGCTAGTTTGAGCCTGGTCATTTGTGCCTCATGTGAAGATTCTGGATTGATTTGTTCTATGATCCATTGGTTTATTTTCCTGGCTGTCCAGGAATGAATGAATGAATGAATGAATGAATGAATGAATGAATAAATAAATAAATAAATAAATAAATAAATATTAATAACTATGATGTGATTATTATATGATTATATTATTATTAATATATTATTGGTGATCATATTAGTATATGACAATAACCCTTTGGGATCAGTGTTCCCTCTAAGGCATGTGCGCACACTCACACATTTCTTGATATCGCTCAGTTAATGTTAGATCCCACTCAGGTTTAATAAAGGAGGTCCCACTCTGAATGCATGTGTGCACACACTGCCTTGACACTGCTGCCCAGAACAAAACTCATTCTGCACACAGACGGAAAAAAGTAGAGAGAACACTGGGATCACAAAAACAATTTAACAGCTTCTATCAAATGTCACTAGGATTCCTTTACCTCCCTGGCTATAGTATCTTGAGAAGCAGTTAGAACAGTCTAATACAATATTAAAATCCTGTCACAGAAGCCGTTTCCTTCTTAAGCCTATCCTTAGTTCCGAGTTCTACTTTTGAAATGAATTTGTCTGCTCACATGTTCCTAATAACTATAAAAGATGGAACTGAGTGGATTCAAGGGATGTTCAGTCAAGGATTATGCTGGGCAACACTGGGAAAATAAATCCCATTATTTCAATAGGACAAGCTTGTAAGATGTTCTTTGGTTACTTCCCATCACAAACATTAATTAACTCTATGACAGCTTTAAAAATGGATTCCCCTCCCCTCTTTTTTTCAGCCTGTTGATGTGCTGCAAATACATTTCATTTCAAAATATTTATATGCCACCTTACTGCTTAACCACAAGCCTCAGAGGTACTTAACAAAAAGATAAAATGAAAATGGAATAAACAACAGAACACAGTATAATCACAGTAAAAAACAGTAATTTTTTAAAAAGTGGTGCACTCATTTCAACTCTGAAGTGATGACTTACTCCTTTGGTATATTCCCTTTGGGGATGACCAGCCACCTGCAGTGGCCATGGCAGAAATCGTTCTCCTTAAAGTATGGTTTCTAGGAACCAGGGCTTGGCGATTCTGTTGCTAGGAAGCAGGGCTTCTCACCTGGTCAGCTGGATAGTTTGCAGACACCTGGCTCTTCTTGGCAGCAGTGGTGGCTCATCAAGGCACTGGGGGGACAATTATATTTGCTATTGTTTATCATTACTATTATTTATATACGAGGTACTACTTTTCAACAACAAAAAGTTCTTAAAGCGGGAGGAGGAGGTTCCCTGACCCCAAAGGGCTCACAACCTAAAAGGAAATATAAGGTAGACAGCAGTAACAGCCACCGGAGGAATGCTGTGCTGGCGCTGAATAGGCCCAGTTCCTCTCCCTCTGCTTTATATAAAGAGAATCACCACTTTGAAAGGTGCTGCTTTGCCAGTCCTGTTAGCAAGACATTATGAACTGTCATCTTCCCAGGCAACCATGGTTGCTCTTTAAAGATTCTCTAGTGGCCTCAGGGGAGATAACACACCCAGGGTCCACCCCCAGAAGTATGCTCCTGAGCAACCAGGGCCAGCTAACACCTCAGGTTTTGATTTCTACATGGCGGGACTTCTCACCCAGGCAGCTGGACATGCTGTGGCTCCTAGTGCTTTCTGGAGGCAATGGTGACTGATAAAGTTGTTCACCATTGTAAACTGGCCTGCCCTCAAACTTGTGTTTGTTTTTGTAGGCAGCTTGGCTAGTAACTTTTGTGAATTTATCTGCAAGGTTGAAATAGGACTTCTTTGCACGTCATTTGGTAGAGCACTGTAGGCTCTCAGTCCTAAGTACTTTGACTGGGAAGGAAACCCCACTGATTTAGTCCGAGCATATTTCCATTTCAGTTTCCTTAGGATCACAGCCTCACAACAATGTACGTTGTGTATGAATCCTTAAATACTTGTGGTCGAAATGTATGGTTTGTTGCATCTGCAAAGTATTGGGGTAGGATTGATCATGAGAGTCCTAGCAGCATGAGGCCACTCCATTGGCAATGGAGAAGACTTTAAACCTAGCACCAAAGAAGCGAGTCGCCGAGGCGATTCTCACAAGCAGCAGAAACTGGGCTAAGGGAGCCGAGCCCAGCCTGGTTTCTGCTGCTCGTGTGCAGCAACGGGAGCCGTGCAGCTCCCGGTGGTAGCTTGGCAACAAGCCTGCTTTCAAAGCTTGCCGCTTAATCCCCATTTTGGGCATGAACATGCCCAAAAAACAGGTTTACGAATTGTGTGTCTGCCACCGCTGCTTGCAGCTGCGGCGGGCACACACGGGGAGGGGAGGAGAGGGGAGGGGGATCCCAAGAATGCACCGTACACCCACGCGGTGCATTACTGGAGCTCCGGGGGTGGGGCGCCACACGGTGGTGCTTCCCTTCACCCGACCCCCGGAGCTGCCGGGCGAGCTGCAACCGACCTTGGGAGCACCAGAGCCAAGCCGCTGCTCGTCTGGGCAGGCGATCCACCCGCCTGAGGAGGGATGCGTGATTGTCTGCGGGGAGAGGTCAAGCCCACTCTCCCCACAGAACCCCTTGCGGCTCTGCACACTGACTATGTGTAGAGCCCTACCGAGTCTTTCCCCTGGCAAGGGATCCCATAGCTCTGGAGGTGGTAACCTTATCTAGAAATCCCCCACACTGTTGCTATAGTTCACAGTATCTGACTATTAAATTAACAAACTCGTTCATGTTATAAAGCCTTCTGTATAAGCCAGGCTGCACAGTGCACATTGCACAGCAGTATTAAATGTCTGTACAGATGGGGTGATAATTGGTGGCTGAATGATCAGTAAACAGAAACGTGTGCAGAGAGCTAGATGGGATTTTGTGTAAATTGGCGTTGGCTTCCGTCCAAAAAGAAATAATTCCACTGAAAGAACCACAGGAGAAAAGGAGGAAAAAACAGTGTTCACTATTCAAATAAGGAATGTTTTTCCAAGTCTGAAATTTGCTTCTGACACCATTTTAATTAAGGCAGTCATACTTTAATGGGCTCTGGCTGACATCCTGACTAATGAAGCATCAGTGCCATGGGAGACGCAACAGGGTAGTGCCAGTGCTTCTGGAGAGTTCCAGACTAATGCTGCCCTGGTGCTAGTGTGTATATGTGGGGAGGGGAGCAATTTCAGTGACTCCCTCTTCCTCCGGAAGCCCTCTGAATCACCTGAAAATAAGTGCCCGGGGGCTGTGCAACCCTCAGGGACATATTTCAGGGAGCACAGAGCAGTTCTGGATGAAGTGGCGGTTGTCAAAATTTGCCCCCACCCTCTCTGAATGAGTGGTGGAGCTGAGTTAGTTGTGGCATGCTGTGGTTATGCTACACTGAATGCAAGCTCCAGATTTAGCACAACTAGCTAGTCCCACAACTTCTAGCTCAATGTCCTCCCATAAGAAATATGCTGTTCTGGATGTTGGTCACTGCCATTAGAAGGGGGAAACGTGTATATAAAGAGCCCCTGGTGGTGCAGTGGTAAAACTGCCGCCCTGTAACCAGAAGGTTACAAGTTCGATCCTGACCAGGGGCTCAAGGTTGACTCAGCCTTCCATCCTTCCGAGGTCGGTAAAATGAGTACCCAGAATGTTGGGGGCAATATGCTAAAATCATTGTAAACCGCTTAGAGAGCTCCGGCTATAGAGCGGTATATAAATGTAAGTGCTATTGCTATATTGCTATTGCTATATAAAGGAAGTGCTATCACATGATCTTCAAATCTTTTAAAAACAATTGAGGTTCATATAACCAAATCATATCATGGAAACTGGATAGCTTTGTTTTTCTGCTTTAGCTTGATTTGGAACTTGCACATGAGCAGTTTGTGATCTGTTCCACAATCAGCCCCCAGCCATGTTTTTGCTGTTATAACTGAGCTCTTCCACCTCCTTGTAACAATAATGTAATCAGTTTGATTTCTTTGTACTCCATCGGGTTATGTCCATGTGTATAGGCGCCACTTTGGTTGTTTGAAGAATATGTTAGCAATGAAGAATATGCCGCAGACTAGCACTTGGTAGGGTTGCAATGAAGGCCTTGGAAAGAATATTTAGATGCCATGACGTGTCTATATCTACAAAGATTAGAATAGTTCAGACAATGGTTTTTCCCATGACCCTCTATGGATGCGAAAGTTGGACTTTGAAGAAGCAAGATAGAAAATGTATTGACGCTTTTGAACTTGGGTGCTGGAAAAGACTTTTGAGGATACCATGGACGGGCAGGAAAACAAACAAATGGATCATAGAACAAATCAAACCAGGATTTTCACTCAGTGCACAAATGACCAGGCCCAAACTGTCATACTCCGGACACATTATGCAAAGACCCAGCTCCCTTGAGAAGTCCATAATACTGGGGAAAGTTGAAGGAAAGAGAAGAGGACGGCCAGCAGCAAGGTGGATGGACTCTATTACGACAGCAATGAATGCACGACTGAGAGACCTTAAAGGCCAAGTTAAAGACAGATCACCCTGGAGAGAATCTATCTATGTGGTTGCTAAAAGTCGACACCGACTTGACGGCACTTAGTAAATCAGTGAATCACCAAAAACATGGTAGGACAAGTGTCCCACCCAGGTTTGGGAGCTGTGCACACTCCCAATTTTGAGTGGTGTGGGAGCAAACAGCTAAATAGGAGGGGGAAGTGATTGTGTGGGAGACAGGAACTGGGTGAGACAGCAATGTCCTACCCAGCTTTCATACTCGGCATTTGACCAAAGTAGGAGGAAGGTCAGAATTTGACCAAAGAAGTAGGCCTACCCAGCTCCTGTCTCCCACACAATCACTTCTCCCACCTCCTGAAAATTGGGAACATGCACAGCTCCCAACGCTGGGTAGGACACTTATCCTACCTAGTTTTCAGTTGTGTTAACAGCCTCCCCGTCCATCACCAGCTAAAGCAAGCATAGCCTATGAAAGGTGAAGTTTAGGTGGAGTAATGCACTCTTTCCAGCTGTGCCATTCATAACAGCACTAACATGCATATCTGCTCAGCTTTCTGTTTTCAGCAGCTGGAAATATTTCTATTTAACATAGAGCATTTTAGCTCCTTTTATATTCCAGGATTCAGCTAAGACTCAATGATAGCATTTAAATTCTAATAAAAATGTAAGCATGCATTTTCAGTTGATGTGGCAGGCACATTTATTTTCATTCTCATTTTTAAAATAGTTGATGATGACAGAGAAAATAATGAATAATTCTAAAATTGAGTCAACAAAAAATATTGAATTTCTTCTGGAAAACTGCTTGAAGTCAAATTATATACCATGCATATTAAGGGAGATGTTTTATCTTGCTGTATTTCAGCTGCTTTGAGTGTTTGGTTCTTGACATTCTGTAACCATTTCAATTGTAAAATACAGTCTATCTATTTATGCATCGTAAACAAATGTACCCATTCAGAACTGAAGCCCTTCTGAAGGTCCTTGAACCACTAGAAAATCATCATCTCACTCTACAGTTCTGGCTGCCTATCTTGAATTGGTATGTGAGGAATCAGCCTTCATTGCCTTTTTCCTCCACTTTTCCACCCACCTAAAGAAAACCTGTCTCACACTGCACAACAAAATGTGGACAGAAGAGCTCTGCCCTCACAGAGAGGCTGGAGATTAACTCTAGCAAAGGCAGCCCTCAGGGACATATTTCTGGAAATGAAAGAGTCTTGCTAAGGGAGAGAAGTGGAAATCATGTCCCCATCCCCTACACGCAAATTGGACCGCAGAACAAGCCTTCTTTGAAGTTACTTACCTTAGCTGGTATAGGATCTCCACCACCACCATTTATATCCTGACTTCTTTGACTGGGGCACAGATCTAGTCTCCCAATTCCTTTGTAGTATTATTCTTCCTGTTTTTAGCCCCACCCACCCCAAACTCTCACACTTGGCCTTCCTTCATGCCACAACTTGTATTTGCTATGTATGGGATTTCCCCTATTCTCCTTCTGCAACCATAGTCATGTTGAATCCTTGGCCTCCTTAACACAATCTTCCCTTCCTAATACCTATGCTGCCCTATCTCTGGGCTGTGAAATGGGATGTGGTGATGACCACTAGGTAGGATCTTTAAAAAGGGCTTAGACAAATTCATGCAAGACAGGTCTATCAATGACTACTAATCTGGTGGCTATAGGCCACCTACAGCCTCAGAGGCAAGATGCCGCTAAATATCAGTTGCAGGGGAACAACAGCGGGAGAGAGGGCATGCCCTCAGCTCTTGCCTGTGGGCTTCCTAGAGGCATCTGGTGGGCCACTGTATGAAACAGGATGTTGGACTAGATAAGGCCTTGGGCCTGATCCAGCAGGGCTGTTCTTATGTTCTAGAAGGGGTTTTCCCTTCACTCCAGTGGTACATTCTTGAGCCCTTATACCCCTCAGACCCTTCTTTCTAATCTGTATACTTATGGTCCCTTCCTCCACAAGCAAATTGATCTTCCATTGTCCTAGATAGCAGGTGTATACATTTTCAACATTTTATAACTGACACCTTCTTCCTCATTAGTTAGGACATTCATAAACATCTTGGAATATCATTTTTGTTGAAGAGGCTCAAGAAAACCTCAAATAAGTGCTACAAGGGCCTCAGAAGCCTGCAGAACATGGTATGGGAAGAAAGACTGAGAGCAGGTTTGTTTGGAGAAGAGAACACAATGAAGGATTGAGTAATAGTCTTAAAATACATGAAGAACTGATTTCAGAACAGGGGTCAGTTGCCCCCTGTCCATCATTGAGAAGACAAGCCATAAATAGGCTCAAAATGGAAAATATGCAGGTTGAAAATTAGTTTCTTCCCTAGTCAAAAATCCATTTGAATCCAATCTGCTTGATACTAGAGCAAAGTTGGCGGGGGGGGGGGCGGTTGGGATTGGGATCTTGATGGTTCATTAAATAATTAGAGCTTATTCAACAATTACCACCTTGGCAAACTTTTGTTTCAGTATCAAGCAGATTGGGTTGAAATGATCCATATCTGTACGTTTCTGACAATAAACAGACAAATTGAATATTTGCAGGCATGGCTTAACTGTGATTTTATTCATTTACTCCCTGGAAATACACAGCTGCAGAAGGTTATCAGAAAAATAGCAAGAAAAAACAAACAATGAGCACAATAGTTGTTACTTTGGATTCTACCTTTTATTGATGACTCCCAAATATGCCTCAAAATAATTAAATACTGACCATATGGCATTAAAAATGCACACAAATGTATCAAAATATTTGTATTCCAATGATTATGTACATATTATACACTTTACAGTTATATATGTATACAGGGATATCTTTTCCCACACATACATAAAGATAAATCCTATTTGTGGTAACCCAAATCTACACTGACCCACGCAATCCTATGAAACGTTAACAGTAGGTTACTTTTTTAAAAAGCTATTAAAAAGAGAGAATCCAAAACATCTACAAAAGCAAATTATCATCAGGTTAGTAGAAAATGAATTATATTACAGTCATATAAAAATTAAAATAGAAATCTTTTGTTATGAAATCAAACTTTTTTTTTTAAATAAAAGAAGTGGGAAAACAGGAGATGGGATATTTTCTATCACTGAATGGAAAATCATTGAGACTCTTGCTTGTAAGCATGTCACCTCTGTTGAAATGGAATGGAATTATCTACCTGAGGAGAAAGAGGAAGAAGGCCTTGAGCCCCTGAGAGAAGGTCTGGAAGATTCCGTAGCTGGTCTGCACATGTGACAATGTGGATACAAAGGCACCACACTTCCGAACTCTAGCTAAGCCTTTCCCTTATTGATCCATCTGCCACAGAAGTTCTATTCATCTAGTACTGAACCTCTGCTAACTGCAGAAGATTCTGGGATGCACTTTCAGTTCATATGGGATGCTAGCAAGGCCTGCTGGGCTTAGCAGTCACCCCACACAAACTGTAGGCCAATTCTCAGCGTCAAAATCAAAATCACTTCCACACAATGAGGCAGTTCCTACGATGAGTGGGAGCCGCCTGGAGAGGGTTGGTGGGGAGAGGGTGCTTAGCCCACTCTCCCCGCAGATGACCCAGCAGTCTGCTCCGGGCGGCTGAACTGGCCACCCACACGACTGCCGGCTCCGTTATGGAGCCGGCAGGGGCTCGGGGGTCTCTCCAGCATGCCCTGCGTAAGCACACAGGGCATGCTGGAGAGACCCCCGAGCCAGGAGGCTGCTTTTAAGCCTCCTGGTTGGGGGTCTACTCGTGAGTTGCCACGGTGCCGCAGCAACTCACAATTGGAGAGCCCGGGTTAGCTTGCTCTGCTAACTTGGGCTTAGGGGAGGGTTATTTAAGCGAGTGACCCGCTTAAGAATCACCAGGCTTGCAGTCAAGCCCGGTGGTTCTCAAGATGGGAGAACATCAGGCTAGCCTCTGCTAGCCCAATTTTTCTCCCATCATGTGAACAGCCTCACAATATCCCAACTTTCTCTAACTGTGAATGCCCATGGATATAAATGTTGCAACCCAGAAGCAAAGCCTGTGAATGTGGCAGCCTGGAAGAGTCCATTATGATCCCAGAGATCACTTCCAGGTTGTTGTGGCAGTACCTGAGGACACTCCAAGCCACACATTATGTCATCCATGCAAATTGCAAGCCATGCAGATATGCATACTTGAGGACAACCCTGCCATCCACAGGGCACAGTTTGAAAACCACTGCCATCAGAAAATGGAGGAAAGGAATGCATTAAAGCAACAGCACTAGGGTCATAACTTCTGGGCAGGCCATTTTGAACTCCTGCCCCATCCGCCTACTTCTCCTAACAATACTTTAGGGCAGGGGTGGCCAACCTGAGGCTCTCCAGCTGTCACTGGACTACAACTCCCATGGTTGGGAATGATGGGAGTTGCAGTCCAAGTCCAACAATAGCTGGAGATGCATGTTACCATATTTACCCAAATCCAATATGAGGTTCCCCCCAGTTCTTTCCTGTTAAATGGTGGGGGCGGGGGGGGGAGGTCATCTTGAATTCAGAGTCCTCTTTATTTGGGGTATTTTAACCTCTATCTTTTAAGTGATGTAAACTTGATAAAACACTGAAAAATACCCAAGGAATCTTCTGCTGCCGTGTCCAAATCATAGTGCAGAAACTGGATTTTAAGGCATCTTATACTCAGTCACTTTCTATTTGGGTAAATACAATAACTTTCAAAAGAGAAATGTGCCAGTACCTTGGTCTTTGTGGCCTGTTAAGACTGTAGCGAAAGTTAATGGCAGCAGAAGTATTAAAGGCAATATTCTTGGTGATTTGGTTATTCTGGCACAGTAGGGTTGCTACCCTACAGTCACCGATACTCATTCTCTGGAACTATGAACGCTTGCTTGAAAATAAGATTACATTATCAAGGTGTTACTACAAATATCATAGATCACAGATACCTCTACTGGGCTTAGAGCCATTTTGTACCCAAAGTGATCTGCAACATACATCAGATACACTGATCTGGGTGAGTATTTACAGACCATATAACAGCAAATTATTTATTCCCATTCTAGCCTCCTTCTGCAACTAAACTGCTTTTGGGAAAAGGGGAGCATAACTTCTCTCATGTCACTGATTTCTAATCACAATGAAATAACTCTTCATATCAAATGACTTCTACTACATACTCCTCCCAGTTTTCCTGGATCAACTGCATTTGTCTTTATGTGTTATGATGGGGGAACTTCCAAAAAAATAGACCAGACAGAACCAACATCTGAGAGCTAGTAGTTATGGGAATAAGCTGTGAACTGGGACATCTCTGGTTAAAAAACTCATGTCAGTCACCAATTTGTTGAAGGCCAGTGCAAATGTTGACATTGCCTAGTCCTGAACGATGACAGCCCCCTCCATCTAGAGCATGAACTCCACACTGACCAGGATTTGAAGCTGGTTTCAACTCCTAGGTAGGAGAGAATGGTCGACATCAGTGCAGCCATTAAAAGTATGATTGAGGCTGCTGATGAAAGGACCGGAGTGGACAGACAGGAAATTCACATGCAAAGGCTTGTACTGGCCCGCTGGGTAGCCTTAGGCATGGCTCCTTCTTTCAACATCAGCCTGTCTCCTTTTGTAATATGGGACTATGTTAATATACAGGTCTATGTTACAAGGTGGTTTTAAGGATTACTGAAATAGTACCTGAAGAGTTGCTGGTTCGAATCCCCGCTGGTATGTTTCTCAGACTATGGGAAACACCTATGTCAACAAGGAGCGATACAGGAAGATGCTGAAAGGCATCATCTCATACTGCGCGGGAGGAGGCAATGATAAACCCCTCCTGTATTCTACCAAAGAGAACCACATGGCTTCATGGTTGCCAGGAGTCGACACTGACTCAATGGCACAACTTTACCTTTACTTTACTGTGTAGCACTTCTAGCCTTTAAGAAAAACACTATATAGGTGGATTTTTTAAACCGTCTTTTGAGAGTTCTGTAGTAATAGAAACATTGGCTGACATGATATGCAAGGCAACCTGGTCAGTTCTGAACCACCCGTGCCACTGTGGGCATCTAAAGCAATGCCCATGATGTTGCAGAACAGGGTTCATCCACTACTATGAGGCGATTCTCACGACCGCAGGAAAGTGGGCTAAGGGAGCCTAGCCTGCTTTCCTGTGGCCGTGTGCTGCAACGGGAGCCTAGCCCGCTTTCCGCAGTAAACCACAGTAAGTACCCCTCCCCTTAAATGAGGTGAGCAGAGTGAGTGCTCCACTAACCCTGTTCGTCTGATCGTGAGACACCGCAGTGTGGCTCCGTGCCATGATGACTCATGAGGAGACCCCCAACTGGGAGGTTAACACAAGCCTCCCAGCCTCGGGGGTCTCCCCAGGAAGATCTCCACCACCCCTACCAGCTCCATAATGGAGCTGATAGTCATGTGGGCGGCCAATCCGGCCACCCAGGCGACGGCTCTCTGCTCGTCTGCGGGGAGAGCGGACTAAGCCCACTCTCCCTGCAGAACCCGGTAAGGCTCGCCAGATTGCTTGTTTGGAGAGCTTCTATGAAAAATTGTGCAACTGCCCAATGGCCTTAGTGCCATGGAAGTGTGATGGTGCAATTTTAAGTAGCAGTGGACGAGCTCCGATCTGCAACGCTGCGGGTGTTGCTTTAGAAACCAGTGGGCTGGGTGGCTCAGTTAACAGCTGCGTTGCCTTGCGTATCATGTCAGCCAATGTATCTGTGACTTCAGGATTTGTGTGGTTGTTTGATTGGTGGCAAGCACACCAAATCGGAAATGGGGTGCATTCACTTGGGAACGCATATTATCTTCTGAACAGGAGGAGCAGACAAAATAAAGGGTAAGGCACCAGATTAGACAGGCCCACAATACAGACTGCATATGGAGTATCTGAGATTAGGGTATCACATTTCACCCAGCCCTTCCTCAAACACCCAAGTTCAGGCACTAGGGGTCCCCCCACACCCTCTGCTACAATGCATCAGACAGTAAAGGCTGTACACTGGTTGGATGTTTAAAATGATACCCAAACTGCTTAAAAGACCCATTATAAAAATCAAGCGTGTGTGTGTGTGTGTGTGTGTGTGTGTGTGTGTGTAATATAAAAATTCATCTTGTACTGTATTTGCCTTTTGTCACAGACAATCTTGTATCAAAGGAGGATCTTATATATCGCATTCATATAAATGAGCAAGTGCATCCAGTAGAAAAATGGTTTTAAAAATTATATATATGTATATGGAAATTCTGTCCTTCACTAGCATCTACACAATATGGTTTTTTCTTTCTTTTTCCGCAAGCCAAGAACTACATTTCCCCTCGTCGATGGGCTTTTGCTGCGACTGCACCACCTTCCTCCTCCTCCTCTTCCTCCTCCTCGTAGTTTTCATCATGACCTTCTTTCTGATTGTTTTCTTCTTGGATTTCTTGCTCTTGATCTGCACCTTCACTCATTTTCTCTTCAGCCTGAAAGGGGGAAGGGAGGAGAGGAGGGGGAGAATAAAAAAGAACAAAAAGAGGAAAAGACTCAACTTTGGAAAGACTTATTTCACAGTAAAATTATACACTGGATTCTTCACCATCTGCTCTAGCAACAAATAAAAACAAGCACACATTACCGAGTCAGAGGCTGTGAAAAGATAATAAAATATGATTGTTGTACTGCTTCAGACTGTTGAAATTCTATGATTAATAAAACCTTGAACTTGAGTAGCAGCCTGATGCAATCCTCTGGGTATTATTTGCAGCAGAAGCACAAGTGAGCTGCAAAAAAACAGCTGGAGCGGCCATATTGTGTAGAGTACAGAAAGCCTCTTAAGACACCTTCAATCTTCTCGCTTGAGAGTTTTTTCCTATCCAGAATTAGGACTGAGGTTTTGGTCAATTCACCAGCCTAGTAGTACCAACACAGGAGGGGCTCTGCTGGAGCAGACTCATTGACCATCTAGCCCAGTATTCTGTTCCCCATGGTGGCCAATCAGATGCCTCCAGGAAGCTCACAAGCAGGGAGTGAAGGCAGTAGCCCTCTCCCATGTTGCTCCCTAACAGCTGGTATGTATGTATGTATGTATGTATGTATGTATGTATGTATATTTTTTACATTTATATTCCACTCTTCCTCCAAGGAGCCCACATAGTTAAGTTTCTCCGCACAACAACCCTGTGAAGTAGGTTAGCCTGAGAGAGAAGTGACTGGCCCAGAGTCACCCAGCAAGTATCATGGCTGAATGGGGATTTGAACTTAGGTCTCCCTGGTCCTAGTCCAGCACTCTAACCACACTACACCACACTGGCTCTCCGAGTGTGGTGTGGTGTAATCAGTGGCATCCTGCCACAGTCAGGGCCAGGGTGGGGCAGAGGCCATGTTAGTGCAGCAGTGGCCATTCTGTCATCTGTTCAATTCATGGTCCCTTATATCTGTTCAACTGGCATTCCATGGTCTACAGGAAGTCCGCAACCTTAAAATGGGTTGTGTTCCAAATGTCTGTTTGGAACGCATAGACAGTAGTTTCCAAGAGCGATGACTTGTTAGTATGTGCAGGTTGGCATTTGTAAGTAGGGGACTTCCCTAATGTAAGCTTTGTTTGTAAGTATGGGTGTTTGTAACGTGGGGAGTGCCTGAATTGAGCTTCTGACTAGAAGACCTCCAAGACTAACATCCTATAACTCTTTGCTTCTGAACATGGAGGTTCCATTTAGTCAGTCACCATCCTCTAGGAACGTATCAAATTCTCTTTTAATGCCTGGGACTTTTCTGTCAGTTCAAGGGCAGCTCTGATAATGTTTACAGCAGCCCTAGAACAGAGTGGGGCTGACTTGGATCAAATGCTAAATGAACAGTATGAACCATCTCCAAACTGGAAAGGCATTTGACTGTTGGCAATCGTGAACAGGCTGAGAGGGAAGCACCAATTCCATCTCTCTGTTCAGGACAGCCACACCCCAGCAGCCATCAGGGCCCCCAATCTCACAGCACCCCTGTCTAGTGTCAGGATTCATTTTAACTATATTGCAGTCACATAACAACATAACCAGCACCTACTCCGTTAATTGATCTCATCTATCTATCTACAGTACCTTGCTTCCACACAACCAAAAACTGGAAGCACACACAGCTCCCAAACCTAGGCAGATCACAGTTTTCGCTTGTGTGAATGACTGTGTTTGTATTAATGATATAACAGCAACATGTACCTTCTCTATGCCTAGGGTTTCTTCTAATGCCTGACCTGTGCCAACACCTGGATCAGCAAGGGTGGCAGTTAAGACTGTCAAATGAAGTTTCATTGGCCTATAAAATCCATTCAGGCCTGCCTCTCATAACAGTACCTCATCTTTGCCAAGACTCCCATTCTGACATTTTTGTTTTATGTTATGTTTACATAGTACCTACATTTTCATCATGTTCACCATATGGCTGTTCACCATTGTGTTCCAGCTCCCTCTTCTTCTCTTCTGTCAGATCTCCCTGAGCCTGTAAAAACAAACACATCTTATCTAGTTGGGGCAAAAGCAAATATCCATTGAGACCATCAGTGGTTCACATGCATCTTTTGAGATATATCTTTGCAATTCAAAGTACAGGAGGAACAGAGTGAATGAGCGGTTTCAGACATCTACTGTAGGAAAACCATAGTTTATTTTGTCTGACTGTGGTTGTATGCCTGAACCTGTGCCAGTCAGCAAACCATGGCATATTTCAGGCAGCCAAACCACAATATGATCCCAAAGATTTGAAGTTAATGGACCGGGTCTCACGATCAGTGAGACCCGGTTTGTGGCGGTGAGCGGGAAGAGCGGCCTAAGCCTGCTCTCCCCACTCACGAGCGGGCAGGGAGCCCTGGGCAGCCGGATCGGCCGCCACACAATTGTCGGCTCCATGACAGAACCGGTGAGGGCAGGGGGGAGTGGGGGCCAATTGTCCCCTGCAAGCTCAAGCACGCCCTGCGCGGGTGTGCAAGGCATGCTGGCGAGACCCCCCAGAGCCGGGAGGTGGCTTTTCGCCTCCCCTCCGGGGGTCTCCTCGCTGCGGCTACTCATGATCCAATAGCCCGGGTTTGCAGAGCGCTCACTCTGCAAACCCAGGCTAAGGAGCGGGCTACTTGAGCGGGTTAGCCACTCAAGAACCACCGGGCTTGCAGCTGAGCCCGGTGGTTCTTACAATTAGCAAAAATCGGGCTAGGCTCTCCTAGCCCGATTTTTGCTAATCATGAGAATAGCCCAAATGTGTTCATCCTAACCATGGTCTTGCATGCTGTCTGAACCCATGACCCTTGTTTTATCTTGGCTTGTTTCAGTAGTTCTGACATCACTGGCTCTCGCACTGAGAGACAAACTTAGAACATGTGTGGTAAGGAGAAGGGGTGGGACCTGAGCAGACCACAGCATGGTAAAACAAACCAAGATTTGGTGACTATTTGTGGCACCAATCCAGGTTTCTTTTTTTAAAAACACCACCTTAGTTAAACCATGGTTCACTATCTGAACCAGCTGTGTGTGTGTGTGTGTGTGTGTGTGTGTGTGTGTGTGTGTGTGTGAGAGAGAGAGAGAGAGAGAGAGAGCGAGAGCGAGAGAATGAATATGACTAAGATGCTTGACTTAGAAGTAAATTGGAATTTTCTCCTCCGCTATATAATATATATAATAGAATATGGCTTTGATTATTTGGCAGCCAGAAGCTCTTCTGGCAGTTGTACTTGCTTATTCCATAAGAACGTAAGAGCTCAGGTGAGACCAAAGGTCCATCCTTACCAGCTTCCTGTCCCAATGGCCAGTCAAAACCCCCCTGAAAGCACATAGGTGGGACATGTAGGTTCACAGACTTCTCCCACTACTGCTCCCTTGAACCAAGTATTAAGAGGAATACTGCCTCTGAATCCAGAGGTAGCATATAGGCATCAAGACTAGTAGACACTGAACTTATCTTCTATAAATTTGTCTAATCCCCTTTTTAAAACATCTAGGTTAGTGGCCATCACCATCTTCTTCTGACATGGTGTGATCTTCCATATGGTTTATACCCATGCTGAAATGGCTAGAGAGAGAATGCATGTACTGCTTCCAGACTCAAAATCCAGGAATATGCTAATCCAAGTATGTGCTAATCCAAGTAAGTAAGTAAGTAATTAGCATAAGTAATATGCTAATTCAAGTATGTGAATATAAGCACTGTTCATTTAGATCTTCTCCATGCCCTCAAGTTTATTACCTCTTCTTCACCCTCTTCCTGGTACTGCTCGTCCACATTATCTTCTTGCTGGTCAGGGTTACCCACCATCTACAGAGAAGCAAAGAGATTCCCCTTTGAGTTCCGTTTTCTACCATTTGTTGCTGACAAAGAGGCACAGCCTCTAACCCAGGCTTGCATTCTTGTGTGAACCAGGGCAAAACTCTTATCAAGTTTCTCCACACCATGCATGATTTTATAGACAGCTATCATGTCTCCCCTCAGGCATCTTTTTTTCTAAACTAAAATGTCACAGGTGTTGTAGCCTTGTAAGGTTGCCCTCTTCTGCACCTTCTCCAGTTCTATAATGTCATTTCTGAGGTATGGTGACCAGAACTGTACACAGTACTCCAAATGTGGCTGCACCATAGTTTTTGTATAAGGGCATTATGATATTAGCAGTTTTATTTTCAATCCCCATCTTAATGATTCCAAGCATGGAATTTGCTTTTTCAACAACAAATATGTATGCATCACTTTCCAACAAAAGTTTCCAAAGCAGTTTACATAAATCCTCTCTAATAAAACGCTTGGTGTCCGTCCGTGGACGGACACCAAGCGTGCGTTCGTGCCTGGCCTGTTCTGGGCATGCCCAGAACAGGGCAAGGGAGGCACGAACGGCAGGACCCGGCGGCCATGTTGGGGCCGGGAGAAGGAGAAGTGGCCGCCGCCTACGCCAGGAGGAGAGTGCGGGAGAGGCGGCGGCGCAGCCGTGGCCACGGCCAGAGGTGGCGGTGGCCGCGACGTGGCAACTGGCGGCGGGAGTGCGGGTGAGGCGGCGGCGGGGCCAGAAGCAGCCGCCGCAAATAAAGGAGAGAGGCGGCGGGGGAAGAGGCGGTGGGGAAGCTGGCCGAGGTGGTGGCGGAGCCGCCGCCGAGGCCTGGCGCCGCCAGTAAAGCCGGGCGGGGGGGGAACCTTGGGGCCCGATCCCACCATTCCCATCCCCCCGCCAAATTACTAAGGGCCAAATTGGCCCTGAAAAATGCCGCCGCCGAACCGCCCTCCCAGCTGCCCGATCCCACCATTTGTACAGGAAAGAGGAGCTCGCTAGCAGAGCTACTCTTTCTGCAAAGGCTCTTCTCAAACTGGCACTTTGAGCGGAAAGGGCGTCCTTTCCGCTCAAAGCGCCAGTTTGAGAAGAGCCTTTGCAGAAAGAGGAGCTCTGCTAGCGAGCTCCTCTTTCCTGTACAAATGGTGGGATCGGGCAGCTGGGAGGTTCGGCGGCGGGGGCCGAAAGCATTACTAGCGCCCGTTTTTCAACGGGCTAAAATTCACTTGTAAGTAAATAAATAAGAAATAAATAAGATGTCCTCGAAGGGCTCACAATCTAAAAAGAAACGTAAGATAGACACCAGCAACAGTCACTGGAGGTACTGTGCTGGGGGTGGATAGGGCCAGTTACTCTCCCCCTGCTAAATAAAGAGAATCATCACATTAAGAAGGTGCCTCTGACCAGTTAGCAGGGCAGTTTCCACAGCTGCTGTACACGGAGTCAACACTTTCAATGAGCTGTCCATCACGACCTCAAGATCCCTCTCCTAGTCAGCTCAGACCCATATCAGTGTATATGTAAAATTGGGTATTTTTGCCCCAATATGCATCACTTTACACTTGCTAACACTGAACATATGGTGGGGGGCAGGACTGCAGAGGGAAGCAGGATTGGTGAACCTTCTCTCCCCCTTGCATGAGTAGAATTCCTTTTGTCTGCAAACTACTACAGAGCCTGCCGTATTTTCATATTATACATATATACTTATCTTATAATACTGTATATTATATTATATTAACTGTATATATAATATAAAATTATAAATTATAAAAAATATTTTACACACACACACACACTGAAGAAGCCTCTGATCAAGCAGGCATCTGGCAGTTTAATTTAACTGTATTACCTGTCACTGTATTTTTAAAGCAAATATATAATTTTACATGTTTTATAGGTGCTTTGATTTTGCTTTATTCGTCACTCTGAGTTCAACTAAGGAAAAGTAGAATAAAACATTTTAAAGAAATCCAAAACACTTCATTGCCCGCCCTTGAGTTCAACCATTTCAAATGTAGCATTTCCAAAAGTTCACTAAATAAAAATATATTTTAGTATTTCCTAAAACACATTACACAAAAATTATGGTCTTTGAAATTAAGTGTGTCACTGCATCATCCAGTGACTCACAGAGAAAACCAGATCATGTGCAACACTGGATTTCCTTATCTTTGATTCCTGGACACTTGTTGGCTAGCAAACAAATGTCTCCATTGAACTGACCCCATTGAAAAGCATTGCGTTTGAGGGGATGTTCCATTTGCACATGCAAGTAGTGAGTTGATTTTTCTTTCATCCAGTGAAGAATATGTATGGGTAAAACAGAGAGGTTTACAAAATTCTCCCTGTTCAACATTTCCCTTGGAGTTTGGGATTCTGAATTACTTAGTTTATTTTATGGAGAAGCACTGATGCATTAACAATCCATGATTATTTCAGTTTTTATTTCCACCTTTTGTACAGGCCATGTGCAATTTTCAGCAACTTTCTGTTCTGTAAATTCACATTCTTTTTTCCTCCATCCACAGTTACTCATGCACACCCATTTCCTTATTTGTTTCATCATTTATGTAATGTAATGTAATTTTATTTACAGTCATTGACCAAACAGAGAGTAAAAACCAGTAAACATTAAAATATGTATATACATATATACAGTTTAAGATTGGGGTGATATCCCATTATACCTTTTAAAAGCAATATAACTAAACTTAGCTACAGGAATAGAAATTAAAGCATCTTTGTCTGAAAGCAGATGTTTACAAGGTTAGCATCGGATTGATCTGCCAGTTTACATATTAGAGGAGCAATAAGGCGTTCCCTGGGATACAAATGGAGATTACAGTGGAGAAGGATATGTGCGACAGTTTCTGTATCTCCTGACCCACAACGGCAGTGTCGTTCTTCTAAAGGCACACCTTGAAACCTCCCAGCTAGAAGTGCGGATGGAAAGGAATTAACCCTTACTCTTGTGAATATCCATCGAAAATTAGAGAAAGTAATTGTCGACAGATATTTTGCGGGGAAAAGATCCATATTAGTTCTTATAGCTCTATCAAACTCTGGAAGCGTAGCCCAGTTTTCTTGGATCTCAATATCAACAAAGCGTTGTTTCACTACTCTTTTCGCGTTCACTAGACCCAATTCCAGCAGTTGGGCTGGGTCTAAGCCTAGAGAGGTAAGTTTCGTACTTACTGTAGTACACCATAATGGCTGGGGACTAACTGAAAGAAACTCAGGAATTAAACCAACTGGTCGCAGATGTATTTTCAACCAGAAATAAATAATCAAAAGCCAGGCCCGAGATTCAATTTTTATGAAGCCAGCCTCTGTCCTTAAAGTCACATTTGCTGTACATTTTGGTGTACCAAATAAATTCCTCAAGAACCCTGATTGGGTTCTTTCCAAAGTGTCAAACCTTGAGTATGGACCTAGTTGTATGCCATACAATAATTGCGGAATGACCTTTACAGTATAAAGCTTTAAGGCAGCTGGTATGTAGCCTGCACCCTGAGTTCTGAAAAATCTTAAGACTGCTGCTGTGCTGCGTTTTGCCGAGTCTGTGACCACACTAATATGTGCTGATTTCCCAGCATTATGTTGAAAAATTACCCTCAGGTATTTTATTTGATTTACCTGTTCTAGTCGGTGTCCATCTAGCATCCATACAATTTTTTTAACTTTATTGGTGAAACACATGATTTTAGATTTGTCGTAATTAATCTGTAGATGCTCATCTCTGCAGTAAAGTGCTAAGGCATCTAACGCTCTTTTAAGCCCAACCCTGGTTTCAGATAGAATTACTGCGTCATCAGCATACATCAGGATTGGGATTTTCTTGTTGGCTAGTTTTGGTGTGTGTGTGTCAGATGTCTGCAATCACTTTATCAAATCATTAATGCAAAGGTTGAATAGGTAAGGGGCTAGTACACACCCTTGTCGCATTTATATTCTGCCCTTCAGCCATGTTTTCAGAGTTGTTTTACAAAAGAGGAAAAAAACCAACAACAAAACCACAATTTCAAAATACAAATTACACAACAACTAGAAAGCAAGAAAAAACAGTACAGTAATTATTAAAACTTGACTTCAAAAGGCCGGGGGGCAAAAAAGCTTGTTGTCTGGAACAAAATATATAACCATGAGGGTGTCTCAGACAAGCTCCTCTGGGGAGAGAATTCCACAAAACTATGCTTGTGTACATTGATGGAACCCAGTTGTGTTTCACCAATGTATGCAAGCATGTATGTTAATCAGTAACTTGGGTTTTTTAAAAAAACAAATAGAATGAGATGTGCAGTGAACGGAACATGCGCCAATTTCAGAGTCAGTGTACAAAATTACAGATGGACCCTGTTATCCATGGATTCCCTATCCACGGATTTGCGTATCCGCAGTCAAGAAAAAGATACCCGACCTTGGCATACACAGGAAAAAAGAAGAACACATGCCAATTTGGTGTATCCGCGGGTTGCAGGTGACCAGAAATGACCATGGAGGTCATTACCAGCCGCCATTTTCTTCAATGGAGCCACAAAATGGCTCTTGTCTTTGTAAAAAAAAACAGAAGGGGGAAATCGCCGATTTTTGGCCAATTTGGGGGCACAGCACAACTCAGGGGGAGCAGCAGAGCATGGTAAGAAACTCCCCTGCCCCTGCAAAATTTGGCCGATTTCTGGCCGACCAGGAACCCCCCCCCAATCCCATAACTCGATATTCGTGGTTTCCATATCCGCGGCTGCAGCCCAGAACAAAACTCCCACAAATATTGAGGTTCTCCTGTAGCCACATTAAATCAGAAGGTGGCTGCTGGGGAGACTGTGGGGCATAGAGAACCCACAGAACACTAGGAATGAGGAAATCACATTCATCCTTAGAAACATCCCTTGATGAACTGCAGAGGAACCTGTGAACTGGCTTGTGTTGTAAGGTGGTACACTTTACACTGTTTGTGATGGTTCTTTCAACATCCAAGTCAGGGGTGCACAACTTCAGCCCTCCAGCTGTTGATAGACTACAACTCCCATCATTCCTAGCCTCAATGACCAATAGTCCAGGATTATGGGAACTGAAGTCCAGCTTCTGCAGGAAGGCCAAAGTTGTGCAGTCCTGATCCAAGTCATCATTTGATGATGCAGTTGACAAACAGGTATTGGATCTCATCATTGTATCATTTACATTATTGAATCTTTTACACACTCACCACCAAATGCTCTTCCATTTCAGGATTCTCTTTTTGGTTATTTGCTTTTAACTGCTTATTCTCCTCAGGTAGACTCTCTTCTCTCTCTTGCTCAGCTTCCTCAAACTCATCTTCCCCCTGATTGTTGGGATCATCAGCTGGGTTGACATCATCTACAGCTGCCTTCTGCAATTACAAAAAAGAGTCCAGAAGAATTTCAATACCAATCTGCGTCTACAACTTTGTTACTAATGCTACTTTAGGCTTAAATCCAACATATCACTCCTTCTGCTTTGGATCTACAGTATTTGCAACGGCCAGAACAAAGGAGAACAAAACTACTAGGTGCACAATATGTTAGTTTATTCTGCCCAATTTCAATTAAATATTTTTAACAGGGTCACTAAGAAAATAAGACACTCCATTCTCCCCAAGTTGAGTTGCAAAAGTGATTCCAATTTTTTTTGGTTTAATAAATGAATGCATTGGGAAGAATAAACTGTTACTTTGTGCAGCTTAGACTTGTCCCTGCACTTTTACTTTCATGCCTCCATCCTTTACCCCAATGAATCCATTTATTATTTTTTTTAAGTTCCCTGGATGCAGGGACTTGACCTTTTGGACTCTGAAAAGTGCCATAGACATTGATGGCACCAAAGCAAACAAGCAAAAGAAAAGAAAACAGAAACAAATCCCACAGCTAATACCAAGTCTATGCAAAACTCTTTTAAAGCTGCCAAGAAGTGCACTTTAAATATCAAGAAATACAATTCCTTCTCACCGAATCTGCATTCTCCTCCCTTTGTGCTTGGTGGTCAAGGTGCCGTTCCTGTTGCTCATTCACATTATTTTGCTCTTCTTCCTCTGCTTCATCTGGATGATGGTTGTGCCTCTCATAGTCTGATCAAAAAAAATTCAGAGAGTTCATGCATTCCCCAATTTAAGACGAGTGTACAGCAAAATACCTGACCACTGATCACCAAGTCGAGATCACTGAGTATAGCTTACTCAGCTAAGCTATACTGTTGTATTTCCTCTATACTGAACTGTCTTTAAAAACCGCTAATCAAGATTGAAAAAGATCTTGTGAAGGATTTTTAACTGGTGGATCATATCAAAGGAAGAGAAAACATCACTCACTTTCATCTTCTTCTTGGGCACCTTGTTCTTCTCCTTGCACAATATCCTGATCTAGATTGTCATAATGAGATTGCTGGCTGAAAAGATGATACAGTCAGATTAATTCAGATTTACAGGGAGCCTTTACTGTAAAAGGGGCCCTGCTAGTTGAGACCAAAACATCCATCTAGCGTAGCGTCCTGTTTCCCGCAGTGAAATGGGATGCTGCACTAGGAAGCCCACAAGCAGATGTAGGAAAATACTCTTCTCCTGCCATTGCAAAACAAACTGACATCCAGAGCAAGGAAACGCCTGTGCAGTGCAAGGAGCAGACTAAAAGAACATCCAGACTAACTGCTCTAGGGAACCTGAAAAGTTGCCATTTTTTACAACCTGCCCTTCCCCAGGAAGCCCCTTGTATCATGTGAAAATGTGTCCCCGAGGGCACATAACCCTCAGTGCATCACTGCAGTTAGTCTGGAAGGGCTGTTCATCTGCTCCTCTCATTGTATCAGTACTTCCTTGCTCTGGATGCCAGCCATTGCCTCTAAACGTGGAGGTAGCATATGGCCATAATGATTAGTAGCCATTGAGGGTATTCACATAATCAAAAACTGTTTGGGAACTCTGTGCGCTCTCAGTTTGCAGTTGTGTGAAGGTAGAGCAAGGTAGAACGAAAAGCTACCCAGGTTTTCCTCCTACTTGCTTCCACACAATCACTTCTACCCAGGTTTTCCTCCTCCCTTGCTTCAACACAACTGAAAATTGGGAGCACACACACAGCTCCCAAACCTGGGTAGAGCAGAGCTTTTGATTGTGAGAATGACCTCATTGACTTATTCTTCATGAACTTATCAAATCCCCTTTTGCAGCCATTAAGGCTACTGCCATCACCAAATCAAGTGGTAGTGAATTCCATCAATCCATAATGGGTTGTGTGATTAATTTTATTAATCAGGGTGCCCCGTGTTTCTGGAAGAAAACACAATACGGGTTGTTTTCTGTTTTTAGAAACACAAAACCTAACCGTTACTCTGTCCTCCCTTCCTGGGAACTATTTCCTAAGAATATTCTTTGGAGAAATAACCTGAGACAAACTTCTGAGCTCCTACAACCCTATCCACCTTGTTGCAGGAGCTCAGAAATTTGTCTCAGGTTATTTCTCCAAGTAATATTCTTAGGAACTAATTCCCAGGGAGGAAGGGCCAAGTAACTGCCAGATTTTCTATTTAACAGCTATTATTGGGGTGTGTGTGTGTTCCATTAGCCCTGAATGCACCCTAAAATTAGTTTCTATCGCCTACAGAGGCTAATCAACCGTATCTTCCTAACTCCTCCTGCACTTCATCATAAAAACATAACACTGCAGATTTCTAGGCTCCTACAACATGCCCAACTTCCACTGCTTAACATCCAGTCTGATGCATATTTCTGAAGAACTCAAAAAATCGCTGCTCATAAGTTCTGGTTGGCCCTAGTAAAGGTATTACCAGAGGGTTGCTTTGGGATTTTGTTCTAAAGGATCGACACTGCTACCTATAATTTGTGCATGCTTAGAAAGTTTTCATAATCCTGCATATTTTCACTTTGAGTCACGGAACTACTCTCCTTTTTCTGGGGCTGGTGGGAGCCAGAGTTCATTTCGAAAAGATCACCTTAGGTGGTGTTTAAATTGCTCTTCATCCTGCTCTGCCTGTCTCCGCAGTGTCAGTTCCCTCTCTTGAAGCTGCTGCTGCCGTAGCAAGTGCTCTTGCAGCCTCCCCTGATGCAAAGATTCCTGCCGTTCTCGGAGGCGGCTGGCTTCTTCTGCCCTTTGGACAGCCAGTCGCTGCTGCTCCAATTGTTCTTCGTAGGCCGATTTGTACCTTGTTATAGTCCTCACTGTAGGCGGCTGCTAGTGGAAGACACATAAGAACACTTCTTATGTCTTGATAGGAGCACCAACTCCTGAACTGAAGGCCCTGTCATACCATGAGGTACACAAGAAATTGCCATATACCGAGTCAGATCTTTGGCCCATCTATCCCGGCATTGCCAACACTGACTGGAAGATGCTCTACAAGGTGTTAGGCAGGAGTCTTTCCCAGCCCTATCTGGAGATGCCAGGGTTTGAACCTGGGACCTTCTGTGCGAAAAGCAGATGCATTACAGCCCTCTCTTGGTGGCCATATTGCAAGGATAAATAGGCCTAAGCAGCTGGGAGAGGAAATACACGGTCCTTACTCAGTAGTACATGGCGGCTCCCATCACTGGCCCGTGTGGTGTAGTGGTTAGAGTGTTGGACTAGGACCAGGGAGACATGAGGTCAAATCCCCATTCAGCCATGAAACACACTGGGTGACTCTGGGCCAGTCATGTATCTCAGCCTAACCTACTTCACAGGGTTGCTGTGAGGATAAACATAACCCATGTATACCACTCTGGGTTCCTTGGAGGAAGAGTGGGATATAAATGTAAAAATAAATTTAAAAAATCAAAATCTCTCTCTCTCTCTGAGACTTGAGTAAAGAGAGTGAGTGTGTGAGTGTACAACAGAATTATTACAAAAGACCATACATTTTACCAATGTCTGTACCTGATATGTGGTTAAATAAAAATCTCCTAATCGCTCACAGGATGATACAGATTACTGAATCCACCCTGGAATAGTTTGGTTTTTTCCAAACCATTTCTACATATTAAATGAAGAGCCCTATCACACACCTTAAGTGGCGCAGCAGGAAAATGCTTGACTAACAAGCAAAAGGTTGCCGGTTTGAATCCCTGCTGGTACTATATCGGGCAGCAGCAATATAGGAAGATGCTGAAAGGCATCATCGCATACTGTGCAGGAGGAGACAATAGCAAACCTGTCCTGTATTCTACCAAAGAAAACCACAAGGCTCTGTGGGCGCCAGGAGTCGAAATCGACTTGACGGCACACTTTACCTTTACCACTGACAGCCTGTCTTAAATTTATTTATTTTGATGATTTGTATCCTGCTTTTCTATTCCATACAAAGCTCTCACAATGGTGAACGTATTCCATTAAAAGCAAACAAAAAACCAAAACATCATCCCAATCTAAAAATAAAAACCGCACCAAAATACCACCCAACCCAACAACATTGCTGTGGAAGATCCTTATCTGGCTGAAGCTTTGCAAATTCCTTCGTGTATTTTAATTAACTGCTTCTTCCCTTTCCCCAGTCTGACTTAGCTACTATTGAAGGCATTAGGCATGAAGGTCAACCCAATTATAAGAAAAACAGGAGCTCTACATTGTTTAATTCAAAAACAAAAGTTTCCGGTAGATCCAAAATGAGCGTAACTATTTATAGGCTTTAATTAGATGACTTAGTGTTATTCTTTTCTCAGTTACTTATGGCTATTGGTCGACATTCCATGCTAGTGATGTGCATGGTCCGGAGCAGACCGGACCAGCACCAAAGGGGAGCCTATCTTTTAGGGCGGGGAGGGCTTGTTTACCCCTCCCGCACCTCTTTGCCCCCGCCAGTGGCCGTAATCTACTGTAAAATTGGGGCGCTGGAAACCAGCCGCCCCAGCCGCCGCCGCCCCCCCCCCCCCCCCCGCGAGCAGATTAGAGAAAAAAAGGCTACTGCCTACAAGGAAAGGCTACTGCCGCCCCCCCACCCGCCACCCGCCACCCCCCCACGAGTGCTCACCAAGTTAGAAGAACTTAGAGAGGAACTCGCGAACAGAGCTCCTCTCTTATCGAAGCCTCCGGCCCAACCGGGGCCTTGGGCGCGTGCGCACGCGCGCTAGAGCTCTTTATCCTATAGAGCTTTTGCCGGAGGCCCGGTCTACCCGCCGGGAAGAAGACGGGTAGACCGGGCCTCCGGCGATCGGAGGCCCGGTCTACCCGCCGGGAGGAAGCCGGGTAGACCGGGCCTCCGGCAAAAGCTCTATAGGATAAAGAGCTCTAGCGCGCGTGCGCACGCGCCCAAGGCCCCGGTTGGGCCGGAGGCTTCGATAAGAGAGGAGCTCTGTTCGCGAGCTCCTCTCTAAGTTCTTCTAACTTGGTGAGCACTCGTGGGGGGGGTGGCGGGTGGGGGGGGCGGCAGTAGCCTTTCCTTGTAGGCAGTAGCCTTTTTTTCTCTAATCTGCTCGCGGGGGGGGCGCGGAGGAAGCGGCGGCGGCTGGGGCGGCTGGTTTCCAGTGCCCCAATTTTACAGTAGATTACGGCCACTGGCGGGGGCAAAGAGGCACGGGAGGGGTAAACAAGCCCTCCCGCCCTTAAAGCAATACCCCCCCACCCGGACCCGGACCCGGACCAACCAGGGCAGAACCGGTCCGGCAGTTCGGCCATTCTATAGAATGGCCGCCGGACCAGTTCGGACACACCCCTATTCCATGCATTCAGTTGCCTCTGAGGCCAGGACCAGAAACAAGGGGTTGAAATTACAAGAAAGCAGATTTAGGATAGACATTAGGAAGAACTTTCCAGCCGTAATTGCTGTTCAACAGTGGAACTGTTTGCCTCATGCAGAGGTGGGCTCTCCCCCTCTAAAGGTTTTCAAAACAGAGACTGGGTGGATATCTGTCAGGGATCCTGGAGCAGTGGACTGCATGGCCTCCAAGGTCCCTCCCAACTCTAAAACTCTATTCTCTAATATTCTAGTCTAGAATTAATATCTACAAAACATCAGTTGGCAGTCTTTGGCTCACCACAGGATTATCCTTCAAGCCCTTCACAATAAGGCAGTAGCACTTTGAGGACACCACCTTCCCACATGACAAAATCCCATACTTCTGGAGAAACAAGGAGCTGAACAGAATGTATGCAGGAAAGGGGCAAAGAGCAGTAAGTGATTGCTGAGTGGGAGATGCCCCCTACTCACTGGGCAAAGAGGCACCATTCAAAGGGGCCAATCTCTTTATATTTCATAAGGGGAAAGCAACTGGCCCCATCCAATCTCAAGCCTTTTGGGGACACAGAACCTTGATTATTATTTTTCCCTTTCCATTTAAAACGCTTTGAGAACTTTTCCATTGGAATGCAGCACAAAATAAAATTTAAAAAGGAGCCCTGAAACAAACATCTCTTTCTCACTCACAGAGTTCCATGTGACTGGCATCAACAGAGAGCAGTGAACAGTCAGCACACATAAGGGAAACGTTGGCTACCGAACTCAAAACGGTGAGCAGAAGCCGGAGGGGGAAGAATTGCACATATAAATGGGGACATCAGCCAAACTGTTGGCTCCCAGTCACTTGTGAGTCCTAATGAAGCTTGAAATACGGGATGACTTTGTTAGTTGGATAAACATCAACGGGGGTCTTTGCTGAAGCCAAACCAAAGCAAACAAGAACATTTCCATGCCCTGGAGACCTGACCCAGAAGGCAGAGTCTCTTCTCCTAGATTCTATTTACAGCTCCGAACAAAACATGACCTGCATAGACTGTACCTCCGAGACCCTCCACTCTTTGAGGCATGTCGCTCGCAGAATTAAAATTGCCTGTTAAACTATTAGGAAGCACCTGGGTGATGGAAAAAGAAAGCACCAGACTGATAGAGGTAAATGACAAGGGCTGTATTTGCTTCAGCACAGACATACAGCCTTCAGATTGCAAAAACTTGTATGTGTTTAATGGGCTCTTTTGGAAATGGCAGCTTTTGTTTTTTTTAAAGATGTTTCTAGCAGGGCTACACGTTTTAACTGATCTGATTGATGGAGCAATCAACTAAAGCAGCTGTGGCCAACCTTTTCTAGCAAATATGCCACAAATCAGGACCAAGGTTTGAGGTAGTGCAATGTGTAACTAAGTGCACAGGAAACATAAACACAAATATAATATCATGAGGAGGTTTTGCTTCTGCTCTAATGCACTGGAGATCAGGGAACAATAAGGCACTGGAGAGGCCGACAAGAGTGTAGGCCTGGCTCAACGCTTCAGTCAGGCTTGGAAGCCCTTCTACACCTGTCTACAGTTTCCACTGCCTACACAACAAGATATCCACAGTGCAGGTTGGATGCCAATGAATTAGAGCTAGTTAAATGCTCACTTTTGCCTTTGTCAGTAACCCAATTAGATTTTAAATCAAGCACTAGCACTTGCCAAGGTGACTGATCTAAAACTGTAGGAGATAGGGAGAATGGAAGGGAATATTTGTTATATAAAATGCAAGAGATATTTTAAAAAGAATCAAAAGCATAGGTAAGGGTTTTAAGTATGATCTTCCAAGTTAAGGTCATGGTATGTTAGGGTATTCTGCCTATATATCTAGAAGTTCCATAGATCAGAGGACCATTGGAAGATGCCTTACACTAAGTTCGACCACTGGTCCAACTAACGCTGTATTCTCTACACAAGAGATTCTAAAATTTGCTTGCTCGCCTTTTTTTGTTGGTTTGTTTTTTTGCAGACCATTTGAAGATTGCTTGGGATCTTGGTGGATCATCTAATACACATTTATTCTGTTCTACAAATCAAATCACAGCAAACTAGAAGAGGAGAGGAGAGAGAAGAGAAGAGAAGAGAAGAGAAGAGAAGAGAAGAGAAGAGAAGAGAAGAGGACAATCCACCTTGGGATTGTTTTAATGAAAGGCGGTATATAAATTTATAAAATAAGAGAAGAGAAGAAGAGAAGAGAAAAGGGCAATATTCTCAACTAAACATTCTGTGGACTATCTGAAAGGAGCTTGAAGACCACTCGTGGTCCATGAAGTACAGTGTGAGAACCTGTGACCTACACTGACTTGCAGCTCTGCACAATTTCAAGCAGGGGTCTTTCCAAGCCCTACATGAAGATGCCAGGAAATGAACCCAGGAACTTCTGCATGCATATCATGTGCACAAAAACCCTAGGGGCAGAGCCTGCCCCACCCAGTTTACCTCCTGAAGGCCTTGTCCAGGAATTAAACCTGGGCCCTCTCACTTTATATGCAAGATTTGTGCCTCTAGACTAGGGCTGCACAACTTTGGTTCTCTAGCTCTTGTTCGGTTATAATTCCCAGTAGGCCATTGTGGCTGGGGACGGTGAGAGTTGTAGTCCAACAACAACCAGATAGCCAAGTTGTGCAGCTCTGCTGTAGACCAACAAGCTGCACACTCTCTTGAGTCTACTCTCCCAGGCATTTATCAGCCAAGGATTTCATGGTTTATTCAAAAGATTTAGATCCTGCCTTTCAGGACCAAGTCCTCGCAAGGCAGCTAACAAATAGGCAAAATAGGTCCAAAGGTTCATAGTACTTTCCCCACACTGCATGTGGCATCCAGTGCATTTGAATTCTATAGCATTGGTTGCCGTGCTAGATTCCCAAGAGAGATTCTGTTTAATAAAGCAGAAGTGTTTAAATCAGGTTAAGCCTCTCTCTATTTTGTAAGTCACTGAGGATGCAACTGTAAACACACTTCCAAGGACGTTAAAAAAGTGTACCCCTTCTGTTACAAATCTTCAGCTCATGTACCCCATAGAGGGGTGTGTGTGTATAAATACATACATATATAAAAAGACAAATTTAAGTGTCTTAGGTTAGGGAGGCAGGCTACTACAGTCACTGGCTCACATCCACACTAAGTTACTCAAAAGCAGTTTTACTGGAATTAATGGGACAGCTGGCTGAGAGCTGCTGGGGAATTGGGAAGGCCGCAGCCTGTGAATAATAAGTTAGGACCAGTTCAGTTAAACGCGTGAGGGAAGTTATTTTTCTTCACTGTATTGCTTGAAATCTGAGTTGCCTGGTTTAATGAAAACTCTCTCTTACAATCTGCTCTATGAAGAGACAATTAGTGTTCTTGCATACTGTTCCTTGGTGAAGTGTGCTACTCTTCATTTTGGGTCTGCCTTAGTCACACACCTTTGGAGGACGACTGCTCAGCTCTTCTAGGGAGGATTTTGCCACTTTAACCTCCCCCAGGAAATGTGGAAAGAGTGGTTCTGGAACTCTTAATATATATTTCACATATTTTCTTATGTGGAAGAAGTTAAAATAAAGTGGATGGTGGCAGCCTATTGTAAATCTCTTGCAGTCAAGGATTCACCACAGCGAACTCCCCACTCCTCCTCCTCTGGCTCTGGTAGGAGTTATGTCAGTCAGGTTGAAAGGAGAAGTGTGCTGAACTCCAGCATGTAGTAAGTCAATCAGGAGCAGAAGAGGAGGGTTTTGATCCTCCTCTTTTGCAGTGAGCACATAGCTCAGGAGGTGTTGGCTTCAAGTTGGCAATCCTCATAATGGGGACCATATAGCACAGCTGTAGTGTGGGGAGACAGGAAGGCTCCGACTACCACCTAGGAGCCCTTCAAGTACCCCAGGGTACTAGTACCCCCTGTTGGGAACCCCTGTTCTAGAGTAGGGGTTCCTAACCTGGGGATCATGGGCCACAGAAAATCTTTGCTGCACACTGAATTCAATTTGTTTCCCGGTGACGCAGGACAAAGTTCTTGAAAATAACTATCCTGAGTACTTACTTTTTGTTTCTAATTTTTACTGGAGCCTTATGAACATATATGGATATAAATGGGATAGGGGTTCATGGGTCACACTTGAGGAGCTTGAGGCGATGGGGTCCCCTAGGTGCAAAAAGATCCTGTTCTAGAGTGTAAACCCCACTCAACACAGTGGGACTTACTTCCAAGCAACTGTGCTCAGAATTGTACACACACACACACACACACACACACACACCCCAGAGGCTAAGTTAACCAGAGAGAGAGAAAAGCAAACACAATCCACCTCTGAACGGCTGCGTCCACCCAGGACATTGGTTTCTTCTTCAGCCTGTTCTTTCTCCTTCCATTCTTGCTCCTCTGGCGCTTGGTCCAGATCCTCTGCTAAGCGTTCAGGTTGCCCTGCTTGCTCCATCTCTTCTTCTTCAAGTTCCTTTTTGTGCTCCTCCTCAACTTGCTCCTCGTGTTCCTCCTCATCTTCTCCTGCTTCTTGTTTCTGTTGAATATTTAACTCCCGAGGAGCGTGACCTTCAATAACATTTCCACCCCGATGGAAATGTTCAGCTCTATCTTCTCTTCCTTCCAAGTGGACCCCTCTGTTCGCTTCTTCTCCCACAAGTGGCTGCTGACTATGAAGGGGAACCTGAAAACAGAATACAGAATATTATTGGGATGGTTGTTTAGAAGACTACCTTATTTATATTTTAAGGGCAGTAGGTCACACCCATGTGGGCTTTCTCTCCTGCAAAGTTTTATCAGCTCTTGCCTATTCTCTAGCCCTATTCATCACATGTTATGTGAAGATGGTATTTAGCTGTTAGGCAGTCAAACTTTTGTAGGTGCTTTGAATCGGAGGTTGTACGACAAGGTATTACTGCTTTTAGTAAAGACATCCCTTTTGGAAAAGGAGACTTAGAGAAACAGTCACCCTGGAAAGCTGCTTTTCCTGCAAAGGAGTAGAGCAGCGGAGTGGCAGTGGAGCAGGTAAGGACCTGCTTACCTGCCCCTTAAGGGGGCCGCTCCCGCCCTCTGAAACGAGTTAAACAGCAGGTGCGTGAGCTGCTTCAGCGCTTCCCAATGGAGATGCTGAACCAGCTCGTGCATATCCCTAAATGACTGTGCCTGCATTCATTTCAAAAGTGAGCCTCAGTACAGGTTCCTCAAAAGCATGGTACAGATGTGTACTGTACTGCTGTGCCTGCAATCAATTTGGTGTCTGAATAATTGTATGTGCATATGCATGTGTACATTGTACACAGATTGTACATGTGTTGAACACAGCATGTGAATAGGGCTAGAGAGAGCAACGTTAATTAAACACAACAGCATCCCCAGGAGGGAGTCCAGCTCAGACTCACTTGAGTGATCTGAGCAGTGGCAAAATATCAGGATCCCACCCCCTTTGAGAGTTGTTAGGCAGCTATTCTTCCTCAGTACGGCACCTATCTGACATTTAAAATAATTTAATATTGTCTAACTCTGATTTTTCATTTGCCCACAAATTTAGCAGTCATTAAACCCAGACATTTTTAAAACATGCCTTCCCATATTCTTTCTGATTTTGCTCACTCTCACCGATGTAGAAATTTTAATGAGCTGCACCTGTGTAGCTGGGCATGTATCTTGTGTAATTAGAAAATGAACCTTAGGTTTACTTCCATGTTACCCCCACACACACACACCCCAGATAGTGAGGGAGGAAGAAGCACATAAGTACAATAAAACGTAGTACAGTGTAACTGGCAAAATTCCTACTACTACGATGAATATTTATATACCACTCTTCAACCAAAGTTCTCAAAGCAGTTTACATAGAAAAATAATAAGACATAAATAAGACTTTTCCCTGTCCCCAAAGGGCTCACAATCTAAAAAGAAATTTAAGGCAGATACCAGCAGCAGCCACTGGAGGGATGCTGTGCTGGGGCTAGATAGGACCAGTTACTCTCCCCTTGCTAAATATAAGAGAATCACTACTTGAGAAGATGTCTCTTGGCTTAGTTAGCAAAATTCCTATGTTGCAAAATATTGTTAACAGGAGCATGCTGGTGCATGGAGAGAGTAGCCACTAGCTTAGATAGGTTTTTTTTAATCCATCAAATTAATGGAAGAGTTCTGAGAATGGATATTATTATTATTACTATTTTACATTTTATATCCCGCTCTTCCTCCAAGGAGCCCAGAGCGGTGTACTACATACTTAAGTTTCTCCTCACAACAACCCTGTGAAGTACGTTAGGCTGAGAGAGAAGTGACTGGTGTAGTGGTTAGAGTACCGGACTAGGACCGGGGAGACCTGAGTTCAAATCCCCATTCAGCCATGAGACTTGCTGGGTGACTCTGGGCCAGTCACTTCTCTCTCAGCCTAACCTACTTCACAGGTTTGTTGTGAGGAGAAACCTAAGTATGTAGTACACCGCTCTGGGCTCCTTGGAGGAAGAGCAGAATATAAAATGTAAAAATAAATAAATAAATAAATAATCATGGCTGAATGGGGATTTGAACTCAGGTCTCCCCGTTCCTAGTCCAACACTCTAGCCACTACACTATGCTGGCTCTCTATTAGGCACCACAAGAATGGATCTGCTACAGAATGTTGCTTTATATTCCTGCTCTGCAAGTGTTACCTGTGCCTATGTCTGAGCATGATGGGGGAAAAAACCCCAAAAGTTAGCAACAAAGAGAAGACTAATTATTTTTCTTAGGTCTTACTCCATATGCCAGCCTGCCATCCCCATTTTCTGAGTATTTGGAAGAGGGGCTGGTGCTCAGTCCTGGTTACTAGGGATGTGCAAAAAATTTCGGGCACAGATCGATCTGTGCCCGAAACGAGCAATTTCGGGTGATTCGGGTCCGAACCGAATCACCCCCGATGTCCCCCGATATTTTTCAGGGCTGAGCCGAATCACCCGATTCGTGCCCGAAAAATTCGGGTGATTCGGGATGACGTCTCTTTGAATTTCCCGCCTTTTTGCCTCCATTGAGTGTGGATTCTATGATAGCAAATTAGAGTGGATTCATGGTGTTTCACTGAAAATCTCATTAGCTATCATAGAATCCACACTCAGAATACCTCTGAAACAACAGAACCCTGTACCCCATGGGTTAGAAACCCATGGGGGTGGTTGGCACCCTATGTGCACTACACTACCACTCGCTCTGGGCCACCCCAGCACCCCCCAAGTGCACTTATGGGGCTGCTGAAAGCTCCATGTATACCCTATGAGGAAAAACCTTAAAGACGCGTAAACTTTAACAATTCCCCAAAAATCAGCCCTCTGCACAAATCCTTTGAAAAAATTCAGGTAGCTTCCTTGACCCTACCTGGCACTACCACCAACCCCACACTTCTCTAGGCCACCCCTTTGCCCCCCGCATGAAGCTATACATTTGCTGACACCTCAATGCTTCTCTATGGGGAAAAACCTTAAAGACGCGTAAACTTCAACAATTCCCCCAAAATCAGCCCTCTGCCCAATCACTCTGAAATTGGGGTGGTAGCCTCCACCCATTAGGCACTACCACCCCACCCCATCTTTTTGCCCAGATCCCACGCTATGCCCCCGATCTGCCCCAAAGACACTAAAACTTCAAAAATTCCCCAAAAACCAGCCCTTTGCCCAATTCCCCTGAAATTTGGGTGGTAGCCTCCAATCATTGGGCACTACCACCCCACCCCACTATTTTGCCCCTGGGACCTTTTTTTCTTACCTGAATCGATTCGGATTTGGATTTAATCCGAATCCGAACCGAATCAGGGGTGATTCGGGTAGCCCAGATTCGGGCACAGAACAGAACGGGGGTGATTCAGTTCGGGTCCTGAACCGAATCACCGAAAACCCGAATTGCACACCCCTACTGGTTACCTTCCACCTCAGAAACACAAAGCTTTGAAATGGCTAGTGAGGAAGCAAAAGAGTTTTACACTAAGAAGGACTTGTGACTGCTTTGAGGAAGTGTTCTGCAAGCTGACAAATTCCCTGCCCTTTTTCTTCAGGGCTTCCTCCTTGCACAGAGTTCTACCTGCTTGTCTATTAACTCTTAACTGTCTCATCTCACAAACATCCTGTTGAACAGACTAGTATAGAAACAGCTGGGGCGGGGAGGTTGGGCCCCCTTATATTTTTCTCCCCCTTCAGATTTTTTTTAACACTACTATGTCTTCAGATAACCCTGAGTCTGCCAGCAGCTCTCACTTGCCCACAGGTGCTCCAGTTCTCTTTCCAGAAGGACCCCAAATTTCAGCACTTTTGGACACAATACATAGATACTTAAATTGAACCAATTTAAGATCGGGGCAATCCACCTCTGAATCCTAGATGCTGTGGATAAGGTAAAGTGGAGCATGAGCACAACAAACTTATTTGGATTCAACAATTAACCACAACGCCAAAAAGATCCCAATAAAATAATATTGATGATTAATATAATCATGAAAAAACTATGTACCATACAATAAATAAGTATCCCGACTCCATTATATATAATCTTTCCAAATTAATATAGTATGTCCAGATAACATAACTAGTTTTATAACAGATAAAGTATCATATTAATTTGGAAAACTCATATTTAATACTTTTTATTGGTATAGGGGGCCACTGGCCACATCCTACTGTGGGCTTTCCACTAAAGCATCTGGTTGACCACTGCTGGAAAGAAAATGCTGAACCTCCCTCTGACCCAGTAAAGCAATCCTTAATGTGTGGGTGGGTAAGGTAAAAGGTAAAGTGTGCCGTTGAGTTGGTGTCGACTCCTGGCGACCACAGATCCCCATGATTGTCTTTGCTAGAATACAGGAGAGGTTTACCATTGCCTCCTCCCACGCAGTATGAGATGATGCCTTTCAGCGTCTTCGTATATCACTGCTGCCTGATATGGGTGTTTCCCATAGTCTGGGAAACATACCAGCGAGGATTCAAACCGGCAGCCTCTGGCTTGCTAGTCAAGTCATTTCCCCACTGCACCATTAGGTGGCTATCTAAGGGAAAATTCACACATGCATGCTTGTCGGAGATCAAACCCAAAAGTCAGACTTTTCTAATCATCTGACACCACCTCAAGCACAAAAGATTCCAATGGAGGCAGCTTACACATTCAGTCACAGATCAGGCTCAAATGAGACTCAAGTTTTTAGCCAGGCATTTTGTGCCATTTAAATGGCATTTTAAAGTGTTTTATGTCAAAAATCTAAATTGTTAATGGTTCTAATTGTTTTTAATTGCGGTTGTGAACCATTTGGATTGGCTGGTATACAAGTGAAATAAAATAAATGAAGTACACGTAAAGTAAAGTAGCGCCGTCGAGTCGGTGTTGACTCCCAGCGACCAAAGAGCCACGTAGTTGTCTTTGATAGAATACAGGACGGGGTTACTATTGCCATCTCCCATGCAGTATGAGATGATGCCTTTCAGCATCTGCCTATATCACTGCTGCCCGATATAGGTGTTTCCCATAGTCTGGGGAACATACCAGTGGGGATTCAAACCGGCAACCTCTTGCTCGCTAGGCAAGTTACTTCCCTGCTGCGCCATTAAAGAAGCATGCTTTCAACTGCTTCTTCATTCACCTAAAAGAGCCATAGGAGGCCTGACCCTGACTGGGATCACAGTGCACAAGAAGGGAGAGCTCAACTCTTTCTCTGCCATTTTCTTGCTGAACTCCCCTCCACTCCACCAGAAACTATTTCCTGGGAAAGTGCTTTGCTCAGGGGAACACTACCATAGCACGTAAGCCACTCTTCTCTCTCTCTCTCCCTTTTCATTGCCATCTCCCACTGCCAAAATCCCTGCACCATCTTGCCACTTGCAAATGGGGCCGGACGGGGTCTTTCAGTTCAGTCCTTAGACTGCTTTGGCCACTCAGCTCTTTGCTACCTCCTTCGGCTCTTCATTCACATCTGCATCACGCGCTTTGGAGTCACTCAGAGGAGAAGGTGCAGGTGTCAACGGTGAGACATGCGATTGCTGGGCACTATCCGGCTTCTGGAAACTAGGCATCTTTTTGAGAGTGTCCTTCAACTGTCTGTATTCCTCCACCTGGGACTAGAATTCGAAATACAACCATTAGATATCACTGTCAAATGAGCCGCATCTTATTAAAAACTGCAGGGAAGCCAGCAGCTCCTGGGTAATATGGGCATTGTAACTGAACATGCACAGCACATCAGATCAAAAACACCCATGTGCTAAACTAGATGCTTCTACGCGCCAGAGTGCACCTATTTTAATACGTTACAGCAGGCATGCAAAGCCTAGTGTGCAATCCCCACAGCGGAGAGATGGGGATTCGTTTTTCATGCTACACCGAAGAGGAACTGACTGTCAGAAGTGAAATATTACATTTCTTTTCAACCCGTTAAAAGAGAAATACAATACAAGCAACAAGAAAAGAGAAAGAGAGAGAAGAGAATTAATCTAATACACCCGTTCAGAGGCTCGTAAGGAAACGAGCTTCCCTTTCTCAATAAAGTTGTCTGCATTTGCAACATAGCATGAAATCAAATTATCCTGAACAAAGGTTCTGTGGGTAAATGTGGTAAAACAAATGACGTCCCAGTTCCAAACAGATACCAGGCTGCGGCAGACTTTGTGTGGTAGCAGAGCAACATACCTCCCCTCTGCCACTCACCTAAAGTTATATATTGCACGAACACTTAATGCTGAGACCCATTTACATGGCTGCCACCATTTGTGTGGTCCTTCCCCTCAAAACAGGATGAAGATACTATACAAATAGGGCAACTGTGCATAAGGGCCTTTGGGCAGCATACCTGCATTATATGTTGCTATAGGTGTATACGGCAGAGAGAACATAAGAAAACCTCTGCTGGATCAGACCAAAGATCCATCAAGTCCAACATATTGGCTGACACACAGAGCAAGGATGCCCTGGTGTAGCGAGAGAGAAGCTTCCAACTGTACCGGTGCAGCAGGAAAGCAGCAATCTTTGAAACCCTTCCCTTCAACAGAAAGCCACTTGAAAATATGTCCCTGAGGGCTGTGCAGACTTTGGGGACATATCTTTGGGTGGCACAGAAGATTTCCTGGGGAGGGGGAGGACATCAAAAGTGACAGCTTCCCCATTTTAAGAGTGCAGTTAGTTGGGAAGCTCTGTTAGGTTGCTCTCTTGCTGCACCAGTGCATTCCTGTTCTGTAAGTCAGCTACTTTTTCTGCGGTGGCCAATCACATGCTTCTGGTAAGCAATAAACAGGGCATGAGAGCTGCAACCCTCTCATACTGTTGCCTCCCCCAGCAAGTGGTATTTAGACATGTACTGTCTCATGACTAATTGCTAGTGACAGGCTTATCCTCCATAAATGCGTCTAATCCTCTTTTAAAGCCATCTAAGTTAGCTGCCATCACCGCATCCCATGACAGCTAATTCCATAAATTAATCGTGTGTTGTGTGAAGAAGGGCTTTCCCACCCATGCGGAATCTTCTGCCATCAGTTAATGCTTGACTCTTGCCATCCGGTATCCATTGGAATGTCTGGCTCTTGCCATCCAGTATCCATTGAAAAGCCTGACTCTTGTATTCATTTGAACTGGTTCTGCTATCCTCTTTAATTTTTCATTCAGTAACTGGAAAATGGGCTGAGGGTGGGCTTTGGAGCTAACAAAAACCCAGCACAAAGACATGATAAAACAAACCCCAGCTCCCTAAAACAGAAGCTAGCCAACTTATATACTCTCTCAGTGCAAATTCACTCAACCCACATTTAAAAAACAGACTTATTAACATGTAAGAAAAAATAAATGCATTTAGTTCCCTCAGCAGCAGAGTCGGAGCAAGGGGATAGGAGTCAAAGACTCTGTACAGTAAGCCAACCCAAGGGACTGATAGTTTCAACTTGTAGGTTTGGAGACAGACAGTAACCTGAGAGAGCTGAAACATGAACGATGCAGCCACCATTCCCAAGGGTATACACCCTCATTTCTTTAGAGCCACTGTTGTCTCTCATGAAATGGGCTTTGAAGTATCACAAAACCTATGACCCAAGATGATACTGGGATAACTGTGCACACCATGGGGAGCAATGTCATTTTCATACCACGATTTCCTCTGGGGGAAGCTTCTTCCCCAACACACACACACACACACACACACACACACACACACACACACACACACACACACACACGTCTGCCTCCCACTGTAGCAACTCCATCGCAGTCAATCAGCAAGTTTGCCTCACTCGTGACAAGCCAACTCTGCAGCCAGCAAAACTGCTCCCCCACCACACCCATGCCTGCATTTGAACTGGATCCAGTCGGGAAACCCTAATTTTGGGAGATTATCTCCCTGCTTGTAAATTCACCATGGGGAAACAAGCCACTTGCTTAAGCTATAATAAAGCCAGAAGGGGTATCCTGCAGCAGAAGCAAGGAACGTCACAAAACAACAAAGCAGCAGATACTATTTGAACAAACCTTTCTGGCAGTAAGCACCCAGTTGAGGGACCATGGTAAGATCCCTCTTGCCACAAGGCCAAATGGACTTCCCTCATGTGGTTGGTGTTGTCCTGTGGTAAAGTTTACCTCACGTGACCACTTGGCAAATATGTATTTATTAGCTGGGCCGGGCACTTCCCCCACCCCCTGACCGTGGTTTCTGGCTGGCTTTCAAGCCGGCCCACCCCCTCCTCCTGCCTGCTAAAGCCTGCTGGGCCTGCCTGCCTCCACCTCCTCATCCCGGCAGCTGAGGCGGGCTGCCTCCTCCTCATCCCGGCACCTCCTCATCCCGGCGGCCATTTTCTCCTCATCCCCATTGCTTGTCTGGCAGCTGCTCGCAAACTCTCGCAAGAGCTGCCACACATGGGATTAGCAACGGGTATGCCTAGGAAAAATAAATATATAGATAGTTAGAATCACATAACTTTAAAGTTGGAAGGGACCCTGGAGGTCTTCTAATCAGGGATAGCCCTTTCACGAGGCAAGATGAGGCGGTTGCCTCAGGCAGCCTCAGACAGCAGATTACTGGGGCGCCAGGAGAGTGTAAAAGATGCTGCTGCCATCAGGGCAGCTCATCAGGACTGAGTTGACCCTTGCAAGCTTTGAAAGGAGCGCCTCTCCCCACACTGTTTGAGAAGCTTGCAAAATGTACAAGGAGAAGAGAGGGGGCTGCTGGCAACCTTCCCTCCTACCAGCTCCAATCTCGGAGCTTGCAAGAGGTTGGTTTTGAAAGGGGGCCGGCCAGCTCCAGGGGCGTAGGGCAAGGCAGCGTTGGGCACCTCGTCTCAGGCACCACAGTGCCTTGGGCCAACCCTGCTTCTAGTTCAGCCCCCCCACCCCCAGCCCTCTCAGAGCAGGAAAGTGCAGCAGCAATTCTGAGAGGTGCCCATCCAGCCCCTCTTTTATGAGTCCTTTAACCATGAGTCTGCCTTCGATCACTGGTCTCTCTCGCCGAGTACTGTCTCTCCAGACTGGCTGCAGCTTCTTCCCAAGGTCTCAGGCAGAGGCTTTTCCCAGCACCAGGACCTTTTAACTGGCCATTGCCCCTGGGCCTTTTTGCATGCAAAGCATGCGCTCGACCACTGAGCAACGACCTCTCCCTAGTGACCGGAAGGATCCTAGAAGGTTTCCTCAGTTTCTAACTTTCCCCTTTGCTCTGCTTAAACAAGAGTTCGAGCAACTCCAAAGCTTATTAGCCTACTAGATACAATGAGATATTCCCTAAGTTCCTTGAAGGAAGAAAGGCACACAGTACAACAGCCAATTATAGGACAGCTGGTCTGCCTCATCTGCCTCTCTTTGGGACTAGTGCAACCACTCAGATTTGTAAAATTGAACTCCTAGGCTTCGTACAAGTGCAAGAATCAGGACCCTGAGTTACAGAAGCAGCTGTGGAGGAGAAAACCCACTGAAGACTTTGCATACAGCCTCTTGGAGAAGAGAAGAGAAATGTTGCTTTTATCCATACATGCATTCACTCAAGCCCATAATGAAGTTGTCAAGGAACAAAAACAATTTATTGCGCTATGATTTTGGCTTAGCAGAAATCGTTCCAGGCATGCATTTCTCTCCTCAAGAGTGAAGCTCATTGTTAACCGGAGATCCCCATGCAAAAGGCTTGCATGCATAAAAGTTACGGTCAGCAAAAATTAGAAGAAAGCGATTTTGGAAGATTTTTATTTTTTTTAAAACACCATTCATTAAAAGTGGAGAAGGCAAAGCCAATTTCCTGGCTAACCTGTGCAGCTTCTAGCGCACTCTTGTGTTCTTCCAGTGTCACTACAAGCTGGTCATGTTGGGAGAGTAAACTCTTATGCTGCAGCTACACAAAAGAAACATCAAGACCACATCAAGCTTGATTCCAACAAATACCAAGGCAAATGCCAATTATTCAGCTCTGAAATATATTCTTATAAATGCTGCCTAGTGAATGAAGATGCAAAATTAAATACAGCTCCCCTTTCGGAGGTGGGGGTCACTGCTAGGGAGTGTTTTTAAAGGTGTGGGGGCTCAAAGAAGAAGCTAATGTTGTGCAAAGTAATCAATGTTGCACTACCATGCATCAAGCGTCTTTCTTTTGTCATTGTTATGAAAGGAATAAAATCAAAGTTTCTTTTCTTTTCTTATGAAATACAGACTCACTCTCAATCAATCAGGTGATCCTGTGGTCTGGTTATGGCAGAAACGGCTCGTTAAATTGCACAGCAGCAATTTAATGAAGCATCAACTGCAATCCCATGCACACTTACCTAGGAGTAAGCCACAATGAACTAGTGGCACTTACTTCTGAGTAAATATTCATACCACTGCACAGATTAGCTGAAGCCAGCTCTGCATCAATAAGTGAAGGCAATGTGTGCTGGCTGCATTTTTTATTTATCGCATTTATATACTACCCTATATACAATTTCTGGGCGGTTTACAAATTAAAACGCAACAATTAAAACCTTAAATCATATAAAATAAATCAAGGCAACCAGATGATTCCAATTAAATTAAAAGTTACATGCAAAGGGGATCTCAGTCAACAGTACTGAAAAGAAAGTCAGTTCCTGAATGATAACAGACTGGTTGAACTGGAAGCTGACTCTTCAAGACTGTCTGGCCCCTCCTGAACCTCAATGCACACCAACCCAATCTCTCCACAGACAGAGACTTTCAGAGTATGATCTCAGCTCAGCTCTGCCCTCCACAGCCAAGTTCTGCTGTGCTCCCAGCTGCAGCAAGCAAGGCTCTGCAGTCAAGTGTTGGGTCCTAGAGAGAAAGGTCTTCCAAGCTATTTTATCAGTCAATAATCATAGGAACCTAGGGAGCTGCCATTTACCGAGTCAGGCCATTGGTCTATCAAGCTCAGTATCGTCTTCACAGACTGGCAGCGGCTTCTCCAAGGTTGCAGGCAGGAATCTCTCTCAGCCCTATCTTGGAGAAGCCAGGGAGGGAACTTGGAACCTTCTGCTCTTCCCAGAGTGGCTCCATCCCCTGAGGGGAAGATCTTACAGTGCTAACACATCAAGTCTCCCATTCATATGTAACCAGGGCAGACCCTGCTTAGCTAAAGGGACAAGTCATGCTTGCTACCACAAGACCGGCTCTCCTGCATGAAGAGCATGAAGCGGGCAGATGCTCTTCCCAGAGCAGCCCATATCTTACAGTGCTCACATGTAGTCTCCCCTTAGCAAACGGGACAATTCATGCTTGCTACTGCAAGACCAGCTCTACCACAACCTATTCTTCTCTTAATTATTACTAATTATCTTTGATAGGGGGTTCTTGCCCCCACTGCCTCAGAACCCTCTGCAGCAATGTTACATTACAGCAACGTATTTTTTGTTTCACTACAGTGCCAAAGAAGGAGCAGTTCACAAGCAGGCGTGCCCTTATTTTCTCAAAGATGAACACTTGGATATATGTAGAGCAGTGCTACCCTGCACCCAAGCAATCTGGCCTATGCATACCCTTATCAGATTCCACATTTTACATCCTTTATTGCATCTTCATTATAAGAACCTGGTGCTGACACATGAGAACACTGGGTTACTGTATTCTTCTTTTCTCAAGCCAGGAAAGTCATACAGTCATAATCCCATTTCCCAATCGGCGTTTTTATTCTCTTTTGCAAGTCCCCCCTGTCACCACCGCTGCTTTGGGAGATCAAAAATCTTACCTTGACATCTTGCAACTGCGTATGGATATCTTGGTGGGCTTTCCTCAGCTGCCTATTCTCTTCTCGCAGATTATACATAGATTCTATTGAAAAAGCAATACAAATACAGATAGTGATCCCACAGACAAAATAGTATGAGATTTTACACCCTGCAGAGGGAATCCTAATTAATTAATTATTAATTAATTAATTAGATTTCTATACCAACCCATCCAAAGGCTCTGGGCGGTGAACACACACACACACACACACACACACACACACACACACACCCACCCCATTTAAAACAAACTGCTTGAACAATATAAAAATAAATTAAAACAGAGTTCAAAGCAATGTAAAACCAATTAAAAATACTGAAGAACAATTTAAAAACCTTGGAAGGCCAGGCCAAACAAGTAGGTTTTTAAGGCTCTCTTGATTGCCAACTACACGAGCTCAAACTATGGATATCTGCCAGGAATGCATTCCACAGTCCAGGAGCAGCTACAGAGAAGGTGTTCAATTAAATATCTGTTATCAAGTAATGCTGAAAACTAGCCCAATGCCATTCTGGAAGCAGGTTTAAGAGGTGGGTTGCTTCAAGGCTTTAAAGAAAAATTCACGTTCACAATGGCATGCGATTTTAATTCACGCATGTCGCATGCACGGCTACAACGTACACCTGTGCGTTTTCCTTATCTGTGCACACATCACTTTGTTTCCTAGAGTCACACTGCATGACAATTAGAAGCCCACTCAGGATGCGGAGAACATCTGGGAATCTGACAGTAGGGATGTGCACAAACTGGTTCGGTGGTCTTTTTATGGACGGCCAAACCGATTCGGAGGTCTGGCGGTTTGGATGGTTCGGCAGCGGAGTGTGCGTTACCTTTTAAGGAGCAGGGAGGGTGCTCTCCGACCCCCCCCCCCCCGCAGTGCCGTGCCCAAAATTGCTGAGCGGGGTAGCAGCATACCTTCCTGCCGCCCCAGTCAGTGTCAGACCGGAAGTGGCTGGTGCATGTGCACACATCACGCATGCACGTACACTGGCCACTTCCGGTCTGATTGTGACCAGGGTGGCGAGAAGGTATGCTGCCACCTTGCGCAGTGATTTTGGGCACAGCGCTGGTGGGGGAAGTGTGTGTGTGTGTGTGTGTGTGTGTGTGTGTGTGTGTGTCTGTAAGCACCCTCCCTGCTTCTTAAAAGGTAACCCCCCGGAGCCACCGAATCATCCGCTCGCTGGACCCTGCATATCCTTATCTGACAGCCCTGCTGAAGAAGAGTGTTATATTACTTGATGAAGGCTCTGTGAGGAGTAGCAGGTGGAATCTGCAGGAAGCAGCTTTGTCAGAGGGAGGAGAAATGGGGATGCTTGATCACGGTCTGGGTTCTAGAGAAGCCCGGACGACTCACTTGACTTTTCTCATTGATAGCAGTCACTTTTTGCATCATTTAACATAGTACAACTTTTGCAACTACACAAATGTTCTTTTAGAATGACACATTTTTTGCTGGTTGAATGAGAAAAGCCTTGGGCTGCCTCCTCCCCCTTCCTTTCCCAAACACAGGGGAGCCAGTTCCATACCCTTCAGCTTGGAGAGTTCCTGCTCTTTCTCTTGCTGTAGCTGAACATATCTCTGCTTGTGATCACTGACTGCCCTGCTAAGCTCATCCCCTTGTCTTCTATGATCATCCTCCAGATCCGAGTGCTGCTTCTTTAGCTCTTCATGTTGGCTCTACAAAAAATAAAATTAAAAAATTAAAATTAAAAATTAAAATTAAAAAATAAAATAAGTAAAGCAGAACACACCAGAAGGAATTCTTCATCCGAACAGTTGGTTATTTATGCAGTTAGGGTTCTAGAGCAATCCCTCAGAAGTACAGATCAAGCTTCAACAAAGGCCCAGGCCACCAGGAAGAGGCGTAATTAAGTTGGGAACTCTGGGGATGAGGTTGCACCTCGGTGGTAGAGTATCTACTTTATATGCAGAAGGTCTCAGGTTTGATCCCTGGCTAGGGATGTGCACGAACCTCAGTTCATGCAGGGCTTCAAATTCGAACCGGTTTTGGTTTGGTGAACCGATTTGGCAGTTCAAGGGCAGTGCCAGGTTGTGTGTGGCTAGCAGCACCTTTGAAAGGGAGTAAAGCAGGTCCTTACCTGCATGACCGCCGCTCTATGCAGCTTCTGGCTGTGGCAGCACTCCCCATCAAGACTATGCTGACCACACAAATGTGCATGCCAGCACTGCTGCAGCAAGAAAGTGCATGGTCACGTAGGTGAGGACCTGCTGTACTCACTTTTAAAAGGTGCCACTCCCCCCTGGCCACCCTTGAACCGCCAAACTTGTTCATGGTTGGGCCGAACCAAAACGAACCAGTTTGCCAAACCTGCACAAACTAAGGCTCATGCACATTACTATCCCTGACATCTCCAGGTACGGCTGGGAAAGACTCCCGCCTGAAATCTTGGAGAGTCACTGCCAGTCAGATGGCAGTGGCTGAGCTATATGGACCAATGGTCTGATTCCGTATAAGGCACTTTCCTATGTTTCTATGGTTCGCCTTAACCCAGGTTACAGATGGCAAGGAGAGGGAGGAAGAAACTTGCATGGTTGCATTCATGTGTAGAACGGGACCACCAATTCAGGCCTGAGTCTGCACATGAGCTCTACTTCCGGTCTTGCAAAGGATATGCCAAGGTTGGGCATGTTGTAGGAACCCACCCATTTCACATATCTTACCCTACTTATGGTCTGGAACCCAACATCTGTAACTCAGATTTGGACTGAGGAAGAGATGTCGGGTTCCGTGCCACAAATAAGGTAGAACGTGATGATATAGGTGGGTTTGTACAATGTCCAGCCTTGGTATATCCTTTGCAAGACCAGAAGTAGGACTCACACATGTATACTTAGGGCTACAGCAGCTGGGCCAACACGCCAGTTCCATGCTACATGTGAACCCAGCGTGTGTCATGCTGTGCTTGTCCTGAGGCTGCCCTTATGGCAGCCTGCGACATGACAGCAGCCTTCGATACCCTGGACAGGCCCCGCCTTCAGGGATAGCTCATTGCCCTTTCCCTGAAGCAGGAAGTATATAAGCAGCTTCCTGCCTAGGGCAGGCCTTGCCTCGGTATCAATGTCTGCTTATATCAAGAGGTTGTCTTCCTCTCGACTACTCTTTGCTTTGACACTTGGTGTGTTCCTGGCTTCTGTCTGTGTTACTGGCTCTGGGCTCCTGCCTTGACCCTGCTGGCACTACCTGGCATGAACCCTGGCTCTCCTAGTTCCAGTTTCAGACCCATGTCCCTAAGGTTTGCTGCCCACGGCTTAGTTGCCTGACAACAGGCCCATTCACACGTTACGTCCAACACTCGTATGAGTGTACAGTGCACACAGGCACAGATCTGTACACAGGTACAGTCATTCACATGTTGTGCTGAATGCAGGTACTGAAGTACACTTCCTATCTGTGCATTTGAAAGGCTTGTATCCAGATTTGCTATTAAAATGAGCACAGGTACAGTCAAGGTGCAGCAGGGAAGCAACCTACCTAGAGAGCAGGAGGCTGTTGGTTCGAATCCCCATGGGTATGTTTCCCAGACTATGGGAAACTCCTATATCGGGCAGCAGCGGGATAGGAAGGTGCTGAAAGGCATCACCTCATACTGCATGGGAAAAGGCAATGGTAACCCACTCCTGTATTCTACCAAGAAAACCACACGGCTCTGTGGTTGCCAGGAGTCAACATCAACTCGACGGAACAGTAATTCTGCACAAACACATGCACAAATGTACAGAGAGCTCTACACTCACACAGCAAAATGCCTGAATTGGGTTAACATCAGAGTGAAAAGTGGGGGAAGAAGAACAGAATGCAGGCGCTTGTGCCTCATTCCTAATCTCTTAAGCAGCAAACAACTTGGCAACAATATACAACATAGGGCTTCCTGCCTATATTGACTCTAAAGGGCTCTTCAGACGTAACTCCAAAATGTGTTCATATAACATTTTGGCATAACAGAGATAAGCAGAAATGAGCCTCTGGTCTGCCCCACTTCCTCCTGCTCCATCTTCCTCTGTCCCGTGATTAGAAACTTCTGATCCTGGCTTAGCAGCAAATGAGTTTGCTGCTTTGTATGAACCCAGAAAACTATGGCTCCACCATGTGGGATGTTTGAATATTAAAGGCCAGATGCTGCAATACAATTAAGCAACCAGAATGGCCCTATTCTTAGAAAGAAAGAGAGAAATAAAACTTAATTGCTGTGAAGGGGCGGGAGGGAGGATCAGGGCTGTGATGTGAGGCAGGGCAGGTTAAAATCCTCCCTCCCCATGTACGGCTTCCTGGGTCTCATGCTCCGTCCCTCCCTGCAGCTGTTACTTAACTTTAACACACACGGCCAAAGTATGAATTGATGTGTGGTTTGGCCCCAGTTTGTCCTCTGGAGACAGAACATTTTAAACAGCTCTAAAACCACTTTGGGAATACTGTGTTGAAGACTGGTGTATGCATGTGTGCAAATAAATAAAAATAGCGATTTCACTGAAGAGCAGATAGGCGTTTGCATATGACGCCTGGGAGAGTAACATTTTGCAGTCAGGAAGAAGGCCTTTTCACAGCTCTCCAAAGGCCCATTCAAGTTTTAAAAAGTGGCTTTAACTGAAATTTTCAACAAATACCAAGGAGGATTTGAAGCTACATGCTGTCATCTTTTTAAAACTTCCCTGTTAAGGCTAGATTTTTAAGAAAGCAGCACGAACCAGGATATCTACCTTCAGCATCTGGTGCTGTACATTCAGCGCACTGTATCGGCTATTAGAATCTTGCTGAAAAATGAAAAAAAGCAACATAATATTAATTGACACCGTGAGCTACTTCCTAGACCGCTATGGTACATCTCTGCAAATTCTACTATGAGGAAAAGGTGAACTAATGATTTCCATTGCTCTTGGGCCGCTAAGATGGCGGTCCACAGCCATCTGGAGCTCAGCACCCATTCTAAGGTGTGCTGTTTCAAAGTATCAACCCAAACTGCATCTCTGCAGCAATACCAAATCACTCATCTGCAAGTGATTTTGGGCAAGTGATTTTTACCCACAACTAGGTAACTGTGTTCCACAGAAGTAGAACAGCAAATATAACAATTTGTTTATTTACTTATTTATAAGCAATTAATTTTTCACAAAATATAATAAAACAAGCTGATAAAATAAAAACAAATTAAACAGTTTAAAATTAATTTCAGTTAAAAGCCTGTGAAAACAGGCACGTCTTGAGGGTCTTCCTAAAAGCAAACCGAGAAGGAGATACTCTTATTTCAACAGGTAGCACATTCCAGAGCCCTGGGGCAGCCACAGAGAAGGCCTGGTTCCAAATCGCCACCAAACGAGCTGGCAGCAACCATAACCAAGCCTCTCCAGGAGATTTTAAGAGGCGACAGGGTTCATGACAAAGAAGGCACGCCAACCAAAGCCCAGTCTGGACACACCTTACTGGCCCACGAGATTAGAAAGAGGAATGGCCACGGAGGACATCACCATGCCCTCCCAGCATGTCCCTTCATCGTGTGGGGGTGGACTGCTTATTGCACAGTCATGACTGTGTGATGCTATGGCCATTGGGAAACATGGCCATAGTGTGACACAAACACAACTGAGCAACTTTATGTATGGGCTGGCATTGTTTTAGACAACCACAGGAGTGTAAGCAGTGTAGAACTGCCTATGATACACTGCACATGTCAGCAACTGGGTTTTAATCAGGACTAACTTAGTATGGATCCTGCCCCTACATTTTTACAAATTAAGCTCGAGTGTCTCAGGATTATATTAAGACCCCCTCATACCCCACACAAAACAGGGGAAGGGACATATTAAAATTTACTTATAATTACGTAGCTTCTCCTTTTCCTTAATACCCCGAGGCATATTTAAAAGATGCAAGTATTCACAACTTTGGCAGCTAAATCTATGCACACAGGATAGTTGTCCAGGGATATTTCTGCTCACTTACCCTCCCTTTATTTAGGGTTTCTTGTGCTTCTAATTTATAAACAAGGAAGTCTGAAAAATAAAGGAGAAGAAAATGAAAAGAGGAAAAAAGAGGAATATTAACTTGATTTTATTAAAAAGAAAACAGCTACAGTCAGGGATTATGGGAATTGTAAGCCAACATCTGCAGGAGGGATGAAGTTGAGCAGCTCTGATCTAGACAGCAACCACACTCTTGGCATCATTTCCCAACCATCACCCTGCCTTTACCATCACTTCCCAACACCGACAGGTAAATGCAGAAATTTCCCACCCCCCTGGGTGCTGGTGGTTTCATAGAACCTTAGAGTTGGAAAGGATCATGCAAGTCTTCTAGTTCAACCCTCTAGGTGACCAGGTTTCACCTAGTGAGCCACCTCACCAGGCAGGTCCCATGCAACATTGATACCTCTTCTCTCTACCAATTTGTAAGCAGCCATATCTTCCTGGTGGAGCGTACGGAAGCATCAAGAGTACAGCTGACAGGTGTGGGGGGAATCCCAGGAGTACGGAGCGTTGCCCAAAAAGCACAGCTCCCTTTGGGAAGCACAGCGCGTTGGCAGCATAAGATGTATTTTTGTCCACTAGATGGCAGCAGAAAACCATTAAGCTCACAGGACCAAAACAAACAAGCAAAAACCTTCTGCTAGCCATGAAGCAGTGTTTGAAACAAGAATGCCTTTTGATGTTAGCATCCATGGATTGTTTCAAGCTGCAAGTGAAGATCCTGCTCCTCATTCGCTCTTTCTAGCAGGTACAGTGAATCACAACTTATTTCAATGAGCACCTTCTTTTTCAGAAGATTGCAGATAACCCTGAATGCAATCAGTTCTTGGATTAATTCTAGGAGTATGAACAAGGTTATTTGCTGTATCTGGATTTAACCCCAATAAGACCTTTGGAAAGTCAAATAAAATTTAAAGGTGTTACCTTCTTTTGCTTTCTTATGTTCAAGCCTCTCTTTCTGCAAAGACTTTTCTAATCTGGACCGGTGCTCATACACGACTGGGGGGAAAAGAGAGGAAAATATGCATGTTTTTTAAAAAGTGATTCAACAGGCAATAGAACAAATATATAAATACTCAAACGAATGTAGTACAGTGCGGCAATATAGATCCACATGGCGGGGGGCGGAGGACCCAAATAATGTGGTACAGAGCATAGGGTTCAGCTTTCTGAGTATAATGTTTCACAGCTTGAGGCCGGGCTACCAGTTGGACCACACTGAAAGGCAGAGCATACATATTAAACATAAAGAAATGTGCTTCTGAGCATGTGCAGAGTGCCTTCCCCTCACTGATGAGTAATCACAACCAGCAAGAGACAAGACTTTCAGTACAGAGGGCACAGATTCCAGGAAATACTGAGTCTAGCCTCTCTCTGGAGAGAGACCTGTTTGACCCCACAGACACCAGCAGTGGGATGCCGGAGCATATATGTGGACTTTCACTTTGTAAGAGATGGGGAAATGCCACCTAAAATGCTGAAATACTATTTCACAATTGCACAGATTGCTGCATGGTTTCAAGAGAAATGCTGGCAGCTTGTGAGCTTGCTAGTGTTTGCTTTTAAACTGGCTAAACTGCAAAAGGACGCCATCATTAAAAGCAAGGGTGGCCATGAATTGTGGTTAGGGATGATGGGAGTTGTAGTCCAACAACAGCTAGAGAGCTTCAGGCTGGCCACCCCTGATATATAGCTTATTTATTTTTGAGAGAATGAAATCTATACAAATGGAAGATTTTCCACCTTGCCTCCATAATCCAAGCAAGGGAATATAGAGTTACAACATTACAAACAGGCGAATCAGTAGATGTGAGACCTCAACAGTGGCCCCAAAGGGAAAGTAAATCTTGACAGACATCCAAAGGCAGTCAATACATGCCAAGTGAAATAGTAATAAATCAAGAAAGGTCTGGCTTATTTTCAGTCCGAATATAAATTCTTTCCATCCCTTAATTGGGGCAGGAGAACACAATGGAATGGCAAATTAAAAGTTCTGCTTCTCTTCCTTTCCTGCACAAAAAGTCACTAGGTGAGAAGACTGGATTGTTTTAAACGGAGGCAATTTAAATCATGATTTAAATCACCACAAAAGACAAACAAGACACACGTTTAAATCACAGATTTAAATCAAAACCTCCCATTCATTATTTAGATCAGGGCTTGACAAATTCCAGGTCCCAGGGAGCCACGGCACCTATAAATTTAAGCCTAGACTAGGCTTTTCAGGAGGAGTTAGAGTTGTTTCATAAAATATGTATTTGTCCCAGGCAGCTCTGCTTCTGTTTCAAGTATGTTGCTTGTAAAGCGGATAAAGAGAAGACCATTTACCCTCTCTCCTCCTCCACAATATCTGTCACTAAGTCTGATAATTTCTGTCAAGTCCAGCTTCTAAATTTTGGGGCTGGCTCCTAAATCCAAAGAAAATTTGCTAAGGCCTGATTTAGATACTTCCTTTTAAAAAAAATGCATATAAACAGGTGTTATAATCATGGAAATAAATGGTATACATTAAGTCTTGAATATTTAATGTCATCTTTTCATTATTTTATAAAATGATATGCAAGATATTGCTTATTTTGCAATAATGCAATGCCCTGATCATGTCATGGCATTAGAAATACATACACACAGGGCCGTAGCGGGACCGCCGGCGGCCCGTGTGTGGCGGCCGCCCCCGCTAACCCCGCCCCCGTGTCTGATGTCAGATGCGGGGGGCGTGGTCTGGCTCCCGAACCCTTGACCACTCCACTCCACAGAAAATGACACAGAACCGCGCAGCTCTCCCTGACGACTCTCAAGCAAGACAGGAGAGCAGCACGAGCAGTTGTTGCTGGAAGCACAGGCAGCTGCATCTCCTTTGGCGCCCACCCCCTCCCCACCGGCTCCTTAGGACGAGCTCTCTGCAAATGAGAATGTGCAACCGTATCCCCTTCCTTCTCCCAGCAGAAGGCTCTCAACTCAGAAATAGGGTGCCATTCTTAGAAGCATCTTCTATCCGCCCCCACTGACTGTATCTCGGACTGGGGGCACCCGTTACCACCACCTTGGCCAACTGCCAGGCGCCGCGAAGTTGTTGGGCTGCAATCATTCCTTATCAACCCCACATGTGCCTCCTATCTCCGAGTCGATCACGAGCAGCACTTTTCCCTCGGTGGAAATTGCTCATGATGTATCCCAGCAGCAGCCATCTCCCTGCCCCTTGTGACTCAGCCGCTCCTAGGAGGCATCTTTCCTGAGGTAACCAGCCGGCGGCGCTTCGCACTCCATATCTGCTCCCTCCTGCCTCCAATTCATGGAGTCAGGCTTCCCTGAACTCTTCACTCACTGCCGGACTGCAGCAGCAGCAACAGAAAGGCGCAGAGGGCCACGGGGCCGCTTTGGACGAACGCCATCATCTTCCCTCAGAAGAGCCACCGCCACTACTACACCGAAGAGACCCCGCAAGCCTCCTCTGCGTCCTAAACATGGGCGGCTTCCGATACCAGGAAAGGCTGAGCGCCACCCTCACCTCTTCCTCCACCCACCCCTTTGGACGCCGGGGAGGAAAGGGAGGGGGCTTGAGGCTCCCTTCGAGTTGCAATGCAGTTTAACTGCTGAGGGAGCCACGCAGCCCCTTTGGCAGTTAAACGAAGGCTGCTGCTGCTTTTGCAACGCAACTGCTGCGAAAGCAGCGCCAGTCTTTTAACTCCTGAAGGGGTCGCGCGGCTAGTTAGGCTGGCCCTGCGAATGCAGAGAAGAGCCGCCTTAGTTTAGCTCCCGAAGGGGCTGCACAGCCCCCGCTCGGGAGCTAAACTACCACCCCCGCCTCTGACGTCAGATGTCGGGGGGGGGGGTGTTGGGGCCGTGAAGCGCAGCCCCTGATTGGGCACAGCAAGGGTTCTTTGAACCCGTTCGCCCAATAGTGGCTCCGCCCCTGCATACACATCACACGGAAAAGCTCAAGATGTGTGTTTTTCAAAATCAAATTAGACCTGAGTTCAAATCCCTACTCAGCCATAAAACTCACTGGGTGACTCTGAGCCAGTCACTTCTCTCTCAGCCTAACCCACCTCACAGGGTTGTTGTAAGCAGGGTGGATTTGATTTAAATCAAACTGATTTAAATCACGATTTAAATCATGATTTAAATCACTAGCAGGGTGGATAAAAATAAAAAAAATCCGATTTAAATCAAAAAAATCCAATTTAAATTTAAAAAATCATTTTTTAATTTAAATCAGATTTTTTTTTATTTAAATCGGATTTTTTTTATTTTTATCCACCCTGCTAGTGATTTAAATCGTGATTTAAATCAGTTTGATTTAAATCAAATCCACCCTGGTTGTGAGGGTAAACATAACCACGTACACTGCTCTGGGCTCCATGGAGGAAGAGAGGGATATAAAAGTAAAGTAGAACTTGCAAGCGTGTTCTCTCTAATTTTTTCCATGTGCGAAATGAATTTTGTTCTGAGTGGCAGTATCAAGACAGTATGTGCGCACGTGTGTTCAGCATGGGGCCTTCCTGATTCAAGCTGAGTGGGATCTAAAGTTAACTGAGCGGACATTTAAAAATAGTGAGAGCACACATGTGCGCACACCTTAGAGGGAACACTGCTTCCAAATTGTTCAGTTCTTAAAATTTACATTAGTCTAAGGCAGGGCTGCACAACTCAAATGCCCTGGTGGGCTGGAACCAACCATGACAAGTTATTCGAGGGCTAAAGTCAATTTTCAGCTCATTGCTACATTGTAATTAATTATTACATATATTAATGAAAGCAGTTATTCTTGACTGTCTGACTTTCTAGGGCGCTGTTACTACAGGATATTCCTACCTGCAGGGAAGCAAAAAAGTCCCGGTGGGCCAGATCTGGTCCCCGGGCCTTATGTTGTACAGGCCAGGTCTAAGGATGCCATCCCATGCACATTTACCTGGGAGTAAGCCCCATTGAATACAATGGTGCTTTCTTCCAAATAAATACCCACTGGATTACACTACATGTTGTATAACCAGTTAATAGTTAATAGGCATATACTGAGCCACCTAATGGTGCAGTGGGGAAATGACTTGATTAGCAAGCCAGAGGTTGCCGGTTCAAATCCCCATGGGTATGTTTCATAGGAAGAGAGCTGGTCTTGTGCTAGCAAGCATGACTTGTCCCCTTAAGCTAAGCAGGATCCATCCTGGATGCATACGAAAGGGAGACTAGAAGTGTGAGCTCTGTAAGATATTCCCCTTAGGGGATGGAGCTGCTCTTAGAAGAGCATCTAGGCTCCAAGTTCCTTCCCTGGCATCTCCAAGATACGGCTGAGAGAGATTCCTGCCTGCAACCTTGGAGAAGCCGCTGCCAGTCTGTGAAGACAATACTGAGCGAGATGGACCTATAGTCTGACTCAGTATATGTCAGCTTCCTATGTACCTATATCGGGCAGGAGCAATATAGGAAAGATGCTGAAAGGCATCATCTCATACTGCACGGGAGGAGGCAATGGTAAACCCTTCCTGGATTCTACCAAAGACAACCACAGGGCTCTGTGGTCACCAGGAGTCGACACTGACCCGACGGCACACTTTACCTTTAGGCATATATTAGGAATAAAAAATCATCCAGATGGCTCAAAAGACGGCATCTATGGGGCCTTGCCAGCCTAGTCTCAGTATCACATCATAACAATGCAAGTATATGAACTATTGTGCTGTAAGACGAAGGACACAGATGGTTTCCCACACCTGCCCCTTCCCAGCTTCCAGGACCAAGACCCCACCAGCGAGAGGCCAGAGGCACTGAAGGGAAACCCAGCACCAGCCTAAGAAGCTCAAAAAGCAGAGAAAGCGAGGGCAGCAAGGTCAACGGATGAGTGGCTGGGAAGGTGCTATAACACTCGCACCTTTAAAAAATGTATTTTTAAAATTTAAAAAGCTTGATAGTCGGGGATCAATGAAGAACACCTCGATGGGCCACGGACAGGAAAAGGACTGTGCATAATTGCTCAACTTGTGGGATTCTCTGCCACAAGATGTGGTGACAGCCAACAACCTTTAAAGCTTTAAGAGGGGTTTGGAGCACTTCATGCAGGAGAGGTCTGTCAACGGCTACTAGTCGGAGGGCTGTAGGCCACCTCCAGCCTGAGAGCCAGGATGCCTCTGAGTACCAGTTGCAGGGGAGTAATAGCAGGAGAGAGGGCACGCCCTCAACTCCTGCCTGTGGGCTTCCCAGAGGCATCTGGTGGGCCACCGTGTGGAACAGGTTGCTGCACTAGATGGGCCTTGGGCCTGAAGCAGCAGAGCTGTTCTTATGGAAACATCACCAAGATCCTTGAGCCCTATTCAGACACGTTGGACGTGCATTCAGATGCCTATACACAGGCACACATTTGTGTGTGAATGACTGTACCACATTAATTTTCAAAGTGAACCTGGGTACAGGCCCTCTGAAATGCAGGATACATATAGGAAGTGTACTGCTGTACATGCGTTGGACATAACTAACATGTGAATAACTGCACTTGCAAACAGATCTGTACCCATGTATGCTGTTCACAGATTATATGACTATTGAGCCTAGCCTGTGAATAGAGGAGTTTGCTTCCACCAGGTCCTGTCCACTGCCCTATTATGAGAAGGTCTAGGGCCAAAGTAGGAATTGTTGTCCCTAGTCCTTGTTGGGATCGCCACCTCACCACACAGACTTGCAGACAGATCCGAAGCATCATCTACTTCAAATTAGGTCTATCTTAACAAGTACTATTCATTCCACTCACAAATGGCTTTTCTCTTTGTGTAAATAAAACAAGTTGTTCAAGTAAGAACTAATCGGCCTACTTTCCTTTCAGGACAATCTTGATTGATAATTACCATCCTCACAAGTTAGCCCACTTGTGCATCAAACATTCATGCATCCGGCATCTTGAATGTGGTGGATGACATCATTACAGACTATGCCCTTGAGCCATCCCTATGTGTCACTCACTACAACTGTACCAAATTTGGTTCAAATCAGTCAGGTGGTTCAAAAGTTACCCACATGCACCTCAAACGTTTATGCATCCACCATCTTGAATCAGGGTGGATGACATCATCACAAACTATGCCGTTGAGGTGTCCCTAAGTATCCCTGAAACTGAACCAAAGTTGGTTCATACTGGTTCAGGCATTGCAAAGTTGATGGGGGGAGGGAACACACACACACACACACACACACACACAAACACAGAGTCAGGTGATCTCATAAGCTTACTTTCATTAAGGAAAGTCAGCTAAAAAAGGCTACAATCATTTTTTAAAGTTTCTGTTCTAGTCTCTGGCTTGCTTACACAAGCAGCTAATGACAACTTTCTCCTAGTTTTCACAGGCAGACAGAGACTTCTTTTTAGATTCACAGTACTAGGGACTGGACCTGTAGTCCATGAACCAAGCCACAAATTTTGGTCATTGATACCATCTCAGCTGACAAATGCTTATAGTGAGTTTTGACAATGTTTACCCCCCGCCCCAGAGATGGAAAATATAGCATAGCTGCACTTTCAGCTTTCTCTGTGTTATCACCCCTTCCTTATCCCCCACTCCACCCCCAATTATGGTAAAATGGCAGTCATTTTTGAACAGTGGGAAGGGTTAAGGTAGGGTTAGCGTAACAATGAACAAGTAGTTGTACACGTCCCATGGAGTAATCTTTGCAGGACATGCTTGCCAACTGCCATGTCCATTCCTCTGACACCATCAATATTTTTATAGCAGCCTTTGTGTTTTGATTTAAGCTTTTAAAACACCATTGCAAATTCGCCACTGCCACTGGACCGATGGCCAGGAACCGCAATGGGCATCCATCCTCCCAGATGGTATTGACCACTGCAGCCAGCTACTGGGACTTTGCACATGCAAAGCTTGTTTTCTACCCCTGAGCTACAAGCTATCCTCTCTAAAACCCAAACAACAATAACCAAAATGATTTACTTAATGAGAATATTTATTCTGGATACAGTGCTGTGTGCACTGTTCAAAAATCAGGTTTCAGGAAGAGCAAAACAGCTGTCTTTTGACATTCACAGCCCATTGCATCACCGTAGTCTGAGCTTCAAAGTGTTATGGAGCTGTGAACTCTGAAACCCACAACGGTGACACTCTCCTTTCATGGCAGTTATTTAAAAAAATGATACAGATAGGAAAGAGGCAGAATCCTAAGTAAACTGCTATATATTTTAACTAAAAGGGAATTCTTCCAAGCTTAGTGTTGGCAATATATAGTTTTGTCAAGATGTTTTTATATTCATCCTGTTTTCTTTCTTTTTCTTTTTTTTTAGCAATTCCACTGTATAACCAGAATCTCCTTCTCCCAAAATTTTCCACTTGGCATAAGAAGCTCTTGAAAACCAAGGGCTTATTCATCCTTTCTGCATTCTTCCATTTCCTTTCAACAAGGGGTAGGCAAGCTGTTAGGCACTGAGAGTACTATTAGAAACTTGCATGTCCTATTAGAAAATATGCTCGGTAATGTGCATGCCAACCTATAGTACGCAGACACATTGATTGATTGATTGATTGATTGATTGCCCTTCCCAAAAAATGGCTCAGGGCGATTTACATCAAAACAAAAACAATTAAAAACAATTAACTGTTATGCAACCACGGCGGCTAGAATAGTATATGCACAGAAATGGAAAGACAATAAAATGCCCTCAAAAGAAGACTGGTTGATAAAAATTTTGGAATATGCTGAGAGGGCAAATCTTACAGCACTTATAAGGGATGAAAATTTGGAATGTTTCAAAGAAGACTGAGAACCATTTTTCCTTTACTTAAAGAACTATTTTTCTAATATGGACCTTTCAGCTGGGTTTGAAATATAGTAATAGCAGCATTTACATTTCCACATCTTTATTATGAAAATCCTATTGAAACTGCACAGCTTTGGACCAGGCAAGTTCATGGAGGACAGCTCTATCAGCGGCTATTAGCTCTGAAAGCCTCATTCAGAAGAAGCACACCTCCGATTGCCATGTCCTGGGAGCAAGCAACAAGGAATGGCTATCTCCCTCATCCGCTGCATAGAAGCTTCACTGGGGCATATGGCTGACCACCACTGCACACAGAAGGCACATTCTAGCAGAAATTGGTTACCAACACTCAAGTCAGTGGCCAACATGATGGGCAGCCCTTCATCAACATTAGGGTTTAAAACAATCTTTTACGGATTGACTTGCTGGGCCTCCAGTGCAACTTAAATGGCAGCCCCGATAGTGTCATGATGGGGCTGCTGTGGAATGATGGAAACCTCTTCCAGAAGCAGTGAAGCACGTTCTCCTTTCTTTGATGGAGAGCTGCCTGTCATGTTGGCCAGCGACTGACATCCAGACTAAAATACAGAGAAATCTTCTGAGTAGTCCTCTGGAAAGTAAGAAGTCCTTTAGGGCAGGGTTTCTTCAACCAGAAGTTTCTTCAGCTTCAATCCAGAAGTTGCTGAACTATGATTCCCATCATCCCCAGTTACAATAAATTGCTTTAGAGTAACTCCTAAGGAGTACTACTAACTTAGCCCATATATCAGCCAGTGAGCCAGGTCAAACATGCCTGAGTTTCATGCTATCACTGTCAAGGTTTAAAGTAATGTTCAAAGCCCTATTCACGTGTTATATAAGGCCAATACGGACTACAGCCACCTAATGGTGCAGTGGGGAATGACTTGACTAGAAAGCCAGAGGTTGCCAGTTCGAATCCCCGCTGGTATGTTTCCCAGACTATGGGAAACGCCTATATCGGGAAGCAGTGATACAGGAAGATGTTGACAGGCATCATCTCATGCTGCACGGGAGATGGCAATGGTAAACCCCTCCTGTATTCTACCAAAGACAACCACAGGGCTCTGTGGTTGCCAGAAGTTGACACCTACTCGATGGCACACTTTACTTTATGGATGATACCATCCCAACCCATATGATTAGGAAGGGGACACACCAAGAGCATGCCCACTGTGATGTCCTCCATGAATATTCCAACAACCTCCCAGAAGGTCTCTTTGTCGTGTGAGAGAAGCTGTTTACCCAAATACAGCCGCTAGATGCATTCCAATTATAAGTATTTGGAGTACATGTGGATGAACAGCCCCCACCCCAAGGGACATGCCAAAAGAGCATCTGGACATCTGCAGAGGACAGAAAACCCACATTCTCAGCGCATCTCACTCCTAATCAAGTAGGCAGGAACGTTACTGTCCAAGCTAGCCCCAAACTGGATATGCTCAGGTAGAGAGAAAATGGAAGCCTGCTGGCTAGCCCCACTCCTTAACCATGTGCCCTGCTCTCCCCAGATTCAGCATTTGTCTCAAAAGGTGAGCACTGAACTCAGAGAGACATTCTCCAAAACTCTCAATGCCCACGTTCTAAAATCATGTGTAGGAAGCATCCCCATGTTCAGTGCTGCCCTGCCCAGACTCACATTGGACTCAGGGTGTAGAGAGAGCATGGCTGAGGACTGCCTTTGTGCAGAACTAGCCAGCATGCTCCTGTTCCCCTTCTGTCTGGTTGCAATATACCCCAATTAATAAGGTTCTTATTTACCCAAATAAGGTTCTTGTGTTGCTGGATTGTGTGCAGAATGCTGGATCAGATGGGTCTTCTTTGCTCTAGCAAAGCAAGACCTTGAATTTTGGGGAACTTTTCAAGGGCGGACTACAAAGCATTTATTTTGCACCTTTGGTTGCAATGATGTTACACAGCACCATTCATCACATGTTATCTGACTGCGAGACAAATGCAGCCCTGTGGGAAAGTGGTCATCTGTAGGATCCAGACAGAGCAAGAAGATTTTTTTTACTCTATTTCTGCTTTCCTGGATAGCTTACATGGGGCACTGATGCACTGTAAAATTGCCCACGATGTGCAACCATGTCATAAATTATTGCTGGCAGCCATACAATGGCAGAAGAGAGACACAGTTGCTGACAAGAGGGCCAGAAATCTACAATATGACAGCAGGACAGAGACGCCCAGATTTAACATCAGGGTAGATAAAAATATATGAATGCATGAAAAAATGATGAGATTTGACCTTTTGCCTCCCTGTCTCCAGTCTCATTCAGCGGTCACATTTCATAAATCTAACCATGAGGACTGTAAACATACTTTTTTGCTTTTAAATGACAGCTGGGATTAGGATTGTCACATGACCTAGGAGGCCACATGGAAGCATGACTGGAAAACCACAGTAAGTCTGTGGACATAAGAAAACACATTTTTACACAACAGCATTCTATTACGCTAGAGTACTTGGCACAGATCTGTCCTAGTCTGCTAGGAACAAAGTTTTGCCTTAATATTCCGTTTTAAAAACAAGTACATTTTGGACGGGTAATCTTTCTCGAGTCTCTTCTTTCTTGATGAGACACCAGAACTGGTTTTCTAAGATGTTAGGAAGTAATCTAATCCTAACACTTACAATGCAATAATTAAACATTTCGGTGTTCTAGTGTTTTTCTTGGCTCTGACCTGGTCTCCAACAGATTGATGTCAAAGGACAAACCTCAGAGGGAGATGTGGTCACCATTATCGCAAAACCGTTAAACAAATTCCTCAAAGCAATATTGCTTACAAGTGCATTAAGTCAGATAGGTAACTTTTTGAAATAGTCCAAACCAGGGATTGTTATTAGGATTCATTTAATACTTTACACAGAGTTTTCACAACTTGTAAAACCAGCCCTCATTGTGACCAAAAAATGACTCCAAGGGGCAATACAGGAATGTATAAATATCACAAGCCCAAACCTCCCTTGGGTGTGTAGATAATGAAGCACAGTTCCTTGGGTGCAGGCCATTTTATTGATATGCATTGTACTGATTCAAAATGATAACATTATAACATTATATATATTCAATATTAACTACAGCAAGGTTTCTTAACCTTGGGCCCCCAGATGTTGGACTACAACCCCCATCATCCTCAGCCACAAAGGCCATGTCTGGGGATGATGGGAATTGTAATCCAACAACATCTGGGGGCCCAAGGTTAAGAAACCCTGAACTAAAGTATAAAGTCATATTAAGCCAATCCTCATGACCATATGGGGGTGGGCTGGGGGGGAGGCACATTTCAACCCTGTGTCTCCCAGACAACCCAAGCTCCTGGATGGGTTTAGTTACTCAACCCTCAAACAACTGGGCTACCGCACACTCCAGGAGGGGGAAAAACCCGAACTGGGTCCACCAGTAGCCCACAGTGCATTGCACAAGCAGTGAGAGGCAATCCTTAGTACAGCAAAAGCTCTCCTCTACCTGGCCCTGCTTTCCATCCAACTCTGTGGTTAAGATGGCCACTGGCAAAAGTGTACAACAGTGCAACAGATGACCAAACCAAAAGATAGGGCAGAATCCGTTTACATCCTACCTAACTTTTAACCTGGGTAACAGATCTGGACTACCCAGGTTTGGGACTGCTGGGTTGGGAGGATACCTGCTGTCCCAGAGAAACACAGGTTCCTGGATTAACCCGCCCCTATCCAGGAATCTGTGGTCAGATTCCTGAACAGGCTCATTGCTTATTTTATTTTATTTTTTTTATTTGAAGCATTTAATATACCGCCCACTCCAAAGACTCCGGGCAGTGTACAATGACATGTAAATAAGGTAACATTAAAAATTACACTCAAAAATTACATTAAAAATTGCAAACTAAAATAGATAATGGAAAGGAAATAGAGTAAACTACAAGGCAAATGCCTGGTGGAAAAGAAAGGTCTTCAGTAAGGATTTAAAGACCAGTAAAGAGGGGGCTAAATGTATCTGAAGGGGGAGAGAATTCCAAAGAAGTGGGGCAGCATGACCTTTGGGCATGCTTTTTCAATATTGTTCTATGCATCTGGAGCCATTGCAGAAGTAAGGCTGCTATCCTATGCACAGTTTCCTGAGAATAAACACCGCTGAACACAGAAGGACTTATTATTTCCTTCCACTCTTGGTTCTTTGGATCCAACCTTATTATCTGGTCCATGGCAAAAGGAAACAAACAAAAATGATAGAAAAGAATGTTACTTGATCCTGAGTTGTCATATGGATTCCCCACTTTGAATTCTCACAAGAACTACATGTTTGAAATACACCATTCTTTCTTTAATCATAACCACTGGATTTAGAGAAGAGCTACCTGTCTCTGAATTATGTACGTGTTCATTATTGCTGTGTACATTAGCAGGGTGCTCCATAACCTGATTTATGGAGAAGCTATTTTCCTTCCTATGTAATCATTCCAGGCAAATGTAAAAGCCATGAAACCAATCTTGTCAGTCTCCCTTTTCATGAGATTATACTCAGTTTGATATTTAATTTCCATAACAAAAAATGGAGACATTTATTAGCGATGGTAAGCACTCTCCATCCTAGGGAAAATGGCCCAAATCACAGATTTTTATTCTCCCACCAGACAGAAAAATTTTATGAGAAGTCACCCCAATGAAGCAACATATTTGAAATAGAATCACATGAAAGGTCTATGATGCTGACTGCTACTTTTGGCATATACTGAAGCTGTTCTTACAAATCAGCCAAAACTGGGCTAAGGAAGCCAAGCCTGGTCTTGACTGATCATAAGAACTACAGAGATTGCACCCAATCCCAGCGGTGTTTCGGCAGCAAATCCGCCAAAGAGTCCAGACTCGTAAATGGGGTTAAGGGAACAAGTGCTCCTTTAGGCCCATTTTCCCGATTGTCAGCTGGGGCTGGGAGAATACAGGGCTCCCACCTGTCCTCGGGAAGATACCCAGAATGCACCACACACTCATGAAGTGCATCATGGGATTTTTCGGGGGGCAGGATGAGACGTCGTGGCCCTCAACCCTCTGTGCTGCTTGGGGCAGTGGAGGATCATCTGGTTACACGATCTGTGCACCCAGCTTTTTCGACAGGTCGTCTGTGGGGAAAGTAAGGTTAACAAACCTTCCTCCCTGCCTGCCCGTCAAGCCCTTCTCACGGATCGTGAGCAGGGGCTCTATATCATCTTACCAAGCCCAAGGAAGGTCCACTACTGAACTTGTATTTTACAGAGAACCAGAGCAGTAGCCTCCCAGAGGAAAACCTCCATGACTGCATTCCAAGACTGCTAGAGGGAGGGAGTTCGGACAGAAAGTGGCAAGCTGAAAATATGTGGAGGGACAAGGCGAACGACAGAAGAAAAACAATTATATGCAGGATAATTGTCTTCAGGATTTCCAAACAGTTTTTGCTTATTGTTTGTTTTTGGGGTTTTTAAACCACTCATCTGACTTTTACATTCAACACAGCTTACAAAATTTCATAAAGAGAACTAATGCTATACAAATTACTAAGAACATACAGGTAAGTATACATAAAGTGTTCTTATATTCTTAAAGAATAAAATCTATTTTTAAAAATCCAACATCGATTAAAAACAACAACCAGAAATACTTTGTATATGGGGCTGGGGTCACAGTTCAGTGGTAGAACATCTACTTTGCATGCAGAACGTCCCTGGTTCAATCCCTAGCATCTCCAGGTAGGGCTCTGAAACTGTTTGTTCAATGCTTGTTCAAATAGCAATGTCCTGCTTCGCAGCCCCAAACAGCCTTGCAAAGGACCACATTCCAAGGTTCTAGGAGTATGCTTCCAGGTTCAGAAGTCCATCAGGAGCAGCCATCTGTGAATCACAGCTTCCATGACAGGAACAATCTGGTACTGAAACTCCCAGCAAGACTAGAGAGGAGTTTCCTGCTCACTGCACCCCTAAGGCAGGTTTCTATGGCAAAGAAAAGAACTATAAATCTATGCCCTCAATAAGGATCCAGAAGCAAATGGGTTCCAAGGTATGGTAAGCTCCAGAAAGCTATTGATGGGTTCCTGCCTCCTAAAACTGTCATTCAGAGAAATAACTTTGCAGGTGAGCTGATGCCCAAGTTTCTGGAAGGGATCTTCCAGAAGGGATCTTCAGACTCTTATGTAATATTTGGACTCTCCTGAGCATCTAACTCACATCTCTCTCTCGTCTCCTGATCCTTTGGTGTGTCAAGCGTAACAGCTAGGATGGGGAGGAAAGAGGTCTGACCGTATTCTACAAAGCATCTGCCCATATCTACAAAGGCTCATTTTAACATCTAGAGTGGAAAGCACTCCATTAGACATGCTTCCGGTCTACAGTGTTAAAACAAGGAAGGATCATCTAGGCTAAAACACTGACAATTTTTCATGGACATGTCAATACTTTAAGATTTCTAATGCTTGTAATTAGTAATGATAGTCTACACAGGGAGCTAAACTACAAGGACCGTCCAATAATTAATGTGTTAATTGGCTCTTTCCAGGGATAAAATTAAGCTGATGGAAATCAGGAACCAATCTAGGCTGTTTTGATGGAACAAATAAATGTTTTCGAGTGTTTCGGCCATAGGGAACAATGGGGAAACTCGAAACACCCCATTGTTCCCCACGGGTAGCTCCTTGAGACACTGAAATGGGTGGTGTGGTAGGGCATGATGTGGTTTTCCCAAAAACCCAAGGGGGGAGTTCAGGAAAGGTTACAAATACCTTGTATTCGTGCTGAACTAGACTCCATAGTTACTGCAGAGTCGATCGTAGAGGTGCCCAGCAACCCCTCTTGTAGGATTGAATTGGATCACTTTCAGTATGTTACTTCTGAGGATGTGAAGAAACGGCTTCAGACTGTATGCCCCACGACCTGCTCTCCTGACCCTTGCCCAACTTGGCTTATTTCATCTGGTAGTCATATTATCAGAGAAGGTCTGGTAAATAGCATAAATGCTTCTCTGAGGGAGGGCAGGATGCCTTTGTCTTAAGGAGGCTATTATTAGACCTTATTTGAAGAAACCTGCCTTGGATCCCTCAGAGTTAGCTAATTACAGGCCTATCTCTAACCTTCCTTGGTTGGGCAAGGTGACTGAGCAAGTGGTTGCTTCTCAGCTCCAGGCAGTTTTAGATGACACAGATTATTTAGATCCTTTCCAAACTGGCTTTTGGGTGGACTATGGGGTTGAGACTGCCTTGGTTGGCCTGATAGATGATCTCCAATTGGCGATCGACAGAGGGAGTGCGACTCTGCTGATCCTTTTGGATCTCTTGGCAGCTTTCGACACCATGACCATGATATCCTGCTGGGTCACTTGAAGGAGGGGGGATTGGGTGGCACTGTTTTACAGTGGTTCCGTTCCTACTGCTCTGGCAGCTTCCAGATGGTGTCACTTGGAGACTGCTGTTCTGAAAAGCGAGAGCTAAAGTGTGGGGTTCCACAAGGCTCCATACTGTCTCCAATGCTTTTTAACATCTACATGAAACCACTCGGAGAGATCATCAGGAAATTTGGTCTGGGATGTTATCAATATGCTAATGACACCCAGATCTATTTCTCCATACCAACTTCATCAGAAAATGGCATGACCCCGCTAAGTGCCTGCCTGGAGGTGATATTGGGCTGGATGAGGGATAACATGCTGAAGCTGAATCCAAACAAGATGGAGGTACTGTCTGTAGGGGGTCAGCATCTGAGAGATGGTTTAGATTTGCCTATTCTGGATGGGGTTACACTCCCCCTAAAAGATCAGGTTACAAACTGGAAGTGCTCCTGGATCCCAAACTCTCCCTGGTTTCTCAGGTTGAGGCTGTGGCCAGGAGTGCTTTTTATCAGCTTCGGCTGCTATACCAGATACATCCATTTCTGAAAACCAATGACCTTAAGATGCTGGTACGTGGGGCTGCATTTGTATGTAGTCTGGAAACTACAATTGGTACAGAATGCGGCAGCCACATTGGTCTCTGGGACAACACAAAGGGACCATATAACACCATTTTTGAAAGGACTGCACTGGCTGCCGATATGTTTCTGAATGAAAAACAAAGTGCTGGTTATTACCTATAAAGCCCTTAACGGCTTAGGTCCAGGGTACTTAAGAGAGAACCTTCTCTGTAGTGAACCCTGTCACCTATTAAGATCACCTGGAGAGGTCTGGTTAGGGTTGCTGCCAACTCATTTGGTGGCAGCTCAGGACGGGGCCATCTCTGTGGCTGCCCCAGGGCTTTGGAACGTGCTCCCTGATGAAATAAGAGCATCTCCTTCTCTGTTTGTTTTTAGGAGGACCCTGAAGATGTACCTATTTTCCTAGGCTTTTAATTGAAATCTAATATTTTAAAATTTTAATGGGTTCTACCTAATGTGATTTTTATCTGTTTTATGAATTTTAAATGTTTTTAAAATGTAAACTGCTTTGGGCACTTTTGTTAAAAGCAGTATATAAATATTTTGTTGTTATATTTTATATTATGTTTTAATCTGTACACTGCCTAGAGATTTCTATATTAGGCAGTACAGAAATTCAATAAATAAATAAATAAATAAATAAATAAATAACCCACTTGCCCATTTCTTTTGTGGGTTGGGTGGTAGGTAGCACCCACCATGCCCTACCACACAAACCACTTTGGTGTCTTTAGGAGCTATCCATGGGGAATAATGGGGTGTTTCAATTTTCCCCATTGTTCCCTATGGCCCTAAGAAGCTGCACTCACAGAATGATTGCACCCAAGTTTTGCAATGCATTTTGCCACCCTGCTTTGAAAAACACTACAGAATCACACAGTACAAGGGAATCTGTTCCTCCCAACACAGAACACACATTTCAAACACAGTGCCTGCACTGCAGTAACATAATTGGCACAAGTCGCTCTCTCACACACAGTTATGACTCCTTACTTCCTAGCATTGCAGCAGCTGCCACAACAGCACCCTAACTCAGCAGCAAGCATAGCTGTACGCTCAACTGGAGCAACTTCAGTCAGATTTCTACTGAGTATACCTTGCAGTGCAGATTGCAGAATAGCAGTGAGTGAAGCACACGTTAGTCTCAAGGACAGATATATTTTATATTTATATCCCGCTCTTCCTCCAAGGAGCCCAGAGCGATGTACTACATACTTAGATTTCTCCTCGCAACAATCCTGTGAAGTAGGTTAGGCTGAGAAAGAACACGACTGGGCCAGAGTCACCCAGCAAGTATCATGGCTGAATGGTGATTTGAACTCGGGCCTCCCCGGTCCTAGTCCAGCACACAGCAATCACTAAGATCTCTCTCTCTCTCTCTCTCTCTCTCTCTCTCTCTCTCTCTCTCTCTCTCTCTCACACACACACACACACACACACACACACACACACCCTGCCAGGGTCCATTTCTCTCCACAACACTAAGGCTATTCACACAATGGGAGAACCACCGGGTTCGGCTGCGAGCCTGGTGGTTCTTAAGCGGGTCACCTGCTTAAGTAGCCCAGTGCTTAAACTGGGTTTGCGGAGCGAGTGCTCTGCAAACCCGGTTTTTGCAATCGTGAGTTGCTGCGGCATGGCTCCTCGATGCAGCAACTCATGAGTAGACCCCCGACCGGGAGGCTCAAAAGCAGGGGTATCTCCAGCATGCCCTGCACGCTCGCGCAGGGCATGCTGGAGCTTCCAGGGGCCGCACGGCCCCCGAACTCCCCAGCCCCCACCGGCTCCATGACGGAGCCAGCAGTCGTGTAGATGGCTGCTGCAGCCGCCCGGAGCAGACTGACTACTCGTCTGCGGGGACAGCAGGCTAAGCCCGCTCTTCCCGCAAACCCTCCCCAGGCGGCTCCCACTGATTGTGGGAACCACCTCACTATCTCACAAATAAAACAAACCATAATTCAAGGAAGTATGGCACCCAGGTTCTGCCTTTGTCAATCTGAGATCCAGCAAGACCAGATAGTTATATCAGCAATAACAAAGCATATTATACTCAGTGCTGATAGTCAAGTCAAGTCAAGTTTTATTTACGGTCCTAGACCAAACAATCCATGCATGCAAACAGCAGAACAATTTATAGAAAACTCTATAGGTTCTCATTATACATCTTAAAAGCAATATAACAAAATTTGGCTACGGAGTTAAAATTTAAAACATTTTCATCAGAAAGTAAGAATTTAACAAGTTGTTCAGCAGATCGATCTGTCTGTTTACAGACCAGAGGTAAAATTAAGTGCTCCCTTGGTTGCCTATGTAATTTACAGGATAATAGAATATGCTCAATAGATTCTATTTCCCCACTGCCGCATCTGCAGAAGCGTTCTTCCAGGGGAACACCATTGTATCTCCCGGCTAATAGTGCAGAGGGAAAAGAATTTGTTCTTGCCCTTGTAAATGCCCACCGGAATTTGCTGAGTGTAATATGGGACAAATAATTTGCTGGTGAAAGATCCCATCTAGTTCTTACTCCTTTATAGAATTCTGTCAAAGAGGCCCGGTTATTTTGCAATTCAATATCTGTCAAACGCTGTTTTACTATTCTTTTCGCATTTGACAAGTCTAACTCCAGCAGTTGTTCAGGGTCTAATCCTAGAGCAGCAAGCTTTTTACTGACTACAGTGCATCACTGCGGTTGTGGGTTTAACGATGGAAACTGAGGAATTAGGCCCACCGGGCGTAGGTGGACTCTCAACCAAAAGTAAATGATTAAAAGCCAGGCACGAGATTCGATCTTTATGAGGCCGGCCTCCATGCGCAGTGTTACATTTGAGGTGCATCTTGTAGTCCCAAAGATAGCTCTCAAAAAGCCGGATTGAATTCTTTCTAGCATGTCAAAGTTTGCATAAGGTCCCAGTTGGATCCCATATAAGAGCTGAGGGATAGCCTTTGCTGAATACAGTTTTAAAGCCGCAGGAATGAAACCTGCTCCCTGCGTTCTGAAAAATCTGTTAATTGCCACCACACTGCATTTTGCTGAGTCAGCTACCATTCTCATATGTGCCGCTTTCCCAGCATTTTGTTGAAAAACCACCCCAAGATATTTTATTTGATTGACCTGTTCTAATTTGTGTCCATCCAAGGTCCATATAAATATCCTTGGTTTATTTTTAAAGCACATAATTTTAGATTTATTATAATTGATCGTCAAGTGTTCCTCTTGGCAATAAGATGTTAGAACATCTAAAGCTCTTTTGAGCCCGACCCTGGTTTGAGATAAAATAACCGCGTCATCCGCGTACATCAGGATCAGGATCTTTTTGTTGGCTAATTTAGGTGCGTGGATATCAACATTTTGCAGCCGATTAATCAGATTGTTAATGTACAGATTGAATAAATAAGGGGCCAACACACACCCTTGCCGCACACCTTTCTCTGTTGGAATTGAATTGGTGAAATTGCCGGCAGTGTCTAAACGTACTCTTAAAGAGGAGTTATCTTGGAGCTTGATGAGCAATAATAAAAGCCTTTGATCTATAGATGTACTAGACAATTTAGTCCATAGTAGACTCCTTGAAATTGAGTCAAAGGCCATTTTAAGGTCCACGAAAGCGGCGAACAGTGGTCCTTTATGGACCCTAACTTGTTTGTCCACAAGTTGTTGTAAAATTAAGCAATGGTCCATAACCGATCTATTCGGTCTAAAACCTGCTTGCTCATCATGGATTATATGCTCCTGCTCCATCCAAGAGCAAAGTTTTACACACAGATGTTTGGCGTACAATTAACTTATTATATTCAAAAGGCTAATTGGCCTGTAGTTAAAGGGATCCTCCCTATTGCCTCTTTTATAGATCGGGACCACCATGGCTGAGCCCCACTCCTGAGGGAATTGTGCAGTTTGGTCTATATAGGTGAACAAAAGAGCCAGTGCTGGGGCCCACCAGTCTATATGAGCCTTTAATAGTTCTGGAGGGATGTAATCGTTCCCGGGTGCTTTTCCACCCTTCAGCTGCATAATTAGTTGTTCCACCTCATAGGTGGAGACCGTAGGCCAGGAAGGTAAAGTATCTATATGTAGGTCAATCTGGGGTTTAAATGTGTGGTTGCTATAAAGTTTCCGAAAATGTGATTCCCATAATTCAGGGGCAATTGGACAGGCCTGTTCAGAGTTTACCTTATTTTGGGATAATGAAATCAGCCTCCAAAAATTTGTTAAATCATTTTTCCTAGCTGCTTCTATCAAAGATAGCCATTCCTTTTGAGTTGCAATCAATTTCTTAGTTCTAAGAAGAACTTTATACTCCTTTTTCTTTTTAGTGCTGATAAAGGAAAACCACAAAACCAAACCTTCCTTCCTCCTCTCCTGATGTTTCCTCTCCTTCAAGAGAGGCACACTAAGGGCTCTCTTTACTTCCCAGTCCCTTTGAATACATTTTTAAATTCCCTCCTTATGTGTTCCCCATTCCTTCCTCCCTCCCCCCAGCCAAATGGGGCACAGTTGCCCATGACAACACTTGTTTTGTATAACAAACCAACCAATCAGTCTGGAGATTGCAAGCTAATCAGAAGCCAGTGGCAGAAAACCAACCAGCAAGGGAAAAAGAGGCCTCTATAATGGCACCTGAAAAGTCAAAACATTTCGACTGCAATGGGGTTCTTCTGCTCTGAGCTCAAAACAGGCCCTTTAATTAAAGGGCCTCAAAACAGCCCATTTCAAGTCAAAACTGTTCGACTTCGAAACACGCTAAACATCCCTAAATCAATCCCTTTGGTATTTAACCAGAAGCACTTAAAAAGTCCTTTAAAAGAAAGCCTGTCTTGCTAAACAAATGAGATACACATTGCTGTGCTCTTCTAATATAGTAAAATTATCAGCTTCGGCACAGCAATCAGCTTTTCTTATTGACCACCTAATATCACTGCAAGCAACACTGCTTTGCATACAGAAGGTCCCAGGTTCAGTCCTTGGCATCTCCTGGTAGGGCTGGGAGAGACTCCTGCCTAAAACCTTGGAGAGCCATTGCAGTCTGTGTAGACAATACTGAGCTTGATGGACCAAGAGTCTGACTCAGTTACACGCAGCTTCCTGTGTTCCTATGCTTGTGGACTCCATTTTGTTCATTGCCAGAACCAGGAAGTGCCACCTCCACGTGATCTGGCTGTCTGCTTCATAAAGCTCCTATGAGGGACTTGACTCAGGTCTAGGAAAGTAGTAGCTGAAGAAAAACACATGCAATTATTAATCATCACTTTGCACTTCAAAAATACTAGAGGCCTGTTCACGTGGCCATTTGGGGACTGGAGAGTTAGAGCACTCTTACCCAAACAGCAGCACACAATCAGAACTGTTTGGGTCAGCAAACCCAGGAAACACACAATTAAGTCAGGTGAGGCGTCCATTGTTGAAATTGGGAGCTGCAAGCATGGAAATCCTCTGAAGGCCTAGCAGGCCTTCCCAGCATGCTTTGCATCCCCAGCACACTGAAGCTTCATGATGTCACCAGTTGCCCTCTGACTAGCCATTAAGGAGCAGGATGCAGACCCAGCCCTGCTGAAGCTGCTCTAGCATCATAGAGTGCGCACTGCAGAGTGGCACATCCATGAACAGCAGCCCCTGTAGCCACAGCCACAGTATCTATTGTTTCTGAGCCAGCTGTGTCCTGATGACTGGATAGAAAAGATAAGTGGAGCAAGAAAAATGAGAGTAGGAGAGATTTCCTCTTCTCCTACCTTGGTTAAGAGCAGGGTATAATGGTGGGTTACCTGCTTTGAGCTTGATTGGAGGGGTCTAACAATCATGCAAAACAGGGTAACCCAGCTCCAACTCCAATTTTAATGGTTGTGTGAACAGGCCTTAGATGTTGCACACTGTAAGTTAAGAAGAAAAGCCCCTGTCCAGAGGGTTGTAAACTAAAATAAAGATCATTTTAACACTAGAAAACAAAGTGGTGGACAAAACAGTTATAAGCATGAAAAGTAGTGGCAGAAAAATACAATTCTTTTGGGAAAGTAAAGGGGTGGAACTTTCTTTACAGGGATTTATGTTGCAAGTTAACCTGCACAGATTGCAAGTTAAGAGCTCCTTTCCACTGGTTTTATTTCTGGCTGCTTGCTTTCTTCTTGCCCCTCTATCACCCCCCCCACACACACACACTTTTATTTGTAAGACGATGCGGCAACTGTCTAGACCTTCTATGCTATCGCATTTCCTGGAGCTGGTTTGGGTGTGCATGGTTTTTAATCCTTCCTCAGTTCCAGAGTAATTCCTATTTAAAGACTTTCAGCAGGCTGAGCTAACATTCCTGCCCTTCCAAAATTACATCAGTATCCATTTCACACAAAAAACCAACTGCGCCTTAGGTCAAGCTTGTAATGGAGAAAGTATAGGTAACTATTTATAGATTTTGCCACAAACTGGCACTCAGTTATACATGCTTTAAAGTCAACCTCCTAAGTAGGAAGAAGTCTATACAATGGCACTGGTATCCTTTAATTCCTTTCTGAATGAACCCATTTTTAAAACTTAAATGGAAAGAAACTATTTTCTCTCTTGTGCCTAACATGTTCTGAAAAGCATATAGTTAGTAAGGGCATGTAAACATACCCTTTGTTTTAAAAGCATGGAGGTAAATTTGCTGTTTTGGAAACAGATGCACTTTCTGTTCTGAGGCAAACCTTAACACAGGGAGCCCTTTCTCACGTGTAGTGAGAAAGGGCAAGAGGGCTAGCAGAGAGGAAGCCTTAAAGAGATTACCACCCCGCAGACGACCAAGGCTCCCTCTTTGGCGGGCAGTGCCAGGATGTACCGCCACCCCCGAGTTCCCAAAATGCATTGCATGAATATGCAGTGCATTATGGGGATTCCCCCCACCCGAAGCTGCACAGGTTCCTCACAAGCAGCCACGGCTGGCAGATAATCACAGAAATGGGGTTAGGAGAATGCTTGCTCTCCCAACCTTGTTTTAGAGGGTGGCTGCCTAGGCGGGTTTGCCACTGGGATCAGGCCCGATCCTGACAATACACATGTGCAGGCAAAACCAGGCTGGGCTTCCTTAGCCTGGATTTGCCTGCGTGTGTGGGTAGCTTTTCCTCCTACCTTGCTTCCACACAATCCCTTCTACCCAGGTTTTCCTCCTACCTTGCTTCCACACAACCAACAACAACACAGCTCCCAAACCTGGGTGGAACAGTTTTTGATTTTGTGAATGACCTCGTAAAGTGGCATCTTAAAAAGCAAGAAGAGACCTGGAAAATGGCGTGAAGGGCAGGACTGACAGCTGAGCAGCATTTGATTTGCTGGTATGCGTGCTTGTTATACAAGTTGAGAAACCAAAAGGAGACCGAGCTCACCTCAGGGGTGAATTGCCAATTGTGGCTTCTCTGTTTTATTGCAGTGGTTTGCATTTTTAGGATACCGTACCGTTAGGTTTATTAGGTGTAGAGCCAGCTGAAGAAAGGCAGAGTATAAAGAGACACAGGAAGCGGCAGTGGATGAACTTTGGCCCGGGCCACTGTTCTTTGCAGTAAAGCCCAGGGACCAATGGCAGCCCCCATCAACCCTAGAGAGCTCTTCTCACGATCCATGAGAAGAGCTCGTGGGTGGTCTGTGGGGAAGGAGGGTAAAACATACCTTCCCCGCAGATGATTGGCTTGAAGTCCCCGGGTGAGTGGATCGCCGGCCCAGATGAGCAGCGGCTTCTGCTGCAGCTCCCAGGGTCAGGGTGCCGGGACACGCCGCCACAATGCACTTCCATGCATCAACCCCCCGAGCCCCCAAAATGCACTGCACAAGTGCATGCTGCATTACTCGGACCCCCCCTCCCTCCCCCCCAGTGCGCCACTTGCGATTTAAAAAACTGAGGTTACAGAAGCGCTTTAACTGGGTAACTCAATTGGCGGGTTTGCCACCATGTAGCCACCTGGATTGAGCCTGATCTCGGTGGTGCACACGAGGATGTAAAACCAGGCCGGGGTCCCTTCGCCCAGGTTTGCATGCTCGTGTGAACAGCCTCTAAGCGTGGCTCCCCGACTATTTTTTAAAATTTATTTTATATCCCACTCTTCCTCCAAGGAGCCCAGAGCGGTGTACTATATACTTAGGTTTCTCCTCACAACAACCCTGAGAAGTAGGTTAGGCTGAGAGAGAGAAGTGACTGGCCCAGAGCCACCCAGCAAATATCATGGCTGAATGGGGATTTGAACTCGGGTCTCCTACTTGCTTACTGGGCCGTGTGAAGCTTCAGCCCAAGCTGAAGACTCTCTGCACAGCCCCCCTGGCACCATGTGGTGATGGCCATTCCCATTGTGCAATGCTGTGCTGGGCCCAGTGGCAGGAGACGCCTTTAAAGGAAACAGAGCCCTCTCAAGCCCCTGCACCATCTTGGAAGGTGTGCACAGAGTGCTGGGAAGTGTAGCCCTTCCCGGCGCTTTACTCCTAGCGCTCTAAAGAGAGGGCTCCGTCTCCTCATAAGGGCCCTCCCAGCACTAAGAAAAGCTCAGCACAGTGGGAAATGACTCTCGCATTGAAGGCTTTTTGCCCAAGTGGCCCCCGCTTGAAAAACCATGAAGATCACTGACTTAGGCTGAGTGGCTATGCTGGACTGCTGCTGTTACTTGGATTCTTGTTCTCAGTGAATAGTATTTTACCTTTGCCTCCTTCTGGATACAACACTTCTGTCTGTCTTTTGCATTGTGTCTTTTTGACTTTTGCATTCTCACCACTACTGTTAGTTTGGGCTATTTCAAACTGCAAAAGAGCTCCAGAGGGATGTGAAACTTGAAAGGGTAAATATTTGTAGAGCTGCATTTTTAGGACAAGCCAACAGGTGCCCTCAAAAAAAAAAAAAAGTTTAAAAAGAAAGCTGAAAGTACACCCTGCAGCAAGAGTCTCTATTACTTGATTCCAGAACAGCAGCTGTTCTGTTAGGCTCTTGCTAACTGTGGTAGAACAATATTTTACCTATATTTGTTTGAAGGAAAGAAAGGTATTTGATACAAAAGGTAACAGTATCCTATTATACGTGACCCCAGACTGTGAGGTTATTCACATAATCAAAGAACTATGTTCTATCTGGGCTTGGGAGCTGTGTGTGCCCCCAATTTTGGGCTATGTGGAAGCAATGTAGGAGGAAAACCTGGGTAGCTTTTCCTCCTACCTACCTGATATAGAGACATCCATGTCAGGCTGTACAGAAATATGATAAATAAAATAATAAATAAATAATAATACCTTGCTTCCACACAACTGAAAATTGGGAGCACTCACAGCTTCCAAACCCAGGTAGAACACAGTTTTTGATTGTGTGCATGGCCTCTGTGTATTAAACCTTATAAAATGGTTTAAATGGATAGATTTCTGTCTTGCATGAAATATTTTCTCTTTTAACTAGAATCCCTCTGGATCACCAATGTATTTTCAATTAACAAAGCAAAAGTACATATTCAAGATCTCTTCACAATAAAGACAGAACGAATCAGTGAGGTCATTCACACAATCCATAACAGTAAGCTGTTCACATGCACAGCCTAACCCAGGTTAGGGCATGCCAGCCTGAGTAGGCTGTGTGTATGAAGCACTGGGAGCGAGGTCGCTCCTGAAACTACCCCCGTGCAAAACCCCACTTACTAACCTGGCATTTAGCCAGGTTAAATGTGGTTCGCTTAACCTCAGTTTGCTTAACCCCAGCCGGCAATCATCTGGGCAATCACCGCCAGGTTAAATGGTTTCCCTTGGCGCACCACCATTTCCGCCAGTGAATCGGGTGGAAGGAGCAGCTGTGCCGGCTGGAAGAAGCTGGTTTAATGAAAGCAGCCGCTGTGCTCATGCCGTGGGGTACCTGGGATGTGGGGGGAGTCCTCCCACTCTACCTTCTGTTCATTCTTGATTTTAAAATTCTCTGTAGACTATATGAATTCGGCAATTCCAAGCAAATCAAGAATTAGGTAATGAGAGCAGAATTTTGCACATTTATTTTATGTATACCCCACCTTTATTCCATTATGAAATCCAGGTAGAATACAAGGGGGGTTGGCAGGTAGTCTCCCATCCAGGCACTGACAAGACTCAGACCTGCTTAGCTTCAGCAAGGTTGCCTTACCATGTAGTTTCAAACCACAGGCCTGGCCATTTTTATACCATTTACGGCTGTGAAGCTAGGCTTGAAAGTGGACAAAGGCTTGGCAAAGTCCCAGAATCCCCAAATCCCTATTAAAAACAGAAGTGGGCTGAGCAATAGCCTGGGTAGGTTTCCGTGCCCACCACAGCTCTTTGTTCCTCCCCCTAACTGGCTGATGAAGACTATACAAAACAGGCAACTTTGCTTTATTTGCATAATGTTCAAAGTATAGAATCCAGGTTTTCCCTGAGCAGAACTTGGATTACACCAAAGCAGAATTCTGACTGCATTTTAAAACATAGCTCACATATGGAACCAGTTCAGATATGACAGGAAACCATCATTTCCAGTAACAAGGACTCAACCTGGAGACTGACGGGCTTGCAGGCTCCCTCCTCCTCTTACCTCCATCATGCACACACATATAGACACCCTGGCTTGTTTAAACCTGGCTCACTCAAAGCCCGGAACTATGGTTTAACTCCAATTATCCAGCCAGGATACAAAACCAACTTAAAGATCCAATTTCCTATCCAGTGTCCTTAGCCAGAGTTAAAATACAGTTTGCAGATTTATAAGAGCACAATTTATACAGAGTTGTGGTTTAAATGAGCCAGGATTCCTAGGTGTCTGAACCGGGGGGGGGGGGGGGGGATGCAAGAGCCCATAGTTTTCAAGACTCATTCATATGGCAGGAAACTGTAATTTCGCTTTATGTCTGAACAGTACACAGCTTCATCTTTTCTATTAGGAGCTATGGGATTTCATATGTGCACACTGTACCTAAAGAGCCCATTCCACTGATATGCTAACTTATGTACACATAAACTCATGTTCTCATGAACATAGCCCCAAATTAGTACTGTAAATGTTCTAATTAAACTGCAACTAGACCTTTTCCATGGTTATTTCCTTCTCCCAATGAGTGCCAACACAGGTAAGGCTGGAAGAATAAACCCATGTGTAACAAATTAAAGCCTTTGTCTCAGAGCTAGCTCACATGAGGGGGGAAATGCTGAATCATCCCTGCTGAGTTGCCTCGGTAGGCTTCTCATAAAACTATTCTGTAGTTCCGGCAGAATTAAAATGCTTCTGCCACCACCCCCTTATTGACAGAGCCTGAACTACCCTGAGATTTGGGGTAGAATATCACAGGGAAAAAAAACCCTCTTAATTTTGCTATTGCAGAAGTACAAAACAAAAACAAAAAAACCCCACCCCTTCCACACGTATGCTGCTGAGTGCTTGAGGACACTTTTGCATCAGAGGAATCCCCTTTTCTGCCCTGCCCCGTTTTCCTAAGTTAAAAACCCACTCTGCGAGGCTTGTAAAAAAAAAAGAAGAAGGGGGGAAATCTCAGTTTTATTCTATTACTACAGACTGCTTCCATCTGAGGATTTTAGCGTTAGATATACTCAAAAATACTTGGTATGTTACAAAAATAGGTTGTCTTAGGCTTCAGTTTTAGGTTGCATTTAGGCACACTCAGATGTTTACAGAGTGTTTTGCAATGCCCTAGATGGGTTGAGCATAGGCAAGTATTTCTTATTTTAACTATGTTGCAGGTAAACAATAATAGAACAGTATCAGGGATACACAAAGCACACAAACAAAGAAATATAAGTTTCTAATACAAAGTCTGACTAAACAAACTCTTCCCTAGACTAAACTTCCCAAAGCCATAAGCCTTGGCTCCTTCCCTTGAACTCACCAAATTCCTGATGAGAATCAAGCCTCCTGCAATCCTGTCCTCCCAGGCTCTACCATCATCCTGCTGCAGCAAAACTCCATTGCCGCATGTCCTCTGCTCCTCCTGCAGAGACTTCCTTTCTTCATCCCAGAATTCCCAGTAACAGCTCTCTAGGTCCCACCCACCTGGTGTACTGACTGGCTGAGTTCTGGAGTTCACCAGCCTGTCAGTCAAGACAAGGGTTCACTTCCTGTTAATTCTTTAGAGGGAGGGGAGGCTGGTCACTACACCATGGTATTTGTTTAATCATTCAGGACACACATTCATGAGGAGGACATTCCTGTTACCTTTCTACCAAAGTCTTCTTTTATCCTCTGCTCACGTGATTCTAAAGGACACAGAGCAAAGACTAAATAAGGGGCAAAATCAGGAAGGAAAGCTAAAGGACTACTATGTGGCAAGTCGAATACTTTATATGGGTTGGTTAGCATAAAAAAGAAATGTGGCTGATTCACACAAGTGAGTTCATCTGATGAGCACAGCATCAAGTGATAGTTTACATATTAAACTGCATGCATGAATGAGCCATCACACTCCAATAGCTGGCTCTGTTTTAAAAGCGGTTATTATTTCTTCTTGTTGCACTCTATTGTATTTTAAGTATTTTACATTGCAATCCACTCTGAAGCCAACTGGCAAAAGGTGGGGTAGAAATGCTATTAATAAATAATAATAGTAATAATAAATTAATCAATCATCACAGATAACACATCATGGGCAGAACTTTCATATCCGTTTGCACACAATGCTTTTCATGTAAATGTGTCCCGACATTCAGCCCCGAGCCACTAAATCTTGAGTAATCTCAGATGCTGCAGTATGTAAACATGTGCAAGCAGTCATTCATTTTTAAATAAAACAAAAAACACAGAGCAACACCACCTCCCCATGTCTTAGATTGCATCAGTGTCAGGAAAAGTCCCCCTTTTCCGCATCTCAGTCATCTCTCCCTGGGAACAAAAGGCCTTACAGACCATGATGAGAGCTTAATTAATCTGTTTTAAATTATCTTAGGGAACGCCTCCTTGGATAAATTGCTCTGTGATCCATGATCTGTTACTCTTCTGAATGACTGCTTCAGTGCAATGGCCTTTTGTGCATTTGTCTGTTTTGATAAGAAAATACCCATCCAACATTTGCTTCAGATCAAGGTAGCAATGCACCCAACTTTCCCATACCTGGAAATGTCAGAAGCAAGGCCCTGTTATTTTCCAGTTTGGTGAAAGCAAACTGGGGTGGGCGGGGGGGGAGCAGATGCATTGAATTTTAACCTCACAAAAGGAACAGGATGTTGATTTCCAGCAACTGCTCTTCAAATACACTCGACAAACATGCCAGGCTGCCAAAGTAGCCTTCAAGCCATCTGCCACACAGTCAGTTCCTAGCCAAAATATTTCTTTTACCTTTTCAGTACACAGAGCTTTGGTGTACCCAGGTTGGTCTCTTTTGTATACTGCTAACATGTCCCAGCTCAGGACAATAATTATTTTAGGAAAAAGAATAGATTCAGATTATCAATTGCTGTGTTCACATAGGAACTTGATTCCCATTTCTTCCTAGTGCCCTTTAGGAAGTGAAAAGCCAGCTTTGCACTGAGGGACAATTCACACATACATATGGATCACTTGATATCTCATCACTCAGTGACTCTCACAGTTCTTTCACACATGCATGAACACCACTTCATTTTGCACGATGATTCCTGAACACATGATAACACAGAACTGAGCGTGTGAACAGGCCCCATGGAAAAACATTATGTTTCAGGCCAGGGTGGATTTGATTTAAATCAAACTGATTTAAATCACAATTTAAATCACGATTTAAATCACTAGCAGGGTGGATAAAAATAAAAAAAATCTGATTTAAATTTAAAAAATCCGATTTAAATCAAAAAATCGGATTTTTTTTATTTAAATGGGATTTTTTTTATTTTTATCCACCCTGCTAGCGATTTAAATAGGTTTGATTTAAATCAAATCCACCCTGTTTCAGGCAATGAGAGACAACAGAAAGCTTCAGTTTGTGGTGTTTGATTGGCAATGGATCATTCACATGGGGACATCCATCGCCTAACAGCCACATCAGCAAGTTATTTGCAGCTGTGAACCAGCCATTGGCTAAACTGCATCCTTGAGTCATCCATGCAGTTAAATTTTTAAAAGACACATGACAAGGAGTGTTCAAAAATTGGTAAATGCCTGCGATTACAGGTACATTTTGCAAATGTCTGAAAATTCAGAGATTCACCAGTGAGTTTGGTCATCAAATGTAGTCACATATCTGAAGAGAGAGAAAATACATCTATGTATTTGATCAGTCATAGATAATCCACCTAGATACTACAACATGAGAATAAGCTTCAAAAAAGGATGGGGTAGGTGTTTGCTATACAGTCAGTGAGAGAATCTCTCTACTTCTTCCCCTCACCTGTTCCCCTTGCCTTGACTGTGTCATGGAAAAGGTCCTTAGTTCCTGGTGTTCCAGCATGAGGACAGCAACATTTATCTTATATATTCTACAGTGACTATGGGAAACAGCTATATTGGGCAGCAGCGATATAGGAAGATGCTGAAAGGCATCATCTCATACCGTGCAGGAGGCGGCAATGGTAAACCCCTCCTGTATTCTACCAAAGACAACCACAGGACTCTGTGGGCACCAGGAGTCGACACCAAATCGATGGCAAACTTTACCTTTTACCAAAAATTTAATATTACATCACATCCACTTTATGACGTCCAACAGCCAAACAAAACAAAACTACAGAATAATACAATCAGGTTACAGAGTAAAAGCAGATAATAATACAATAAAACAAAAAGAAAACAAATACTAATACAGTAAACCTTCACCAAATTTCTGCTACTCAAACCCTGCATCACTCCTTTCCACCCTCCTCTGCCGTAGTTTGCCTGCTATAAAGCAGAACTTTGCAACTCTCAAGGAAATAGAATTGTTCAAATCCGCCAATAAAAAAATCTACTTTCACTTGCTCTGGAGCTGACCCAAACTGACTTAATACAGGGGCAATTAACTCTTCTCTGAGATTCCTATAGAAACTACATTTCAACAATATATGCTCGGTAGATTCCACTTCTCCTGCCAAACATGGACATAATCTCTGGTTATAGGGAACCTTATGAAATCGCCCTTCCATCACGGCCAACTGCAACACATTCAGCCTAGCCTCTGTTAAGGCCCTATGATGCTCCACATAAGTTAACTTTCGTTAAGTATCATGCCAAACATTGTCTATTTATTTGGGTTCCCATCCGTACTCCATACCCCACTTTACTAATATCGCTCTGTCTGGTTATGTCAAAAAATTAATATTGGACAGTATTCACCTCTGAACACTGAAATTCCAGAGAAATCTTGTGAACAGACACCTTTCCCCCCTTGTACCAATCTCTGTATCCTCGGAGGGCACAAGGGAATTAAGGAAGAATGGGTACTCCATGCAATGCACCATTGCTGGAGATGGGATCCACTAATTCAAAAGTCATGATCACACAGGAGAAGAGTGAATTTCGACAATCTCCCCTTCCTCCGTGTCCTCTGTGTGACTCAAAACGATGACCCTCATGGACATTTTCTTGGTTGCAGAAATTGGTTGTCAAAACTTGCCCCCCACAAGCACCAGTGCTGTGTATCTTCAGAACTTGCCTACAGCACCAACACATCACACACAGCACTGACCCTTCCCCAGGATGTCAGCTAGCATTCCAGATAGTGCCACCAATCTGGAGGGCAGGGGCTTATTTCTGCCACACAAACAACTTGCTCATAAGATCTACAATAGAATTGTTGTCACCTAGTGGTATGGCTTCACAATTATCAAAAGCATGTGCTTGGGTATTACTTACACATTCAGAGAGTGTGGAATCTCTCTCATTTTTACTGCTTTGTAAAACATTTACTCTTCCTTACAAAGCAAGGGCAACCCTTTGCTTTACTTGGTTAAGGTTTGGTAGACCAGATATAAATGCTTCACAGACCATAAGATTTACTGAGGTCATATATGTGAAAGGGTTCAGCTTTATATAGACATAGATATATAAACAGACACACACACAAACAATATTAGTATACTGGTAGGGGAGGCCTGTCTTTGACCAGGCAGTCATTTTGCATAGGTTACACTTCTAGGAAAGATCAAGAAATTAAATATATGTAATAGAATTTTTTCATTAATGTGCTTGCAAAAGAGAAATAAAAGAACACTTTGAAATTCATAGAATTTCAACTTCAAACACTATTCATGTTATTGAATAATGACTATATATGGTAAATTTGAATCACTGTACATTTGAATCTGAGAAAGATCTGCTTTTCTTGGGCATGTCATTTTGGAATTATTGATCTGAGTATTAAAAATTTGTTCAGAACAATAAAAGTTAAAATATGATGTTTACATTCAGAATTTATTTTTTAAAATATGCAGAAAATTATTTAAACCTTTCCCCCAAGCATATTCCAGTGCAAGAGAGTAGTGCATTCAGCTAATTTCAGTGGCAGGATTGTGTATGCAAAATTTGGTATCTCTAGGTCATCAGGAAGTATGACTTTGAATATATATAATAGATTGAATATATATATAATAGATTGTTCCATTAAATAATGCTCCAGCTTGACTAAACCTTAGCGGAATTACTACCATTGGGCATATTATATATTATTTTTCCAATATTCAGAAAGATGCAATGTTAACTTTTCAAGCATTGTGTCAAACATGATATTTACAGTCTCCATTAGGTATTAACATAATATGATTGCATCCGCCTTCCCGGGGTCACTTCATGGAACATTAATTCTCACCAACATACCATGGGAGAGCAATCTTACATTCCATCAGCAGCATACAAATTACATCAATCAACCATTTTGCGGATATCAGAACCCGAGTCAACAGTTCCTTCCAACTAATTGGCTTGAGCAAGCATTGCTCGTGAAACCTGAGATCAAATCCTACTTCAGATGTTACTTTTAGGGACACACCTCTTAAGACACAAGGACTTGAATGCACATCATTGGGATTTCATTTATTCAAAGCAGCAATCCCATCTACCCTGAAGCCTCAACACTGGTAACAGTAATTGTAAAGTATACTTACATATCAAATAAATTAAAAAGATAAATTAAAAGAGTCCTGTGCAATTTGTATCCTCTAAAGTCAAACACAAGCCATCAGTTATATACAGTAGCCCACCAGCTGCTTGATATTTCTCCAATTTCTGCTGCCTGCCCAGGATTGCAGACAGTGTTGGGGGATGTGTTGGGGGATGCAGCTCAGTGGTGGAGCATCTGCTTTTGCTGTACCAGGTTCAGTCTCCGGCATCCCTAGGAAAGACCCCAGCCTGAAACCCTGGAGAGCTCCAGCCAATCATCACAAACAGTACTGAGCTAGATAGACCAATGGTCTGACACACTAAACAGCAGCTTCATACGAAGTTGTTACGCACCACAAGGTGCAAAATCAGTGCTTAACTCCAAGCCAATTCCCGACAGGTTTCAAACATACAGATTCTTAGATTGGAGACAGCGGGTTCTCTAAGAATAAGCAAACCTGAGGAGACGATTGCTTTCATGCACTTTGTTGGGACTCTCCCCCAATGCCCAGCGGGGTGGGGCACTCACCTGACTGGGTGGCGAGCAGATCAACAGCCGGGAATTGCCCGGCCACGCACAAAGCTGACAGCAACCATGCTGGGAGGCGGGGGAGGGCGAGGCCCTTGACTGGGCCAGAATGGCCCAACAAGCCGTTGCCCGGCTGAAGCCAAGAGCTTGCAGGTCCCTCCCCTCTGCAGAGACCCTGGGGGATGATGCAGGGAGAAGAAATAGAATCCTGTAAGGTGGTCCCTTTAAGGGCTAATATGCAGAATACAGGAGGCTAGGAATGGAAGGCAGGAGAGGGGTTAAGAGGGGTGGCCGCTGACCATATGAATATATATAATGGGCTTGAAGCAGGAGGCCAGTGGAGATGGAGGGTTGCTGTCTGTATGGGCTCCCGGGGAAGAACAAGGCATTCCCTCTCTCTGGCAGATGGAGGGGGAACAGGGTGCTTAGAACCCCCTCCCCATCTTTCTGAGGCCTGTTGTGTCCACGGTTTGTGAAGCTTGTGCAGAGGAAACACACCACACTCTTCTTGTTTTTTTAAAAAAAGTTTCTCCTTTCAAGTGACCTTCAGGGCAACCATTCAAAATGAACTGTCGTTTGCATATCTTGATGGTTGATTTCCCCAAGGAAGGACTCATATGTTCCAACTGCTTTGCGTACCTTGGCATGAAATTCGTTTTTTTACCCAGGGGTTTTTGCCTTCTGTATCTTTTTGTTGTAACCAGCATCAGGGATGAACTCCTCCTTGGGGGACTTTTCATTCTCCCAATCGGAGTCTGGAACTGAAAGTGTTCAAACAGACCTCCCCTTCCAAATGATCGATCAGGACCCGTAATAAAGTTGGAGGCATCTATTTGTTTTCATTTATATAAAGGAAGTATGTTTGGCATTACATACAAAACAGAGGCATGTACGTGTTAGAGACAAAATCCCAAAAGCAAGATGCAGCTTTGCAGTAGGAGATCTCTCTGTTTCTTACAGTATGGGGAGGCACACAATTCTTTTCCTTAAGAGTAAAATGATGGCAAGCCTTATGGGTATGGAAAACATTTACCACCTCTTAATGAAAACTGTGTTCAGGGCCTGTTAAATTTTCAGCAGTCAGCCCAGCCCTTGGGCTACTAGCTGACCAAGTGCTCAACACATCAAAAACGCTACATACATTATTAATAAGAACAATAAATGTAAGAGTTCAGTGGATCTGGCAAGTGGTAAAGAGATTAAACAGGGAAAAGAGTAAGTTAGAAGTACCTAAGGAGATCATTTGCCACGGCTTAGTACCTAGCAAGTCTTGGCAAATATCCACAACCACAACCAAGCAGATCCTGGTGATGCAGACTGAATCCACTGCTAAACACGTTCACATTTTCTTCAAATTGTATTTTGATCTGAAAATAAACCACCTGCAAAGCACCAAGCAACTAAGTTCTCAAGAGGTTGGTGCACCTTCCATAGTAAGAAAGATAAACAATTCCATCTGTTGTTGCTTGGGAAAACAAAGACAACCACTAAGGCGACAGGACAGTGGCTCATGCAATTATAAATGGCTCATGCAATTTATAATTATAAATTATGAAATTATAAATACAAACAGAGTGGAGGGAAGGAACAAAAGGATAGCCCTAGTGGGGCAGACCAAGAAACTATCTAGTTGAGCATCCTGTTTCCCACTGTGGCCAAGCAGAAGCCTCTGAGAAGCCAAAAGCAGGGACTGAAGGTCCCCAAACACTGGCATCTGAACATGGAGGTTTCACTTATCCATCATGCCCAAGGGCCACTGAATTTGTCTTATCTCCTTTTAAATGCATCTAAGCAAGTTGCCATCACTACATCCTGGGGCAGTGAATTCTCTAAATTATGGAGTTCTGTCTCCCTCTCTCACCATAATACTCTTTGGTATTACTCAACTAAGCTGACTGGCAATAGATTAGGGTTAACGAAATGAAGTATTTCTTCATTCAGTGCATGATTAAGTTATGGAATTCACTGCAAAATGATGTGGCAATCGCCACTGGCTGAGATGGCTTTGAAAAGGAAAAGGAAAAGGAAAAAGAATTGAGGTCTATCTACAGCTAATACCCCAAATAAATAAATGGGCCCTCCATGTTCACTGACAGTCATTTCCCTAATGACATTGGACATGGATAAGTTAGTTAGAAAAGTAGAACACCTAACAAGGAAGGGGTAGGAACCTGGAAGCAGAACATCTGCTTGGCATGCAGAAGGTCTCAGGTCCACTCTCTGGCATCTCCAGGTAGGGCTGGGAAAGATTCCTGCCTGTAGCCTTAGAGAGCCACTGCCAATCAGCATAGACAATACTGAGCCAGATGGACCAAGGGTCTGATTGTTCCATCACTAAGAACATTTGAGTAGGTGCCTAGAAGGTCATTCCTAAGGAGAATCCCCAACTACCAGGTAAAGTTGCACCATTGAGTCAGTGTCGACTCTTGGCGACAACAGAGCCCTGTGGTTTTCTTGGTAGAATACAGGAGGGGTTTACCATTACCATCTCCCACGCAGTATGAGATGATGCCTTTCAGCATCTTCCTATATCGCTGCTGCCCGATATAGGTGTTTCCCATAGTCTGGGAAACATACCAGCGGGGGTTCTAACCAGCAACCTCTTGCTCCCTAGGCAAGTTACTTCCCCGCTGCGCCATTAGGTGACTCTGGGCTTGCAATAAATAATCAGGAACAACCAGGACTAATCCCGGCTAACTGAGCAAAGCAGCACTTTTGAAAGTGGTGACTCTCTTATACCTAGCAGGGGACAAGCGGCTGTCCCCATCCAACCCCAGCACAGTGTCTGCCCTGTGTTTCTTTTTAGATTGTGAGTCCTTGGGGGACAAGGAACCAACTCACTCCTTTTACTATGTAAATCACGTTGTGAACTTTTTTGTTGTTGTTCCTATTGAAAAGTGGTATATAAATACGAATCTTAATCCTAACCAATCAGAAGTTTTAATCCTAACCAATCCAAACATAGCTTGCTTATGAGCCAACTCAGGGATGCCACTGTAGCTGGGGACAGTGGCGCATTTAGGCACAGAACACCGGGGGGGGGGTCGGGTCAGTGGCCTCTTGCCTCCTGGGAGGCCTCCAAATGCTCTGGGCCTCCCCAGAGTCCCGATGCCCTGCCACTATATCCCCTTCTCCGCCACTTTATTTCTTTATTTATGCTGGTGCCGCTGCCACCCGGCCCCCGCTGCTATATCTCCTTCATTGCCGCCGCTCACCTGTTCCACTCCACCACCCCCGCAGCGAGGGTGGGCATAGGCGGGCCTCCTTGGCCTACAGACCAGCCTTCTCTGCATGCGCGCATGTGCAGTAGGAGTTGTGGAGTGTCGCATCCCATCCATAGCTCCTCCTCTGCATGTGCACAGACAGAGGAGGCCGGTCTGCAGGCCTGAGGAGACCCACCTGCACCCACCGCTGCTGCCAGGGGGTGAGTGGAGTGGAGCAGGCAAGTGGCAGCAGTGAAAGGATATAGCAGCAGCGGCACCGGCAGGTATAAATAAATAAAGGGAGGCCTCACTGTGGGGGGGGGGGGGCTCTGAAGCCCCTCAGTCTAAGGCCCGGGCACCAAAAATACCTAGGTGCACCACTGGTTGGGGATGATGGGAGTTGTAATCCAACAACATCCAGGGACCCAAGGTTGGGAACCTCAGAGCTAACTGTCTGTTGATGGGGAAAGTGCGCTGTACGCCCATTCTCATGAAACTGAATGCTCTTGGGGGAGAGACTATAGCTCAGTGGCAGAGCATCTCCCAGGTTCGTTCCCCGGCTTCTCAAAGTAGGGCTGGAAAAGACTCCTTCCTGAATATTTGGTGAGCCGCCTCCAGTCTGTATAGACCTAGATGCACCAATGGTTTGACTCTGTATAAGGCAGCTTCCTATGGTCCTCACATTACATTGCACCAGCAACCCCCGAGAGAGCAACCTGCACTTTTAATTCCCATTGATTTCAATAGCACACGTATGCATCTCTACATGCCAGAACAACCCGACGGTGGCTCTGGCCACAGGACATGTATGGCCCACCTGCCAGCACACAAGAACAAGAGAGCATTTTGCAGGCGCCAGTAAGGGAGGAGGTGCTTTGGGAGGAGCTCTCCTGGGGAGGAGAAACGCCATGCGCCTTTACCTTGCAACTGTGCTGAAAGGGACTCTTGGTGTTGCTGGTACTTGAGGGCCACGGCCTCAGCCTTCCTCAGCTGATTCTGCACCTCATAGTACAGCATCGCCCCATAGATGAAGCCAAACACCACGGTGAGGAGCAAGAGGGACTGCAGGATCCGCTTCTGCTTTCGGGAACACATCCCGTTGCCCATAGTCCTTTGGGGGATCCAGGGGTCCTCCTCCCACCTCAAGGCTTCTTCACTTTTCCGCAGCAGCCAGAGCAGGAGGCAGCATCAGGCAAAGGTGTGAAGAGCAAAAGGGCCTCAGAGTGCTGGAGCCCCCTGGTGCAGCTGCGGCCATAGGTCCTGGTGCTAACCGGCCCTAACCTGGCACCAGGCTAAGCTGTGCCAGGCATCTAAGGTCATGCTGCAGAGAGGCTGCCTTCCTGCAAGTGATCTTTCAGAGAGGCTGCGGGGTGGGATGGTTCTCCTGAGAGCTGGAGATCCCGAGGGCAGGAGAGGGACACCAGCAGCCCCACTTTCTAGGACCCTCTGGCCGAGGCCCAATGCAGTCTCTGTAACTCGGACTGGAGGCGCTCCAGCTCAGAAGAAACGGGGCATCTCCAAACTCGTCCTCCCGGCTTCCCGCAATCTCTCTGGAGAAATCTCCGTGGAGAAACCTCACTGTGAGATGGGAGAAGTCTCACTTTGGAGAAATCTCCGCGCAGCGATTCTCAAGGTTGTTTTGCAGAGCTCTCCCCCTTCTCCGTCCAAGCAAGTCCAAAAGTGCGCTCGTGCGTTCTGCGCTCCTTCGCTCCGTCTCCTCCACTTGCAAGATCGGCTCCAGGCCCGCCCCGGGTGTGAGCAGCGTGCGGCAGCGGCGCCGGGGGCGAGAGTGCCTTCTCCCAATCGCGCCCTCTCTCTGGCACGCATCGACTAGTTCAAGGGATCCTTCCAGGCTCCATTCTCCAAAGTGGAGTTTCCCTTCGCAGAGCTCTCCAGATCCGCCTCTCGGGCTTCGCGCTAAAGTTACTTTTCCTCCTTGTTGCTAAACTGATGCGGAAACTTCCGTAAGTTCCCCTGCCTTGCCTTGGCCACCTTCCAGCCCTCCACTTACGTGTCACCTCCACGCCTGGGCGGCTTTTTCCAGCGAGATCCCCGAAGGAAGTCCCGCTCCGGCCGCGGCTTCATTGGGCACATCCCCTGGAATCTCCCCGCCCCTCGGGGGGGCAGCGCGAGCGCGCATTGGCCGCTCGCCGCGTCCGTCCGGCCCGCGGAGCGCCGCTGCCGCACTCCCCAGCCATTCCACGCCCCTCGCGTCTCCCTGCCTGGAGCGCGCGGGAGAGTGGAGGGAGGGGGCGGGGCCGGTGGAGCAGGCGCCTTCAAACGGGGTGCTGTTGCGGGCCGGCTTTCGCCCCGCGCACGGACGTCTCCCCGCTGTGAAGGTGTGCCTGAGTCTGAACCAACGGGCCACCGGAGAGAGGGGTGAACACGACCCCCCTCTTCCCTAGCTTCGCCCCTGGGGCTGCCCACTGTTTAAAGGAATCTCAGGAGTTTTAATCGATTAAGCATTTGCCTGGGTGAAACAATAGTTTTGAAGGCGAAGGGTGGGAATCATATTTGTGTGTTTTGGATGACGCCAGGCTGCTCCACAACGTGCAACCATTAGTCCCTCTTTGGGGAGAGAGAAAGACGAGTAAAGCCTCTTCGATCATGACTTCCAGGGTACTAGCAACGGAGGGGCAACCGTGCTCGTCTGCAGAAGCAAAGCCAAATTGCACCTTACTTTAGGATTAGGAATAACACAGACGAAACATGCTGGCTATCTTGGGCACCTTTTATAAATTATAACGTAGCGCCAGGCTTGAACCCTCACCCAAGATTTCGTTTTTGTTAAATCTTATCGTATATTTGCTTATGTAATCATGGTATAATCTGTACTCTTGGGTTTGTTTCCCCCTTCTCTGGAATATTAGAAGATTTGATGAACTTTGATCTTGTAATGGGGTTTTCTGTTTGGATGTTCTCCATAATGCACCACATGTACCTGTATGAAGCTCAAGAGTGTATAATGCAAATTTTTCTTTTCTTTCTATTTTTAAATAAAAAATTCTTATTTGGGGAAAAAACAAAAACAAAGCCAAGAAAGAATCTCATGGCACATGCAAGACTACACATTTTGTTTGGTAGATGTTTTTGTGGACTGCTAGGGACCACTTCATTAGAAACATGACGTTGTCCTCAGTTGGCTGATATACATATACTTCATCCATTCATTCGCTTATATCCAACATTATCCCTTGGGCTCATGGCAGCTTACAGAGAGAGAGGTCCGCCTCCCCGCCGCTGATCTTAACATACATGACTATACAGAAAAATGAGCGGAAGAGTAACACATTGGCAGTCTTGTGGATTTCACAGCCATTTAGCCTTTCTGTTTACAGTACATTAAAAAAATTTTTTTAAGGAAAAAAACCTTAATCTCTAAACCCCTATTTATTATACTGGAACAGAGATGCCTCTAGTTGCCTGGATTTTCCAACACTCTGTTCATCATGAAATCAAGACAATGAGAAGATTCTCACAATTGGCAAAAAGCGGGCAAACAAACCTCCTAAAGTACCCCTCCCCTTAGCCGAGGTTAACGGAGCGCGTTAACCTGGTCTTTTTGATCGTGTGTTGCCACGGCGTGGCTCTGCGCCATGGCAACACATGAGGAGACCCCCGCCGGGAGGCTGAAACAAGCCTCTCAGCCCTGGGGGTCTTTCCAGGATGCCCCACATGCTCGTTCAGCCCCTGATCGCCACAGCCCTCGCCGGCTCCATGATGGAGCTGGCAGTCGTGGGTGTCCAATCTGGCTGCCCAGGGCTGCAGTAGTGATCGTCTGTGGGGAGAGCAGGCTTAGCCCGCTCTCCCCGTAAACCCTTTTAAGGCGGGACTCACTGATCATGAGACGTGCCTCATTGTGTCCTGCCCATATGAAAATCGACCTTGTGAGAGTATAATCTGACCAGATGTCAGAACATTCTGATGAAGAATGGCTGTAATACGTTTGTTTTTATATACCTGCCGATGTCATGCATCTGATGGAGTCTGAAGTCCATGAAAGTGTATATAGTACTACACTACATTTGCTTTGTGTTACTTAAGGTGCTACAAGACTCTGTTTTGTCTTCAAAGATAGTGGCTTAAAGGTTTTTTAAAGTACTTATATTAAAAGGTAAGGTAAAGTGTGCTGTCACGTTTATTTCAACTCCTGGCAGCCATAGAGCCCTGTGGGTTTCTTTTGGTAGAATACAGCAGGGGTTTACCATTGCCTTCTCCTGCGCAGTATGAGATGATGCCTTTCAGCATCTTAAGAACATAAGAACAGCCCTGCTGGATCAGGCCCAAGGCCCATCTAGTCCAGCATCCTGTTTTGCACAGTGGCCCACCAGATGCTGCTGGAAGCCACAGGCAGGAGTTGAGGGCTTGCTCTCTCTCCTGATGTTACTCCCCTGCAACTGGTACTCAGATGCACCCCGCCCCCAAGGCTGGAGGTGGCCTACAGCCCTCTGACTAGTAGCCGTCAATAGACCTCTCCTTCATGAAGTTATCCAAACCCCTCTGAAAGCTATCCAGGTTGCTGGCTGTCACCATATCTTGTGGCAGAGAATTCCACAAGTTGATTATGTGTTGTGTGAAAAAGTACTTCCGTTTGCTGGTCCTAGATTTCCTGGCAATCAATTTCATGGGATGACGCCTGGTTCTAGTGTTATGGGAGAGGGAGAAGAATTTCTCTCTATCCACTTTCTCCACACCACACCATTTTCCTATATCGCTGCTGACCAATATAGGTGTTTCCCATACCAGCGGGGATTAGAACCGGCAACCTTCTGCTTGTTAGTCAAGAATTTCCCCACTGCACCACTTAAGGTGATACCATATTTAAAAGTACTGGCATTATATATTAAATGTTTTTAAAGTGTTGACTGATTCGTTGGCTATGCCTGCTTTGTCATCAAAAGGTTTGTAATTGATAAAGCTGACTGATTTGTTGGCTAAACATTCCAGCCCTGTGCTTTTTGAATGCTCAAAGGGCTCCATGTACATCAATGGAGCTGTACCACAAAGGGCTCCATGTACAGCAATTTCTCAGCCTTCGTTCCAATATCCTTATAAGGTTAGCCTGTGGTCTGATACAGCAGAGCTGTTCTTAAGAACCAAACATGGAAGAATCTACATATTACAAACCAGATCAGCTATTGGCATAGATTAGGAGCTGGGATGTTCTTGATATTATTATTTTTAATAGTATTAATAATTGTTAATAATGGCTGACACCAAGACTAATGCTTTGCTGACATGCCAGCATTTCCCCTGGCACAATGGAGAAGGAGATATTTTTGATGATCTTCCCTTCTCTCTGCAGTCACCCGTGCCTGAAATTATGTCCCTGAAGGTTATGGGATGCTCAGGGACAAGAGCGTAGGGAAGCCACCGGGGCCCGGTTCAGCTTGCCAGCCTGGCCAGGAACGCAGCTCCCTGCCTTTTAAAGCAGGGAGAGCCACTCCCAGCTTCGCTGCAAACACGACACTGGGCAGAATTTGCTTGAAAACGGGGGTTGCAGCTCCATTTGTGAGCATGTCACACACACCCTGAATCTGACGTCAGACACAGGGTGTGTGGCTGGGACGCAAGCCACGGCCCCTGAGCGTGGCAGCCCGGGTTCTTTGAACCTGTTCCCGCATTGGTGACTCCACCCTTGCTCAGGGGTATAATTTTGGGAGGCAGAGGGGACTGCAGAGGGAAAGGAAGATCATGCCAAATCTCCCCTCCCCCGTTGCACAAGGGAAAAACTGGCACGTTGCTGCAGCAGTAGTCTGGGTGTCTGCCAACATTTCACTATCGCGGTTGGTTCAACAAAGGAAGTTCCAAAGACAGTTTATAGAGCAAAAGGAATAAACAGATGCCTTCCTGCTTCAAAAGGGCTCATGACCTATAGAGCAAGAAACAGAAGGGAGACACCAGCAACAACCACTGGAGAGATTTGATTTTATTCTGGGTTGAATTGGGATAGTCAATCATAGTTATTTCTCTGCTGAATGTGAGGGCCACTACTTCAAAAGGTGCCTCTTGACCTAGAAGGGGTTGAAGGTGCTGCTGACACACCTGTATACACATGCTTTGTGTTCAGAGCTGAAATATTTCCTGTGTACACAGACATCTAGGCAAATATGTATAAACTTTATACTCCCTTCTTAAAGATTTCTGCAACTGAAAGTTCGCCATGCTCATAATGTATAAAGGTAAAGTGTGCCATCGACTCCTGGTAACCACAGAGCCCTGTGCTTGTCTTTTGGTAGAGTACAGGAGGGGTTTACCATTGCCTTCTCCTGCACAGTATGAGATGATGCCTTTCAGTATCTTCCTGTATCACTGCTGCCCGATACAGGTGTTTCCCATAGTCTGGGAAGCATCCCAGTGGGGGTTCAAACCAGCAACCTCTGACTTGCTAGTCAAGTCATTTCCCCGCTGCACCATTAGGTGCCTCTGTCTTTATATATCTGGTTCTAAAATTGTACCCAGGCTAATGTACAATTCATGCTTTCCTCACACACATAAAGAGGATCCTTCCTGAGAAAGTGATGCATTTCTTCACACACTAGGACTATTCTCACAAAACTGGTCAGAGGGTAAGACAGTCATGCATGCAGCTGATTGGCAGTTGTGTGAATCCAAAGATCAAGGTAGGAGGAGGGAGAAGTGATTGTGTGGGAGCCTGGAAATGGGCAGGATAGTTTTTTGCCCACCCTTGATAAAACCCTGGGGTCGGAATGTGGGTTGGCCATGTTCATCCTACCAGCTTTCACACAGTCACTCTCCTCTCCTCCTACCTTAAACCTGGATTCATAGGAAGCTGCCTTGTCAGATCATTGATCCGCACAGCATTGTCTACCCAGACTGGCAGCGGCTTCTGCAAGGTTACAGGCAGGAGTCTCTCTCAGCCCTATCTTGGAGATGGCCAGGAGGAAACTTGGAAACTTCTTCATGCAAGCACGCAGGTGCTTTTCCCAGAGTAGCCCCAACTCCTAAGGGGAATATCTTACAGTGCTCACATATAGTCACCCATTCAAATGCAAACCAGGGGGGACTCTGCTTAGCAAATAAGACAATTCATGCTTGCTACCACAGAGGAGGTAATGCTTAACCTCTCCTGTATTCTACCAAAGACAACCACAGGGCTCTGTGGTTGCCAGGAGTCAACACTGACTAGGCAGCACACTTTTCCTTTACCACAGCACCAGCTCTCCTGGTCATAACCACTGATCAGGAGCGTGCGCAGCTTTCCTACCCTGGGAGGGCACTCCTCCGACCCTGTTTCAGGCTGTGAGTAAGAGCCCACAATGTATCAATACAGAATTCACCACAAGAGGTGATAATAGTTGCCAACTTTCTTAAAAGACATAGAGGAATCATGGAGCGGGGCGGTGGGGTCTTAATAGCGAATAATCATGATAGCTAAATGGAGCTTCCATGTCCAGAAGCAATATACACAACCAGGGGACCATCATTCTCTTGCCCTGCCTGAGAGCTTCAAGAGGCATCTGACTGTCACTGCTGAAGACAGAATGCTGAACTAACTGTACCTTTAGTCTGATACAGCAAATTAATTCTTATGCTTTTATAATGTACGATCCATTGAAGCCTCCCATTCCAATATACTAATGTGTATGCATGCCAATCCCAAATGTAACTGTGTGTCCTATACCACATTTTTGGTGTAGATAAACACACATTTAGCACAGAGGCTTTTTTTCTTCCTCTTGTTTCCAGAAAAAAAAGAGATAAGATTGGAAAGTGTGCTTTGTCTCACACTGGTTGAAGTTAGATAGGGTCAAATATAAGAGAATCGCCACTTTCAAAGTTGCCTCTTTGTTCATTTAAACGTGGGAAGACTATCCCGGTCTTCAGTACTGGAAATACAGACAGTGCTTTTTCCCCCTTCTGACAATGTCACAGAGAGGTAGAAACATCTAACCAACAAGAAGTAAACCTGATCCAAATGAAACTGGAGAACTGTAAGGGATAGGTCTTATATTCACAATGTATCTATTAGCCAATAGGGTTAATATTAACCACCAGGGTTAAAATATAAACATGTTATTAAATATGTATATATAAAAATCTGAATAAGTAATATTCACAAGACTTTCATCCACATAAATACTTAAACATTTCCATAGATGCTTTTTAATTCAGAAAATATCAGTAAAAATCTGACAATCTTGATAGTCTAAAAGCTTTCACAGACTTGTAAACAATAAACACTCCTATTACTGTCCTCAGCATTGGAAAGTCCTGAAATGAGTCTTGACTGTGTAGCAATGTCCTTAATTCTCCCAATTCCTAGTACAAGTAGGGAGTTTCGACCAATTGTCTTCCTCAGTGACTTTTCCATATAACATTTATACAGAGGACAATTCAGTTCCGAATTCCTTCAAACACAAAAAGGTTTTCATAATTTCTCCATAATATATATCTGTAATCCACTTCCTTATGTTTCTTCTATAGAAATATTAAACTCGTATGATTAGTTAAATCTCTCTATATAAAATGCTTAGGTGGTCCGTGGCAAGCCCCACCCCCTCCACGACCAATGAAAACACAGGAGGAGATACAGAGAGGAAGCAGCCATGGCAGGTAGGATGGTGGCGGCGGCGAGGATGACAGCAGTGCTGGCGGAAGTGCAGCCGGCGGAGCACAGCGCTGGCGGTGGAGAGGGGAGGTTGAGGCGGGGACAGCAGCAGAGGTGACGAAATCTCCTTCTCTGGGCCCTCCTGTCACCCAAATGACAGGTCGGGTTGTTTTCGACCCATTTCAGGTCTCTTTGCGTGTATGCGAAGAGAGCTCCAAAATGGACTGAAAACAGTCCAAATTGTCATTTGGGTGGCAGAAAGGCCAACAGAAGGAGCTTTTGCCACCACCACCACTATCCCGGATGGCAGGGGACAGCTTAAGATGGGGGGGGGATAAGGTGGGGCAAGGGGCCCGATCGGCTTGTGGGGTTTAGAGGCAGGAAGAACTAGTGCGCAGATGCTCTGCGCCACCCCAGCTAGTAAATTATGGAATCACTCCTCAATATATAGTGCATTTACTCACCAAGAGCTAGAGTTTAACAATATTTCAAATGGCCTGCAGGTCATTAGACCAGCCACCCAGATCCTCTTTTATACTGGTTTCAACACCCGTTGAAGCATGCCAGTAACACAGAATGCTGTGCCACACAGAATACAAACAAACCCAATCTTCACTTACTGTATATAGAAAGCAAGACTAGTTACTAATGCAAACACTTTGTCACTTCTGGCATATGGAACTAGTATAGTGTATTGTGGAGAGAGAGAGAGAGAGAGAGAGAGAGAGAGAGAGAGAGTTATATGAGTTGTGAGCTTGGAAATTTCTAGTTCAAATTGCAGCTGAGCCATTAATTCATTGTGTGATCTTATTCATTGAGTGATCTTAGACAAGCTCTCTGAGCTCCATCTTTATTCTTGTCACCTGTAGAATGGGTTTAATAAGGATCAAACTACATGTTCCATTCAGCACAAGCTTAATACTGCTGTGCTTGTTCCTTTTAAACAAAATAGCAGCTGCATGTGGGCCCATCATGGATTAGGACTGAGTTGTGAGAAGTGAGGGGTTTTTGATCCTCTTTTTTACCCATCGTGGTCCCACTCCACATTTCCCACCCCTGCTGCAAATGCTAGTTGCTGGCGGGGGGGGGGGATGGGACTCCCATTATTATTATTATTATTATTATTATTTCGATTTATATACCACCCTTCCAAAAATGGCTCAGGGCGGTTTACACAGAGAAAGAACAAATAAATAAGATGGATCCCTGTCCCCAAAGGGCTCACAATCTAAAAGAAACATGAGAAAGACACTAGCAGCAGTCACTGGAGGTACTGTGCTGGGGGTGGATAGGGCCAGTTACTCTCCCCCTGCTAAATGAAGAGGATTACCACGTTAAAAGGTGCCTCTTTGCCAAGTCAGCATTGAAGACAGGGAGCTTATTTTCCAGGGTAAATATTAGCTGGCAGGGGGGATCCAGGCTGTGACTATGCAGAGAAAGCTTGCAGCCCTCCCTCCACACCATGGTCCCTCCCGATTCATTGGGGTCCAACTGAACTTAAAAACTCAGTACAAACACTTTGGCCAGCTGAAGAAATAAAGGTCAGGATTTTCTTGTTTGCTACAGAGAATTTATACTTGGTTTCTGGTCTGGGCTATTGCAAAACTGTATGGGCAAGAGAACCATTCACAAAAGATCAAGAAATGTCAATACAACCGATGAAATCAGAACATTGCCCACTGTGGGGAGGAAAAGCAAGGCAACATGGCTGCAAAGCCAAGTCAAGCTGTTGGCAGATGTTGATAGTTCACTACTGTCATTTTAAAATGTTATTAATAGTTAGGAAAAAAAACAATATTTGACAGAGAATATACTAGGCTCATTCACATAATTGAAAACGGGGTAGGGGAAGTATCCTACCCAGTTTTTGGAGCTGTGCATGCTCCTATTTTGTGAACATGTGCAAGGGGGAAACCAGGTAGGAGGCTCCAGCAGTAATGGTCAGCTGGCCTCCCGCTGGGTAGGAGGACTTTTTCTCCGACCTCGTTCAGCAGCTGGGAACAGCTGTAGGATGTTTCTCCCACCCAGTTTTCAATTGTGTGAATGAGCCTATTGATTTATTTTTTTTAAGAGCTGAGGAAAGTATATGTAGTCCAATAATAGGATTTTAGAGTTGGAACATAGAGGCCTTGCAGTCCAACTCCCTGCTCAGTGCAGGAAAGTGCTACAGCATACCTGACAGATGCCATCCAGCCTCTGTTTGGAAATCACCAGTGAAAGAGATTTACTACTGCATGAGGCAGAATGTTTAGGGGAGCCCAAGATGTTTTGCTGCCTGAGGCAAAGGACAGTGTGATGCCACCCTCAGTTTGAGGGGAAAGAAGATGCATGCCCCAGCAGGGTGAAGAAGGGGGAAACAAATAGCATGCCCAAGTGGAGTGAGGAAGGGCAATGCTAGAAGGTGGCAGGGAAGCCCAGGGTGTGGCAGGCGGCCAGCACTTGCTGCCCTTGTGCCCTCCCTTATGCTCATGCCTGAGGCAACCACCGTACCCTGCCTCATGGCAGGTTCGCCCCGAGACTGTCCCACTGCCAAACAACTCTCATGGTTAGGGAATTCTTCCAAATATCTAACTGAACTTTGCTTAGATTTTTCTTAATTTCTGTCTTCTCTTTTAAGTCATAGCTTCAGCGGATCCAGATCATCACAGCCCCATACTGGATGCTGTTAGAAATACCCTTCTCATACTAATGCCATTCTAATGCATTCGTTTATGGTGGGCATGTTCTAAGGCTAATAATAGTGGATATCTAGTCTAAAATCAATGAATTAAATTAATAAATAAACAGATAAATAAATAAACAAATAAAATAGCTATTTTAATTTGAACTTGTATATGTTTTAAATTGTTTTAAAATTTCTTGGTTTCTTTTAATGTTGTAAATCACCTAGAGACTTCGGTAGTGGACAGTATACAAATATGTCAAATAAATAATAAACAAAAGATTATGAGATTCTATTGGACCCTGTTTTGTTCTTTCTAATCTCTATGAGAAATATTACTATAACCCGCAGAGAAATGGTAGTTACTGTCATGATTGAGAGTTGGTGTGGTGGTGAGGACTTCCCTGGTTTGAATCTCAGCTTTGCCATAAAGGGTGGCTGAAGGCAAGCCGCCCCCCTCAGCCTCAGCTGAAATATGGGGATAATACTACCTTACAAGGTTGTTGTATGGATTGTGACAAGGTAATTCATGCAAGTTACTTGGATACACAGAAAGTGCTATGCAAATACTAATTATTATCATATGTTCATGGTAGCCAGGATTTTGCATGCTAGTGCCAAGAAGAAAATATACCCTCAGTTAAGAAATTGATGAAAATTTGGGACTAAACAATAATGTTAAAAATAGGTAATCTTGTCCATGTGAAGGAAAAAACAAATCAATCCTTTATTTTATTTATTTATTTTATTTCATCATATTTCTATACCGCCTGATATGTCTATCCCTAGGCGGTGTACAAAATTTAAAATATTTAAAAGTCACAAATTAAAATACAATAGTCACAATACAATACAAAAGTCACAATAAAAACAATAGAATAAAAGTTATTAGAACAAGTTATATATATATATATATATATATATATATATATATATATATATATATATAAATTCTAATTAAAAGCCTGAGAGAACAGGAGAGTCTTGAGGTTCTTCCTGAAAACAAACAGAGAAGGAGATGCTCTTATTTCAGCAGGAAGCCCATTCCAAAGCCCCGGGGCAGCCACAGAGAAAGCCCGCTCCTGGGTCACTACCAAACAAGTCAGTGGCAACCGTAACCAGACCTCTCCAGAAGATCATAACAGGCGGCAGGGATTATGACAAAGGAGGCACTCTCTCAAATAGCCTGGACCCAAGCCATTAAGGGCTTTACAGGTAATAACCAGCACTTTGTATTTCACCCAGAAACATACTGGCAGCCAGTGCAGTTCTTTTAGAACCGGTGTGGTCCCTTCGTGTTGTCCCAGAGACCAATCTGGCTGCCACATTCTGTACCGATTGTAGTTTCAGGCTACATACAAAAGCAGCTCCACATAGAGTGCATTGCAATAGTCAAGTCTGGAGGTTACCAGCATATGTACCACTATTTTAAGGTCATTCACCCACCTCTAGACATGGACGTCGCTGATGTATCAACCAAAGTTGATAAAAAGCACTCTTGGCTTCCTGTTTTCCTTGAAACAAGCAAGCCTTCATTGTTTGTTGTAAAAGAAACATGGATGCAGATTTGTTTTAAAGCAACATTTATTGTATTCTACCTATCTCTGTGTGTGTGTGTGTGTGTGAGAGAGAGATAATGGATGCTCTATCAAACATTGCAACAGTCCTTGACTCTATCCTGGATGCTTTATTTTTTGTTCCAAGTATCATGTGTTTTATAGCAGTACTTTTGTGAGGGGGGGCGGGGGGCATTTGAAGGAATAATTCCAGATATTGGGCGCCACCTAATGGATTGCTGGTGCCTAAGCAGGTGGGGGGGATATTTCTTAGATAATTATGTGAAGGCAGAAGACTAGGGGCATATTGAACACTGCAGTCTTAAACTGGTGTAACCATCATTCCCTCTTCCCAGAAAGAACATTTTGTGAGCTATAAATCTCTTGAGAGCTGAGGATCTCTAACAGAAAAATCTCAGTACCTCATGAAACTACAATCCCCATGATTCTTTGTCACAACAATTAACATCATATAAACCTCATGCAAGTTTTCAGTGCAAATTGGACCAAACTGTGAGGCTGAATACAGACACGGTTATATTTTTCTTAGGTTACATGAGACACTGCCTTTGGCTGAATCTATTGGTCCCCAGGTCTGTATTTAAGCTGACTGGCAACAGCTCTCCAGAGTGTCATATAAAGGCTTCTCATGCAGTGGGAATCCCTTTCAGCATACAAAGCAAGTGTTTTACTCAGCTACGGGTCCTCCTAGACTTAAAGGTGATACGGATACGACGAATATCTATATAACACTTTTCAACCAAAGTTCCCAAAGCAGCTTACATACAGAAATGATGAATTCATGATACGAATTTGTGATACGGATACGACGAATATCTATATACCGCTTTTCAACCAAAGTTCCCAAAGCAGTTTACATACAGAAACGACGAATACGTGACACAAATTGGTGATACGAATATGACGAATATGTAAACCGCTTTTCAATCAAAGTTCCCAAAGCGGTTTACATACAAAAATAAATAAATCAATTAAATTAAATGGCTGCCTGTCCCCAAAGGGCTCGCAGTCTAAAAAAGAAACATAAGAGAGACACCAGCAATAGCCAATGCAGAGATGCTGTGCTGGGGTTGGATAGGGCCAGTTGCTCTCCCCCTGCTCAATAAAGATAATTGCCACTTTTGAAAGGTGCCTTTTTGCTCAGTTAGCAGGGGTTAAAGAGTTAAGAGTTATAAGAGTAAAGTATTGTTGCTTGGAGGCATCCATGCTAATTTTTTGCTGCCTCACTACAGTCTCTGGGTTTTGCCTTAAAAGCGGGGGGGCAGGGAGCATCAGAAGCCTTTTAAAAAAACACCCCAAACCCCTGTTTGACCAGACTATAAATGGGACTCATGCACTGCCCCCTTCAAAAAGATGAATATAAGTGACTGTGGGCAAAAATAACTACCACCGTCAAATCTCTGAAAACTGATGACCTCTACTGAGAGTGTTGTCACTGGGAGCAAATATGAATATACCACCAATATCAGGGAAAATGTGAGACAACCCCTCTCCCTCTTTCTATGCACTACAAAGTGTATTCGGGTAGTTCGTGGTGATATGGGAAAAATTGCTAGTTCTATACAATAAGCCATTGCAAACAAACAACTGGTTCTTGTATCTGCTTCTCTGCGACTCCACTCAGCTTCCTGCTTGGCGGTGCTCCTCTCAGCACCCCTTGTGTGGCGGTGGCACAGCAGTGGCACGCCTGACCACGCAAGTGGCCACCACACATGTGCGGAGGCCATGTGCGTGCCACTGCCATGAAGGGTGTGGGCGGGAGTGTCATCTCAGCAGGAAGCTGCTTGGAGTGGCGGAGGAACAGGTACGGACCTCCTCTCCTCACTTTAAAAAGTGCCGAATGTATGCTTCGAATCTGTGCACGAATCAAGATTCGTGCACAGAGATTCATGCACAACCCTACTTTGCTGTGCTGCAGCACCACCCAGATAATGGCCAGAGAAGGTATTGCCGTTCACCCAGACAGGTGATCTAGGTGGTCAATAGGGTCTTGGCTAGCCCTATATAAATTGTTGCTTCAAGCTTGGTTATTCAACTGTGTGCCGATCCAGTGCAGTGTGGTGGTTAGAGTGTTGGACTAGGACCGGGAAAACCTGAGTTCAAATCCCTATTCAGCTTTGAAACACTGGGTGATTCTGGGCCAGTCGCATCTCTCTCAGCCTAACCTGTCTCACAAGGTTGTTGTGAGGACAACACTGCTCTGGGCTCCTTGGAAGAAGAGCAGGATATAAATGTAATAAATAAATAAACTAATCACTAGAGAAGCAATTCAGACTCCTGACCCTCTGCTCCCTTCCCCTTCTCCTGGACCACTGCCTTTTGGAACCTGGCCATCTGCATGACCTTGGTTACATATCTGTCTCCAACCTCTCTGATCTTCAGCTGTTCCTCTGCACTTTGACTTCAGCCTGACTATGACTACGTGCAAGTACTGGATTATGCACTTGTGTCTGGCCTTTCCATGTGAGCACTTGCAGGCCTAGATGCCCATAGCCCCAACACAGAGGTTGCTTGAAACTAGGAACCTCTGAATCTGTACTATGCTGCTAATTGTGATGAGCCACTGAGGGCTGCAGATGAGAAGGTTCACTCATGGGGTCTGTGTTCCATTTCCTAGCGTGCCAGCTTTCTAGGCGGCTTACGGCTCAAAATCCTGATGGGGGAAATGGGTTATTAACATCGTTCATCTGTTCAGCTCAGCTAGGATAAAGGAGAGCAAGCCTGGAGAGAGGTTGCTTCCTGCAGGGATTGCAACTCATGGAAACATATGACCAACAGGCTGAAAAGTGGTGACCTTGAAGCCAAAAGACAATCTTGAAAAGAAGACAGGTCAGCCACCGTTAGGAGGGGTTCACTAGCAGTGTTCCCTATTAACAGAGATTCCCAGATGTTGTTGACTACAACTCCCAGCATCCCCAACAGCAATAGCCTTTGCTTGGGGATACTGGGAGTTGTAGTCAACAACATCTGGGAATCCCTGTTAGGGGGAACACTGGTCACTAGGAAGCTGTCAAGACCCTCCAGGGCCATCACTGGAAACACTTGGCTCTACACAGAATGGCTGCCTCAGGTGGTAAGCAACTAGACTGCATACCTTGGAAGCTGTAGAAGTTCCAGGTTCTGGGCTTTCTCTGGCCACCCAGGCTCACCAGGGTGGCCTCTGAAACAGACTTCTTGTTTAGGCTGGGCCTTGCATTGGCAGCTCTTGTCTTCCAGGGCTGGCTCCAGACTGGTCCTCTTGCTCCTATTTCCTAGCTCCTGACTCCCAGCTGACTCCCAGCTGCTGACTCCCAGCTGCCCATCTCAGCTCTCACGGAAACCAAAAGAGGCAGTAAAGTGAGCAGATGGAATACACCAGCTATAAAGTAGGAGGGCCACCATATTCTAACTCCCTTATTGTGAAATCTGACAATACAATCCATACTATCCACAACATTCAATATGCATCATGAATTACTACAAGTGATACCTACTGAACTGATGGTGCAGCAGGTTGGTTGGTTTTTATGGACATCTCTCCAACTAGCCCCTTTCATTCAGGCCAAGGGAAAACATCCCCAAATGTATGTATTTGTTTGTTTCATAATTTGCATCCTTCCTTTTGACTTACTTAGAACAAAGCACTCAAGACAGATAACATATGGTTAATTGTAACCATAATACCATGTGAAACACAATACAGCAAAGAAAGCAGCAAAACCCAAAGCTACGAAACAAGAAGCAGAGAAACATTACACAGTCAGGCCAAAGGCTTTCCCAGGCAAAACGACGTCTTCAAAAGGTGATGGAAAGCCATCAGAGAGAGGGCAGGACAGATGGATCATTTCTTCCAACCAGCTGTGCTTCTGGGGGTGACTGGATTGGCAACAGGGCTTCTCCCACTGCCCATAGTAGATGGGCAGCATGATACAGGTGAAGACAGTGTAAATAAGTCTGCAGCAGGCTGGTATGGGCAATAGAAGTGCTTGTTTTATTAAATGGAGCCATATGTGCCACGCTTAGTATAAGCATGCTCAGTAGAAGGAAAGTGAAAATGCTGCTTTAGCATTGCAGAAAATAAAGAGGCAGACATGAGTGCTTGGGATTAACACAAGCCATAATTTTACTTTTCACATATGGCAAATATAGCAAGCTGCTGGACCAATATGGAGAGGAACAAAGAAAATGCTACATGAGCTGCCCGAAATGGGCTGGTGTGGATGCCCAGCTGAAATGCCCAGTGGGATACCTCCTCTGAACCTAAGGCTAATGAGGCATAAAGCAGCATAAAGGAAGGTAAACGTGGGTCCGGATGTTACCATCATTACCACTTTCAGTAGTAACCAGTCCCTCCAGGCAAAGCACATCAATGATGCAGAATGCTGATCCAACACTGCTTGTCTCCAGGCAAGCAAATAAATGGTGTACAATGTACTGTGTTGTAGCTGCCTCATTGTCTGGTGGGAGAATTGGGCCAGAGGGCCCAAGACCTTTAACAGTTCCATAACAGGCAAACTTCCAACAGGTGCAATGTTGCCTAGCATGTAAGGGTGCAAGCAGCACCTGCGGGCATTCTGCCTTTATTTTCATCTGCTTAACAACCAGAAATTCAATGGGTGCAGTTTCAGTCTCCAAATGCTGGCAGAAGCTTCACTGGCTGGGTTTCTGTCTGCCATTCCGTTGTTAGACACTAAGCACTGGGTATGGTAGAAGCAGGTAATGTTTCAACTAGAGAAAATTACCATGCTTCCACCATGCCTGGAGCTCTATGTCTAACAGCCGAAAGGCAGGCAGAAACTCAGCTGGTGGAGTCTCCCCCCCAGCTGAAGTACAGGCAGAATATCAACAGGTATTGCTTGCATCCTCATATGCTAGTCAAAATTGCACCTTGTCGAGGGCCTTCTGATCTCAATCTCCCACCAGATCCCGGTTATCTATCCTGATTACATGCAGTTTAACCACAGTGGTTTGACCAGGATTTCCCAGGAAATATGAGTCCTCACAACCAGCTTTGCGGGGCTCAGCAATCCTAGTTAACTCTTTAACCATGATTGTGAGAACGCAACCTTAGTTAACTTAATTAACTAACTGATTGATCTCAGTTAACATATTAAGATAACAACGCATTGATAATATTCAGTAATAACTCAAATTAAATAAAGAATTAGCAGTTCCTAATTAAAAATGCATTATTACGTGAATAGGGGTTTACTTTTGTCATCATTATCAAACCAACCCACCCAAACCAACCAACCCACCCATTATCAAACCAACCCACCCATCATTATCAAACCAACCCACCCACCCCCCAGAAGCCTCCTTTATGGTTGGTGACCTATCCCCCCAACCCTCCTGCCTCTTCAAGGATTTGCCTCTACTCCCCCAATGAAAAACGTCACACTACACCCCCGCTCCTTTCCCTCTCCTAGTCTTGCATTGGGAGCCATTGCAAAAACTGGAGCAGCACTGGAAAAGAAAGGCATGAGCAGCCGTCTGCCTATGGAGGAGAGGGAAGATAAGTGATAACAGAAGGGGCTGAGGGGGAAGGGCCGAGGCAGAATGTAAGAAAGGTATTAAGACCTAGCTGGCCTGGGTGCAGAGTATCTGCGCCTCTAGTTCTCCCTCGTTCTCAGCCACCCCCCTCACTCGTTCTCAGCTCCTCGCTCTCAACCCTCCCCTTCCTCTTCCCCCCCCCCAATGTTTTTTCTCTCTGGCTGGCCACTTTTTCCGGCTGGCTTCCTCTTTCTTCCCCTCGCCCCGGCTGCCATTGCTATCTCCACACACCACCACCCCCGCTGCCACTTCTGCTCTCTCTCCCTGACCACCCACACTCCCACCTGCCTGCCCGTTCACTGGCCTGTCCACGGTCCTTATGTTCCCCACCACCGTTGCTTTTTTCTCCCTCTCCCATCGCTTGCGAACTCTCGAGAGAGCTGCCACACATGGGATTAGCCACGGGTATGTCTTAGATAATTCTATATATAGAAGATGGTGGCTACATGTCTTGTGAAAAAGCTGCTTTCTTGGCGTCTCCTTTGCTGCCATTCACCATTACGGAACTTGGGGAACCTTCACTTCAGGCATATGAGATGTTGGCATGTGTTTCTTAAGCTAAAGAAGCTTAAATTCCCTTGTTGAAGAAAGTAGTGTTTGTTTTTTCAGGTCATTCTGTAAATCTATAAGATGTCCACCAGGTGGCACCAGCTCAGTAATATGAAGCAAAAGAGCAGCTCCTGAATTAAAGCTCTAGGGGTGTTATTACTGTTACAATGCTTGGAGGCCCTGCAGAGTTGAGATGTTTGATTCATTTCATGCCTTTATGAGGCAGGGGCTCTTTAAAAAAATCCATCATTTGTTATAGCTGTGCTGTTAAACCACACTATTGATTAGTCCTGCCTAGAAAAATTGGCATCACTCATTCGATTTTCAAATTCATATTCAGGATGGCAGAGTAATCTGGGCCAGGCATTGTTACTCCTTTAATGATTTAGCTTGTATAGAAAATTACATAGATGACTTGTGCTTTTTTTCTTGGTATATTGTCCATGCTGTTATTTATCTGACTTGCTGTTTGCAAGCATTCCTCCTGGACCACCAAATGACCATGCATTCTCCCTTCACTCTTGGCTAGCTGATGACTGGAAAGAGCTGCTTGGTTTTGAGGATGTAATAGTCAAGAGTAGCTGCCAACAACCCCTAGAAATGCAGTTTCTAAGAGACTGAATGAGATACATGGACGGAGATATCTATTGCAAACATTTTCATGTTTTTGGATTTCTGAAGCTAGTTGCATGGAAATGCGACATGGACTGAAATGGAGTGAACTGAAATGATATAGCTTATTTGTCTCTTCATCATTCTGTGAAAGTCTGGGCTTCCTGTCTGTAAAACTACCTGAGAAAATTGCCAACGTTTGTCGGAAGGCATCATTCCCCATGCTTTTCCAGTGGTAGAGTTTTCCTGCAGGACTTTTCCCAGGACTTTTGATTTTTATGGTAGTGTGGGCCAGGTCTGGAAACTACCTGTGAATATGCCACATTTCTTCTGTCTTTCATGGTTTTGTCTCGGAGTTTCATATCAGTGAATGAATGAGTGGGTGAATGAGTGAGGCCCAAGCAGCTCTCTCCCTCCCCGCTCCCTCTCTCTCCCTCCCTCCCTTCCTCTCTCTCTCACACATATATAATACAATATTATATGGAGGGTGGGGGAGAGGGAGAAGGAGAAAGAGGGAACTGCACAGAGAGCCTAGCATTGAATGTGCAAAGGACCGACCAGCTGGAAACCAAGTTCTTTGAAATTTTGAGAGAGGGAAAATGGTTTTATATTATTTATTGCTTTGAAATTTCTTTTTTGTTCAAAGGAACATCTAAAATGTCTAACTAGACACAGTCGCATGTGCACACACACACACACACACACACACACACACACACACACTCTTCAATAACTAAAACATCAAAAAGAAGTCGGTGATAAAACCCAGCAGAATATAGTGGATCCTAACCTAACCCTCTGTCCCACTTCAAAAGCCCTCCCAAACAACAAAGGAAGTGTTTAGAGAAAATAGAAAGGCCTGGAGTGAGGAGAGCAGGGATGCAGCTACAACTGAAGTGTGTGTGTGTGTGTGTGGCGGCGGGGGCGTGTCCCTGGGCCCTTGAGAGAAGGGGCCTCCACTCTTGCTCTTTGACATCTTGCTCTTTGCTCTCACCCTTGCAGAGCACCGCCCTGAAGAGGAAAGCAAGGGAGGCAGGGGGCCGGCTTCACTTTTTGTCCCAGGGCCCACACCTATGTGCCACAACAGAACATCATCCTAAATTATTTTTTAAAAGGTTTTGTAAATTGTGGACGATGCAAGTCATTTAATGGTACTAGAGAAAGACGTGCTGTTCTGGCAACTCCAGGTCTTAACACTCACACCCAATTTGGAGGATGAATACAACTGAAGGAAGCCTGGACGGGTGCGCAGCTGGGGGAGTCAGTCATGTCACTTGCTTCGGGGGTGGGGGCAAGGCAGTGGGCCCCCAGACAACTGTCTTCCCTTGCCTTATTATAGTTACACCCCTGACTGGGGGAGAGAGTTTCAAAGCTTGGATGCAATGACGAAATAGGTTTGGCCCGTGTAGAGACCTGCCTGATCTCTGGAGGGAGGGCAGGTTCTGAGGAACTATGGGAGAGATCATACTGTAGGCTCAAATGGGGCTCAAATCCCCCTCCCTTTTCCTTTGTGACTCCACCCCCCCTTACAGGATCCCCATTGGGACAAATGTCTCAACAACAAAACATAAAAGATGCTGAAAGAATACAACAATCCTCTGATCTGTGGGGTGTTCGTCCAAATTGTCTTTCTACATGCACCAGAACCCACCCCCCAAACACAATTAATGGACATGCTGAGATCATATCAGCACATCCTTTAGTGACCTTGGAGTGGGCTCACCACTTTCTTACCACGGCCCTGTCCTCCTTGCTGTTTGTCTGAACTGGCCTTAAAGCAACCAAGTGAATCTATGATATCTAAAACAGGAACTCTTTGCTCACAGCTCAGATGCTATACCGTTTCTCTGTAGCTTACTAATTTTGAGGTCTTTAGTTCTGCACACCACATTTTTAACTTTGATCTTCCTCTTTTTCTCTTTGTTTTGGTTGTTCTTCGTGAAAGTCTCTGTGCTTTCCATTTTCTAGCACTAGAGGGCTGGAGCACACATCTTCAAAAAACACAAATAGGCCACAAGTCTATTCCTCCATTCATTCACAGCCGATTCATATACACTTCCTGAGTGTCCTGGGAGAGCTACTTCTATGTGCTGGCTTCCCATAGCATTCCCGTGGTGATTGTAGAAAGTTGTTTTGTAGGTTGAGCCACAGAGGTGGTGACTTCTCATGCCAAATGTGTTAGAAGTGGAATGTGGCTCCCACACCACTCATGCATAGATCTGTCTTATGTGGGAAACTAAGGAGGCTTATGTGAACATCACAAGAAACGACAGGTTGCTTACCTGTAACTTGGGTTCTTCTAGTGGTCATCTGTGCTCTTACACGAATGGGCTTTGTGCCTGCGCAGAGACCACATTGGAGCTTCCAAGCTAGAGTTCTTAACTTTTGGTGGTAACCCCGCCCCCTCGGTATATAGGAGGCTGTGCGGGCTTCCCTCTCCAGTCTTCTGAGTCTGCAATCTGAAAGAGACTAGTAGAAAAGACATGAGAAGAGGCGAGGATGGGTGGGCGTGTAAGAGCACAGATGACCACTAGAAGAACCCAAGTTACAGGTAAGTAACCTGTCGTTCTTCGACGTGGTCTCTGTGCTTTACACAAATGGGCACATAGCAAGCTGCACCTGTGCCATGCTCACCTGGAGGAGGGATCAGGAGAAGATGGATTGTAGCACCGCCCTGCCAAACTCTGTGTCTTTTCTGGCTTGGACATCCAGGGCATAGTGTTGTACGAATGAGTGCTTTGATGCCCATGTAGCCGCCTGGCAGATGACATCTAATGGAATAGACCTGTCGAAGGCAGTAGAAGCTGCTCTCGCTCTCGCTGAATGTGCCTTGATGGAGGGCAGGAGAGACTTCTTGGAAATCTGGTATGCTAGGGAGATGATGCGGACCACCCATCTGGATATAGTCTGCGTAGAAGCCTGCTTGCTTCTGTTAGGTCCAGAGTGGAGAATGAAGAGAGAGTTGGAGGTGTGAAGGGCAGAGGTGCGGTCGATGAAGAAGGCAAGCGCCCTACAAACGTCCAGAGTATGGAGACATCATTTGGCCTCAGTCGACGGCTCGGCGAAGAATGTAGGTAAGGAGATTGGTTGGGAGCGGTGAAATGAGGTGACCACCTTCAGTAGGAAGGCAATGTCCGGCCTAAGGATGGCTTTTTCTTTGTGGACAATTAAGTATGGCGGGTCAACTCTAAGTGCCCTGAGTTCACTCACCCGCCTGGCCGAGGTGATGGCCATGAGGAAGGCTACTTTACAGAAAAGGAGGTCGAGAGAAATCATAGCCATGGGTTCAAAGGGAGGTTACATGAGGGAGGAGAGTACCAAGGTCAGGTCACAGGCTGGGGCCATGACCGGCGGGTCTGGATAGAGGTGAGTGAGTCCCTTAAGGAAACGCTTGACAGTAGGGTGTTGGAACCACAATAGTGTGGAGGGCGGAGAGTTAGCCACTATGGCTGTGAGGTGAACCCGCAAGGAAGGCATCTTAAGTCCGGCCTCCTTGAGGGACAGCACATATGTTCTACAGAAATGGAGTGTATAGGAATCTCCCTGTCCTTTAGGAAGTTTTGAAAGCATGTCCACTTGTGGGAATAGGAGGAGACAGTAGAGGGTTTACACGAGGCCTGGACTATTCGTTGCATGTCTGCAGGCAGGTTGGGACTATGTGCCAAGCTGTGAGATGGAGGCGCTGTAGATCTGGATGGAGAAGGTGACCGCCTTGCAGGGAGAGGAGGTGAGGCGTGTGTGGAAAGCGGTGGTACCGATGACTGGATAGGCAGAGGAGTCAGGGAAACCAGGGCCTCCTGGGCCACCACGGGGCAATGAGTATGCAATGCGGGCAGTCCTGGGAGATCTTCTGAAGGACTCAAGGAAGTAGAGGAATTGGAGGGAAGGCATAAACCAGGAGTCCCATCCAAGTCATGGCAAACGTGTCCCCCAGGGAACTGAGTCAGATCCCGGACCTGGAGCAATATTGGTGGCATTGAGCATTCGCCTCTGATGTGAAGAGGTCTGTTTCTGGAAGGAACCAGCAGTGGAAGAGGGAGCGGAGCGTGGAGGGATGTAGTTGCCATTCGTGTGAAGTTGTTTGAGTCCTGCTTAGCATGTCTGCCGTCATGTTGTCTTGGTCCTGTATATGGACCATCAGGGATGTGACGCCGTGGCAAATGCACCAGAGCCACATTTCCATGGCCAGGAACAGGAGAGAGCTGGAAGAGGTGCCGCCCTGTCTGTTCAGGTAAGCTTTGGCGGTAGTATTGTCCATTTGGACAAGGACGTGGGAGCCCCATATCAGGGGGAGGAAAGCTCTAAGGGCATTGAAGATAGCTAACAGTTTGAGATAATTGATGTGGTGGGCAGCTTCGGTTGGGGACCAGATGCCGTGGATGTTATGATTGTTGGCATGTGCACTCCAACCTTCTATGGATGCATCCATGGTGAGTATAAGGGCAGGACGCGGGGGTTGGAAGGGGGAGCCGACGCTGAGGTTGGCAGGGTCCACCCACCACAGCAGGGAGTGTAGGACCTGAGGCGGGATCCTTAGGGTGCTGGCGAGGGAGTCCTCGTGTGGAGAGAACACTGAAAGGAACCAGTGTTGAAGAGTCCTGGCCTGGAGACAGGCATGAGGGAGGACATGGGTGGTGGAAGCCATGTGTCCTAATAGGCACTGAATTGTTCGTGCTGACTGATGTGGGTGGTAGAGGAGGTGAGATGACAAATCCAGGATGGCTTGAGTTCTGCACGGAGGCAAGAAGATTTTTGACTGAATGGAGTCGAAGAGGATTCCCAGAAATTCTATCGTTCTGGAAGGGAAGAGCTTCGACTTTTCATAGTTCACCTGGAGGCCCAGGTTGGAAAGGAGGTTGATGACCGTGTGAAGGTCTCTGAGTAGAGACTGTAGGTTGTCGGCTACCACGAGCCAGTTGTCGAGGTACGGAAAAATGTGAATGTTCTGTTGTTGCAAGGCTGCCACCACTGGGGCCATGCATTTGGTGAACACCTGGGGTGTGGATGCCAGTCCGAATGGAAGGGCACGAAATTAGTAAGTGTTGCCTGCTATTTGGAAGCAGAGGAAACGATGGTGCTGGGGTCTGATGGTGATGTGATAATATGCATCATTGAGATCTATAGAGATGAACCACTGGTTTTTGTGCAGAAGGGAGATGATAGTGGGAATAGTGGCCATCTGGAACCTGCGATACGTGATGTAGGAGTTCAGCTCCTGGAGATCCAGGATGGAGTGAAGGGAACCGTCTGGCTTGGGGACCATGAAATAACGGGAGTGGAAACCCGGGGACTGTGGATTGTGAACCAGTTCTATTGCAGATTTGGAGAGTAGAGAGTCAACTTCCTCCAAGAGAGCCGGGGTGAGCGGAGTGGGTAATGGAGGGTTGTATGGGTGGTGGTGGATGCAAATTCTATAGCATAACCGACCCTCACAATGGTCAGAGCCCAGGAGTCCGTGGTGATATTTTCTCAGGTGGGAATGAAAGGGGAGAGTCTGGTGCCCCAGCGGGGAGGAGGGTGCAAGTCATTGTCTTTTGGCTGGGGGCTGAGATCCTTTGGATCGCTGCAGTAGTTTGGATCCAGCGAAGTGTGCACACTTTCTGTAAGGTTGGTACCTGGAGGAACGAAAGGACTTGTCTTGAGGTTGATAGTATTGATGTTTGGAGGAGTATAGTTGTTGCTGCCATTTTTGTGGTTTATAATGACGGGATGTGGAGTGTTGAAAACCCATGGAACGGACCGTGTTACAAAGTTTCTGCACTTTTTGAAGAGTATCATCTGTTTTCTCTCTGAATAGGGAGAAGCCATCAAAAGGGAGATCATCCACCCTGGATCTAGCATCGGGCATGAGGCCAGAGGATTGGAGCCAGGCGTGGCGACGGAGGGCGACAGAGGTCGCCATCACCTTAGCAGCCCCTTCTGTGGAGTGGTGAATTTCATGGAGCTCTTGTTTGGAGACCTACATGGCCTCACGGAGAAAAACTTTGGCGGGGCCCTGCTGTTCTTCAGGGAGATGATCGAGAAATGGGGCAATAAGGTCCCGAAGAAAAGACTGATATCTGGCATAGCAGGCCTGGTAATTTGTAATTCTTGTTAATAAAGAGGCAATAGAATACAAACGCCTTCCAAACATAAAGAGGCAAACATAAAGAGGCAATAGACATAAAACATAAAGAGGCAATAGAATACAAACGCCTTCCAAAGAGCCCCTGGTGGCACAGTGGTAAAACTGCTGCCCGGTAACCAGAAGGTTACAAGTTCGATCCTGACCAGGGGCTCAGGGTTGACTCAGCCTTCCATCCTTCCGAGGTCGGTAAAATGAGTACCCAGAATGTTGGGGGCAATATGCTAAATCATCGTAAACCGCTTAGAGAGCTCCAGCTATAGAGCGGTATATAAATGCAAGTGCTATTGCTATTGCTATTGCTATATCCAATTTCTTTCCTTCTTTGTCGGGTGGGGAAGAGGAGGAATACCCCCGGAATTTGAGAGGGAAGACTCCACAACAATAGAATCAGTAGACGGGTGTTGTTCCAGAAAGGAGTCATCCTGATCTGTGAACCTTGTAGAAGGAGTCAAGCCACTTAGATGTTTGGGGAAGAGAAGAAGGCTTGGTCCAAGAGGCCTTGGCCACCTTGAGAATGGACAGGTTCAATGGGACCGATGGGCAGGCATCATCTTCGATCATCTGGAATAGGGGGTCAGGTTCGGATTTATCCTCTCGAGAGAATTGGACTCCCAAGGAAGCCGCCATACGGGAGACAAAGTCTGTGTAAATTCGGAAATCTTCCGAAGGAGAATTAGGCCTAGGATCCAACAGCAGAGAAGGAGGTGAGGAGCCCAATGATATTCTGTCGGATAAGGATGACTCTGGGCCCTCCTCATCCGAAAAGTTGGTAGAGACCAGAGGTGGGAGTGGTCGGATTCGGAGCCGAGGAGCTGGTCTGGAGTCTGGGGCAATGGTGGCCGTAGCTGCCTGTACAGGTGAATTTCTAGGTGGAACCCGTGGTGGTAAGAGAGATGTAGTTCGGGGTGGAGGAGGAAGAGTTGTCAGTCCCGATAGCGGATTCGGTATCGAAGCCGAAGTTGAGTAAGCCGGTACCGAAGGGTGAGGAGATGCAGAACGCCGAAGGGGTGGCTCCGCGGCGGTCGAAGCTCGATGGCATTGGCGAACCTCCTGATGAGTGTAGAAATAGTCCTCTTCTTCCTCCACTTGCCTGTCGTAGCGCTCGCCCGGAGCAGCTTCGAGGTCCTGATTGGCCTAGCGGCACGGTTGCTCCAGAGGGAGTTCCTCGGGTTCAGAATCGTGCTCAGACTTGTATACAGGATCGTGAGGACTAGAACCATAGACCACGTCGGTATCTAAAATAGTTTCCATTTGTAAAGTACGGGATCGACGGTTGGTATCGTGCGTCGACTTCTGCTTCTTTGTTGGCGGTTCAGAAGGGGCGCGATGGTCCTTCTTTCTCTTCTTCTTTTTGGCTGGCTGGACAGAGTGTGGCTCAATCAAAGCCGCCATCGAAATCGACGCTGCCACCGAACTCCTCGGTACCGATGTCGAAGCCCAAGCCACAGGATCGACCGGTATATTCACCTCGGGAGTGGTCACCGAGACTCCTGGAGGGGACGAAACGGGCGGTAAGCCCTGGGCTGCAGGAGATGCACTGGACGAGGCCTGCATAGTGGACAGTTTGTCCGAGCCTGTACCCTTGAACGCTTGTTCCCAAAGCCAAGAACAATGCCGAGAGGCCCGATTTTTGCGCGCCTGTTTGGTAAAGGCTGCACAATGCAGGCAAGAGCCAGCCTTATGGGTTTCACCCAGGCAGAAAAGGGAGAGTTTGTGGCTGTCAGTCGAAGGGATTTTAGATTTGCTGTGACCACACTGCTTAAAGTTTGTAGTCTTTGCCATAGGCCGAAGAAGGTACCGAAGAAAAATTGGATGCAAGAAGCCATAGCATGCTGGGCCTGAAGGCCACAACTGGAAGGAAATGAAACTTTGAGGGAAGGAGAGAGGGGGTACCAGGGAAGAAATAAAAATGCTAACAAAGGGGAGTACTGAACATAAATATAGGGGGAAAGGTGATAAAGGAGTACTTATTATTTATTTATTTATTTATTTATTTATTTATTTATTTATTTATTTATTTTACGTAGCAAAGATCTAGCAAGGAGTTGCTCAACTATATGTTTTCGATCACAGATGAAGAAAGACTGGAGAGGGAAGCCCGCGCAGCCGCCTATATACTGAGGGGGTGGGGTTACCGCCAAAAGTTAAGAATTCTAGCTTGGAAGCTCCGATGTGGTCTCTGCGCAGGTGCAAAGCCCATTCGTGTAAAGCACAGAGACCACGTCAAAGAAGCCACAATGCTTCCTACAGATGTTTTTTGGGGGGGGGGCTATGAGCATGTGGGAAAGCCTTGCCTGTACAATTATGTAAACTGCCCTGAGCCATTTTGGAAGGGCGGTATATCAATCGAATAAATACATAAATAAACAATGAGGTGATGAAATAGTACAAATTTAGATCTCATAACTCAAGCACATCGCATCCTTTGCAAAGCTGAACCTGTATTTCCACACAAAAATGGGCTGGTGGTCCACAGAACTCATCCAACTGTGTTTGGTAACACATCAAGATTTTACACCAAACTAGCTGAACCCACACAGAGCATCTGTGTGCTAGCACACTCAGCCTTTGGCTCCCCCTCACCTGCCCATTCACACACACACACACACACACATACACACACACACACCCCTGTGGCCCATTCTTCCCTCTCCCCACTTGCCAGTCGCCCATTCTTCCCTCCCTCCCTTGGTCGGCCATTCCTCCCCTGTTTACTAGATGCCCGTTCTGCCCTCCCCCCACTCACCGGTCGCCCGTTCCTCCCCCCTACACTTGCCAGTTGCCTGTTTGTCTCTCCGACTCGCCCCGAAGAAGGAGGCTGTGCCGTCTCATCACCTCTCTTTGTAGGCAGCCCCAGTGCAGTCTGGAGAGGGAGGCTGCACTGCTCTCTCTGCTTCCTGCTTGGCTGGTCTCGTAGGAGTGGCAGCTGAGCTGTCTGGGCACTCAGCTCCCTCCCCCTGGCTGCTGCTTACTCTCCCCCCTGTCCGCCTGCCAGCCCACCATTTTCTTTCTCAGGCCAGCTGTCTTGCCAGCCACTGCCCGTGGCTTCCTCCCCCCCCCCACTGCCCTCCCGCCCACCCTTCATCTTTTTTTTGCGGCCGCCCGTCACTTTCTCCCCCTCACAGCCGCCACTTTCTCTCTCCTATGCCACTTTCTCTCCACGCACGCCTGCCTGCCTTGCCCTTTGGCCTTATATTTGCCTCTGCTGCTGTTGTTTTCCTCTCCCCCTGCTAGCCGCTCACTTGCGAACTCTTGCGAGAGCTGCCACACATGGGATTAGCCACAGGTACGTCTTAGCAAATTATATATATAGATTGTTTGCCAGTAATGTTTGTAACATTCTCTCTGAGTGCTGACGGACACTTACTAAATCAGTTGTAACTAGTGAAGGCAGGGCTAACAATTAACTGTTGGTTTCGGTCAAGCATTAAAGAATTCCCCAGTGGTTTGACAAGCCACACATGCATATAAAGAGGCCAGGCCACCTACATGTTACAAAAAGCTTTGCCAGAAATGTATGTGTTAAGCTGTTGGCTTGAGTTGTGGTGGGAGTTGCGGGGATGGATTTCCCTGGCAGCTGAAGAATACCATCTCAAGGAAAAGCACATCTAAAGCCTGCAGGGAGAAAAACAGGGGAGTGTTGTAAGATTTGCCAAAGATCAAATTCTCATGGTGACGGGGAAGCAAGATTATTTTTTGGATCTCTGTGGCTTGCAATGAGATACAGTACAGTTTCCTGACATTAGATAACTCTGCTTGTTTGCTCTGATGCTCTTGAGGTGATCCATTAATGGGGCAAGGAACGGCACCGAGGCTGCATAGCAATAATGCAGATATGTTTTTCTTCATTTGGTTCCGTAATACCTCAGATGAGATGTTTTTGTAAACACCAATTAAGTTTAGCTCTTGTGTTGAAATGTCTTAAGTACAAGAGAGCAAGGACAGAGCGGGGCTGGTCTCTGTATTTATTTAGGTCCTTCAGCAAGGATCGACACATGAACAAAGTCAGAGCTGGGATCAGTGTGTGGCACCCTTGAATAAATGCACACTACTGACACCTGTACTACCACTTTGCTGCCTTAAACCCCTTCCTCCTTCCTGGTGCTCCTCCCAGTGGCATCTTAGCCTGCAAGCACCACTTTAATTCCCTCACGTTGCACCAGCCTACAACATACCATCTCTGAGATGCCACAGCTGCTTGTCATCACTGCCCAGGAAGTCTACCAGGAGGCTTTACACACAGGGCTTCTGTTCCTAATCTCATTTAGACGAGAGTGTGTGCATTCACACACCAGCCAAACTTACCCTGAAGTCCCTTCGAGATTCTTGGACCCACTCCACACACAAATCGGGCGTTGTGACGCAATTTCTAGCTCATCTCAACGTATTTATTTCCTGATTTTTAAAATGCTGGTTTTAGGCTACTTTTTCTGAAAATGCCGGAGCAAATGGGAGAGGCACTGATGTAGAATCATTAGCCTCATAAGAGGGATGCTCTCTTTAGAAATGCAGATATCGCTCTTTAGGAAGCTCTCTATCTCCCCCACATTGGCTAGGAGGAAAACACGGACGCATGCCCTGTGAACTTATTTCAAAACAAAACCCGAGAGCAGAGGGGAGGGGCTGCTTCCCTCAGTGCCTCGAGTGTAGTTTGAAGTGGCTTCGCTCAACATTTACCCCGAAGCATGAAGCCATGTGCGAGTAACTCCCTGGTGGACCTCTCTGTGTGGTGGGGCCCTGGAGGGCTTACCGGGGGGGTGGTATTGAGCAGCATCAGTGCTACTCTTAGCAGCACCTTGCAGAGAGTGCCATCTGATGTCGGCTACAATGCATCAGCCCCCACAATGTAGCTGTCGCTCTGGAATGATGCTTACATCAGGAAGTAGCCCATTAAGGGGAAAACAAAATGGCACCTCCAGCCAAGTCAATGCTGAGAGCAGCGCCATTGTTATTGTGGTTGCTGCAGCCTCCCTTGCCACTTCTCCATAAGAGAGTTGGATGCCCACCACCTTAGGAGGAAGGCCATTGGCAGACGATTTGTCCAGGGCCCACACACAAACCTGGAACTGGCCACATGGCTCCACGGGTGCAGGGCCCAGTTTTAAAGCAGCAGATGAATCAGGGATGGTGGGGAGGCCCCAACGTTTGTGCAGCCAGCCACCACATCCCAGACCGCCCACTCTGTTGTGCTAAGGCCCTCATAGCAACGTGGTGAGGGGTGTTTTGAAAGATTTGCACGTTTCCTACAATTTTATTTATTTACAAGTGAATTTTGGCCCGTTGAATAATGGGCGCTAGTAACGGCGCTCCTGGCCCCCCGCCGCCATTCCCCCTCCCTCCGCTGTCCGCCCACCCCCACCTTTAAGGGCCAAATCGGCCCAGGCACTTGCCCCCGCCAGGCTGGGGAGACGGAGGCCGGGACCGGGGGTGGAACGGAGGCCATGTAACTTTTTTAAAAAATGCTCCCGCGGCCGACGCCGCCGACCGCCCACCCTCCCTGCCAGCTGCCGAGTCCCCCTTACCCTGGCCGACTGCTGACGGCCGAAGACAGCCCTTAATTTAAGAGGCAGAGAGGAGCTCGCAAGCAGAGCTCCTCACTGTGCAAAGCCTCTTACCGAACTGCCGCTTTGGGCGCAAGGGACGCAAGCACCCAAAGCGGCAGTTCGGCAAGAGGCTTTGCACAGAGAGGAGCTCTGCTTGCGAGCTCCTCTCTGCCTCTTAAATTAAGGGCTGTCTTCGGCCGTCAGCAGTCGGCCAGGGTAAGGGGGACTCGGCAGCTGGCAGGGAGGGTGGGCGGTCAGCGGCGGCGGCCGCGGGAGCATTTTTTTAAAAAGTTACATGGCCTCCGCTCCCCCTCGGCCTCTGTCTATTTTGGCCGAGGCGGCGGCTCTGCCGCCGCCTCAGTCACTTTCCCCCGCCGCCGCTTCTCCGGCTTCTTCGGGGCGGCCGCTTCTGGCCACCCAAGATGGCTGCCGGGTGCCGGCGATCGTGTCTCCCTTGCCCTGTTCTGGGCATGCGCTTCGCGCATGCCCAGAACAGGGCAGGGAGGCACAGACACACGCTTGGTGTCCGTCCACGGACGGACACCAAGCATTTTATTAGAGAAGATTGTATCTCACAGATTCCTAAGCTGCCTTTCTGTGGTTTGCAAAGAAAACAATTTAAAATAATTTAAAACAATTTAAATTGTTTGCAAAGAAAACAATTTAAAATACAGCAATTTAAAATAATCCCAATAAAATCCCAAATCAGCAGCAACAACAAACAGCAGCAGCAAAGTAACCATAGCAGGGGTTCTCAACCTTAGGTCCCCAAACAAGGGTGCAGAGGGAAAGCATCAGAAGCAACTCCTCTCTTAATTTTGGGACAGGTGTAGAAAAACACTTTGTGGGGAGGATAGAGATTTTTAGGTTTGGCAAAGGGAGTTCAGTAAAATGAAGGGGGGAGGTCTCCTCAAATGCCTAAGGGGGGATCTGCACCCTTACCCCCAGATTTTGTTGGACTACAAGTCTCATCATCCCCAGCCACAAGAGCCCAATGGTCAACAATATAATATCACAAATAAAATAAGATAAAACAAAAGGCCATAGCAGTTGGGAATGGTGGGGATTTTAGGCCAACAGAATCTGGAGATCTAAGGTTGAGAACCCCTCAACCATAGTAGCGAGCAGCCACACACACCAACTGAGAAAGGTTTCACCTGCTTGAAGAATGCCAGGAACGTCAAATGCTTCGAAAGGGTACTTCAAAGTTCTGAAACAGCAACCGGGAACTCCCCTGCTTCTTGTGGAGACCAACCTGGCCTCCGAATATGAAGCAAGGAGGTTCACTTCTAGTTGGAACAGGCACTCTCTGTTCTGTGCATGGGGTCTGTATCCCGCCTGTGGCAACATAGGCCCAGATTTTGCACCTCAGTTCCGTCGGCAGTCAGATTCCCGCCTCGGGTGCTGCTTTGTTTGTTTTTGCAAGAAAGGGTCTTGAAAAATAAATGAATGGATGTTCCGACTTCCTATCTCCAGAGATAGTTGACACCATTGCCTTTGATTTATGAAGCTGTGCATTCCTAATTAAATATTAATGGAGTAATGGTTGCCCTCAAGGCCCACTTATTAAGCTGAACTCTGGTCAACCAATTAGGGCAAGAAAATCTGAAGCAATCTATTGTGTCAACCTCTAGGTTGTGTGTTTCTTTGGTTTGCTGATCACCTAATATAAAGCAGAAGGTGAAAGTCAAGAGGATAGCAGTCGTATACTTAATACAAAGGTATCCCAAGGAGAGCACACATTTTATTTTTTACATTTATATCCCACTCTTTCCCCAAGGTGACCAGGAAGGCATACTTGGTTATTTTTATTTGCACAACAACGCTGTGACGTAGGTTAGGCTGAGAGTTGAGTGACTGGCCCAGAATCACCCAGTGAATTTCCTGGCTGAATGGGGATTTGAACTCAGGTCTCCCCAGTCCTAGTCCAACATTCTAACCACTACACTACACTGGCTCATTTTAAATGGTGAAGTTTTAAATGGTGATGTTTGTTTATTTGTTTTATGTACAATCCTGAGGACTAGAAACATATTAAAATAGATCTGAGGGTATTGTCTCAAAAGCCTGAAGAAATTTGACTTGAGTATTTAGACTGAGTTTTGGTGTGCAGCTGAGTTATTTTTCCCACCTGAACCCAAATCCTATTTTTCCCCCCAGTAGATGTAAATGTTTTACTAGGTCAACAGTGGCTTCTTCCTAGAAATGTTTGATGTGCATTGTGTGAAATGTTCATACACTGGGGGAAAGAAAACAACAACTGATCAAAACTTGGGAACACCTTGAAGCAATATCATGGTGATTACTACATCACTGTGTGTCCTAAAATAAGGCCTGTTTGCCAACCCATTCAGTTCATGGCAGCCTTAGAAAAAAGATTAGGCCTCCTTGATAATTCCAGTGGGACAATCCCTCCCCAGCCCTCACAATTAATGCCCCCCCCGAGTGTCCCTTTATTATGTGGCATTATATGAACCGGCAATCGGAGTCTACACATATTCCAAATACTTGTTTAAACTAGTTTTTTGCGTGTATAAGAGTTACCATTTGGATGAACATCCTACCCATGCAATAAAGGGACACGCTGAGAGGGCATCGTGACATCACGGAAAATGTCAAGATGGGCATACATTTGGTACGCCCCTCTTTTAATTGTGCAGACCAGGGAGATATTGTGTGAACCAGCCCAATTGTGCCCATCTATTAAGGAATATGGAGAGGCCAAGGCTCAGCTGTAGAGCACATGATCTGCATGGCGATGGTCCCAGCTTCAGTCCCCAGGAGTGCCAGTTAAAAATGATCTCAGCTAGAGGGATGGCATCTCCAGGAGAGGCACTGCCGGATAGAGCACACAATCCTAGGCTGAACGGACAGGTGGTCTGAATCATCAGTATTATAAGATAGCTTCATGTGTGACATGCAGCTTTTGCACATCATCTTGGATGGAACTAGCACAGGCATGCGGCAAGCTGTATCTTGCGTAGCTTAACAGATGTAGTCAGCTTGCCTCAGGCTGACACAGATGGAAGTCAAAGTTATCTAGTCTTTTGCCAAGGTTGCCCGAGGCTCCTGAGTAGTTTAACTTCCACGTTGTACATTTTATGGTTGTCACCTTTTAACCTGGCGAATCGTGGACCTTCCAGCCATTCACCACACCTGTACTGCAAGACAAGCCAATCATCAAGGAGTTCATGCCCTCTTTTCACCAGTGCGGTACACACAGGGACTCCAGGAAAACACCAATTCAAACGTTGCTACAATGTTTTCATCCTAAGAAAATATGTCATTTACCTTTTATTTAAAAATTAGGTCAAACTTTGCTGTACCAAGGGAAATGTCTAGGGCTGTGATGTTTAGTCAGACCAGAGAACTGCTCTTGTGGTAGCAAGGATGACTTGTCCCCTTAGTTGAGCAGGGTTTGCCCTGATTGCATAAGAATGGGAGACTAGAAGTGTGAGCACTGTAAGATATTCCCCTCAGGGGATGGAGCCGCTCTGGGAAGAGCAGAAGGTTCCAAGTTCCCTCCGTGGCTTCTCCAAGATAGGTCTGAGAGAGTTTCCTGCCTGCCACCTTGGAGAAGCTGCTGCCAGTCTGTGAAGACAATACTGAGCTAGATAGACCAATGGTTAGACTCAGTACATGACAGCTTCCTATGTTCCTAACTGGTTAGATCAGGGGTGTAGCAAAGTTGGAGAGGGCCTTGTGACACAGCCCTCCCACATGGCCATCACCCCACCTTGGCCAGACAATGGTGGTGGGTGGTGCCCACTTGTTAGGACAGTATTTTTGGCCACCTCAATGGTCACACTTGGCCCTAACTCCACATTGGCCACTCTCCAGTCACGCCGACATGGCCTAAGGATGTCACTGAGTCGGTGTGCCCACTCGGTGAGGTAGGGCTGCCCCGATGCCAGTGAGAAGCTGAAAGGGGCCACATTTTCTTGCTGGCATTTGGGCAGCTCTGCCTCACTGAGCTGGTGCAGTATCCAGTGCAGGGGTGCAAGAAGCCCCTCCCAGGGAGGGGGTGGCTGGGGAGGCAGCAGGTGGCCTCTGAATACTTGCTGCAGGGGGGCAGCGGAAGAAGAAGGGGCCTGCCTTCATCTCCTGCTTGTGGGCTTCCCAGGGGCATCTGATGGGCCACTGTGGGAAACACGATGCAGGGCTAGATGGGCCTTGGACCTGATCCAGTAAGACTGTTTTTTATGTTCTGACATGTGCACACATAATCTAAGGCTAAAGAAAGTATGCTTTTTCAGAACTATATTTCTGATTTTTGTGAGTTAGCCAATCTGTTAAAACACATACAGTCTGAACCAGGCACTCAGAGTTCACATCCTTAATTACACCCGCTCTCCGTACACCTCTCTGTGCAAAATTATGTGACAATGTCATAATTCTGGACAAGTGCACTTTGAATCAGATAAGTAAATAGCAGCAGACAGGACGTTCATGTGGATCAGTGAGCAAATTGGCTTGGAACCCCCCCCCCCCAATAGACCAGAATACTATGCTTTGGACCCATCACACAGAGAAGGTTTTGTGATAACATATGGATTAGCTCAGTCTTCCCAACTGTGCAAAAACAAAAGGCAATCGGTGATGCATGGAGAAAACTATCCTTAAAAGAGAATCGTCAACAAAGAAACAGGACAGCATGAAAAGACAGCATACAGCCCGCTGTTGCATCCATAAAGTCATTCTGTCTGTAGCTCTGGTGCACACCGCGAGAAAACATACAATAGGCATACTCGGGGGTTATCCATTAACTCTGACATCTTAGCAATGCTACATTTCACGTGGGGAAATCTAGGGAGATGGGCAAGAAAATAATGTGGAATTCAGGTTTCTAGAACATAGGGGGATTTGTGCTGGCCTTGACAATTTTGTATTTAAAAATCTTCTTGGCTGCTAATGTGATGCTGACTTACTTAGTGAGTCAAACCACTGGCCCACTATTGTCTTCTGTGATTGTTAATTGCTTAGCAAGTGGTCTTTCCCAATCTTACCATCTACAGTTGTTTACTTGAAGATTGCCAGTGGTTCATCCAGGAGACCTTCTGCAATGCAAAACAAGTGCTCTACCAATGAGCTATAATGCTTCCCCACTCATGATCTGTTGGCACCCAGTGTGAGGAAAGGGGAATTTGAACCTACAACCTGAAGAACACGCAGTGCAGGAATTAGCACTAGGAACAATACTACTGTTGTTCCTTTTATGTACACCTAAGCCCCATGTGCACAACCAAGATTTAAAAAAAAAAAAAGTGGCAGAAGTGTAAAATGTTTTAAAATTTGAATTGTTGTCATGTTTTAACTTCTACTATATCATTTAGTTTGTTTTAACTACTGTTTTCTGTTTAACTAAAAGTTTTCTGTTGTCATTTATTTTAACTAATGTTTTAACTTTTTGTTTGTTTTCTTGTTGTAAACCACCCAGAGAAGTGAGTTTTGGGCAGTATAGAAATATGTAAAATCAGGGGTTCTCAACCTTGGGTCCCCAGATGTTTTGGACTTCAACTCCCATAATCCCCAGCCCCAATGGCCTTTGGCTGGGGATTATGGGAGCTGAAGTCCATCAACATCTGGGGACCCAAGGTTGAGAACCCCTGTGTTAAATACATATATACATACATACTCTGGCTTGAGGAAGAAGTTGTCTGGGCTAGCTTCTGTTTATGTTTATTTTGGAATTTTTACAATTTATAATACTTGCTGGGAGACTCTGGGCCAGTCACTTCTCTCTCATCCTAGCCTACTTCACAGGGTTGTTGTGAGGAGAAACTTAAGTATGTAGTACACTGCTCTGGGCTCTTTGGAGGAAAAGCGGGATATAAAATGTAAATAAAATAAAATAAAATAAAATAAAACAAATAGTTATCAAACAAGCAAGAGCAGTCACTGTCACCACTGCTTATACCAAGTGATGTATGTTAGCATAATGTTTTGCATTTTTGTACGACATTTTGCTATGGTTTTAATAAAGTGGATTTAAAGTGGTTTGGTCCAGTGTGTGTTTATTTAGATTTATCTGTGTAATTCAAGACAGGAATCTAACGTGGCAAAAAGCCATCCTTAGATTAGGGGTTAATATATTTTTAATCTGTGAAGAGATCTTATCCATAATTAACATATCCTGAATCCTAATGAACTAGTCCTTGATAGATGGAGGTTTTTTTTCCTTTTCCAACCTTGAGTTATTTCAGATTTAGCTGCCATTAAGAGAATGTGCAAAGCTTCTGTTTATTTTATTTGTTTAGCACATTTCTGCCAAGTACTCAAAGCAGTTTACAATTTAAAACACTAAAAAATAATCACTTAAGAAGACATAAGACAAAACAATAAAAGAGCAAAATTGTCTCAGGCCGCTGGTCATTTGTTGAAGAGCTGATGGCATGAGCTTCTTGGCTTGACTCTTCTTCTGCCTTTCTCTCAGGGCGCACAGGTCCTTCAGTAACTCCCGGAAAGGTGTGGAAGAGGCTGTCCCAACTGAATTCACTCAGGCCGGCTGGAAATGAAATTTTGCCAAAGTGACTTTTGAAGAGAACTGAAGGGTACATTCCAAGGGAAAACTGGACATCAAAGAGAATGGCAAGATGCATTTCTGAGAGAAAACATATGGTTTCTCCATACCCCAGAGGCCCCCTCAGGGCACACAATTTTTTAAATAGATCCTGGGTAGGTGAGTGGTGAGTATCTCATGTTGACTCTTCAGGCCCTTGTTGCTCTCTCTAGGAGCTGGCCTGACCTGGCCTTCACCTTTCCTATGCAGCTGAAGTCAAGGTGAAGCATGTGAGAAGCAAGGCGAAGACGATCTGTAGCAACAAGAGCAGGTCTCATGATGATGATGATGATCAACAAAAAGTTCTCCAAGCAGTTTATATTAGGGATGTGCATGAACAGTTTGTGCATTCCCTGGGGGTGGGGGGTGTACCTTAAAAAGAGTAGGTATGGAGCTCCTTACCTGCTTACCCTCACACTGCCCCTTCCCCCTCCTGGGGCTAGGTTTTTCAAGAGATGTATGGGGCTGCAGCGCTTCTTCCTGCAGCCCCAACCGGCATCAGCAAGCACATGGCTGGGGCGCACACACGCTGGCCATTTGCGTGATCAGCATCTTTACTGGCGAGCAGGTAAGGAGCTCCTTACCTGCTCTTCTAAAGGCACCCTCCCTCCAGTCAAGCCAGTTCGAATGCCAGCATTCGAGCCGGTTCGTTGCTTCCTTTTGGAAGTGCCAAACTGGCTCGTGCTCATCCCCAGTTTACATTGCAAGAAGCATTAGAAAATTGTTCCCTGCCCCAACATCTAAAAAAGAAAACACAAGGGAGATATTAGCAACTGCCAACAGAGAGACATTATGCTGGGCTGAATAACAACAGTTGCTCTCTCTGTTGCTAAATATTAAAGGTGCCATCACTTTAAAGTGCCTCTTTGTACCATAAGCACAGGATTGCTTGGACCAGCAAGCAAAACTGATACAGCTGCTTTTAAATGGGTTTGGCAATATGGAGTTGGCCAATGGTGCCAGGAAGCTCACTTGGCTGGTCTCCATGGGGTCCCCTCTTTTGGCCAGAGCTGTGAATCCCAGCTTGGCATCCCACCAATCATCAGCTGCAGACCTGCTGTGGGTTCGAGTTGTAAAAGAGCCTCATCCAAAAGGCTGTGTAGTGAATACTGTGTGCATAGCGAGACAGGTATTCACAAGTTATGTTGAACAGACAGGGGCAGCTGTACCCTTTCCATCTTTTCCCTACATTTGAGAGACCTGTACAAAGGTTCACTTTTAAAATGAATGCGGGCACAGCCATTTGCACAAAAACATGTGGGTGTGCAGATATCTGAATGTGGGTACCGCATAATGAGGTTGTTCTCATAACCAGCCCTACCTGGGTAAGACACTGCTAGCCCAGGTAGGGCTGGTTGTGAGAAGCACTGGGATCGCTCCCAGTCCCAGTGCTCCTCCCCTGGGTAGCCCAGCTTTCGTACCTGGGCTAAAAGTGAGGTAGGAGGACACGCACATGCCTCCAGTCTCCTGGGCTGCAAGCAGCCATTGCTTACATAGAGCTGGGGGGTGGGAGAGTGTGGCCTGGCAGTGAGAACTTCCCCAATGCATCATGCTGCTTGCATGGTGCATTGTGGGAATTCAGGAGGCCCGGTTCACTTTCCCCTGCTCCTGATTGCCACTGCACTGCTCATCTGGGAGTGTGGGTGGTGGAGCCCGGAGAAGCTCACAATCGTGTGGGAGAAGACAGGTAGGTTCCCCAGCCCTCCCAAGCACCAATGGTCATGTGAACGACCTTAATGTCTGTGATGGGGGCAGATGGTCCCCCCTGCCCCCATGCTGTGATCCTGATCTGTAGGGGGCCTGATCCAGATGCTATTTACTGAATACACAAACAAGCATACTAGCTCCAATCATGTGCTTAGCAATATTCTGTTGGGGAGACTTAGAACCACAAAGGGCAATTATTTTTATAATAATCTGACTCTTCTGCAGATTATCATGTCACAGCTGAATGTGTTTCTAGTGACTGCACAGGAGAATCAAGAAGTGTGAAAACATAACATAAGGTGATGTCAACATTTTATGTTTAAAATTTCAACTCCTGCTAACTTGGCAAAGAGGCACCTCTTAACTTGGTGATTCTCTGTATTTAGCAGGGGGAGAGTAACTGGCCCTATCCTACCCCAGCACAGTACCTCCAGTGACTGCTGCTGGTGTCTATCTTATGTTTCTTTTAGATTGTGAGCCCTTTGGGGACAGGGATCCATCTTATTTATTTATTATTTCTCTGTGTAAACTGCCCTGAGCCATTTTTGGGAGGGCGGTATAGAAATTGAATTAAGAAGAAGAAGAAGAAGAAGAAGAAGAAGAAGAAGAAGAAGAAGAAGAAGAAGAAGAAGAAGAAGAAGAAGAAGAAGAAGAAGGATGATGATGATGATGAGGTGGTTTAATATCCTGAGTGGCTGCCTATAAAACCTACATCAACCTGATGATAATCAACTGTCTAGAAAATAACCTAAATTTGTCTAAATATCTTTTTTTCCAGATTATTTTAGACCATGTACTATTTCATAAGAAAATCCTCAACATGTTTCTGCTGTCATTGAGGGCTGGGTCACACATGCATATTCACCACTTGATGACTGCAGCATGAAGTAATAACTTGCATGTGTGGATGTTAACTTCAGCAATTTAAATGGGATCACGTGGAAATTCCAAGCTCTCACAACCCACTCTGCAGGAGCATGTGGGGCTTGCCAAGCACAGTTAACTATTTGCCCACAATTGGTCTGGTCATGGAAACGTGGCTTAAAACAAAATAAATCCGTATCCACAAACAGTAGCAACTTGACAGAATTAATACCTAACCAGCTAACCCATAAGCCATCCAGAAGCAACCTTCTTCTGAAGACAAGTAAGAATATGGAACTTTGCTTCAGGACCATCTCTGGAAAGATCCTACACTTTCTTAGGGCCTTCAGGAGCATGTGACTAAGGCAGGACCCAATAAGGAGTGACAGTCTATAATAACAAGGATTTAATAATAATTTATTAATAACAACTATTTATTAATAATTGGACGATAAGGAAAACTATGGAGGCATCAACAATCACTGCTTCCATTCAAATCCTTTCCTCAGGAATGACAAGAATCATGCACTCAGATCCAAGCAAAAACAAGAATAAATCCCGATGGGTCTAGCTAAACTGGTCCCTATCCTTCTTACTTACTTCCAGGTAAGGAACTTCCAGTTGATTCCCAGCCCAAGACCGTTAGTCTCCCTTTTCCTTACAGTAGTTGCTGATCAGACTTCACTCCAAGGCCTCCGGGGGAGAACTGAACTCTCACACACCCTTATCTACTTCTCTGTAGGCTGTTGTCCAGTAAACCCTACCCCTCACTCTGGATTGGGTCACAGGAATTTGATTCTCCCAGGCTTTCTTCCTTATTTGGAGAGGCCCACCTTTCAAGTAGTTACTCTAATTAAGACCTTGTCCTCCCTCAAGCCTGACTATCATTATTCATCCATCCATCCAATTTATATACTGCCCTTCCTAAAGTGGCTCAGGGTGGTTTATATTAAAATAAAAAATGGGCAATTAAATAATTAATTTTTTAAAAAAAATTTAAACCAGATTCAAATTAGAATTAACACTAGATATCATTAAAAGCCAGGCTAAAAAAATGGGTCTTTAAGGCTCTCTTGAAGGCACTCAATGAAAGTAATCCTCTTATGTCCATGGGAAGCTTGTTCCACAACCTAGGGGTGACAACTGAGAAAGCCTGATCCCAGGTCACCACCAGATAAACTGGTGGCACCTGAAAACAGACCCCTCTTGATGATCTCAATGAGTGGTGGGGATCTTGTAGAGAAAGGCGCTCTCTCAGGTATCCTGGACCTAAACCATTCAGGGTTTTAAAGTTAATAACCAGCACTTTGTACTTTGCCCGGAAACATATTGTCAGCCAGTGCAACTGTTTAAGAACAGGCATAATGTGGTCTCTTCAGGATATCCCAGAGACCAATCTGGCTGCCACATTTTGAACTGTCCGTGAAGACAATACTGAGTTAGATGGACCAATGATCTGACTCAGTAAAAGGAAGCTTCCGATGTTTCTAACCATGAAACTGCTTAATCCCTTGCCCTACGGCCATTCTCCTGATCAAAACTGCCCCCGTCCCACTGCTGCTTTCCCGCTCGTATCTGTAGTGTTGTGTAAGTGTATCCGGTGCTCTTGCTTTCTCTTATTTTGCAACAGGGATGTATATTGCCACCAGTAACTGGGGGGGGAAAAACCTCATATAATTATGAACCGGGAATGTAAATCCAACACTATTTTGTTGATATTGGACACTGCTGGTGTTAGATCTTGAAAGGCTGCAGATAAATAAATGTTAAAGCATGTATGAAATGACTGCCATTTCCTTCTGCAACTGCATGATTGTTTTATGAAGCATGGTAATCAAACTCACCCCATTTCCAATTATTTTATTTGCATTTGCCAGCAAATAAAGCAGATGCAAATATCTGCCACCCTTGAGAGCATAGAATTAAGCCATATTCATCCATCTTTACACCATCCACTCCCCAGAGATGAGAATGTTCTCTGATTCTGCCGTGTATTATATATGAAACACTCTGTGTCAAAAGAAGTAAATTGGAGGAGGTGTTCAGAAATATTTATGGCTTTGGTGGAGATAAAGAAAAGTAACTTTCATGAACATATAGGAAAATAATATTGTCCTCTTTATACTAGAGATCTTGCTCATATCTATCATGAATTGGAAGCTTGGGCACTGAAATGGAGAACTTGTGTTATTTTTTTGATTTTGCTATTAAGGGTCTGCAGTGTTTATTTCTTCCAACACTTCACAGATGGAAATTGGGACTTGCTTCTAACACCCCAGTTTTCATAGCAGGAATCATGACCCGTGCCCCTGAAACATTATACATTGCTAAAGGCTCTGCTTTGCATGCTATATTCATCTACTCTGAAACAGCCAATCGCTCACTAAATTAAAAGCCAGAAGCGTGTTTGTTCTTGTTGAAAATATACTTTAAAAATTGTCCTGAAACAGGTTATACGCAGGTCAGACTATACTTCAGCAGCTGCAGTGTGTATGAAACGGCTCACTGTGCACTACATGGTTCCATAGCAAGTCTGGCTTCAGGAAAAGGCAGCCGTACCTTGGAGCAGACTGAAGCAGGCAGGATGAATGATCAGGCAGTAAATTGCGGGCCAGTTCTCAGGGGCATCACGGTAGCCCGTGCAGCAACCCTGTCCTACTCCATTCCATCCCACAGACAAGAGCCCCATGATGTCTGGAAGGCAAGACAACTTGGACACTGACCCTGAAGAAACCTCATCAGAGGAGGAGGAAGAGCCCACACAGCCTGGATCCTAAGGACCAGTCCTCTGCTTCCTCTGGTCTAGTGCCAGACACTGCCCCAGAAGAGCCTACTAGCAACTTTAACTAATGATGCTAACAGAGCATCTCAAAGATGCTAAAGTAGAACAGTGATCTACCAGGGCAGCTACCAGAAAACAGGGTCGCGTCTAACGCTGGTTGATAGGTGCCGTGCTCGCCCGCAATCCTGTGCAAACCTGGGCACAGACAGGCCCCTCATAGCAAACCTGGGTACAGGCCCCTCAAATGCATGGCCCCTCAAGGACACACACAGAGACCAGGGCCACGCTGCTGCCACGCCAGATGCTGGGCGGTGCACTGTCGCCCCGTGAAGGGTTGCGCGGCAGCTTGCAAGTGCTGCCTAAATGCTGGTAAGCACCACACCCATGCCCCGCCCTGGTGGTGGCCTCACTGGCTGCTACTGATATACAGGTACATATTCACATGTTAGGCTGGGCTGAACACAGGTGCAGCTGTGCTGTGCACTTCCCGTCTGTACCATGCATTTGAGGGGCCTCTACCCAGGTTTGCTTTAAAAATGAACACAGGTATAGTCATTCACAAAAGAACATGTATGTGTGTACAGGTATCTAAATGCAGGTACAACATAATGTCTGAATAGGCTTGTGTCTAGGCCACTTTCACCACACTTAACATACAATATGCCATGATTATTGACCACAAAAATGGCTCCAGCTGTCTAGAACAGCTGGTTTATCTAGGGTGGCATTGTCTTACAGTGCCATCTTGAAGACTTTTCCCTAGCCAATGAGACAAAAAAGGCTAATGGGAAGTGTGTGTGTCTGTGCATGCACAGATTATGTTTTCCTTTCCTGCAACTGCCTTCTAGATAGTCAGGCGTGCTCTTCTCTGGTTTATACATGCATTCAAGAATACCCATTGCTGGCAACTCTGGGAGCTCTTGGTTGACTTCTTACTATGCCCGTAGGTAGGTCAACATGGTTACTTCCCACACTAGTGTGATCAATCACCATTCCTCCAAGGGCTGGTAGCACTGGCATGGGAAGAATCTGTGGTCTCTCCATATTAAATGTTCCTGGATCAGTATGGGAGAGGACAATATGGAAACTGTGACCACAGTGTTCAGGTTCCATTGTGTACTGCCTCTTTAAGAGACAAGTCTTGAAGGTCTCAGGAAGAGAAGGCCATGTGAAAGAACTGGGCAATCAGTTTCAGTTTTGTGGCAGAAGAGTATGTGAGGAGTTTGGTCTGTATGATATCCTCAGCGGGCTGAACAACTCTAGGCCTAGAAGGCCTAGAAACTAGAAACAGATATGTTGTGCTTCCCCCCCACCCCCCATCAACTCCCACTCCCCCAAACCAATTTATTCATTTGGCTTTTGAATTGTTAGAGGCACAGCAGTCAAGTTATTAGAAGAGGTCTATATGTTGCTAGTCCTTCATATCCAATATTAAGAAAAAGTTAAATATATGGCTTAGGTGTGCTTTAGCATATGAAAGATACTGTCTTACAGTATCTCTTATGTATCTTCAAAAAAATCCCAGATAATTTTTAAGATTGCTATTAACAACAAGCATAACTTAGTTAATTTATCTATATTTCACAAGCAGGAGGTACAATTTATATCAGCATTTGGAGATATTTTGACCTTCAGGTAAAAGTGTCTGACAAGCAGTTCTAGTACTTGGACATTACTGTACACACACACACACACACACACACACACAGCTTACTCTGGTCTGGTCTTTGCATTTGCATGTTTTTTTCAGAAGCAAGTCCCTCTGAATTTAATGCAACTTACCCCTTAATAAGGTGCATAGGATTGCTGCAGGTTATTGAATCATACTTCCTTCCAGTCCTTTGAGTCTCTGATTAGAGAACAATTTTCTTTTTCACAGTTATTAGTAAGGTTATGTGGATTCTGCTTCTGTCCCTATTCTCTCTCAAATAAAATAGTGCTCAGTCCTGCATTAATCTTAGAAAAAAACCCAAAACTTCCCATTTCATCAAAGAATCTGTTATATGTGAGTTTTTGTAACAGCCCTCCGTTTATGTTTATTTATATATCCCTGGCTGCAAGCCTATGCATGCTGACTTGCAAGTAAGGCTTATTGAACACAGTGGGTCTTACCTCCAAGTAAACAGTTGTAGGATCTTACTGCATGTGGACATTTCTAAAATGCAGACCACTGAGCTTAAAATCTAGGTTTTATAATGCTCAACAATATCTTACTGGTGTTCTCAAGTATATTTTGAAAGTCACCTTGTTGGAAGTCTAATCAATCTTTGTTGGTAACTGGCTGGGGAAAAATGATCACCAGTGTATTTCTGGCAGTTTCTTTTTCTTTTCTATTTGTCTCAGTGTGGGAGCCTCAAGTTAGTTCCAGGTTAAGATGATATATCAGCTGTAATTAACATTCAGCTTTGATATAGAGGCTTATGATGTTATTCATGTTTCTTTTCTTCCTGGAGTTTAAGAAATAAAATTGTGGGGAAATGTGCTTTTTAGCTGAGCAATCACGTAGAGTTAAAAGTACTCCAGATTCACAAGTGTGTGGGAGCCATAGCTCAGTGGTAGAGCATCTACTTAGCATGCAGAAAGCCCCATGTCCACTCCCTGGAATCTCCAGATAGGGCTTGGCTGAAACCTTGGAAAGAACATAAGAACAGCCCTGCTGGATCAGGCCCATGGCGCATCTAGTCCAGCATCCTGATTCACACAGTGGTCCATCAGATGCCACTGGGAGCCTACAGGCAGGAGTCAAGGGCATGCCGTCTCTCCTGCTGTTACTCCCCTGCAACTGGTATTCAGAGGCATCCTGCCTCTGAGGCTGGAGGTGGCCTATAGCCCCCCAACTAGTAGCCGTTGATAGACCTCTCCTCCATGAAGAGATCCAAACCCTTCTTAAAGCCATCCAGGCTGTTGGCTGTCACCACATCTTGTGGCAGAGAATTCTACAAGTTGATTATGCTTTGTGTGAAAAAGTACCTCCATTTGTTGGTCCTAAATTTCCTGGCAATCAATTTCATGGGATGACCCCTGGTTCTAGTGTAATGTGAGAGGGAGAAGAACTTCTCTCTATCCACTTTCTCTACACCATGCATCATTTTATAAACCTCTATCATGTCATCTTTTTTCTAAACTAAATAGCCCCAGATGTTGTAGTCTTGCCACATAGAGAAGGTGCTCTAGGCCCCTGATCATCTTGGTTGCCCTCTTCTGCACCCTTTCCAGTTCTACAATGTCCTTCTTTAGATATGGTGACCAGAATTGCATGGAGTACTCCAGGTGAGGCCGCACCATAGTTTTGTATAAGGGCATTATAATATTAGTTTTATTTTCAATCTCCTTCCTAATGAACCCTAGCATGGAATTGGCCTTTTTCACAACTGCCGCACATTGAATCGACGTTTTAAATGAGCTGTCCAAGATGACCCCAAGATCCCTCTCCTGGTCAGTCACCGAAAGCTCAGATCCCATCAGCGTATACCTGAGGTTGGGGTTTTTCGTCCCAATGTGCATCACTTTACACTTGCCAAAACTGAACCGCATTTGCCATTTTGTTGCCCACTCACCCAGTTTGGAGAGATCCTTTTGGAGTTCCTCACAATCTGTTTTGGATTTCACTACCCGAAAGAGTTTGGTATCATCTGCAAATTTGGCCACCTCACTGATTACCCCGCTTCTATATCATTTATGAAGAAATTAAAAAGCACTGGTCCCCGTACAGATCCCTGGGGGACCTTACTTCCCTCCATTGTGAAAACTCTCCATTTATCCCTACCCTCTGTTTCCTGTCCTTCAACCAGTTTGCAATCTACACATGTACTTGTCCCCTTATCCCATGACTGCTAAGTTTCCTCAAGAGTCTTTGATGAGGATATTTGTCAAAAGCTTTTTGGAAGTCCAGGTATACTATGTCAACTGATCACCTTGATCCACATACTTGTTGACACTCTCAAAGAACTCCAAAAGGTTTGTGAGGCAAGATTTACCTTTGCGGAAGCCATGCTAGTTCTCCCCCAGCAGGGCCTGTTCTTCTATGTACTTTATGATTTTATCCTTGAGGATGCTTTCTGTCAGTTTGCCTGGAACAGATGTTAAGCTAATCCGCCTGTAATTTCCTGGATCCCTTTTTGAAAATCAATGTTACATTTGCTACTTTCCAGTCCTCTGGTACATAGCCTGATTGCAGGGATAAGTTATATATTAGCAAGGAGGTTGGCAATTTCACATTTGAATTCTTTAAGGACTCTTGGATGGATGCCGTCTGGCCCTGGAGATTTGCTAGTCTTCAGGTTTTCCAAACAGTTTAGAACAGTAACTCTTGTCACTTCTATCTGACTCATTTCTTTAGTCTCTGTCCCTGAAAAGCCTGTTTCAAGAACAGGTATGTGCTCATTATCCTCTGCCGTGAAGACAGATGCAAATAACTCATTTAGCTTCTCTGCAACCTCCATATTCTTTTTAATAATCCCTTTTACTCCCTCATTGTCTAAAGGTCCAACTGCCTCCCTTGCAGGTTTTCTGCATATGATATATTTATAGAAGTTTTTGTTACCCCCCCCCCGCCTTGATGCTCTCTCTTTTCGCCTCCCTTATTGTCACCTTGCATTTCTTTTGCCAGAGTTTGTGTTCCTTTCTGTTCTCCTCATTTGGGCAGGCCTTCCAATTTTGGAAGGAAATCTTCTTCTCTATGGCTTCCTTGACTTTACCTGTTAGCCATGCTGGCATCCTCCTGGACTTAGTGATACTTTTACTCCTTTTTGGTATATTTTCTAACTGGGCTTCTAGTATTGTGGTTTTGAGTAAACTCCATGCATTTTGGAGTGAAGTGACTCTCCTGATTTTCCCTTTCAGCTTTCTTTTCACCATAGTCCTCATTTTGGAGAAGTTTCCTCTTCTGAAATTCAAAGTGTCTGTGTTAGACTTCCTTGCTGATTCTCTCCCCGCAGGTATGAAGAATTTGATCGCACTATGGTCACTGTTCTCTAAGGGGTCCATGACACTGATATCACGCACCAGGTCCTGTGTGCCACTCAGGATTAAGTCCAAGGTCGCCTTCTCTTTGGTTGGTTCCAATACCAACTGTTCTAGGGCACAGTCATTCAGCGTATCTAGAAATTTGACCTCTTTGTCATTATCTGACTGTGAACTTACCCAGTCTATTTGTGGGTTATTGAAGTCACCCTTATTACTGCCCTGCCTCTCCTTGACACCTGATTTCTTTCTGCAACTCCCAGTCACTGTTACTGTTTTGATCCAGAGACTATAGCACATCCCCAGCAGCACATTTCCTTTCAGTGAGGACTCCGGTCCTCCTAGGTTTTCTAAGGTTCCTAGGAAAGGTGCTGCCAGTCAGTGTTGACAATAGTGAAATAGGTGGACCAATGGTCTGACTCAGTATAAAGCAGCTTCTTGTGCCCCTGTGTTGAAACCATTGCAAGAATCAGGATATAAGTCATGTCTGTACCAAGTTTTTTTGCATCCTAGTGTGCCACTTAGTTTCTGTACATGGCAAACAAGTTGGAACTTCCCCGATACAATTCCAGGAGGACAAGTCCTTCAAGTTTCAAAGCAAGGAATTGATATTTTACTTTCCGCCCGAAGGTATTGCACCCTCTGTCCAAGAAAGCCAGGGTGGCAAAAATGGGTTTCCTACCAGTCTATTCTCACAAATGTTGAGTTGCTAAACAGAGGGACAGTAACTGGCCCACCTCTGAACTTTGAATTCAGGTCTTGCCAACCCAGGTCCAGCATTCATAACACAAATTAGCTCTCAAAATAATTTCATTCTAATCAAGGATTATTGTCATTTAATAGCCTGGTAATGTTGTTGGAAAATAGAAACTATGCCCAGTTTAACAGAGCTAATAAATTGATCGGGTTGGATTACCCGAATGAACAAAGGAGACTGTTTGCTCTTTTTACCTGCAAATATAAACAGAGGCACTGGCATATTTGCAAGCCCAGTGGGAAACTAGTCTTGCTATACTGCCTGCCATTTGCAGCCTTATTCTAACAGCTGTGCATTAGGTGGAGTATCACAGCTGGCCCTGAAATAGCTAAAATACCTTTAGGATGGCATCAAAGGGATTCCACCCTAGTCACTTTCTCACCTCTTCTCTGCCCATTTCTCAATTTTGATTGAATGAACCTTTGTTTTCTGTAAAGGCTTCTCTGCTGTTCATTAATATTTTGTATCATTTATTTTATATCATCCTCTTTGTAACCCCTGCTAATTGAGCAAAAAGGCATCTTTTAAAGTGGTGGTTCTTTTCTGTTAATTTATTTTCCATTTATGTATTCATTTTATATACTGCCTTTCATAAAACTCATCCTGAGGCAGTCAGCAGGGAGAGAGCAACTGTCCTTATCCCAGCACAGCAGTCCTCTGGTGGTTGTTGCTGGTGTGTGTCTATCTTATGTCACACTACACTTGATCTTAGCCAAAAGGCCAAGAATCTTTTTTAGATTGTGAGCCCTTTTAGGGAACCATCTTATTTCTTTTTCTGTGTAAACTGCTTTGATAACTTAAAAAACCCAAACAAACACGATATATAAACATTTGTAGTGTAGTAGTATCAGGCTGACCAACTGTGTTATCAACATGAAGACCTGTGACACATACAAGGGCTGTATGTGTGTATACTATGTGTGTGATTGATATCTATATAAAAACTGCCCTGGGCGGTTTACATATCTGTATGTAAACTGCCCTGAGCCTTTTGGAAGGGCGGTATAAATTTTTTAATAATAAATAAATTATATATATATATAGATAGAAAGAAAGATAGATAGATATCAAGGGCATAGCAAGATTGTAGTGGGCCCAGAGACAAGATTTTAAATGCCCCCACCCCACTGAAGCTCAGCTAATGAAGTAAAGAAATCTTAAATGAGGCTGAATAGTGGTAACAAAAAGCATAGTTATACACACACACACAATGTGTCACAATAGAACATCATCCTAAAGTATTTTTTTTAAGTTTTTGTAAATTGTGGACGATGCAAGTCATTGAATGGTACTAGAGAAAGAGATGCTGTTCTGGTAGCTCCAGGTCTTAACACTCACATCATTCTGGAGGATGAATACAACTGAAGGAACCCCAGCGTGCACGGCTGGGGAAGTCAGTCATGTGACTTGCCTCTGCGCACCCACCCACCCCAGGCAGTGGGCCCCCAGACAACTGTCTCCCCTTGCCTTATTATAGTTACGCCCCTGATACAGATAAGAGCGAGAGCGAGAGAGAGACACTGGGCAAAATGCATTCATGAAGGGAAGCTTTGTCCCACACATTAGATTTCTGAAAGAGAAACAAATAACACATTTCATTTCAATATTCCGATCTTCAACATAAATGGAAGTGATTGCAGAATCCAGCTTTTCCGGAAATGCAGAATTTCAGGACTTGACTGATTGGGCTGGTGAAGTGATTCGAGTGAGCAGTTGTGCCCTGCCCATTCCCTTCAGGACGATCATAGGGGGCGTGGCGCCAGAGACAGTGGTTAATAAAGAAATAAACAAACAAGCAAGAATAATCAACTTTATTTGCCCACTAGATAGGTAGCGCGCTCCTTTGTGCCACTCCCGTTACAGCGGGAGCGCTGTGGTAACTTGAAGCCAAGGCAGTTCTCACACTTCCAGACTGCTTTTCTTTTATTATCACATCAATGCGTTTAGAAGAGCATCAGTCTATACATATATTTAGGAGGATGAGCGCATGGCGTGGAAGAACACATCGTTATGTTTCTTTCAGAAATCTTAGCATGCGGGAACACAGATGGCCCCACCAAACGCATTTCGCCCCTTCCGTGCCTCCAGGGCCGTGGGGGGGGGGCGTGTTCAGCCCTGTCCCCAGGGGCCCCCCAGAGTGAGGGAGGTAATGAAGAAAATGGGGAGGGGTGGCGCTGGGGCCCCCTCAGGACCTGGGGTTCTTTGAACCCACCCACTCAAGTACAGCTGCCCCGCGTGCCTCCCGCCCCGCCATATATTGTGTTGCTGGTGCCGCCGCGGCGGAGCGCGGTCCTACGCAGAGTTTTAGACGTGACTGAGGTTAGCCTACCTGCGCGTGCAGTGCGAGCTTAGCTGAATTTGCACTTGGGCCGGAAGGAGGCTTATTGGCTGCTACTACCGGCAAGACTAACCTAAACCTCCCTTTGGCTGGTGGTCTCCCGCCCGCACCGCCCCCCTTGCAGATCGCGACATCTGTCACCCCCCACCCACCCCTCAGCTTGCGGGCGGGGCCAGGAGCCTCCAAAGCCTCTGATTCGCTCCGCCGAGGCTTTAAATGAGTCGGAGGGCAGCTGGGGCGAGGAGGCGGAGCTCCGTAGGCGCCTGTTGCTCGCCGCAGAGTCAAAAGCGAGAGCACGAGAAAATTGCCTTGCTCGGCCGCCTCTTCCCGCTGCAGCCGCAGCAGCGCCCTCGCGTTCAAGCTGCGTCGTCGGAGCGAGCTGCCTCCGCGAGCGCCTCTTGCTGCCGCGCACGGGCAGCGCGATCCCTCCGCGGTGAGGAGTTCCTCGAATCCCCGATGCCAACTTTTGCTCCGCTCCCTGCCCTTTCGCGCCGCAAAGCTGGCACCGGCGGCAGCTGAGGCATCGCAGGCGGTAGCGGCTCCCGGCTCCTCCTGGGTCCCGCCGAGATGACCCCAAGCAGCGCGTGGTTTCTGTGCGCACTCTGCAGCCTGGTTGCCTCGCCGAGCGCTTCGGAGCAACTTCAGCAGGGCATGTAAGTGAAGTGGGTGTCGGGGTGGCACATTAGCCCTGCAAGGCTGTGTGGTTTGTTTTCTTTTTTAGCTTTAGCTCGCGGATTTGGAAAGCTGATGGCTATTAAACGTTTGATATATTTATTTGATTATTATTATTATTATTATTATTATTATTATTATTATTATTATTAAATATAAAATAAGCTGGATAGCTATTATTACTGCTTGCATGCATACTTAACCCGTGGTGCGCTCGTGGCAACGGGTTTAGTCTAAAGGTGGAGTGTCTTCAATTCCCCTTCTACAACTATGAATATTTATAGACCTTAGCAGACGTGCTCAGAGGGGTTTACATAGAAAAATAAATACAGCAAGTTGGCTCCCTGACCCCAAAGGGCTCAGAGCACCAACAACAGCCACTGGAGGGATGATGCTGTGTTGGGGTTGGATAGGGACAGTTGTTCTCCCCCTGCTAAATATGAAGCACTTCTTTGTAAGGTAGCTCTTACTTCTGCTCAGTTACCTAGAGAAGATGCTTCATTCTTTCTCTGTATTTCTGAATGAGTATTCAGAATATATATGAGTACTACAGTACTCGTATACAGAGTGTATGAGTACTACAATTAAACCATGTAAAAACTAAGAAGGGAGAAATCGGGGTTTCTCAGGCTTACAGATTGATCTTGCAATGTCTACATGGGAATCAGTTCAGTATATGTCATCCCAGGTAAATGTACATAGGATTGCACTGGTTGGATGATGTCTGCTCCATCTTTTTAGTATGTAACTTTAGTAAGTGTGTCTGCCCTCAAATTTCTAAATCCAGTTACTTGGGAGCCTCATTGACTTTCCATGCTGCTCTGTACATGCCACAGTCTCTACATGGATGTTATTTCTGTGATGGAAACTGCATGTACCCTCTGTGCACGCATTTGTGTGTGAGAAAAGCATGTGACTATTTCAGGGTGTTCATTTGAATGTTTTTCACACAGGGCTTTCAGCATGCCTCTCCTCCAGAATGGAGGGTGTGCGTTCACATATCGACCAGATTTACCCTGAAGTCCCTGCGAGCTGTTGGGGAGCACTTCACACACAATTTGGGTTTTTCATTGTATGTTAGAGAGTAGCCTGATTTATATCCAAGGTTAAAAAAAATCCAGTTTTTGCGGCGTTGATTTTTGGTCAACTTCGAACTCGGGGTAAAGCCTTGCAGTAGACTGGTGATAAAGCCTGCTGTGTGAAAAACACCCTGGTAGGAAGCCTTGGATGGTTGCGACTGTCTACTTGAGAGACATGTAGCAAAGCATGTGTATGTTTGTGCCATGGGGTATGACTGTGTACAAGGGATGTTGATGGTATACACAGTTCTCCACATGGAGTGACACCTATGTAGGATGTTGTTCTTAGCTCTTGCATAGAGAGGGAAAATACAAATGCACAATCACATGTGAAATACAGTGCAAGTGACTTAATCTAGTGCAACTGCCCCTGCCGCCCACCGTCCAGGTGCTTTCAGTCTTCTGTGATTAGGTCAGGGAATCCCAAGCTTGGGGCTGGGAGTAATACCTCCAGGTGTTATTAGATAACAGCTTCCATCAGCCTCAGTCATAATGGCCAGAGGCCATGGTGTAGGACAAAAGCTATGTGTGAAAGATGCTTTGTGCCCACTAAACATCTTTAGAATCTCAGCATTACACTTTTTTCAGCTTAAGGTCCTCCCCCCACCCCGGGTGATTTCATTGACTATGAAATGAAATTCATTGAATGAAAGAATTTGTGAGTGCTAAGGACCCATTCACACATGACATCTCATTGTGGTTTAATTATCTTTTAATATGCCTCTGTTGCCTTCCTTGTATTCACATAGCCCAAGATCTAGTCTCCGTTCACTCCTCACACTTATATCCTACCAATACTCACAAAAATTCCATGTGATAGATTAGGCTATGACTATTAAATCTGTGTAATAGAATTTGTTATTAATGTGCTTGCAACAAAAGAACTATTCCCCAAACTGTACTTGGAAGTAACTTGCCTAGCGAGCAAGAGGTTGCCGGTTTGAATCGCTGGTATGTTTCCCACTTATATCTGGCAGCAGCGATATAGGAAGATGCTGAAAGGCATCATCTCCTACTGCGCGGGAGAAGGCAATGGTAAACCCCTCCTGTATTTGACCAAAGAAACCCACAAGGCTCTGTGATCGCCAGGAGTCAACACAGACTTGACAGCACAACTTTAGTTTACTGACCTGTAGTCATCCAGTGAGCTTCATACCGTAGCTAAGCAATGAAAATGTATGCCGACCCCACCCCCATTAAGCACTTTAGGAGTTCCCTTCCATTTTACTGAACTCCTCCCCAAATATGTTTCTCCTCTCCCCTGAAATTTAAGTGAGTTGTTGCTCTTCAAGCATTCCCTTTGTCTACGTCCCGGGAACTGAACCCAGATTTCCCCAGTCCAGCTTCAACACTGCAACGTCTACACTACTCTGGCTGTCCACTGCAGACTGAATATTCCTGAACTCCAGACCATGGCTTGAAGATCAGGAATTTTCTGCAGGCTTAGACACCATCTCCCTCTTTCTTCTTTCCATGGATTGCTGTAACCATAGTTTGTTATGCCACTATTAGCAATATGGCTAAATAGGATTGCCTGAAACCGTGGTTTGTAACGTGACTCTGAACCATGTTTTTGAAGCAGTCCTGGTTAGCTTTAACCATCATTAGTGCTCAAGTGGATGCAAAGTTTAGTTATTGTTAAAACAAGCTATGGAAGGGAGGGCCAGGTAGATTCTGTGCATGAGCCCACAGCATGTTCCCGAACTCCAAACTATGCTTTGGAGACTGGGAGTGTTACATCTGCATGGGGCCAAGTAGTAAAAGGATGAATTGCTCCTGGTCTTTTCAGCATGTGTTCTTAAATATAAATAATGGTGACTTGAATCTGCATTTGTGACGGAGTGCAGAATCAGGAAGGTGGTAATTATACTGGATTAATTAACCAGAGTCAAAGAGTGTGCCTTTGTTCATGCTGTGTGAAGTGCCTTGCCTGTTCTGGTGTGTTATGTAATGCGTGAGTGACATTGTCTCTAGCCTGTACTGTAGCCTACATCGGGGTCAGCCCTATGGCAAAAAGTTTAATTGGATTTCTTTCTTTGACAGCTGCTTTGTGCAATAGTTGCAGCCTTCAGGTTTCTAGGAGCTATTAAACAGAGAAGCGATTAGTGAGATGTATAATCGCTGGGGCGGGAAAGGGCAGCAAGGGAAAGAATGCTGGTGTCTGTTGCAGCAACACCTTTCATCTGCATTATTCAGGGAACTTAGTAGGGCAAGTTAACAGATTCAAAATGCTGGCTGTCAGTTGCCCATATGATGAGTCCAGGAGGTCTTACAGGCAGGGCTCCCTACCCCCCACCCCTGTGCCAATCCACTCCTGATTGGAGTGTGCCAGTCCATAGATTCATTGGATTTAACCCAACCTCCCTGTAGGCTATCAGGGACCAGGACAGACAGGGCTTTGTTTTTCTCCTAAGGTAGGCTGCGAATTCTGGCTTAGCCCGAGTTATGTCCAGGGTAAAAAAAATCCTCTATTTCCAGCAACTTCTGAAAAAAACACCTCTGGGGGCGAGGGCTTCTGCTTTCTCTGAAGGCGTTGCTGGAGGTGCTGATGGCTATGTGAACGGTCCATCTACCAAACCCTCGAGTTGAAATGCCTCAAATCTGCTTCGAAGCAGATTTGCTCTTCAGATGCCTCAAGGCATAGAGCCATGTGTGAAAAACCTGGCGAATCAATGCACTTTGTTGTTCTACATCATAATTCCTATTCGAGGATTTTTTTTTTTTAACATCAAAGCCTAGAGTGTTCCTTCAGGACTTGGTAACTATTTCAAATTTTCATGGGTGAACTGTTTTGTGTGAGGTGACAAAAGGTCTCCTCTTTAGGTCCTGCTGCCCTGAAGCTAAATTTGTTCTTTGACTGATTGAGACTCAAAGTTGGCTCACAGGTCAGCTATAGGTATGCTGCTTTTAATTCTCTTTTATTTTTGAAGAGAAGGGAAAAGAGAAGAAATGGGGGGGCATGGAAAAGTGAGGAGAAAGTAATCGGGGCAGAGGAGAGAGAGGCAGAATTGGAACAATGGAGATGTATAATAAACTTAAAATGGATGTTGGGTTGGATATGGGACTGTAGCTCTGTGTTAGAGCATCTGCTTTGCATGCAGAAGGTCCCAGGTTCAATCCCTGGCTTCTCCAGATAGGGCTGAGAGAGACTCCTGCCTATAATTTTGGGGAGCCATTGCCTGTCAGTGTAGTGTGAACTAGATGGACCAAAGATCTGAGTCTGTAAAAGGTTGAAGACTACTGCTTTACGGAACATAAGTGAGGCAACCGTTCCTGAGGGGTTCATGTGACTCACTGTGTGGTTACTGTTGCTAGCAGTTTTGTGTGCAGACTAACAAATGACAATTGCAGCTCGCATGTAATTAACACATGTGCGTTCACCTGAATGCCTTTTTCCTCAAGAGATGCTAAAAGGTGTATTTTGAGTTTCTCACATCTGGGTGGTTCTTTGACATGGATGCACATTAAGGTTTATTCCAATGTTAGTTTTCTCTCACTGTTGGGAATGCCACAACTTGGGCACATAAGAAGCTATGCCTCTAGGTGGCAAATGCTAATCTATGACAGAGAAACTGATAAATAACTGATATACATTTTTAAGACTACATTTATACAGATTTTCTGCAAAGCCTGAAGTATGCAGCCACATGGTTATTTCCAGTATGATGAACCATGTTAATGTTATCATACACTTCTTGTTTAGGAGAGTGTTATAAAAGAAAGTGCCATGTAGTGGAGTCCTGTGGTATGTCTGTTTTTATTTATTTGATGTATATACCGCCTTTCATAAATCTTATCTCAAGGAGGCAATTTACAAAATTTAATAAAATAAAATCACATTAAAATTTTAAAATCAATTAAGACCATAACACAAAAGCACCAAAAAACAGCAGTGATGAAAACAAAAACTGGCAACCCCTAAGAGGTAAAAGCTGGAAGAAATAAAAGTGTGTTCACTTTTTTAAAGAGCAGACACTAACGCCAAAGAATGGTCATCTACCAGGAGAGCATTCCAGAGCCTGGGGGCAACAACAGAGAAGGCCCTGTCCCATGTGCATGACAGCCGAGCCTCCCTCGATGTCGGCACATGGAGCAAAGACTAGTTTAGTCACTGCCGCATGACATTAGTGGGCAATAGCCTACAGCAGGAATGGCCAACTGGAGACTCCCCAGCTGTTGTTGGACTACAACTTGTATCATTCCCAACCACAGTAAATTGTGGTTGGGAATTATGGGAATTGCAGTCCAACAACAGCTGGGGAGTCTCCAGCTGGCCACCCCGACCTATGTTGAATGAAGATACAGGTGGACCTCATTATTGGGGGGAGGGGGGTTCCATTCCCATGCATAACAAAACAGCGCATAATGAGACCTGAAATAAATGGTAATCGTGTCTCTCTCTCTCTCTCTCTGTGGGTGGGTGGGTTTAGGTTCCTGGAGGTTAAAAATGGCAATAAAGCAGAAATAAGTGACTTAAGATACTTTGCCATGCTTTGCAGGTCTCCATCAGTGTTCCCTCTAACAGGGATTCCCAGATGTTGTTGACTACAGCTCCCATAATGCCCAAGCAAAAGCCACTGCAGCTAGGGATTCTGGGAGCTGTAGTCAAAATCATCTGGGAATCTGTTAGAGGGCACACTGGTCTCCATCCCCTCAGGGGAATATTGTACAGTAATCACATATGTAGTCTCCCATTCATAGGCAACCAGAACAGACCCTGCTTAGCAAAGGCGAGAAGTCATGCTTGCTGCCACAAGACCAGCTCTCCACAATACCACTGAGCTACAACACCATCCCCATGTCTTAGAACACATGCTTGGTTTTTGTGTCACATTGGCAAGGCCTGTTTGTCCTCCCTGGACACGAGAGTGCGATCTAGAACATGTGTGGCTACACAGGGGGAAGGAAGATACTAGTTGGAAAGCTGTCATTGTAGGATGTTCGTCCACTGTTGCTGATTTCCTCCTTTGAGGCACTCGGATAACCTCCTTGTGGTTTCCTGGAACAAAACTTGAGAACTCCTAAGAGCAATATCTAGCAGCAGACAGTGCTCACATGTAGTCACCCAGACAAACTCTGCTTAGCAAAGGGGACAATTCATGTTTGCTACTCCAAGACTCTTCCCTTACCTGCATGAGCTTCAGAAGTATTTTTGCTCTGATTCCCATCCAGGGATGGTTGTAATTTCCAGAGGAATCAATCCTGGGGTATCCTATCCACAGTTCCAAAATAAACCACGGTTTTGAAATTGGATGCAGGTTGTGCTTCATTTTGCTGCTTTGGATAGAATAAGTCGGGATCAGTTGGCTCAGATCCAGGCTTCTTTCTAACCACAAGCAGAAGCAATATGCTTCTAACTGGCATGCAGACAGGGAAGAGCTGAGACGGATTGACACATGAAGCAAAGGTTTAATTTTGGCTCTGCACTGTCTGAAATGGTCCACGGATCTGGAAAGGCTTGTTGAATCAGAGCCATGTTCACTGCCCATTTTGAGGTGAGCAGTGAGGGTTCAAAAGATTTCTCTCTTGAAAGGCTCTTCCAAATCTGATCTTGGGTACCTTCTGCTGAGGACTCCTCCCCTATACCTCCCATGTGGGACCTGGAGGCAGCTATACAACATGAAACCGAGTTCTTGGGCCACTTGGATCATGGTGGGTGGCAATTCTTGAGATATTTGGGTCCAAAACTATTTAGGGCTTTAAAGGTCAGTGCCCTCAGTTTGTCCTGAAGCTAATTAGTAGCCAGTAAAAGCTGATAGAGGATTGGTGTGGTATGTACCAATTAAGTAGTTTACCCAGTAAGCATTTGGACAGCTGCATTCTGGACCAATTGAAGGCATCACATTGTCTTCAAAGGTAGCCCCTTGTGAAGTACATGAGAATAATATTGGTTGGTCCAAGACATACCCATCCCTTGCAAGCTGCAACACTCTGCTCACATGTGAAGTAATTAAGCACATCTTTGTTACTAAAAGGTAGTATCAGATTTTGTTCAGCAGCCTGACTTTTCCACTTGCCTCCTAAACATGTTTTGGTTCAGTATAATGACCTTTATACGTTTTAAGAAGCTGAGTAAAAGCAGAGCATCAGAAGGGACTAGAAAAGATTCAGGCTGACATACTGTGCAACATTTTGTGCAATTTGCATGAGTTCCACAAACTCAGAATTTGTGCACACTGCATAGCACATGAGTAAATCCATTGGAAAATGAGCTTACTCTTGTATAATGCAACTTGTGTAAATTGCACAAATGCAGCATTACTAAGCCGTTGTACAGTGTGTTAGCCAGTAGCCACTGATTTTGCTGCTAGATCTGGCATTGCTCTGGTCTCTCTTTGCGCACCTTCCTTCCACTAGATGGTGCTTGTCCAGACACACTAATAGAAAACACAAAGAGGAATGGACCATAAAACTCCTTCAGATAATTATTTAGACTTGCAGAGGAAAGCTAGGGTAGGATTTAGTCCTAAAGATGCGGGTTTAAACTCAAGAAGATCTAAAATGAGTCTTTACTATAGTCACATAGACCTGAAGCACACTGTAGTCACATCAGCCATGAAGCGCACTGAGTGACCTGGCCCGGGCACACTGTCTCGGCCTAAACTTAGCTTACAGGGATGCTCTAAGGATCAAATAGGAGGAAACATGGGGGCAGTCCAAGACATTTTGCTGCCTGAGGCAAAGGAGAATATGATGACCTCCTCAGTCCCATCTACAGCTGAGTGCTCAGCATGAGCACTCACTGAAATACAATCCTCCCCATCTCTGACAATTCTTAAAAAGAATTTGAAAACCCACCTCTTCACCCAAGCTTTTTAAGCTTTTAAAATTTTTAGGTTTTAATCTGTGGTTGATTTTTAAATTGTGTTAAATTTAGTTTTACGTTTTTGTATACGTGTTAACTTGTTTTATGCTATTGTTAACTGCCTGGAGATGGCAGTTTGGGGCGGTGCACAAATTTGATAGGTAGAGAGAGAAATTATCAGGGTTTACTGCCAAGGCAGATAGGGTGGCATGCGGGCACTCTCAGGTTAGGCTACTAAACTAGCCAGTGGTGGCAGGGTATGTTCCCAGCCAGTGTTCCCTCTATTTTTCCCCTCTTCATCTGTGTGCAGAATGAGTTTTGTTCTGGGTGGCAGTATCAACACAGTGTGTGAGCACGTGCATTAAGAATGGGGCCTTCCTGATTCAACCTGAGCGGGAGCTAAAATTAACCGAGTGTGAATAAAAAAAACTGGTGTGCATGTGCACATGCACACGCCTTGGAGGGCACACTGTTCCCAACTGAAGGCAGGGTGGGGAAGAAGTGGTGTGCCCCAGCAAGGTGTGGAGGGGGGAATGAACAATGTGGCCCCAGCAGGCCAAGGAAAGGCAGTGGGTGGTGATATGGCACCCATGGTGGTGGAGGCCCAGCCCTTGCCACCCTCTGCAGCCTGCCCTGTGCCTGAGGCAACCACTTTGCAATGCCTCATGGAAGGTGGAGAGCAGTGTTTTCTCTCTCCCCTGCCCCTGTAAGCAGAATAAGTTTTCTTCTGGGTGGCAGTATAAAGGCAGTGTGTGTGTGTTCAGAGTGGGACCTTCCTGATTAAACCTGAGCAGGATCCAAAATCAACTGAGCAGATATTTTAAAAAGTGTGAGCGTGCACACAGGCCCATGACTTAGAGGTAACACTGGCGGAGAGTCCCACATATTAGGGATGTGCGCGGAGCCGGTTCAGAGGCCCTTTATGGGTCTCCGAACCGGTTCAAAGAACTGGCGGTTCTGCTGGTTCAATGGCAGGGGATGTCTAGCTTTAAGAGTAGGGGAGGGTGCACTCTTTCCCCCCACCAGCGTCCATTTTTTAAAAAGCCCATCGGGGCGGCAGCATACCTCCCTGCCACCCCGTTACCTCCATTGTCCGGATATGACCAGAAGTCTCTGACATGCCTGCGCATGCTGGGACATCAGACTTCTGGTCATATCCAGGCAATGGGGCAGCAGGGAAATACGCTGCCACCCTATGGGTTAAAAAAAACAACAACCAAAACAGATGCCAGCAGGGTAAAAGTGACAGGAGGGGTAAGTGCACCCTCCCCCACTTTTAAAACAGCACCCCTGCTGTGGTTCCATGCACATCCCTACCGCATATGCCAACCTAAGTTCCTTGGGCGAGTTAAAAGTATAACTTAAAAAAAAAAAAACACCAGATAAAGCTTCCCCAAGTTCTCACAGAGCCTCCTTTCCTATTCAGAAATCTAAGCCCTCCACTGATGTCCATGAATGCACAGGTGCTGCCCTCCTCCACTTCCACCTTGAGCATTCCTTTATCCCCCCCCCCCCCTTTGTCCTTCTGCTCCTCGGATTTAGAAAGCAGCCCTGTCCACTCAGCTGCTGCTTCTCCTTTGCAGCCTGTGTGTGTTCTGGGCTCAAGCAGCATCAACAGCTTTTTCCTCTGCTTCATCTTAGAGGAAGGTGGAATAGAGGAAAAAGCTGTTGATGCTGCTTGAATCCAGTGATTGATTGGTGACCTTGTATGCCCAGGTAGGTAGGTAGAGTAGAGATGCTATGCTGCAGGGACATTTAGAAGTTTGAAGGAATTCGTGAACATTAGTCATGTTAAAACTGTGCTAAGTTGTTCATGCAACATTTTTCTGCTCTGGGAAAATGGGGTGTGCATCACTATATTATTTGGAAGGTCTAGTTTATTGACTTTACAGAGATCAATAGCATTCAGACTGCCAGACTCGTCAGTTAACCTGATACAAACTGGAACACCTTCCCTTAGTGGGGGTGTCAAAAGATCCTTTGAGTTCAGATGTTGACAAAGGGCATCTAATATCTGCAGAGCTACCCACCAAATAGTTTGCTCATTTTTTCAGTGAATATTTATTAGTGTCATGATCTAAACTCTGTATCAGTATATCAGAGGACATAAATCTTACTTTCGTTAAATTTACCTGATTTTTTATTTTTTATTTTGCAATCCAGGGTGCTTTCCAGACTAGACCCTGCAACGGGGTCACGACAAATCTCTGAAGTGTGCTTCCACACTACCTGTGTCATGACACCGCAGTCCCTACGTGGACAGCAGGATACTGCTCACATTTTAAGAACATAAGAACAGCCCTGATGGATCAGGCTCAAGGCCCATCTAGGCCAGCATCCTGTTTCACACAGTGGCCCACCAGATGACACTGGAAGCCTCCTACAGGCAGGAGTTGAGGGCATGCCCTCTCCTGCTGTTACTCCCCTGCAACTGGTATTCGGAGGCATCCTGCCCTTTGAGGCTGGAGGTGGTCTATAGCCCTTCGATGAGTATCTGTTGATAGACCTCTCTTCCATGAAGTTATCCAAACCACTCTTAAAGCCATCCAGGTTGTTGACTGTCACCACATCTTGTGGCAGAGAATTCCACAAGTTGATTATGTGTGGAAAAAGTACTTCAGTTAGTTGGTCCTAAATTTCCTGGCAATCAATTTCATGGGATGAGCCCTGGTTCTAGTGCAATGTGAGAGGGCGAAGAATTTCTCTCTATCCACTTTCTCCACACTATGCATGATTTTATAGACCTCTATCATGTATCCCTACAGTCGTCTGTCTTCTAAACTAAATAGACCCAGGTGTTGTAGCCTTGCCTCATAAGGAAGGTGCTCTAGGCCCTTGATCATTTGGTTGCCCTCCTCTGCACCCTTTCCAGTTCTACAATGTCCTTTTCCAGATGTGGTGACCAGAATTGTACGCAGTACTCCAAGTGTTGTGACACCACCGTTTTGTATAAGGGCATTATAATATTAGCATTTATATTTTCAGTCCCCTTCATAATGATCCCTAGCATGATATTGACATTTTTCACAGCTGCGGCACATTGAGTGGACACTTTCAACAAGCTGTCCACCATGATCCCAAAATCCCTCTCCTGGTCAGTCACCGACAGCTCGGATCCCATCAGCGTATACTTGAAGTTGGGGTTTTTCATCCCAATGTGCATCACTTTACATTTGCCAACATTGAACAACATTGAACATCGAGCATTTGCCATTTGTCATTTGTCGCCCACTCCCCTAGTTTGGAGAGATCATTTTGGAGCTCCTCACAATCTCTTTTGGATTTAGCCGAAAGAGATTGGTATCAGCTGCAAATTTGGCCACCTCGCTGCTTACCCCAAGTTCTAGATCATTTATGAATAAATTAAAAAGCACTGGTCCCCATACAGATCCCCGGGGGACCCCACTCCTTACTTCCCTCCATTGTGAAAACTCTCCATTTATAACTACCCTCTGTTTCCTGTCTTTCGACCAGTTAGCAATCCACACATGTATTTGTCCCCTTATCCTATGACCATTAAGTTTCCTCAGGAGTCTTTGATGAGGAACTTTGTCAAAAGCTTTTTGGAAGTCCAGGTATACTATGTCAACTGGATCACCTTGATCCACACACTTGTTGACACTCTCAAAGAACTCCAAAAGGTTTGTGAGGCAAGATTTCCCTTTGCAGAAGCCATGCTGGTTCTCTCCCAGCAGGGCCTGTTCTTCTATGTGCTTTACAATTTTATCCTTGAGGATGCTTTCCATCAATTTGCCTGGAATGGACATTCAGCTAACTGGCCTATAATTTCTCAGATCGCCCCTGGATCCCTTGTTGAAAATCATTGTTACATTCCAGTCCTCCGGTACAGAGCCCGATTGCAGGGATGAGTTATATATTATAGCAAGGAGACCAGCAATTTCACATTTGAGTTCTTTGAGGACTCTTGGATGGATGCCATCTAACCATGGTGATTTGTTAGTTTTTAGTATTTCCATACAGTTTAGAACATTATCTCTTGTCACTTCATCTAACTTAGTTCTTTAGCCTCCATCCCTGAAAAGCCTGTTTCAGGAACAGGTATATGCTCAGTATCCTCTACCGTGAAGACAGACGCAAAGAACTCATGTAGCTTCCCTGCAACCTCCATATCCTCCTTAATAATCCCTTTCACTCCCTCCTTGTCTAATGGTCCAACCGCCTCCCTGGCAGGTTTCCTGCTTCTGATGTATTTAAAGACATTTTTGTTATCCCTCCCTTGAAGCTTATAACTAAATGTTCCTCAAACTCTCTTTTTGCCTCCCTTATTGTCACCTTGCATTTCTTTTGCCAGAGTTTGTGTTCCTTTCTGTTCTCCTCATTTGGGCAGGCCTTCCAATTTTGGAAGGAAGTCTTCTTCCCTTTTATGGCTTCCTTGACATTACCTGTTATCCATGGACTTAACAGTACTTTTCTAACTGGGATTCTAGCATTGTGGTTTTGAGTAAACCATGCATTCTGGTGCAAAGTGACTCTCCTGACTTTCTCTTTCAGCTTTCTTTTCACCATACTCATCATTTTGGAGAAGTTTCCTCTTCTGAAATTCAAAGCGTCTGTGTTAGACTTCTTTGGTGATTCTCTCCTCACATGTATGCTGAATTTGATGGCACTATGGTCACTGTTCCCTACAGGGTCGATGACACTGACATCCTGCACCAGGTCCTGGGTGCCACTCAGAATTAAGTCCAAGGTCGCCTTCTCTCTGGTTGGTTCCAAGACCAACTGTTCTAGGGCACAATCATTCAATGTATCTATAAATTTGACCTCTTTGTCATTACTTGACTGTGAACTTACCCAGTCTATGTAAATTGAAGTCACCCATTATTACAGCCCTGCCTCTCCTTGACGCCTCCCTCATTTCCTCCTGCAACTCCCAGTCACTGTCAGCATTTTGATCCGGAGGGAGATAGCATGTCCCCATTAGCACATTTCCTTTCAGGCCTTGTATTGTCACCCACAGAGTTTCTGAGGAGGACTCTGGTCCACCTAGGTTTTCTACTTGTTAGATTCTATTTCTTCTTTAACATATAGTGCTACTCTATCTCCAATGCGCCCCTCACTGTCCTTTCTATAGAGTTCATATCCAGGGATAAGTGTCTCACTGTTGCACCATGTTTCTGTTATGCTCACTATACCTATTTCTGTGTTAGCAACCAAGCACTCTAGTTCACCCATCTTGGCTCGGAGGCTTCTGGCATTGGCATATAAGCAACTATATGCTAAATCTCTTCCATCGTGTCTGCTATCTTTCTTTTGATGCTTTGACCAGCTGGCACAGCCTTCTGTCTGCTCTTTATGTGCTTCTGCTCTGTCCCCTTCTATTTTATCCGAATCCTCTGCACCCTCACACGTTAGGGGATGGCATTTGCCGAACCGGATACTGTCCAGCTCCTGACGGCTATTTGCCAGGTGTCATTTTAAAAGCTGCTCTGCCACCTCCTTGATTTTAAGTGCCAGCAGTCTGGTTCCATCTTGGTTCAAGTGCAGCCCGTCTCTTTAGTACAGGCCTTGCTTGCCCCAAAATGAATCCCAGTGCCTAACCTATCTAAACCCCTCCTCCCGGCACCAACGTGTCATCCACAAATTGAAACCCCTCAGTTCTGCCTGTCTCACTGTACTTGTGTGTGGAACACGTAGCATTTCTGAGAATGCTACCTTAGGAGTCCTGGACTTCAAAATGCTATCAGCCTAAATTTGGCTTCCAGGACCTCCCGACTACATTTCTGCACATCGTTGGTGCCAATCTGCACCACAACCGCCCAGCACTGTCTAATAGCCTATCTAGATGCTGCGTGATGTCTGCAACCTTTGCACCAGGCATGTAAGTCAACATGTGGGTCACAAATCCATTTCTCTATACTTCTAATGATCGAATAGCCCACCACAAGGAGGGCCCCACCCCCGGAGGAGTATCCCCTATGCGAGAGGATATGGGCTCATCATCCATGGAAGGGGTCCCTTCTAAAGGAAAGTTTCCATCTTCCTCCAATCGATGTCCTCCTTCCCCAAGACCTTCATTCTCCCTGAGAGCAGCGGAGCTATCAGCCCTGGAGTGGGATGCCTCTCTCACGTCCCTGAAGGTCTCGTCCGCATGTCTCTCTGAGCTTCTCCAGATCCACCACCTTGGTCTCTAAGGAACGAGCCTGTTCCCTGAGAGCCAGGAGCTCCTTCTAATGCCTTGTTTTGAATTTAATTGCTGCGATACAGAGCTAGGATGTTGTATATCCAGTGTGGAAAAAGTTGCTGTTTTGGGGGGTTCTTGGTTGCTGCGAGACTGCTCCTCCTACTGTTTACTTTCCAAATGAGACTTGCCCGAATAGAGGCATATTGCTGCTGCTGAGCAGCTAGTCTGGAAAGTGCCCAGGTTGGCAGGGGATGGGGAATGGTAAACTGAATCAGTATTGATTTCCTTACAGCAGTTCTTTTCCACATTTCTATCTGAAGGAACACTTCACTGCTTCACTAGGTCAGGGAAGGAGAGAGTTCTTAGCTCAGTGGCTATGCTTTTCAGGCAGATGGTCCTACATTCAGTCTCCAGCTAAAAAGGATCAAGACCCATGCCTGCAACCCTGGAGACCTGTTGCTGGTAAGAGTAGGCAGTATGGGGGTATATAATAGCCTTGCTGGATCAGACTTATCTAGTCCCAGTGCTCTGTTTCCCACAGTGGCCCACCAGATGTCTTGGGAAACCACACAACTAGGAAATGAAGGCATGCCCTCTTTGTTTATGTTGTTCCTCTGCAACTAGTGTTCAGAGGTATTGTGCCTCTGAATGTGGAGGTGACCTATAGCCGTCAGGATTAGGAGCCAATGATAGACTGTCCTTCATGAATTTTTTCTAACCCTGCTTAAAGTTATCCAAGCTGCTGGCCATCACAGATTAGCCACTATGAATATGATCCTACACCATTATGGATACCAGATGAACCGTTTGTCTGACTTGATGTAAGTCATTTTGTGCTACTTCTTATCCAAGTAGTGAGCATTGCTACTTCGTATGTGGATGATGATGGACAGTGTGGTCGTGGTGTGCCATTTTGATGTAGTTATTACATTTTTCTAGAATTGTGTCATCTATAATACACTGTAATAACTTATCCTCTTCTGCTTTAGGCCAAATGTATGTCCTGAACAAGAGCTGGCAATGGTTGGACACCAGCAGCCATGTGTTCAAGCCTTCACCCGTTTGGTAAAGATCTGGAAGCAGAACTGTGCAGCACAGAGGTGGTGCCTAGGCTATGAGAGAAGGTAATGCACAGAACTGTGTTTTAAAAACTTGCTCGAGAAAACCACAAGTTAGTGTAGTTGCATGTCTGAGATTCATCCTAGAAATCCAAAGCATGCAATGTGCGACGTTCAGATTTTGTGATAAAAGGGGAAAGGAGATTTTAAAAGTCTGCTATGCTTTACAAGTATATTTTTCTTTTAAATGTTGCTTATAGTAAGTAAGGATCTTCTTATCCCTAAGGGAACAGGCTGAGAAACCTATGCTAGTTGAATGATGGTCTGCTCTCTTTTCCTTGAGGCCATTGAAGGGCTACATATTTATTTCTACAAACTATTTCCACCATGATTTTCCACTATAAAAAGTTCTCAATGCAGTTTTCAACAATGTTAAATAAAAGCTCAACTTCAGCCATTCTAAAAAAAAAAAGTTGAGCTATTTTCTAAAACCCAGTAGTACAGGATAATAGTGACTGGTGTTGGTTTAAAAGTTTGGTTGAACAGGACGGACTTAACTTGGCTCCTAAACAAGAACAGGGACACCTCCCAGGTGAACTTCCCCAGTAAGAGGATTCTACAGTTGGGGTACCATCACAGAGAGGGCTCCGTCTCCAGTTGCTTTTTGACTCTATAGAAGGGCTTCAAGTGATTGATTGCTGGGTAGGTTTGAGGGGAAAGACTGTCCTTCAGATGCCTAGTATCTAGCGTGTTCAGGACTGGTAAATGAGATACAGATATGAGAGGGCAGGCAAATAACTCTTGTGGACTTCCTTGCAAAGCACTTTTTTTAAAAGCCTCTGTCAGAAGCCACATGCAAAAAGAATAACAAAGACCAGTTCAATGTAACTCATTTTTTATCACTCAGATGATGATGTAAAATAGCTTCTCATATGCTTGATTTTGGCAGCATCAAAAACTGGAACAATACAGAGAAAGTTAGCCTGGTAAAGCAGTTTAATAACTGTAAAAAGGTCCCCATCTCAAGCTAAGGGTGTAAAAACCAAAAAACCCAACCCTGTTGTCTCTGGAGGAGAGCACATTTCACCCACCTTTTAGGAACTGCCTTATACAGAGTCAAACCATTGGACCATCTAGCCCAGTATTGTCTACACTGACTGACAGCGGCTTCTCCAGGGTTTCAGGCAGGAGTCTCTCCCAGCCCTAACCAGAGATGCCAGATCGTGAACCTGGGACCTTCTGCATGCAAGCATGCAGATGCTCTCCCATTGAGCTATGGCCATTTCCTAAGGGGAATATTTTACAGTGCTCACATATAGTCACCCATTCCAATGCAAACCAAGAACATCATCCTCATCTAGGGTCCCAAGGTTAGGAGCCCCTATCTTAAGGGGAATGCTATAAAGTGTCTTGTAAGATCATATTCTTCACGTAGGGGTGCAGGTGTAATTGTGAGGTGGCTCGTCCATCCTTCCCCAGCAAGGTGTGTGAAAAGAAACAGCAGTTCTGGGGCAGCTTCTGAGTGAGGCCGACCAAATTTCGGAGAGGCTGGAATGAAAAAGCTGGGCAGAGAACTAAAGCATCTTCAGGTGCAGGACTGTTCTCTAGGAGCTGATGTAACCTGATGCTGACTTGTAGGATTGTTCTGCCATTTATCCTCCATCTAGGGCTCAGTGTGTATATCTGCAAATCAGCCAAATATAACAAAGATACCATAAGCCTCCAGCGATCTCTCCTCCAAAGAAAGCCAATATTCAAGTAGCACTGCAACTCCTGGAACTTCTTCTCACTGCTCAGAAAAGTGGGGAATGAGTGCATTATAAACCTCCTTGTACTGATCTAGAACACAGGTTCAGCGTTAAGTCAAAGCAAAATTGGCATAAGGACATTGGGCACACTCCTGTTCTCCCTTGAGCTTAATAACAAAGCTCTAATTGAATTTAATGAGCAGTATTTCAGCCTTTGAATCACAACACTTAAGAACAGTAATAAGGATCAGAGACATTTAGAGTCAGATTCACTCTACTTTAATCATTTTTCCTTTTATGAGTGCTTTTAAAATGGTATCCTGGGGAACCTTGGGTCCTTTGCTGAAAAGATCAATAATGGCAGGCAAGTTGCCCTGAAAGACAGTTTGTTCATCACTGGCCCTCTCGGACAACTTAAAGATTAAGGAGAGCACACCTAAAACACACCAAGACATCCTATTTGTCAGGCATGATGGTGAGACCAAATGACCAGCAGCTCACCTGTACTGAATGCACCCTGGAACAAACCCCAGGTCTTGCGTCTGTAGCAGGTTCACTGAGAATAAATGGGTAATTGGTGTGCAATGTGTTCCCTGTGGGTAGGAAGTCTGAAAGTCATTGCATTTCTAAAAGTGACAATGCACCTGAAAATCATACTCTAGAAAGGAGTTGCTGTTCGTTTGTTATGTGCTGAATGTGGGCTGTATCTGGTGTCTGAATAACTCTGAAGTAGGACGGTGTGTGCCTATTCTCACAACCAAAAAGCAGGGTAGGAGTCCAGCCTACCATCCACCCAGCCAGGCTCCAAACCATGCTCCTGAGAAACAGTTTTATGTCAACAAAAATGGAGGTCAGAGAAACTCAACCATTCAATTGTGATTGAATCTCTCAATAATAAAGAGGAAGTGATTGTGTGCTGGCTGCAATCTGGGTAGGAGGGTGAAGACCATCTCACCTGGTGTACCCCGCACCGTACTGAGGGTGGAGGAAAAGCATGTCCTGTGCTGTCCTACCCAGATCACAGCTAGCACACAATTGCTTCCCCTTCCTCCCACCTCCATTTTTTCCGACACACAACTGTTTCTTAAGAGTAGGCATGGGGCTTGGCACCTGGCTAGATGCTCTTCCTACTTGCCTTCTGGTTTTGAGAATGAGCCTGTGTGTGGTGGTGGTGGTGGGGAGGGGTACACAGCTTTTTTGATTTCTTGAAATACCTCTTTTTGTTTTTTTAAAAAAGGACTGGCTATTATACAATCTATAAGCAAGTGTACAGCATGGAGCATCACACTGCCTTTAAATGTTGTCCTGGATGGCACAGGAAGAATGATGACGAACCTGGATGCCTGCACTGTAAGTTGCAATTGTCTAATATTGTAGGCTGCTTCCCCTATGGCCTTCTTATGAGTATACATAGTAAAGTCAAGTGTGAAAGTAGCAAATCTGTTCAGAAACAAATATCCTTCAATAAAACTTGTTGGGAAGATGCAGTTAGCTGTAGCTTGCTGGTGCATTTGTTAGCAAATTCAGGTTTGCTGTCATGTAATGTGTGAAAAGTGTTTTTAAAGTGTCTACTTTTTTCGCTTGGCTCTACGGAGTGTGTGTGTTTGCTATTTCAAGCAGGATTTGTAACATTAAAAGTAAAAATCCCAAACGCTGTCTCTTTCCCCCCCCTACAGCACTGTGCTCTGTAGGTACTTGCTTCAATGGAGGGCAATGCTCTGAAGACATATCTCGGGTGTGCCAGTGTTCAGAGGGGTTTCAGGGTTCACGCTGCCAGTATGGTGAGTCAGATCTTCAATCCTTTGTTGCTCTGGAAGGTGTTTCATCAATGTTGTGCCACTTAGCCTAGTGGCATACAATTTCCTTCATAGAGTATAGAAGTCAAATCCACTGGGAGGAATATCTCAAGTCATTGGGCTGCATGTGGAGATTGCATTTGGTTCTGTGATCCATAACAGAGGTTGCCTGTAGGAGGTTCAAGAGTCCTATATTGTGCAATGAGAAATCCAGAAGTGCAGTTTGCAATAACTATGTAGAGTCTCTGCACAATGGTACTTGTTTATACAATCTGTGTCCCAATGTGGGATGTGAGTAGCAAGTTACTGTGTGGGGTCTACTGAGAGTTGCTTTGAATTCATAACTAACACCTGGCTCATTCCTGATCCAGGATTATGTATCACTGGTGTTGAAAGGGAGAAGGAAAGGTGGTACCACATGTCTCAGGCATAAATAACCTGGCCTGGCTTATTTGTCAGGATCAAATTTACATGAAAATCTTTCTTTTTCTCCTGTTCTGGATGGATACTGGGTGGGTGGTCTCATGTAGCTATTTGTGAGCTCCCCAAATGTGAGTGTGGAATCATTCCACAACACGATGGACATTGGTGTAGATTAATGACACTGATGTATGTTCGACATTGGAATGACCTCCCTTCATGTAATCTGGTAGCCAAATTGCATCAGAGACCAGTAGGAGTAATCCTGCCACTGTGGAGTAGAGACTTTGTAGATGTAGGTTGGTATGTTGGAAGCACAGTAACGGAGTTGTGTTTTCATTGACATCTGCACAATGTCAAATTTAGCAAGAGCTTCAGAACTCCCTTTAGCTTCGGCAGGGGAATGTCAAGAGAATCTGAGCCAGCATTTCAAATCTCCAGTTGTAAATGCAGTGATTACCTTAATGTCTAAAGCATAAAGGCATTCCCTGGAGCAGACGAAGCATATGGCATTCCAGGACAGGGAAACGATGGAGCTGCAAAGTCTGGAGTGATAAGGTTAGATTTTGGAATCAAAACAAGATTCTGTGGTGGTTATTTCCTGGGGGGCTGAGCAGAGTGCTGACAAGATGCCATTAAAAATAATGCTGCTTAGTCTGCCATTTCTAGCTCTTTACAACTGGGAGGAGTGTTAACATGGTGGTCTGTGCACTTTCTACTGATTCCTGAGGGTCAGAATGGAATTTCAACAGTCATCACTTCTAGTGCGTGTTATGCACTTGCTGCTATCAAGAGGCTGCCGGGAATTGATCTGTGAAGCAGATACTAGAGATGAGGAAATTCCATTTGGAAGCACTGGTGAGGATCATTCTTGCTCCTCGGAAAGAAATGAGAAGACTGCTGCAACTGTTGGAGAGCTTTAGCAGACATGGGTCTGAGATGCCTTTATTGTGAAGTTGGCAGCTCTGAAGAGAAAAAGGGACATGGTTGAAATTCCTTCTGTATAGAAGATCCCCTTCAAGTAGGGTTAGTTGTCTTAGAACAATAAGATAATGTGCCTATATTTGTGACCCATGCAATTACAGTTCAAGGGTTGATTACAAATGGCACACTCCCATGGAGTGTGAAGAGAGAGCCTGTGCTATACTAGGAATCGTAGTCCTGCTGCTGCAGTTAATTACAATTGATCGCCACAGTCAGATGGTAGAGAAGCACCTACCATAAGTCAGAAGCTGTGAGCACTCCTGTTTTGCTGATTGTGAGTTACAACCAAGGTAGACCACCTGTGCTTGTCTACTAAGTAGGAGCTGGATCAGAAGACTTTTCCTCCAACCACATTCAGCAGCTGGGTACAGGGAGGAGAGCTGGTCTTGTGGTAGCAAGCATGAATTGTTGCCTTTGCTAAGCAGGTTCTGCCCTGGTTTGCATTTGAATGGGAGACTACATGTGAGAGCACTGTAAGATATTCCTCTGAGGGGATGAGGCTACTCTGGGACGAGAACCTACCTGTGTGTGTGCGCAGAAGGTTCCAAGTTCCCTCCCTCACATCTCCAAGATAGGACTGGGAGAGACTCCTGCCCGCAACCATGGAGAAGCTGCTACCAGTCAGTGTAAACAATACTGAGCTAGATGGACCCATTATCTGACTCGGTATAAGGCAGCTTTCTCTGTTCCTATGTATGCTGGATAGGAGGGAGCTCTGCAACCCAGCTGCTGCTTAGCAGACACGTAAGGTGTCTCCTATATTGGTCTCAACTTGCACCTGATCAGTTCCCAAATTAGGATAAGAGGCTCCTTCTAACCTAATCATGATTGTGTGAAGTGCTGTAGTAGCTGCCAGTCGTAGTTGAATGCTAGTTCTGTGGTGGTGGGCTACAGTTTATCTTATTTATGTTTTTATTTAGCATATTTTTATACCGCCCCAAACACAAGTTCTCTGGGCAGTTTACAAGACAATAAAAACAACCAATACAAAGATTAACATATTTCAGCAATTAAAATTTAAAAAATTAAACTATTAAAACACAATTTAAAAATATCTAATTAAAAGCCTGGGTGAAAAAATGCATCTTGACTGCCCTTTTAAAAACTGTAAGAGATGGGGAGGCTCTTATTTCAGCAGGAAGTGTGTTCCAAAGCCTCGGGGCAGCAATGGAGAAGGCCCAGTTGCCAGTAATGTGTTGGGTTTTCATGTCCTGCTCCATGAGAACACACCCAGCTTAGCAGTTATAGTTAACCTTTAACTGTGATCACATGGGTCATAAGAAAAGACCCAATAATTTCTGTTTCCCTGTTAGGTTAAACAGCCCTCCAGTAGTTCAAAATCAATGTACTCTCCTGTTGGATGATTAGAATCTTATTATTGGCCGTGTGAAAATTCTCGTCATTTTTGCTACAAGATTACTGACATTACTGGTTGGTGAATCATAATTCTGGCTGAAAGTGTATTGCACAAGAAGCATCCCCACATTTTGTCTTTTGGAAGAAGGATAAAGATATGAACAAAGGGAAACAGGAATAGAATTGGGGTGTAGCTCAGTGGCAGAGAACCTGCCTTGCATACAGAAGATCCCAGATTCAGCCTTGGCATCTCGAGGTAGAACTGGGAAAGTGGTCTGCAAACTTAGTATCAATCTGTATGAATCTCTGGGGAGCTGCTGCTGGTCAAGTATATGCAATACTGAGCTAGATGGCTCAGTGGTCTAACATGGTATAAAGCAGCTTCAGACGCACCAACTTTAACGTGCCCAAAGACTTTAGCTTGGTAAGCCATTCTAAACTGTGGTTTTATGTTAAGTGTATGGGCAGGTGTGAGCTCTGGCTTGCACACTCCCCCCTCCCACCATACACAAATGAGAGAGAAAGAAGATTTAAAAGTTCTGTTTGCAGTTTGTGACAAACTGCAGTTTTCAGTTCCATCTGAATATAAGAAAATGATTTGTTCAACCAGGATATCAAACCAGAGTTTTTGATGCAAACGGAAAACTAAGCTTTGTTCCAGATAGCAGGGGTGAGGGGCATATTAGGATAGTCCGCCCAAGAAGGTTATTGAATCCAATAGGATTCCGAGATGCCTTGGCAGTATTTAGTGTTGGCTCTGCCAGTGATCCTGTTGATGCCCTGGTGGAGAATTGGAACAGCAAACTCACTAGGGCAGTAGACATGATCGCTCCTAAGTGTCCTCTCTGACCCTATTCAAGACTGGCCCCTTGGTATACAGAAGAACTATAGGTGCTGAAGCAGCAAAGTAGATGGCTGGAGTGCAAGTGGAGAAAGACTCCACTCAAATCTGACAGATGACAACATAGCACATTTGAAGACCTATGCTCAGGCAATATGTGCAGCAAAGAAGTTATTCTTTTCTGCCTGTATTGCATCCGCAAGTTCCCACCCAGTGGAGGAGTTTAGGGTTATGAGAGGGCTAGTACATGCCCCTCCTCCCTTGAATCAGAATTTGGAATGATGAATTACCTGCTATGATGTGTTTAATGAAATTTTTGTGGATAAAGTCTCTCATATTCAGGCCAAGTGAAACTCAGACCCCACAATTATTTCATAGTCAAATGTGGAGGAATCCAGTAACTCCACATATGTGATTAGGCTGGATCAGTTTCAGTTTGTGACTCCTGCTTGGAGTGGTGCAGCCCGCCACTTGTTCTCTTGACATGGCCTATACTATCTGGCAAGACACCTGTCCGACATGGCCTATAGTATCTGGCAAGGTGTTTGTTGTAGAGGGCCTAATAGCTATTATAAATGCTTCTTTGAGGGAGGGTAGAACTTTTTCCTGTCTTAAGGAGGCAATTATTAGGCCCCTTCTGAAGAAGCCTGCTTTGGATCCCTCAAAATTAAGCAACTGTAGGCCTGTCTCCAAACTTCCATGGTTGGGCAAGTTAATTAAGCTGCGTGGCCTCCCAGCTCCAGGCAGTCTTGGAGGAAACAGATTATCTAGACCTATTTCAAACTCATGGGTTTTCAGGTGGGCTATAGGGTGGAGATTGCCTTGGTTGGCCTGATGGATGATCTCCAATGGGGAATTGATGGAGCGAGTGGGCCTCTGTTGGTCCTTTTGGATCTCTCAGCAGCTTTCAATAATATTGACCCTATGGACTACCTGGTTGGGAGTGGGAGGCACTGCTTTACAGTGGTTCAACTTCTGCCCCTTGGGCAGATTCCAGATGGCGTCATTTGGAGATGGTTCTTCAGAACATGAACGTTTATATGGCATCTCCCAGGGCTCCTTACTATCTTCAATGCGTTTTAAATATCTACATGAAACCACTGAGAGAGATCATCAGGAGACTTGGTGCAGGGTGTTATCAATATGCAGATGGCACCCTGTGAGGGCTTGGCCTCAGCTTAACCATCCGTTGCCACCAAAAAGACTTTGAAACCTGTGTGACTGCATAGGCTTTGCAGACACTGAACCCTCTGCCATTTAAAAGCAAGACCAATTCTTGTGGTGTGGTAAAAAGGGCAGGTTGGCATGAGGTGGGACTAAAATAACTGACAGATACCAATAAAATATAGTAAAAATAAGAACATGTGTACTTGAGTTTAAAAGGTTTCAAAAATGCAAAAATTACAGGAACAGTAGATAAAAGATTAGGTTGACGAGTACAAAATACAACTAATCAACTTGTTAGCAATCTGTGCTAAGGCCTAGCAGGTTAGAGTAGGATCAGCTCCCTCACTACTACCTTCCCTAGCAGTTTCTGCCGATCCATCACTGCTAGTGTATTAGCCTTCTGGCTCTCAACCCCCAGCAGCTAACCTCTCTCACACAGAACTCTTCTCCATGTCACAACCTTCCAGTCCTCCTCCTTCCAGCAGCCTCCCCCTTGGCTGTTACACTCTCCCTTATATTCATTTTCAAGGAGATACATTGCCCAATCAGTGAACCTCTTCCCTCAGCCAGCCAGAACTTTCTGTCTCCGCCTGGAGACAACCAGTGGCAACCAATAGCAACACCTTATAACTTTCCCTACAAAACTCTGCATCTGACAGTATTTTTTACCTCAGACAAGGCTGTTAGAAGTTGTTACATTTAACCCTTGCAGAGCCTGGAGTGGACAAAGAACAAGGCAAGTACAAAATAAACTGCAAACCATAGAACAAGGTGGGAAGGGGTTATTCCTTCACACACCGAAATCTATTTCTCCATAGCAACATCTAAATGCCTGCCTGGGGAAAGTGATGAACTGTATGAAGAATAACAAACGTATCAAAATAAGATTGTGGCACTTACTGTGTGAAGGGTCGAAACTCCGGAGGCAGTTTTGATCTGCTGGTTGTGGATGGGGTTTTGATCTGCTGGTTGTGGAAGGAACAGGTATGCAGTTTTGGAGTGCTTTTAGACCCAAACATCTCCCTGGTGTCTCAGGCTGAGGCAGTGGCCGAGGTTCTTTCTATCAGCTTCAGCTAATACGCTATCTGCATCCGTTTCTTGAGATAAACTACCAGAACAGTGGTACATATGCTGGTAACCTCCAGACTCGACTGCTGCAATGCAATCTATGTGGGGCTGCCTTTATACATAGTCAGGAAACTGCAATTAGTACAGAATGCGCCAGCAAGGTTGTTCTCCGGGTCATCTCAGAGAGATCATATTACTCCCATATTCAAAGAACTACACTGGCTACCAGTATGCTTACGGTCAAAATACAAGGTGCTGGTTATCCTCTCTAATAAAACGCTTGGTGTCCGTCCGTGGACGGACACCAAGCGTGCGTTCGTGCCTCAACTGTTCTGAGCATGCTCAGAACAGTCCAAGAGAGACACGACCGCCAGCACCCGGCGGCCATGTTGGGCGGCCACAAACGGCCGCCCCGAAGAAGCCGGGACTGCGGAGGAGGGAGAGACTGGCTGAGGCGGCGGCAGAGCTGCCGCCTCGGCCATTAGCGGCGGCAAAGGACCGAGCGCCAGGAGCCACCAAACATCTTGGGTGGCCAGAAAGAGCCGCCCCAGGAAGACAGGAATGGGCCCGGGCAGCGGAGGGCCCGGCCAGAGCCGCGGGCCGCGGCGGGTGGCGGGCCCGCCAGAGCCCTGGGTGGCTGGCCCGGCCGGAGACACGGGCCGTGGTGGGTGGCAGGAGGGGGAATGGCGGCGGGGGTCCAGACCGGCCCAGGGAGACGAAAATGCTGCCGCTGCCGAAGTCCCACCCTCCCTCCCTCCCAACTTCCGAAACCACCTTACCCCGGCCCGTGAAAGTTGAGGAAAGGAAGAGCTCAATTGAAGAGGGAAAGAGGAGCTCGCAAGCAGTGCTCCTCCCTCTACAAAGGCTCTGCCCGAACTGGCGCTTTAGGCGGAAAGGACGCAAGAGGCGTCCTTTCCGCCCCAAGCGCCAGTTCGGAAAGAGGCTTTGTAGAGGGAGGAGCACTGCTTGCGAGCTCCTCTTTCCCTCTTCAATTGAGCTCTTCCTTTCCTCAACTTTCACGGGCCGGGGTAAGGTGGTTTCGGAAGTTGGGAGGGAGGGAGGGTGGGACTTCGGCGGCAACGGCGGCGGCAATACTTTAAAAAAAAAAAAGGAGAGGAAAAGGCTAGCGCCCGTTATTATAACGGGCTTCAAAATACTAGTAACCTATAAAGCCCTAAACAGCTTAGGCCCAGAGTATTTAAGGGAATGTCGTCTTCACTATGAGCCCTGTTGCTCACTGAGATCATCCAAAGAGGTTTGTCTGCAGTTGCCGCCAGCTGGGACTGGAATGTCCTCCCTGCTGAAATCCCCATCTGACAACTTTTAAAAAGTCTTTAAAGACACATTCACCCAAGCTTTTTAACCTGGCTTTTAAAAGGTTTTTATTTCTGTTTTTTAAGTTTGTTTTGCTGTAAACCGGAAATGGAAGTTTGAGTGTGTGTACAAATATAACTAACAAACTGCCTTAGTAGGAGCGTCTAAGGGATATGGCGGTTGCTCAATTGTAGAGCATCTGCTTTGTGTGCAGAAGGTTCCAGATTCAATCCCTGACATCTCCAGATAGAGCTGGGAAAGACCCCCAAGTTATAAGATAAGATTAGTGGTTGAAGATTACTGGCAAAGATGTAGGGTAAAAAAATGTATGTGGGAAACTTTCTTTACCTTATTTTTCCATGAAAAGTTCAAATTCTAAAACTTCTACTAGATTACTTGAAAAATCTCCGATAGCGTAAGGGGAAACTATGTAGTTAAAAGAACCCCACACACCACCATATTAAATAGGTCAAATAATGTCTGATCACAGCAGTCTATTTAAGGCATCAGGAAAATTTGTATGGTTCTTTAGAAAAGAATTAATGCAAATTTTATGCAAATGAGCCATACATCTGCATGGGAAATTTTCTGAAAATTCACATCACTAATTACTGGTCTACATGTCCATACAGATAAGCTATCAAAAGTTTCTTGTCCTGGCACCATGTCTTGAGAAAATTTTTGTGTGTGAGGGAGACATGTAGAGGGAAGGAATGGATTGAATTGGTTTCCTCGCTGCCAAGTGTGTTGGAATGTGTATTTTTGAAAAATATTCTAACCTGGATAGTTTCTTACTTGATCTCTGGGCATCCATGCCTGCTACTGACTGTATTGGGAAGAAAAAATGGTGAGCAGCTTTGTGAAAACTAAGCTATTATTAATGCATTACATCGAACTGTGGCATAGAAGGCTTTTAACAGTTCACCGACATGACTAAGGACAGCCCAGGGATATCATAACAATCTGTAATAGGGAACTATTCCCTTGCAATTTGCAAGATAAAGTCTAATGACTCCCTAAGAGATATCATAGCATATTGTACAAGCCTGCAATGTGAGGCTATTTCAGTGCCAGGGTTATCTTGGTTATGATTCATAGAATAAAGTTTGCAGAACAGTGATTAGAAGTACCCTACTTACACACTTTTGCATTTCATCAATTTTTTTCTACTTTGCCAACAGTAGTAGCAGTTAAATATTTCTTAAATATTGGGGGTGAGGTGTCCACAGGCATGATGAGAAATTACTAGAGATTCATTAGCAGATTGAGGTGTGCATGAGGTTTTTGGTGTTTAGTTTTATATATATTTTAAAATTGGCTGTCTTGTCTTGAAACAGACACTTTGCTTAAGTAAATTTGAGCTCAACAGTGGAAAACTATCTTGCTGATCATTTGCCTAGTAATGTTGTATGTACACAAACTGTGCAGATGACACTGCATGAAAGTAAGCCCATTGGAAATGATGGGATTATACTTGTGTAACATTTGCACAACTTACATACATGCAACTTTACTGGACTGGCATAACCATGTATGGTCTGTCAGCGCTTTCCTTTCAGAAGCAGGAAATACAAACCTGGTTTGCTTTTAAAGGGTGAAAGCTTTATCATGTGAACTCTTGAAAAACAGAAATAAAATTATACCAAGATCTGGCCCAGCAGTAAAAGCCTAAGAAATCAGGTGTGTGGAGGGGGGAAGTAGTGGTTTTTTCTTACTATTTTTTTTTTTTAAAGAATGCTTCTGGTGGAAGTACTGCTGAATTCAGAGCTTATAATGTGAGGTCACACTTAGATTATGCATACCTCCTAATTGAGGTATTTTTAAAATATGAAAAAATGTCATTTAAAAAAGCAAGGTATATAAAAACATCCTTTATCCTTGTGCATTACAAATCATTGTGCATGGTGGTAATGAAGTCTAAGGACACAACCTTCTTCTAATCTAGAGGGACAACAATGTGTGTTGCAGTAAAAATAAAGTCTTGTGGCAGCTTAAGGGCAAACGAATGTTAGTTTTTAAGTTGTCACTCAATTCTGTTTGCTTTGCCTGACAATCTGTAGGGTTCTAACACAGTGTAAGAACATTATAACAATACATGGTAGGCCTGTGCAAATTTGGTTTTGAAAATTCAGATATCATCCAAAATTGTCCCACATCAGTAAAATTCGGTGAAACAAACTGGATCAGTAATGTTGGAATTCTGAAATTAAATTTGGAAATCCAAGGCTCTCCGTGGTCTCCCAGGCTGAGGTGATGGTAAGAAGTGCCTTCTATCAGCTTCAGCCGATATGCCAGCTGCATCCGTTTCTTGAGATGAATGACCTCAAAACAGGGGTACATCTGCTGGTAACCTCCAGACTGAATTACTGCAATACGCTTTATGTGGGGCTGCCCTTGTATGTAGTCCAGAAACTACAGTTGGTCCAGAATGCGACAGCCAGGTTGATCTCTGGGTCATCTCGGAGAAACCATATAACTCCTATATTGAAGGAGCTACACTGGCTGCTGATTTGTTTCCGGGCAAAATACAAGGTGTTGGTTATAACCTATAAAGCCCTAAACAGCTTGAGCCTTGGGTATTTAAGAGAATGTCATCTTCGTCATTAACCCCACCGCCCACTGAGATCATCTGGAGATGTCCATTTGCATTTGCCACCAGCTCGTCTGGTGGCCACTCAGGGATGGGCCTTCTTTGCCGCTGCCTCGAGGCGTTGGAATGCACTCCCTAGTGAAATAAGAGCCTCCTCATCTCTGACAGCTTTTAAAAAGTCTTTAAAGATGCATCTGTTCACCCAGGCTTTTAAGTAATGTTGTTTTAATGGTTTTAATGCTGTTCTAAAATATTATTTAAATTTTTAAAAATTGTTGTAATGTGTTAAACTTTCTTTTTGTTTTAACTAATGTTTTACTTTGTTTTTATTTTGTTGTAAACCGGCCAGTGATATAAGTTTTGGGCGGTATAAAAATGTTAAATAAACAATAAGATAAATAATACTTCAGAATTTTGTAACTTGCAAAGTGGCATCTCTCCCCCCCACCTTAGAGGTAAAGGGTGTGTGTGTGTGGGGGGGATCATTGGTTGGTCTCTTTGGTCTCCCCAGTTGCAGAAGCCAGAAGTGCACAGTCAGTAAAAGTGAAAGTACTTTGAATGTTTCTGCTTCTGTGGTTAGAAAGAATTTCTCACTTTTTCTTTCTAGCCATTAAGGGATTAAAAGGTGTGAAGTCCATTTAAACCCTTTAAAAAGGTCTGCCTCTTCCTGCAATAGGGAAGAAAAATAAAAGGAATGAACTTTTCCCTCCACTTGGGGGTGGAATGATGGTCCAAGGAGGGCCTTCAGATCCAGAACTTGTAAAGTTCTTTCAAGCTAGATTTGGCCATTTTAAAACACATTTTTAAAAACTCACCAGAAATAACAGAATTGACCAATTAGATTCAAATCCACTATAGGGGACCCTGACCTCCTTCCCCACATGTATGGAAAGTTTCAAGGCTCTAGGAACAACATCTGTGATGTCTATGAACAATATGGTTTTTTAAAAAATATTTCCCCATTGACTGCTGGGGTGGGGGGAGGAGGAATCTGAATTAAAGTTGAGATTCGCATTCCAAATCCAATCCAAGAACCAAAATCACTAGAGCTGATAGATTCCAAATCTGAAATTGTCAGAGTCGCATCAGGTTGAATCCAATATTTTTGAATGGCCACAAGCCTACTAAACAGTGCAAGTTAGACTTGGGTATTGAAAGAAAAAGTGTTTTGGGGGTAATAGTCAGTCACGTGTATGCACCCCCTGCCCCCCTGTCCTATGGCATGATTTCGCTGCTGTGGTGAATGAACTGTTCGTTCACCACATGAATGAACTGTTGACTGTGCCCAGCTCTTCCTGCACACAATCATGTTAGGAACAGGATGTGTTGGTTTCTCCTCCTGGCAATATGTATGTTGGCTCCTCTTGTGTCTGGCTGTACTTCCATGCAACAGGGCATTGGTCGGGGGAAATAGAGCGCCTGCCCCCAGCTGCCACAGTGCTGGTGCTTGCAGGCTCTTGTACCTGCTTCTGCTGCACCTCTCTTCTGCAACTCAATGTGTTAATTGTCCATGTCTGTGTGCCTTTTTCTTGGCTTCCTGCACAAGTAAACCAGCCAATTGGACTTTCTGCTGGGGATTTCAGCAGCCATCAAAGTTCCATTCATTTCCTCTTCTGGTCTGTACCATACAACATTAGCTGAGATACCAGTGGCACGCATCACTGGTTGGAAATTAAACCCACCCAGGGCTAGCATGACCTTATGCTGCTGAAGATATTGCTCTGGTTCATACAGTCATTTGAATCTAAGTTAAATGTGGGTTACCAGCATTAGCATTATTGTGTGAAGATACACCAAGGTGAGAATCTCAGTATTTTTCTCAGGCCATAAACCAGCTTGGTATAGGTTCATACAATCATGCTAATATCTTTAATCCACATTCAGTATTCCCTGTAACAGGGATTCCCAGTGGTTCTTAACTAACTACAATTCCCATAATCCCAATCAAGACTTGAGTTCAAACCCCCATTCAGCTATGAAACTCACTGGGTGACTCTGGTCCAGTCATGTATCTCTCAGCCTAATTCGCCTCACAGGGTTCTGAGGATAAACATAACCATGTGCACCACTCTGGGATCTAGGGAGGAAGGAAAAAAAAAGTAAAAATCCATACATAAAGGCAACTGTAGCTGAGAATGCTGGGATCTGTAGTCAACAACATCTAGGAATCTCTGTTACAAGTAGCACTGCCCACACTCATTTATTTCTATACCATCTGATATATGCATCTCTAGGCAGTGTATAGAGTTAAAACAGAGTAGAAACAATTAAAATTTACAAGACAGATTAAACCTAGTTTTGAATGATTGTGTGAACCAGGTGGTTATCTAAGGATTTGAGCAAGTATACAATGCATGTAACTAGAGAAGGGGTTCTGTGGGGAAGCAAGCAGGGTTATTCTGTTCCCTCTTTGTGCTCGGTTGGGAAGTTTCTACAACCCAGTCCTTTTCTCCTTTGCTTTATTTTGTTTGGCATGACCGGGCTTATTCACACAGCAGCTATCCATGTTAGAAATGGGAATATAAATGTGCCAGCGAACAATAACTTAATGTAGTATCTGAAAATAACTGTGATATCAAATGATAGTATAAAATACCCTTCCAGAAGAGGTGCACTGTAAAAAGGCCATAAAGATAAATGCCTTGTGATACCTTAAAGACTAATACACTTTTTGTGGGATAAACTCCTTGTAGATCAGTACTAAGGATGTGCATGAACTGATTTTTTCATTTTGATTTGTACCCGAATCAAATCACTCTTGATTTATTTTGGGACCAAATCTCCCCAGATTCAATTTGTACCCAAATTTTCCAAATCAATTTGGGGTAAAAAAAGGGGTCCCGGGTGCAAAAGAGTGGGGTGGGTTGTAGAGCCACATGGGTGGAAGCTACCACCCAAATTTCAAAGAAATTGGGCAAAGGGGTGACTTTTAAAGAATTTCTGAAGTTTGCACATCTAAGTTCCCCCCCATAGGGAATAATGGGAAATTCCAGCAGCCCTCTAACTCCACTTGGGAGGCACCAGGGTGGCTCAGAGTGGGATATGGTGTAGTGCATATAGGGTGCCAACCACCCCCCAAAACAACAAGCCCATGGGGCACTGGCTTTTGTTGTTTCTGAGGTGTTCTTCTGAGAGTAGATTCTCTGGTAGGAAATCAACTCTCATTCCTACTAGAGAATCTACTCTCAGAAGAACAGCTCCGAAACAACAAAACCCAGTGCCCTATGGGCTTGTTGTTTTGGGGGTGGTTGGCACCCTGTGTGCACTACACCACCACTCCCAAGTGGTCCCCAAGTGGAGTTATGAGACTGCTGAAATCCCCATTATCCCCTATGGGGAAAAAACTTGGGTGCGCAAACTTCAGAAATTCTTTAAAAGCCACCCCTTTGCCCCATTCCTTTGAAATCTGGGTGGTAGCAGGCACCCATTGGAGCACTACCGCCTGACCTACTCTTCTGCTCCTGAAACCCCCTTTCTGCCCCAAAGACATGCCAACTTCAAAAATAATTTAAAAATCACCCCTTTGCCCAATTCCTTTGAAATCTGGGTGGTAGCTTCCTTCCATCCATTGGGCACTACTACCCACCACAATCCACTCTGGACCACCCTGGTCCCCCTCCCTGGGGAGTTATAACTAAGGCTGCCAAAATCCCCATTATTCCCTATGGGGAAAGCCTTAGACACACCAACTTTAAAAATTACCCCTTTGCCTAATTTTTGAAATTTGGGTGGTAGCTTGCACCCATTGGGAACTACCACCCAACCCACTTTGGCCACAAAATAGAGGTTCTAATCTGGGGTGATTTGTTTTGTACCCGAATCTGGGCAACTGAGGACAGGGTGATTTGTCTACAGATTTGGGTACAAATCGTTTTGCACCCAAATCGTTTTGCACATCCTTAGTCAGTACCTACTTCATCCTCTGTTTCATGCCACTTATAGAAATGGTCTCTTGCCTATGGAAGCTCATGCCACAATAAATAGATTAGTCTTTAAAGTGCCACAATGTGTGTGTGTTGTAATAGACTGGCATTGCTACTCCTTTACAGCTTATCTATACAAGTAATAAAATTCCACAAGGCAGCATCGTTTAGTTCAGTGTACTTGAAGGTGGGAGAGTGTAAATAGTGAGAAGTTGTGCTGGTGTGTATCTTCCACATTTCTTATAGGCTTTTTGACACAACGGAGCCCCTTACCCTTCAAGAGGTTAATGACAATATCATGCTCAAATATAACCCAAATCCAAAACTCATCTCTGCCCCCCGCCCCCCCCCCCCCCCACAATTGCTTGTCTGTTGCAGGGAATGCAGACAATCTGCGCAGCATGGCATGGAGCTCCGGAGGCCGGAATATTGCTTCCTGGCCTTCGATATCCCACAATGCATCGTGTGACACATGTGATGCATTCTGTGTGGGGGGGGTTCCCCCAGAAGACGGGAGCTCTAGATGCCCGTCTCTGTGTGCAGCCTGGCTGGAAATTGCCCGAGCCCCGCAAATAAGCAGGAAGCTCGGGTTAAAGGAGCGCTCACTCCCTTAACCTCTGCTAAAAGCTGGGTTAAAAAGCCGGGCTACACAATGCTGCTCTATTGGGATCAGGCCCGATGCCGGTGGTTCTCACACGCAGCCTAACTCAGGCTGGGCTTCCCTAACCTGGGTTGGGCTGTGTATAGTTGAACAGCCTAATTATATACTATAAATAATTGTCTCCAGCTCTTCTGAGTATGGTACTTGCCTGCAGAGAGGAAAGTTGTACCTGGGGAGTTTCTGAATGGCGACTGATTTAGGTGGGTGGGCATGTCTGTAGAGCATGCCAGCGTGGGGGCATGTTTACCAGCACCTCTGTAGTTGAACAGGCCTTGGGCTCTTTTAAAAAATAATAATTTAGCTCTTGCATCTCTGAAACAAGATCAGACCTTGGCACTCAGTATCATAGGCCAGTCTGAGTCCTGTGATTAACTAGTGAAACCAGCTTCATTAGCTGGGAAGCCATACTTCCTCCAAATAACAAATGATGTTTAACCTTTTAATTGAGAACCCAGCAGGGAGAGGAAAGGACAGACAAAATCACCATCCAGTCTCGTCTGATCAGGAGAAGAGCGATGACCAGGCTATGAGATGGTTTATAAGCTGAAGGAAATCACAAACTAACTGTTAAACACAAGTGCATGCACACCCCAGTTACGAGTAAGTGATTGTGCAGGCTCTTTTGGTCCAGCTCTTGAAATGGTATCTGTTAGGCCACGTTGGGGGCCATTACGGTATAGTACTAGTTAACTATCATCAATAAATGTGCAAAAGAGACCTCAGTTTTACAAGAGCTAGTTCTAGAAGTCTGATTTCTAAACTGTTTGTGAAATCCAACTAATAAGCATTCATGACAAAATCTCAGCAATAACTGGCACATAATCAAAATCCACAGCAGGATGCTCAAATATCCCTCCAAGTATTCCCCCCCCCACCCCCGGTAAAATTTTAACTGAATTAAAGTTTTTGAAAATGCATGTCAGCATATTTTTGAAGCCTCTGACTTGAACGGTTTCCAAAAAAAGGACAGATATATTAATGTAACTGCAGTAAAGCTATTCCTTTTGACAAGAGTGATACAGTTTATACTGTCAACTCTCTCTTTCTCAGTAACCTTGATATAAGTTTCTATCTATCAAACATATTTTTATACCTCCCAAAACATATGTTCTCTGGGCAGTTTACAAAACAATAAAAAGATTAACACATTTCAATATTTAAAGTTTAAAAAGTTAACTATTAAACACAATTAAAACAATATCCATCCCTTCAAAACAGCCCTTAAAAAAGAGCACTTGCTAGGAGGTGGCAATGTCGAAATGCTTGTGGTTATATACTTGACCTTCTGGAAGAGTTAAAGTGACAGTGGGAACTGGACAAGAATGTCTGTGTACTGTATTCCTAACCGGGGAGCCAGAAGCTTACCAAGAATTGACTGGAACATGGAGGATGATATTGAAGATGCTTCTGCCTGGCGACTGTCTTGAACAGCACAAAAAACGAAGCCCATAAAGCTACTGTACTGATTGCCAAATCATAATGAAAATGCAGTGTCATTGCCATTATTTATTTAATGAAAAATTAGCTTGAGAAATCTCAGCAGGTTTCAGACGCATCCATTGTGCTGCCGAAAAGGAACTTAAGTCCAATCCTGCTGTACGTGGCAATAGGGTCGTCTCTTTGTTTGTTTTTTGTTCTTAACTGAGCTAGATTCTATCTGCAGTGAAAATGAAGAGGCATCTGGGTATATCTTATGACATGCAGACAAATCATTGAGTGCCAGCAGTGGAATTAAAATGGCTTGACTCATCTTCCTCCATTGCTTTCCTCATTGAGCTCAAGGGGATCTCCTGCTAACAACTAAACAATTTCCAGTGGGGGATGCATCTTCCTTCTTATCCTGCCAGGACTCTTCTGCCTCTTAACAGGTGCATGACTAGTAGATATCCAGTCAGCACAGCTAGCCAATTATTTAATGTCCATGCTGTGAAAAGCTGCCACTGTTGGATTTCTCCTCTTCATGCAGCTGCTAAAGCACCTAGCAGGAAATAGGTAAGTTACTGGCAAAGCTACTTCCTGCCATAGATACGTTGCTTTTTCTTCTTTTGGGCAGGGCTCTGGTGGTTTTTATAGCTGTGTGGGAGGAAGAACTTCAGGGGGTGCAGCTTTTCAAGGGCATGGAGAAGAGAAAATCCTAGAAGAGAAAATCTAAATGTGAATACATCATATGTGAATAGGCTTATCTAGCAAATATATTGCTAACTCTCAACAATGGGGGATGGGCTTCATGCTTGCAATGGTTTTATTGGCTGAATATCTTTTGGTTCTAGACTTATTTCATACATTGTATGTGTTTACAGGTGTCTGTGCACCTGTGCATTTTGTGTGAATGTCTGTAGAAACATAAATTTTTAGACTGAACCTGGGTCCCAATTCATTCAGATACAGAATATAGATAAATTGGTTTTAAATGGGTGTGGGTGTGTGTGTATATAGAGAGAGAAACTCTTGGTGGTTTTAACTTGTATATTGTTTTTTACTGCTCTTAACCACCTTAAGTGGTACAGCAGGGAAATGCTTGACTAACAAGCAGAAGGTTGCCAGTTCAAATCCCTGCTGGTATGGGAAACACCTACATTGGGCAGCAGCGATATAGGAAGGTGCTGAAAGGCATCATCTCATACTGCTTGGGAGGAGGCAATGGTAAATCCGGGCAGGGGGAAGGGGGCGGTGCAGATTATCTGTGCCCAGCTAGTTTAATGATGATTTCAGTAAGTGAAATACTCTGTGTGTTGAACATAATGTATGAATAACTGCACATGCACACAGATCTGTACTTATACACAGAACTTTACCTGAACGCAGATTGTGTGTCAAACAATGTATGAATAGAGCTTCTAACATGATCAGTTGCATACAGAGAAAGTGTTCAAGGTTGCTGTGTGTTGTTTCTAAGAATTATGGCCCTGTATGTATGTGGCTGTAGCTTGATATAAAATTTGTGGAGCACTTAAAGAAGTTTCCCCCCACCACTAATGCAATATAGCCACTTCATGAATTAGTTCTTTCTCATATCTATAAAAAGGGGTGAGGGGGAGGGAGGCAGGAAGAATGAAGCTTTGACACTCTCAAATGAAAACTCTAACGGCAGATTGAAAAATCATTGCCTAGTTCCTGCCCAGATGTGACAAGGTATTAATCCACACATCTTGACAAACTGCCCTTGAGCACCTGAACTTTGGAGCTATTAGCGCTGAGCGACAGATAGACAGGCAGGAGAACAGCAAAGTGCAGAACAGATGTGACAAAAGTAAATGCACTCAAGAATTACCAGTTGAAAACAAATGCATCCTTAATGCCTGGGATGGAAGAGGCTGTTTACTTTGCAGGCTGGGGGAAGTGGGGCTAAGCGGGGGAAAAAGTGATTCTCTCCAGCTACTGGCACTTGCAATGATTAGATAAGTGGGGATGTAAATGCAGCAGGAGATGAGCAGAAAAACAAGGTGGGTTTTACTGCAATAACCATTAGAGTGTATGTGTGGGCTGGGGGATACATGACTACATGTGTCTTGCAGTACCCATATGCCTTGAATCCCTCACACACAGTGAAGGGATAGCATCAAAGCCAGAAGAACCAGTTGGGAAGGGCTGGCTTGCCTGGAACAAACCAGGAGTTCAGGAAGAGCATGGGTTCAAATGTAGCATGAACTTAGGGTGGAGCATTACTAGGGGTGACAAGCCAACTTTAGTTCCTGGAAACATCTATGTTTCCCATTGGAGGGAACACGTGGTTCCTGGCATAGAGCAGGTTCACAATAACAGGCAACTGATTGCATCAGTTCCACCTTATTTGACTGACCTTGTACTGTTGCTCTGGGAAGCTCTGATCTACAGCACCTTCAAGGGCAACTGAAAAGCATGGAAAGTACAGATATTTTGTGTTCCTCCCTGCAGTGGTAGATGATAAAGTTCTACTTGGATACAATGAAAAAGTTGTAAGGGACAAAAGCCTTTCTACTCAGACCAGCTCACGAGAGGGGAATGACTTCTAAGTCATCCCTGCTGAGCTGCCTGGGTGGGTTCCTCATAAAACTAATTTATTTTTCTGGTAGGTTATTTTGCTGCCACGAAGCACCCCAAGTTTTTAGAGATTGGTCCACCTGGGCTAGAGTGCTTTAGTCCAAGTTTCTCTCTTTGCCTTATTGGTGGGCAAATATAAAACACACACACGCACAAAAAAAACACCGGTTCTCCATGTGCATGCCTGCCCATGGTGAGAGTTAGTGATAGCTGGCTTGCTGTCCGTTTGGAGACAGTTTACACTTTTTATTTTATTTATACCCCTCCCAAACTTATGTATCTGGGCAGCTAAGCCCACTCTCCCCACTGACCTGCCTCAGAGAAAAACAATGTATTAAATTGCTATATATTAGTTGGTCTTGGGCTTCAGCTTTTTGGTTGCACTTAGAAACACTTAGTTGGTTACAAGAGTACTCAGAACATGCAGATTTTTTAAGATTTTTAAAGATTTTTAAGATTTTTTTTTTTAAGGCGGCACATAGGTAATCCAGTTACTCAGTTACAGGAAAAGAGAAACTTGGGTATGCAAAGCAACACACACACAACTTCTAATGCAAGTCTTACTGAAAATACTTTCTCTTGCTCTAAACTTCCAAACCCACCAGTCTTGGCTTCCCTTCCCACTTGAATCTTACCAAAACCCTGGTGAGAACAAGCCCCCTGCAATTCTGTCTCACAAGAATTTGCAGACTCACTCCAAGATAACTTGACCAGACTCCATTGTTCCCCCTCACCTGGGTCACCCTTTTCTTCTTCCCAACAGCCCCCAGGAGCCCTTTTGACTTGCCCCACCTGTAAATCAATTGGTCTCCATTCTGTCAATCAAGGTCAACTACTCCCCCCCCCCATTAACTCTATCAGTGCTGGCTGGCTGTCCACTACAGAAGTGTAAGACACTTTTGCTTCCTGTTCCTCCTCCTCCTCCTGTCCAGATAGGAGCTCCGAAGCAGCACTGGGGAGGAGAGCTGCTCTTGTGGCAGCAAAATGACTCCTCCCCAGACAAAGCAGGGTCCACCTGCTTTCCATTTGGTTGGGTGACTACATGTGAGCACTGTCTGCTGTAAGAAATTCCCCTTAGGGGATGGGGTTTTTGCTCAGTGGTAGAGCATTGTTCCCTGGCATTTCCAGGTAGGGCTAGGAGAAAGTCCTGCCTGAAATGGAGAGCCGCTGCCAGTCCGTGTAGACAATACAAAGCTAGATGGACTAATTGTCTGACTCAATTGGCAACTTCCCATGTTCCTATGTAACTGTCTGGACTGCATAAGAGCAAAAAGTCTTGAAACTTCCTGCTAGTAGAAGGAAGTGGGTAAGACTGGGGTGGTGCAGTGAGACACCTATATGTGTTATTATCTGAGCTGAAAAGGAGAGGGAGAGTCTCTGTGCGTGCTGCTGCTTCAGCTCTGCCCACCTGTACCCAGGCCGCACCTAGGTATTTTTGGCGCCCGGACCTTAGGCTGAAGGGCTTCAGAGGCCTCCCTGTGAGGCCCCCTTTTATTTATACATACATATTGACACCGCTGCCTGGCCAGCACTGCTCACCTGCTCCACTTCACTCACCCTCTCCCCGCCTCACTGGCAGTGGGTCTCTTCTGCCTGCAGACTGGCCTCCTTTGGCCTGCCGAACGGCCTCCTCTGTCTGTGCATGTGCATGGTAGGAGTTATGGAGTGTCACATCCCGTGATGTCACGGGATGCGACACTCTATATAACTCCTACTGCACATGTGTGCAGACAGAGGAGGCCGGTCTGCAGGCCCGAGGAGGCCTGCCACCTGTGCCCCCCGCTGCCATCGGGGGTGTGTGTGAGTGGAGTGGAGCAGGTTAGTGGTGGCAGCGAAGGGGAAATAGTGGCAGGGCATCGGGACTCTGGGGAGGCCCCCCTAGCATTTGGAGGTCTCCCAGGAGGCATGAGGCCACAGACCTCTGCCCCGTGGTCCGTGCCTAAATGTGCCACTGCCTGAGGCCAAGTGCCCACTGGTGTCAATTGTGTGCTAACTCTTGTTGATGTATGAGTCCAAAATAATTTACCAGAATCTGCACCTAATCTTCTCTTCCCCTTCAAACTTACGAGTGAGTTTCCTGAGGTTTCATGATTAATCATTTCAATTCCTGTGCATCTGTAATGTTTTATAGTCACTCAAACACCTTTTCAGCTCTGCCTTATAGTTCCTCTATGAGGGGCAGAAAAGTTAATTACGCTGTCTGTCTAGAAGTCAGGCAAGAGACCCACCATCAGCTTTGCAGTCTTCCTGCTCCCATCAATGAATGAGCTCACAGTAGGGGCAGCTGGATCTAATTAGGAGCCAGCAACCCTGTGGTTTCAGCAGCAGCTGCTGAAGAATGGATAATGCTAGTGGCCTCCAAAGCAGCTTGCATTAGAGATAAAAAACCTTGTCATTCGGGGAGACGGCTCGCTGAACAAGTATTAACAGGAACAAAGATTTCCCAGGAGATGTGGCAAATATAAGGATCTCCCCCCACCCACCCCCTGGTCTTCTGTGATTTCCATCCAAATACCAGCCTAGGTACAAAACTTTAGTCCGCAGTCTTAGATTGAAGAAAAGAGTCAATTAGCATGCAATATAAAAATAAAAGGCTTTGCGGTTGGGAGACGTAAGACAAGTACATATTTTGTGTGTATGTGGCACAATGAAACTCCAAAATGGGAACATCGGCATTCGCATGTGAATGACTGGCTGAGACAAATGTGAATGTCTAAAAGCTGAAGTCCACACGGTGGAAGTTGACAGTCACCTAAATGTGCTTTGTCAGCATTCACTGAAATGAATCTGAAAAGTGTCCAAAAACAGAGATCCATTTCCCCCCATAATAAAACTGATTTGTAATTGTTTATTCCAGGGGTTTCCAAGCTTGAGTACCTAGGTAGTGTTGGACTACAACTCCCATCAGCCCACCATTGTAGCTGGAGATGATGGGAGTTGTAGTCCAACATATGGGGCTCCAAGATTTAGAACCCCTAGTTGATTGCATTTGTATCCTGCCCTTTCTCCAAGGAGTTCAAGATAGTGTACACACTTCTTTCCCTCACTGTATCCTTGCAACAACTCTGTGAGTGACTTGGCCCAAGTGAGCCTCACACCTCAGCATGGACTTGAACCTGGATCTCCCCAGTCTTGATTACTTCAACCACAGCATTCCACTAGCACTTCACCAAATGTTAGACACTTACTGGAATCCATTACTCTTTGGCCTTGTTCATATAATAGCTTGAATCTAGGCTTAATGTGGGTTACCAACATTGAAGTGATTGTGCAAACCCACACCAAGGGATTCCCAACTCAAGATCGTTAGAAGAGATTGGCATAGGCTCACACAATAAACTTCAGTGTCGGTAACCCACATTAAACCCAGATTCATGCTATTGTGTGAACAAGTCCATTACATCAAATGATGCAAAGTTAGTTTGCATTATAGTACAACTGTGTGTGGTCTGAGGTTGCATGGTGCAGTTGCTACAATATGGAGAATTGGGGAGCATCAAATAGCAGCAGTCACTGATGGCTCCTTTGCACTAGTCTATCATTGTTTGACACTACTCTGTGTGCTATTATTGGAGCTCCGGGGCGGGGGGGGGGGAGATGCATGGCGGTGCATCCTGGCACCCAGACCCTTGGAGCTGCCAGCAGCAGTGGCTGCTTGATGGGTGATCTGCCCGGGGACGGTGGAATGATCGTTTGTGGGGATGTAAGTGCTTTCAGGCTTCCTCCCCACAAACCAGGTAGCCCATTTTCACTGCTCGTGAGAAAGGTCTCATTGTTTAATAGATGGTGGGGAGTGTAGGAAGAGACTTTTCTTCCTTCTCTCATTCTCCACGGCAGATGTAGAAGGGAGAAATGGTCAGTTTCAGAGCCATTTTGCCATGTCAGTCATGCTTTCTATGGGTTCACAAGGTGTTAATGTGTCAGGCTCTTTGGTGCATATCCTAGGTATTTAGGGACATGTGCCTGCTGTTTCCACTTCATGTTTTAATGTAGGGAACAACTATGCCAATGCAAACACTGGTGTAACAACACCAGTGTAGCCATGACAAACACAATTGTTGCCTAAAGTGTGAAGCGTCCCTCAAATATATTTCCAGCTTCCCCAAAGTGCACTGTGATAATCTCTTCTAACTATCTTGAGTTGAAAACACCAACTTCTCCCCAGTCACCTTGAAGAAAAGTGGCTACTGTTTCTTTCAATGGGTTTAAAGTATTTTGATAGTGTTTTTGGTCTTGATGTACTGAAGTAATGGGAATGGTATTGGTGTTTGCCTTTTATAGAGAATTTATTTCTAACAGTTTCCTTTTTGTAAATCTAATTGCTTTAGGTTCACCAAGAATTCACAGGCAATTGCTTTCTTGCTGTTGCCAATATTGCAAACACTTTATATTCAGGGGTTGCCGACCTGAATCTGTTTTCTCACACAGTAATTTTGTAGCCTTGTGGAGCTTAGAAAAGCTGACAGAGATGGGAGAGGCAATATCCATCAGTTAGATTGCCGACATTTGCTTTGCATCCTTTACAGATGTGTGTGTTTTTTGGTGGGGGGAGGAGAAGAGAAATCCTATTATTGATACAAAGCTAAGGTCTAAACAGTTCTGGATCTCCCAGTGAAGAACACTCTCGACTATTTTCATTGCAATCCTATTGGAAAGTAGATCATCCTCCTCCTCCTCAGTAGTAATATGTCCAGGAGAGGCCCCACCCCCGAGGGTTCTGTTCTGGCCTATTGCTGTGAACAGGGGAACCTTGAAAAAAGAAACCTTGAGCCTATGGGGATAGGGTGCTTGGGTTCCTCAGCACACTTACGTGTGCTCAAATCTCATTTAAAAAGTGTCTGTGTGGGGGCAGAAATAAGAGTAGTAAAACACATTACCTTGCTCTCCAGATCTCTAGCAATGACACTCTACCCCACCCCAAATCCTCCAATTTTTGGCCGTGTGTGTGTGTAAAAGTCACAAAATAGTGACTGGAAATTACACTGGAAGTCTGGTGTCACGAATAGCTGAAAATTAGCCACAAATAGCTGAAAATAGCCTGAGTTTTCATGCGGGAACAAAAAAAACCAAAACTAGGTAGCTGTACCACAAATAGCCAAAAAAATAACCCTAGTTTTAGGTGTGCGAACAAAGAAACCAGGTCTCTATACTACGAATAGCTGAAAATAGGGCTGTTTTTGGCCCATGAACAAGGAAGCAGAGTCTCAACCTATACCCAAGTCTGGGACTGAATCCAGACAAGATGGAGGTAATGTTAGTCAGTAGGAGAGCCAATCGGGATGAGGAGATTTTTACCGGTTCTGGATGGGGTTGCGTTCCCCTCGAAGGAGCAAGTAGGTAGCTTGGGGGTATTACTGGACCTGGCTCTGCTTTTGGAAGCTCAGGTGGAGGCGGTGGCCAGGGGTGCCTTTGCACGGCTTCGGCTAGTGCGCCAGCTGCGTCCCTTTCTCAAGAAGGCAGATCTGGCCACAGTTACCCACGCCTTAGTCACGTCACAGATATGGGGCTGCCCTTGTAGAATATTTGGAAACTGCAGCTAGTGCAAAATGTGGCAGCTGCAGTTTCCAAAAAACGTGGGTCTCCTGTATATGCGGCGATTTACAATACAAGCAAACTGGGCAAAGAGGAGGCAGCTTTTAAAAGTGGTATCTAATATTTAGCTGGAGAGAGCAATTGTTCCTCTTCAGCCTAGCATAGCACCCCTCCAGTAGCTGTTGCTAATTTCTCCCTTGTGTTTCTTCTTAGAATATGAGCCCATTGGGGACAGAAAAACATCTTCACACCTTCTGCTTTGTAAGCTACTTTCAGAACTCTTGTTGAAAAGTGTTATATTTTAATTATAATTAAGCTTAAAGGTAGGTGTATCTGCTACTGAGTGCTTATGATCTAAAGTTTAGCAATGGGGAGAGAGAACAGAAGATGGGAAGAGACAAGGGTAAAAAGGAATACATATCGGGAAATGCAGTTACATATACAGTACTTAGACTTTATTTCAGTTCATAATAGAGTGTGGGTGAGAGAGAGAGAGAGAATAAATGAATGCTGGGATCTTTTAAAAAGTAGACTTTGGGGAAGGTTTTGAAGCAGCTTGCCTAGGGAGCAAGAGGCTATTGGTTCGAATTCCTGCCAGTGTGCTTCTCAAACTGTGCCTAGTAAATATATATTTGTAGTCACCTATATCGGGCAACAGCAATATAGGAAGGTGCTGGAGGCAGATGCTCACTGCAGTGACAACCACTCCTGTATTCTACCAAGAAAACCACATGGCTCTGTGGTTGCCAGGAGTACACTCTTTTGGTACAGTGTAGGGTTGCCAACTGTCCCTCATTACTTGGGATGTCCCTTATTTCATGGATGAAATTTTGGTCCCTATAGGGAAAGCATTTGTCCCTCATTTTGCTGGCGGGGTGAGCAGCTTCTTATTTTGAGAAGTTTTGGGTTGAAAATTGGTATAACTTGATTATGTTCTAAATAATAATGCTGGCATTATTCAATAGCATATGATTCAATTCCATATACATCAGTGATACTTAGGCTCTTGATTACCACTGCATACACTTCCCACCAGCGCACCCCCCCAACTTGTGTCCCTCATTCTGGCAATGAAATGTTGGCAACCCTAGTAGGTAGAGAGAGAAATATGGGTTCACATCGTGCAGAATCTATTCTGAAGTGGAAGCTGTGAAATACGCTACAGACAAAAGCCTTTAAGTGGTTACTGCTTGAATTTTAAAATGTTTCATTTGCATGAATTGAACAAAAGTGGCTTAATTTCAAATATTTAGACTTAATTAGGTTATGGATTGGGCTAGAAAACCCAAATGTCCCATACTTAGAGTGCACATTCAAGATCACTTGATACAAATTATTTGCTTCTTAGCATACTTTAACTCCGCTTTTAGACGCAATCAGAATGACAAAAGGTTGGGCTTTTCCCTTTATTTGAGTGACTTTTGCACTTTTCTAATTTGCATTACTGCTGGTAAATACAGAATCATGTGGCCTTAATTCTCAATTAGTATGTAGTTAAGAGGAGTGATCGTGTATTTGTGCGCATCTCACATTATCTGTAGGCCACTTTAGCCTTTACATTTCCTTAAAAATATATGTATTTCTCTCCAGTTCTGGAAAGATCAGGTGTGATTGTGAGATGTATGATCTTCAGGAAGGTCCTCTGGAGTTTTGCAAAGGCAGACATCCATCCTGTGTGCATCTTTAATGGAGGAAAACAAGATAGGCTGGAATATGATTTCTCTGATGAATTGGTTGCCCCTTGCCAGCTCCTTTGTAGACCGCAGCAACATCTCTATCACATGCAGCAAATTTACTTAGTGAAGACTTAAAGGCAAGGAAGCTGTAACCTTCAGTAGGGCAAACGATTGGTTCTGCATGCCTCAGCTTCAGTGTCTCCCAGAATTCCCTTTAAGTTAGCACAGGGGGTCAACAGGTTGCCTTCATCTGTGCTAGCAAAGAGTGCTAAGTCTGTATTCCAGACTAGTGTTGTGCTACCCCTGATGATGGGATTTGCACTTCTTCTGTTTGCACCCCTGCACTTCTGCTGTTTGAGAGTTAAAACAGAACAAAACCTGGAATTGCAGAGGAGGAGTTTGACATGCGCAGGTGTGTGTGTGTGTGTGTGGTGAGATTCTGATTAAGTGTAGTGATGATGATACTTAGAGGGATTTTATACAGTGGGTACGAGCTTGTAAGCTGTGGAGTGATAGTATATTGGCTTTGGGATGCAAGGGGGTGTCTTTACAAGTTAACTCCCAGTCCTGCCATTGGTGAAACGGTTGCCAGAGAGACATAACTGACATAACTGTTCAGTTAATATAATGCTCTGTGACGATCACTAAAGCGGAGTCCCATTATTATAATTGACTGGAGAGGAGAGCTGGTCTTGTGGTAGTAAGCATGACCTGTCCCCTTAGCTAAGCAGGGTCTGCCCTGGTTGCATATGAATGGGAGACTAGAAGATATTCCCCTTAGGGGATGGAGCTGCTCCGGGAAGAACAGAAGGTTCCAAGTTTCCTCTCTGACATCTCCCACATAGGGCTGAGAGAGATTCCTGCCTGCACCCTTGGAGAAGCTGCTGCCAGTCTATGCAGACAATACTGAGCTAGATGGACCTATTGTCTGACTCAGTATATGGCAGCTTCCTGTGTTCCTATGTTTCACTCTGTACCTTTCCTTCCATACTCCTGTTCTTCTTCTTTTGTTTGATTCTTTTATTTAGTTCCTTGCCAAAAAAGAAAGAGAGTGCAGATTCTTTTTCTGTAAAAACATAGTTTAAGAACGGTTTGGGGTGGAACATTATGGTGATAGCCCATGAGCACCTGCTGAATAGAAGGTTTCATCCTCCAGCCCATTTGTGTTTGATGTTCCAGTAATGACTTTCCTTGAGGACAGGTCATGGGGAACCTGTGATTAATAATGCTGAAAACCTTCATTTTCTCTGAATTTACAAGTACTCGGGAGTAAAACTAAGGCATCAGTAAAGATGACCTTGTAACTTCCTCCTCCGTTTAGGTCTGGATCTTTCTGAATGACATGATTTGAAATGTCAGGTCCCTGCTCCAAGGAATTTACAACTTAAAATGTCAACAGTGGAAGCAACTGCGTGGGATGTGTACAGTATCATTTTTGCTAACAATCTAAGGCGAGAAATGCACTTAACTGCTTTATGTTCATTTCAGCGTGGCTTGTGTAGCAGCAGTATTCAGTGGCTGGTACTCAAAATGAATATGACAGATATTTATATATAGTCATCCCTTGCCAACCGCGAGAGTTCCATTCCTGGAAAACCTCACCATTGGTGAATTTGCAGTTGACAAGCAATAGGAATACATTGAAAATGGGGTTAGGGTAATTGCGGTTATGAAAGGACTGCAAAATACAATAAAAATTAGAAAAAATTGCCCCTTGACCCCCAGAAACAACCTTCTGACCTCTGAAAATCACGCCCAGAAATGACTCCTTGACCCCCGAAATTCCCAAAATAACCCCCAATTTTTTTATTTAAAAAAATTCACCAAATGGTGAATTCTAAGGTTGCGGTTGGTGAGACGGTCACAATTTCCCAGTCACGGATACCCAAATCCGTGATTGGGAAACCCGCAGTTGGCGAAAGATGACCAAACTGCTTTTCAGCAAAAGTTCCCAAAGCAGTTTACATAGATATAAATAAATAAAATGGCTCCCAGTCCCCAAAAGGCTCACAATCTAAAAAGGAAACATAAGATAGACATCAGCAACAGCCACTGGAGGGATGCTGTGCTGGGGCTAGATAGGGCCAGTTGCTCTCCCCCTGTTCAATAAAGAGAATCACCACTTTTAAAAGCTGCCTCTTTGCTCATATAGCAGGGGATAATGCCAATGCCCGCCCACCTTCTCCCTCTTTTTCCTTCCTCTTCCAAAACAAACTCCAAATCACCTCAATAGTTTCTTAGACGCAGAACCTTCCAGTTTCCTCTATTATCAGGCTGTCAAGATAAATGATAATGCCAAGAGACTGGGAGGATAGTGCTTGACTGCCGTGGTAAATGGATTGCCACCCTAAACTATCAGGCATGTAATGAAGACAATGATGGGAACGAAATGTGGAGCTCCTCCTTCAAGCTTTTAGTTGTTCACACACTGTAGCACTTTCTGTTTTTTGTTTTCGCCAAGGAAGGAAATGTTTAAGGATGATGGATTGGAGGTTTATTCACACACTTACACCAGGGCTTGACAGTTCCCAGGTGTCAGCTCACCATGGTGCCTGGACATTTAAATGTGGCACCTGAGCTGGGTGATGGATGGATGTGACCAGGAGGAGGAGGAGGAGAAGGAAGACCTCCTGGTCATGCCTGTTTATCACTTGCTTTAGCCAGCTGGCCGGCCGGATGCGCTCCACCTTCCTTCTGGTTGCATCCATCCAGTGCTTGCTTGAGCCAGGCATTGCTGAGGGTGAGCGGTGAGTCTGCCCCCTTCCCCCCCCCCCCGCCATGGAGCAGAGGGCAGCCTGCCTCCTAGAGCCAAAGAAAAGTTGTTGAGGCATGTTTTACATGTGGGGCCTAGCCATTTGGTTGGCTTGATGCAAGCAAGGTGTCATGTATTTATTGAGTAGAGCTTATCCCATCTCAGCCCAAAGACTCAGGATTACCAGTTTGAAGGGGCACCATCCCGCCCCCAGCAACGACATGCATATAATATGCCCCATATATCCCGCTAGTCACTTGCTCAGATGGCAAGATCCAGTTCTTCTTGTGAAGTAGGTTCAGGATGGTGCTCTGGCAAGACTGCGGGGCAAGAGAGTTTCACCAGTTTGGAAGAGGTATTGGCAAGCTGTCTCTTGAGCTCTCCCTTGGTGTTCAAAAAGATGGTACTGCTGACAAGGTGCTCTCTGTTTCATCTTGGGGTTCATACTGGGTCAGAGGGATGGAGGCAGTCTCTGATATATAAGCCTCAATCATGTTAAGGCTTTGTAGTCCTAGGATGGGATCCTGAGAAGCATGGGTAGTAGGCTGAAATCCTTCATGCCCCCTACTCCCTTCTGAACGATCCCTTGTCCTGGTTGACTGATTTCCTCCTTCCCTTTCAGTCCCTTGCACCATATCTCACATGTTCTGATCTCCCTCAGAGTATACATACATAAGTATTTAGGAACCTACCTTATACTGAGCCAGATCATTGATCCATCTAGCTCAGTATTGCCTGCTCTAACTCTCCAGCGTTGTTGGAAAGAACTCAGGCATTCTTTTTCTCATATTGAAAGAGAACTTCACATTTCCTTCTGCTCTTTGTGCTTGGAACTTCTTGCTTCCAAATAATGTTCATTTACCCAATTGTTTCCCATTTAAGAAATATAAAGAGCTGCTTTTCCTTCTCATCTCTTTGTTTTTTTCATATATATATTTTTAACCCCACCTTTTTCCATGGAACTCAAGGTGGTATTCCCAGATTTCCCAAGCAATCTTTCATCCAGGCACTGATCAGACCCAGATCTCCTTGGCTTCAGCCAGTTGGCTGTATCATGTGCCTTCAATCCATGCCATGATACTGAAGAACATCATCCTGATCTTTTTGCCTACCCTTTTACTTTTTAGATAAGAACAGGTTTCATTTGCTGGGCTATGATGTTGTTAACATATTATTCCTGCTGCAAGGAATAATCTTGTTTTTGTACAGTACCTAGTAGATTTTAGGTGCTTTGTGAGTAATAATATAATGGAAAAAACAAATAGAGCATCACTAATTCTACTGAATGTGGTTTGTGTCTAACTTGAATGCAAGGGATTTGTGTTACTTGCACAATTCTATTCTACTCACCATGAACTTCTAGAATTTAGCTTCTTAGATAGTAGAATTTGAGGGCTTGGCTTGAAGTAGACTAAGTTTCTAGGTTCAGAGTCGCTGATGTGCAGCTCCTTTGATGGGGAAACAGATCAGTGGTTGTGGAGCGATGCCATTTGTAAGTCTCCAGCCTTTAGAGTTTGGCCTAGTTTGTGAGATGTGAAGAAGCACTTAGAAGCACTGCAGTGAAGAGTGCAGATACTGAGGAAAGAATCAGCTAATGGAAACTAACACAATTTGCTTTGTGTGTCACCTATTAGCTTCCTATTTGCATACTAGAAATCAGATAAGTGGTTGCTTATCTAACATTTTCACGCTTCTCTTTAGATAGCATGGTGGGGCGGGGGGAGTATTTAAATCCATTAAACTCACCCTGCCTCCATCCTAAACATACGACACCATGGTATATAAAGAGAAGAATGGTCCAGGGGCTAGCTTTGTTAGTGGTGGTTTAGATGTAACACCAGACAGTGGTATGGCATTATGTGCATGAGTAGCATTCCTCACTTCCGCTCTTTCTCTTGAGCAGTGACTCCACAAAAATATGAAGCTGCCCTTTATTGTCATTTACACTCAAACCCCTGTTCAGACATTAAGGCAGTTCTCATTACCATAAACTAGGTAGGAGAAGTGTCCTACCCAGCTTCGGGTGCTCTGCGCACTTCCAGTTTTTTCTTGTCTTTCAGCAAAAACTAGGGATGTTCACGACCTGGTTTGGCACTTCCTTTGGGATGCACCGAACCGGCTCGGGCGCTCACAGCCAAACCAGCTCGGCGGGGCAGGGAGCAGTTCCCTTGGAGGCAAGCAGGTCCTTATCTGCTCTGCTGCTACCCAGCTGCTTTTCCAGGCATGTCCCCTCGCTCTTCTGTGTACCATGAAGGACAGGAAAGAAGCACACAGCCCACACCACTGGTCCACAGATCAGTAGTGAAGTGAATGCTTGTGTTAGGTGCACACAGCAGACCCGACACAGTCTCCCTGCATGATCAATACAGGGAGGGTGCTGAAGGTGATGCATGAGGAGATCTTGTAGTCAGGGGCAATCAGTAGGAGCAGCCAGTGGAAGCCACCATTCACCACCACCTGGATGGCTGGTTGTCCAAAGTGATCATCTTTGTGATGGCCCAGATGATGAGATGAGGCTCTGGGCGACCAGACTGCTTGCCCACCAACTCTGCCCACTGCGCAGGCAACTTCCTCTGCTTGGGAGCAAGAGCTTGCCGCTAGTTGAGGGCAGACCAGGCCTATTGGTGCCAGCAGGAGAAGGGACCCCCAGGTGATGCTGTTGCAGGTGCTTCACCAATCAGCAAGGGAAAAACCGCCCTCCAGAATGGTGCTCAGAACTTCAAAATGTTTGAAATTGGGTTCTGTTCCAAGCTGAAAACAGACCCTTTATTTGAAGGGTGATCTGTTTCAAGCTTGAAACACTTGAAATGGCCCGTTTCCAGTTGGAACATTTTGCCAGCAAAACATTCTGCACATCCCTAATATACAGATACGGATCTGTACACAGGTACAGTTATGTTGAATGCAGGTACAGCAGTACACTGCATTTGATGTGCCCATCTCCAGTTCCACTTCTAAAATGAACACAGGTACAGTCACTCAGGTACAATGTAATGTCTGAATTAGGGCTTGAGTGTTGAACGTAATGTGTGAATAGGGCTATAGTTTGCCATTTCATCAGAACTGGCAAAATATGGTTTGCTTAAAACCAGGATAAGAAAGAATGAAGTCCCTATCCACAAGGGGAAGAAGCAGCATGTCAGCTTGAGACTCCTTGACTGTTTGTTTATGTGACAGCAAAGAACAGTTTGGCATTGTGTCTGAACCAACCCTTAGTCTTTAAAGGGCCACAAGGCTCTTATTTTCTGTTTGCTGTAACACACTGATAGGCTTATTGTGGCATGAGGTTTTGAAAGATTATGCCTCAGTAAATCTATTATCCTTTAAGGAGGCACAAGACACTCTCATTGTGTTTGGGTAACATGTTAATAATGTGCATTGGCAGAGTTCCTGTTCAATAAAGCATGGAGTTCCTTCATCCCCCTTCAGGTTGAAGAATGAGGTACCTGAAGAACTACAGCCTGTTGAGTGGTGGAAGGATCACTTCTTCTAGCAACCTTTTCTGTTTAAATGCTGCATTGCTTCACCGACCTTCCCAGCCTAAGAACAAAAATCTGTGTGGTAGGCCCTGCTCCATTACCCTGAGCCTGCTGGTACCCTTCCCTTAAGGTTCCTCTGCCCCTTCCATAGCAGTTCTTTGGATGCAGAAGCCCAATTCAGACAGTAAGTTGTACGAGTGTACAGACATCTCTATACTCGTACACATTTTTGTGTGAATGGCTGTACCTGTGTTCATTTTAAAAATGAACCTGAATACAGGCCCTTCAAATGCATGGTACAGATAGAAAATGTACCTGCTTTCAGGATGACATGTGAATGACTGTACTTGTGTAGATATCTGTACCTATGTGCACACACAGTATGAGAGTTGAACATAACATGAGAATGGACAGCCCTGCCCATATTTTTCTTCCCACTCTATCCCTCGGGGCTTGTACAGAGTGCAGTAACCCCTACACAAGTGCTTCAGCAGTACATGGAGGTGTTGCTTGGCTCATGAGAAGCTTCCCTTAAGATGCTGACCGACTGGCTACCCCAGTGCCTTCACCAGTGTTTCCTCTAACTGGGATTCCCATATGTTGTTGACTACAACTCCCATAATCCCCAAACAAAAGCCATTGCAGCTGGGGATTCTGGGATGGAGCGCAGCCTGTCTACCTGCCGTCTTGTTCCAGCTGGCCTTCTTCCCAGATTGCCTGACAGTTTCCACCTGTCACTGGCTTGGGAACTACTCATGAGAGGAGGAGCTGCTGAGTTCTTGGAGGCATAAACATGAGGCACACCAGAGGTGTGGCGTTGGCATAGCTGGTGGACTGCCTGGAGGCAGCCACTGAATCTGGCTGCCAAAGGGGGCCAGCCCTTGGTGCCGGACCTTTGGGGTGGGACTAAGGTCTGGGGGGAGGTTATATTAGGATGGGGCTGGATGTTTGGGCTAGAGTTTGCTGGTTCTCCATTTTTATTAGGTTGTCCCAGGCCTTTCTGCAGGTATGTGTTTGGGCTCTCTTGAGAGGGAAGGTGTTGAGGGTGTGTCCAGCGGTTCTGGGTCAGCTATTACTGTAGTGGTGAGGAATAGAAGAATTGGTGCTGGCAGAGCAGCTGGCCGTTAGTTACAGGGGAAGGGAAATCAGTAGTTTAGTTACTGTTTCCACTACCAGCTGCCCAATCAGCTCTCAGGCCTTGGGGTGCAGTTCCAGCTACCCACAGAGTCTAGCCTTGCTCCTTTGCAATGCCAGGTCAGTTCAGAATGAGACTGGAATCATCCATGACTTGATCATGGATGAGGGAGATGACCTGGCATGTATAATTGAGGTCTGGTTGGGGGAGGCTAGTGGTCCAGTTTGGGCCCAGCTTTTCCCACCAGAGCCTGCTCCACAGCAGAGTAGTCTGGTGGGAAAAGCTGGGCCCAAACTGGACCACTAGCCTCCCCCAACCAGACCTCAATTATACATGCCAGGTCAGCTCCCTCATCCATGATCAAGTCATGGATGATTCCAGTCTCATTCTGAACTGACCTGGCATTGCAAAGGAGCAAGGCTAGACTCTGTGGGTAGCTGGTTGTGGTCCATAGGAATACCATCTTCCTTACCAGGGCCCCTGTGAGACAGTTGACTTATACTGAGTGTGTATTTCTGAGGCTGGGAATTAGGGATAGATTGGGGGTTCTGTTGGTGTATTGTCTACCCCTCTGCCCAACTACCTCACTAACTGAGGTGACAGAGCTGGTCATGGAGTTGGCATTGGTCTCCCATACTTTTGGTGTTGAGGGACTTCAATGTCCGCTTTGGGGCTGGCTTGTCTGGTGCAGCTCAGGAGTTCATAATGGCCATGATGACTACCAGTCTATCCCAGTTAGTTTCTGAACCAACTCATGTTACCGGTCACATACTCGATTTGGTCTTTTGTTCCCATCAGGGGGATGTTCTGTGAGTGGGGTATCCGGTGGTTTCCCCATTGTCATGGATGGACCATGGCCTGGTTAAGACTGGTTTCACAGCCACAATCCACCTCTGTAGGGGTGGCGGACCTATTAGGATGGTCTGCCTGAAAAGGCTGCTGGATCCAGTAGGATTCCAAAAAGCCTTGGAGGGTTTTGATGTTGGTGCTGCCAATGATTCCGTCGATGCCCTGGTGGGAACCTGCAATACAGAACTCACCAGTGTGGCAGACACTATCGCTCCTAAGCATCCCAACTTGCTTCAAAATGGCCCCTTGGTATACAGAGGATTTGCAGGGGGTGAAGCAGCAGGATAGGCAACCGGAACGCACATGGATAACTCAGCTCTAATTTTACAGGATACAGCATAGGACCCATTTGAAAGTTTATGCACTGGTGGTGTGTGCGGCAAACCCCCCCCCCATTTTGGTCTGCACACCTTGCATCCGTGGGTTCGCATTCAGCGGAGCTGTCCTGGGTTGTGAGGAATTTAATTTCTACACCTTCTGTTCTGAATCTGTCCCTGGAAACTTTGTTCTGCTGCAACGCTTTTAAAGTGTTCTTTGCAGATAACATTTCCTGTATTCTTGGACCCAATATTTCTGCAATATTTCTATGAAGGGGGTGTCTAGCAATCCTTCTTGCAGTTTCAGTCTGTGATTCCTGAGGATGTGGACAAGCTACTTGGGGCGGTGCAGCCTACCACTTGTTCTCTGGATCCTTGTCCGACTTGGCTGCTTCTATGTAGCAAAGAGATTGTTGGAGGTGGCCTAGTTAATAGCATAAATGCATCGCTGAGGGAAGGTAGGACGCCTCCTTGTTTGAAGGAGGCAATGGTTAGACCATTTCTTAAGAAACCTTCCCTGGATCCCTTGGCAATGGATAGTTCTAGGCCAGTCTCCAGTCTCCCATGGTTCGGTAAGGTTGAAAGAGTAGTGGCTGACCATCTCCAGATGGTTTTGGAGGAAAGTGATTATGTAGACCCATTTCAAACTGGCTCTAGAGCTGGCTATGGGGTTGAGACAGCTTTGGTAGGCCTGATGGATAACGTTTACTGGGGAATTGACAGAGGGAGTGTGACTCTGTTGGTTCTTCTGGATCTCTCGGTGGTTTCCAATACCATCGAACATGGTATCTTTTTGGATCTCCTAGGGGGGTTGGGGATAGGGGGCACTGCTTTGTGGTGGTTCCGCACCTATCTCTTGGGTAGATTCCAGATGGTGGAGCTTGGTGACAGTTGCTCCTCAAAACAGGAACTGTTATATGGAGTCCCTCAGAGCTTGATTCTGTCACCAATGCTTTTTAATATCTACATGAATTTGCTGCATGAGGTCATCAGGAGATTTGGTGCTGGGTGTTATCAGTAAGCTGATGACACCCATATCTATTTCTCGTCATCATCACCATCAGGAAATGACATTCATTCCCTCAAAGCCTGCCTACAGGCAGTAGTGGGCTGGATGAGGGATTACAAATTGAGACTGAATCCAAGCAAGATGAAGGTGCTCATTTTGGGGGTTCATAATTTGAGGAATGAGTTGGATCTTCCTGCACTCTGGGGTTACACTCCCCCGGAAGGAACAGGTATGCTGCTTGGGAGTACTCTGTGGTCCAGGCCTCACCCTGGTATCTGAGGTAGTGGCTATGGCCCAGAGCACTTTCCATCAGCTTCAGCTGATTTGGCGTCCATTCCTTGAAGAGAACGACCTGTAAACAGACTATTGCAAAGCGCCCTACGTGGGGCTGCCTTTGTACGTAGTTCGGAAACTTCAGTTAGTTCAAAATGTGGCAGCCAGATTGCTCTCTGGGGAGACCCAGAGAGACTATATTGTGCCTGTTTTAAAACAGTTGCCCTGGCTGACTATGTTTCTGGGCAAAATACAAAGTCTTGGTTATTACCTTTTAAAGCCCTGAACGGCTTAGGCCCAGTTTACCTCCGAGATCACCTTCTTTGCATGATCTCCACCGCACATTAAGGTCTTCTGAGGAGGTCTGCCTCCAGTTACCACTGGTATGTCTGGTGGCAAGGCGGGCCTTCTCTGTAGCTGTCCCTAGGCTGGGGAATGCACTCTGGGCAGAAATATGTAGCTTGAGTTCATTGCTGGCCTTTAGGAGAGCCCTTAAAACCTTTCTGTTTGGTCTGGTCTTCCAGGGTTTCAAAACTGTTTTTAATGTTTTAATTGTTAATGGTTTGAAACAGTTTTAAAAATTGTTTTGTATTTATTGTTTTTAAAATGAATGATGCAGGTTTTGTGTTTGCTGCTGTGCTGTGCACCGTCCAGAGCCGTTTGGATGGGGCGGTATATAAATGTAATAAATAAATGTGATTACCCATGCTACTACTATGAATATACTACAACCAGAATACCCATTACTTCCATACTTCACAAATCAGAAGAAACTCTAATGCAGCATTTGGTCAGCATATTCGCCCTATTCAGACACTGTTCTGAACTCTCGTATGAGAGCACAGTGTACATAGATACAAATTTGTATACATGTACAGTTATTCTTGTTATGCTGAACACTGGTACAGCAGTATACTTCTTTATTTGTACCATGCATCTGAGGCACCTGTACCCAGGTTCACTTTTGAAATGAATGCTGGTACACTCATTCATACAAAACCATTTACCTATGTACAAACATCTGTACACTTGTACAACAAAATGTCTGAATAGGACTTTTTGTCTTGCATGCTACAATTCAGCTGAAATGCCAGTTTTGCTGGCTCATCTCCAGATTGCATAGTTGGGAGCTATTTCAGTGATTTTCAGGGTGGGGAGAAAACCATTGGTATTCCTCATGGGAGTCATGGTTGCCAGAACCTGAGGGGTATACTCGTGGGTCAAATGGGCCGTAAGCCAAAGGTCAAATGGGCCGTAAGCCAACCTGGCTCCTTGGAGGCTGCCATTATTTTCCTAAAATGCCCCTTGGTACGATGCTACATTATGGTATGGTTTCAAGGGGCATTCTTGTGAGGTGGAGGCAACCTGCAACCAGGAGGACCACCAGTTTCTCCCCTACCTCTGAAAATGTGAAAGAGGTGAGGCAATGTTACCTTCCTGTTTGACTCCCAGCATCCCTAACTTTGGCCAGACTTTCAAAAGTTTGGCACTGCCCTATGATCACAACTGTTTTTTTTACAGCCTACCAATTCTTCAAACGGCAATCATTTATGACAGCTTGTGATCGTGTCTCCTACAGCAGGGAATATTTGTGAATTAAAGTAGTTAATCTATGACAATCTCTTGTGTGTCTTCCTGACAGCTCTGAGCTAATAGAATTCAAAAGAAATGTGTCTACACAGACGAGAATCTCCTCTGCATCTCTCTGAGCTGCTGCTGACCTCAAGGTTGATGCCTAGCAAACACAGGGCTGTTTTAGTAAATTCTTCCTCTTCTGATTACCAAGGACGCTGCGGGTCACTTCTGAACCTCTGCCTCTTTCAAATTAGAAGCACTTTGTACATGACAGCAATAAACACACTTTTGCAAGTCCTTGAAAATTCTTGCTCGCTGGCAACTGTTGAACTATGTCACGTCTGCAGGTTTTCCTTATTAGCTGATGCCCTGCTAGTCCACACATTCCCTCAGGATTAATTTACAATACCCTAGGAAAATGCAAATGCATCACTGCTGTCTCATTCTGAGCTCCTTTTAAACGGTTGTTATCGGAATATCAACAGGAAAATGTCTACATATGTAACACGCGGGCTCCAACTTATCAGTAGAAGAAAATATTTTTTCAGCCATACTCTTGCCTCTTTGGCCCACATCTGGTAGTTTGTTGCAAGGTTATATTGTCCAGTTATTCAGTGCAGGCTTTTGTAGCTGACACATGTCTGTCTAGGCTACTCAGTGCAACATAGCTCATTGGCCTTGCCCACCCTCCTTTGTGTTTAATTTGGACACTTAAATAGATACATTGATTATTATTATTTTAAATTACATCCTGCTTTTTTACAAAATTGCACTGAAACCACAGAAGACTAAAGAATACAAAATACAATGGCTGCCATACTAAGGAAAATTACTCAAGTAGTCCCATTGAAATGAAAAGGATAAGTTGGGCATTGCCTAACTTGTCCTTTTAATTTCAATGGGACTACTTTGAGTAATTTTCCTCAACATGACAATCAATAAACCAACTATATACAATTAAAATGCAATGGCTGACATCCAGACTAACTTACTCAATGGTACTACTGTATTTACCAAGAGTAGATTTTTCCAAATTCTTTGATGTTCGAAATCGGGGTCATCGGAAATTCAGAATCCTCTTCCTTTTGGGTAAATATAGGTATAACTTAAATTTAACCTCTTTTTAAAAGGGGGGGTCATCTTAAATTCATCTTAAATTGTCTTCTATTGACGTAAATATGGTACTCAGTAGTTACTCTAAAAGACTACTTAAGTTCAAGAGGACTTCTGTTGGCTTAATCAGGATGTCAGCCAATGAAACCATAAGCATAAGTGGGAAAAGAAATTTTGAGCAGCAGGAAAGCTCGATAGATTAAATCAGCCACCAAAAGCTTATCTAAAAAGATTGGTCTTTACAAGCTGTAGAAAATGACCATTGAGAATAGGGATGTGCACAAATCAAATTTTTAAAATTCTATTTGTATGCGAATCAAATCACTCCCCATTTGTTTTGGGTCTGTATCTGCCCTCCCACCCCTCGAATCACCCCGGATTTGATTTGTACCCAAATGTTCCGAATCTGAATCCGAATTGATTTGGGGCAAAAAACAGGGTTTCCCGGGGCAAAAGAGTCGGTTGGGTGGTAGTGCCCAATGGGTGGAAGCTAGCACCCAAATGTCAAAGAAATTGGGCAAAGGGGTGATTTTAAAAAGTGTTTTGAAGCTTGTGTGCCTTTGAGTCCCCCCACCATAGGGAATAATGGAGATTTCAGTAGCCACGTGGAGCCTCCTCCACGTGGGAACTTCTTCTGTCAAATAAATTGAAAGTTCACGCGCGTCTGAGGTGTTTTTCTGAGAGTAGATTCTCTGGTAGGAAATGAGAGAATCCGCTCTCATTTCCTACCAGAGAATCAACTCTCAGAACACCTCAGGCATTGAAAACAACAAAACCCAGTGCCCCATGGGCTTCTTGTTTTGTGGGTGATTGATTGGCACTCTATGTGCACTACACCACAGTCCGCTCCGGGCCACCCTGGTGCCCCCCTAGTGGAGTTATGGGGCTGTTGAAATTCCCATAACTTAAAAATTAAAAACATGTGAACTTCAAAAAATTGTTAAAAACTACCCCTTTGCCCAATTTCCTTGCAATCTGGGTGGTAGCTTCCTTGTCCACCACAACCCACTCTGGGCCACCCTTGTGCCCCCACATGGAGTTATAAGACTGCTGAAATCCCCATTATTCTATATGGTAAAAAGCTTAAAGGCATGCCAACTTCAGATTTTTTTTAAAAAAATTACCACCCAACTCCCTTTGGCCACAAAATGGAGGTCAGAATCTCTGAATTTTTCGGGTCCAAATCTGAGGTGATTTGTTTTGTACCCTGAATCTGGGCAATTGAGCATGAGTGATTTGTTCTGTTTACAAATCACCCCGAACAGCCAGATTCGGGTACAAATCATTTTGTACCCGAATCGATTCGCACATCCTTAATTGAGAAGACCAGTTGGGTCTTCAAGGGGAGGGTGTTCTACAACTTGAGTGTCACTGCTGAAAAGACCTTTCCCAGTTCACTGTTGAGTAATTGGCGATCTTAATTCTTGGGTAAACTCTCATGGGAGAAGGCAGTCCTTAAGATACCCTGGCCTCAAACTGTTTAGGACTTTAAAGGCAGTGACCAGTACCTTGAACTGCATTCAGAAACTAATTGGACGACAGTATAAATTATATAGTGTGGGAGTCCCTGCTACTTGGGCAAAGAGGCACCTTTCAAACTACTGATTCTCTTTATATTAAGCAGGATGGGGGTGGTGGAAGCAACTAGACCTATCCAACCCCCAGCACAGCATCCCTTCAGTGGCTTTTGCTGGTGTCTCCTTTGTGTTTCTTTTTAGACTTTTTAGACATCTTATTATTATGATTTACATTTTCTATGTAAACTACTGTGAGATCTTTTTTCTTTTGAAAACTGGTGTAGTAGTAGTAGTAGTAGTAGTCGTCGTCGTCGTCACATGCTCTTACAATTGGCCCCCGGCAGCAAACTAGCCACTGCATTCGGAACTAATTGATGTTTCCGAACAGTTTTCAAGGGTAGTGCCAAATAGAGTGTGTTACAGCAGTCAAGCCCATATCCAAATGACCAAAATATGGCCAAACTCTTGACCAAAACATGAGTGCTAATGGCCAGATCTGCTCTCTCCAGAAAAGGGCTGGTGCATAAGCCAAAGCTGTACATTGGCACTTCTGGAGGTGGATGCCATCTGGGCACCTGGTTCAGAAGCACCCCCACACTGCTTATTAGGGATGTGCATGGTCCGGAGCGGTCCGGACTGGCACTGAAGGGGGGTCTCCCTTTAAGGGCGGGGAGGGTTTACTTACCCCTCCCGCCGCTTTGCCCCCTCCAGCGCCCGTATTCTTAGTAGAAGCCGCCCCTTCTGCCTCCTCCAGTGCCAATGCCGCCTGGGCGCGCGCGCGGCTTTGCTTTTAAAAGTTCCTTTTGCTGGCGCTGAGGGATTAAACACCAAACAGAAGCCGGCAGAGCACCGCGCCGGCCGGCGGCTCCCCCATGCTCAGCCGCCCAGCAGCCACTGAGAACGCCCAGCGAGGACGCGCCGTCGCCATCGCCGACGCGCCGCGGCCCCCAGGCAACCCTAACTTCCGGCTTCCATGCGACTTCCCCCAGCATACAGAGTGGCTGCATTCTGCCACTCTGTATGCGGGGGGAAGTCGCATGGAGGCCGGAAGTGAGGGTTGCCTGGGGGCCGCGGCGCGTCGGCGATGGCGACGGCGCGTCCTCGCTGGGCGTTCTCAGTGGCTGCTGGGCGGCTGAGCATGGGGGAGCCGCCGGCCGGCGCGGTGCTCTGCCGGCTTCTGTTTGGTGTTTAATCCCTCAGCGCCAGCAAAAGGAACTTTTAAAAGCAAAGCCGCGCGCGCGCCCAGGCGGCATTGGCACTGGAGGAGGCAGAAGGGGCGGCTTCTACTAAGAATACGGGCGCTGGAGGGGGCAAAGCGGCGGGAGGGGTAAGTAAACCCTCCCCGCCCTTAAGGGGAGACCCCCCACCCGAACCGAACCGGCCAGGGGACAGACCGGTCCGGACAGTTCGGAGGCCTTTGCAATGGCCTCCGAACTGGTCCGGACTCATCTCTACTGCTTATTTGGTCTTTCATGGGGATTACTACCCCATCCAGAGCAGGCAAAACACTCCTTTTCAGATAATTTTTCCTACCGACTAGCAACTGTTCTGTCTTACCTGGATTTAATTTCAGCTTGTTAACCCACATCCAGTCCATCACTGCCTTCAGACACTGGTTCAGGACTTTTATTACTTTCTCAAGGTCAAGAGGTAGAGCAGGAGGTCATCTGCATAATGGTGGCAATCCAACCAAGCCTCTCGGCAACCTCCTCCAGCAGGTTCGTGTAGATGTTAAATGGTAGGTTTATAAAATTATGCATGGTGTGGAGAAAGTGCATAAAGAGAAGTTTTTCTCCTTCTGTTGTGATGTTAGATCTCTGGGACACCCAGCGTAGAAGACAGTGTATGTGAATCACTTTGAAAAATGCTATATAAGTTCTAGGTGTTGTGTTTGAACACATTTAACCAGTAGATTCATCTTCTGTACAAATGCATATGATATAGCCTCTTGTTGAATTTGAATAATATTAATTCAGGACCTTCTTGGTTGTGGTATCGCATATGTGGAATGCCTTTCTCAGAGAAGTTCACCTGGCACCCACTCTGCTGTCCTTTTGGTGCCAAGCAAGACTTTTTGTATTTTTCCAGACATACCAACATCAGGATTTTAACTGATTTATGGTTCCACTGGCTTATTGAAGGGTGATGTTGCTGCTTCCAAGTATGTATATTTATATGTGTATGTGTTTAATATAGATGGTTTCAGTCTTGAAACTGTATGATGCCCTGGGAGATTATGCTGCAGGATGGCTCATGAACTCTTTAAATAAATATTAATAGTCTGTCCCAAGAGTGCTAAGGATGAGCAAAGTGTGTTGGTGATATCTGAACCAAGCATTGGAATGTTTTTAAAAGCTGTTTTTGCTCTGGATTGGATGAGATCATTTTATTTGTCCTTCCACAGTAACTTCAAATCAAAAGGAAGCAGGAACTGAAAGTGGAATGAACTCAGTTGTCTTATCACCATTGCAGTTGAGTACTCAACTGAAAAAAAGATTTTAAACCAAGGGCTCAAGCTGGAGGAAAAGAATGGCTGTATTACCCCTGCTAACTTAGCAAAGAGGCACCTTTTTAATGTGGTGATTCTCTTTATTTAGCAGGGGGAGAGTAACTGGCCCTATTTACCCCCAGCACAATACCTCCAGTGACTGTTGCTGGTGTCTACCTTATGTTTCTTTTAGACTGTGTGAGCCCTTTGGGGACAGGGATCCATCTTATTTGTTTGTTATTTCTCTGTGTAAACCGCTGTGAGCAATTTTTGGAAGGGCGGTATAGAAATTGAATGAATAAATAAATAAATAAACAAATAAATAAAAATAAATTTTCAAGATAGCTTGGAAACAATGGTCATTTCACTAATACATAATTTCTGTAGCAGTACTATGATTTCGGCTGTGCAAAATGGAGTCCAGTTAGTTCTAATGGTATGACAACCCCATGAAGATGAAACTAACTAAAAGAAGACTTAATGACACCACCTTATTATGGATATGCAGAATGTTTCTAGCTCGAAATAAACCACCCTTAGAAAAAAGAGCCTGTTTGACTAAAGCTCGAAACAAAACAACCCCGTTTTGACCTGAAACATTTCAAGTGTTTCCAGTGCCATTTTGGAGGCCTATTTTCCCCGTGCTGATAGTTTTTTCTGGCACTGGCTTCTGATTGGCTTGTGATCTCCTTGCTTCTTGGTTGGTTTATAATCCAAATCTAGTGTTGTCATGGAAAACTGTGTCCCCACTGGGAGGGTACATTGGGAGCCAAAGGAGGGATTTTCAAAATGTATTTAAGGGACTGGGAGGCCAGAGAGCTCTCTCTTATAGTGTGCCTCTCTGAGGAGGGAGGATTAGCAGCACAGAGTGACTGGTGGATTGGGGCCTTCCTGTGCAGAGAAAGATACAGAGAATGCCTGTGCCTCTTGCTTTTTCTCTCTTTTCTTTACAGTGCCAACTGCTTTTTATTTATTTTTATTTTTTCTATTTGTTTTTAATTGTAGCAGTAGCTCCACTGGCTTTAACTGGGTGTTGCTGTGGATTTCCCCCCTTGTGTGTATTCCTTTTTCTTTTTCTAGCCAGCCCCCAGTGGCTTTAATCACTGAGGTGCTGTGCTGATTTATTTTTATTTTTCAGCCCCAAGCTGCACCACCTTTCCTGCTGCTGTATGCCTTTTTCTTTTTTGATTTTTTGGGTGGATGCCCACTCTCCTGGCACCCATCTGCCCTACCTCCAGATGTGGAATCCCAGTGTCTGCTTGGCCCAAATGCCTCTGAGAGAGGCACCTGGCCAGACTCCAGCAGAAGACAGCAGTCGCTGGAAGATAAGCACCCCAACTTGGTCAGGTTAAATTACTTTAAATATGGTCTAGTTTGGGGGAGACACTAGGTACTAGCCAGGTATGTAGGACTGTAGGACAGGAGGAGTGGTTTAGGAGACAGGCCATAGTAGTCCCCCTCCCCTCCCCTTCCCTGTGGGGATTTAATTTTTCTAGCTTCTGTGCTTCTGTGGGTGCACCACAGTGCCATTGCATGTGGCATGTGCAGCATAAATAGACCATCCCTGACCCCACACCTCTCTTCTTTAAATACCCTCCTTAAAGGCACTTTCCCTCACCCCCTGCCATCAGAGAAAAACTCCAAATGTCTGGGAGGGTGTGAGGCAGAGTCGGGAGCAGATTGGCAGGCAGAGGTAGGGGTGATGCTGGTTGTGGGTGACAGCAAGAGGGGCCTCTTCCGTGAGTTGTCCCCATTGCGCATAGGCTCTCCTTTTGGGGCCTGAAGTGTAGCCACAGCCCAGGGATGTAGCATCCATTGGAAAAGGTGGGGGGACAATTGTCCCAAGGTCCGAAGGGTCAGGCGCCCCCCCCCCCAAGGCTCTCCCTGGCTTGGGATGCGCCCTGCCATCACCCATTCCACCAGTCGGGCACTGGTGCCATTTCATTCACAATTTCATTCTACGTGAGATGCCAGCATGCGCCTTTTCCTTCTGCCAGCAGTTGATGCAGAGTGGTTCTACTATGCACATGCTGCCATTCTTCTTTTCTCCCAGCTAGCTTAGCGCCCCTGTCATGGCGGCTACCAGAGGCTGCTGACTGCACATGGCTTAGAAAATGTGAGCGCTGGAGCGGGTGCTGAGCTGGCTCTCCTACTGAAGCCTCTTCGGTGGAGGGAATCCCAGCCCCTCGGGAGAAGGCTCGGCATAGCTGCTTCTCCTCCCCAGGTCACTGCTCCTGGAGTGTGACCCGCTCTCTTGACCTGCTGCCACCAATTGATTGGCAGGGTCCAGCATGGTGGCATTGTTGAGGGGTCGCGAGGCGATGACTGTGGCAGCGGGGCTGGCTGGCAGATGGGCCAGCGACTCGGTGGGAAGATGTCGCTGAAGCCTGATGAGATTCTCCTGAAAAACACCCTTAAGCTGTGGGCTTCCCCAGTGCAGCAGAGTTACCATGGTGGAAATAGAACCAAGCGGCTTCGGCTGCAGGTGAGGCATGGGGGAGCAGAGCGGGCTACATAGGCAGTGCCTCCCCTCCTCCACACTCCCTCCTGCCCCCGTCGCTTTGCTTAGTCTCTTACAACAGTTTGCCGGGGGAGGGGGAGAACCACAGGATGAGACGGGCTGGTGAGAAATGGGGAGGGGAAGGCTTGGGTGGGTTAGGTTGGTTAGGGTGGCTGTCCCTAATGCCCCACCCCCTTGCATCCTGCAAGGGGTTGTGGCTTGGGGAAGGAAAAACCATAGAAGAAAAACATAGAGGCCCCTGGCTGCACTTTGTTTCCCGGCCACCAGGCAGCTTGCTACGCCACTGCCGCAGCCATGAGTGGTGGTAGAGGTAGAATTAGCGGGGAGGTCCTTGCCTGCCAGGGAAGACAATCTTCCTGTGGCAGCAGAGGAGGAGGTGATTGTGTCAGCTGCTACTAGCCCAGCAAGATCACTCTCACCATCCTTCCCAGTTCTCCTTGGCAGTGCGACCCCCTTGGCCTGAGACTGAGGAGGAACAGGAGGAGGGCATTCTGCTTCCTGTTTCTGGACCTTCTCAGCCCCAGAACGAGGGTGGTGGTGGCCCGCAGAAGGAAGCAGCAGCCCCAGTCTTGGCACTCGAGCTGTTCTTTGTTGCCATGAATGGCTTGTGTGCCGAGGCAGCACCACTGAAACGGGGCTGGACTGGCTCTGAAGGCAGCATGGTGTGGAACCACTTTGAGCTCCACCCTGGTGACCCAACCCATGCTGTCTGCATCCACTGCAGGGCACTGGTTAGCAGGGGAAGGACCCTAAGTGTCTTTTGATGTCAGGGATAATGCTGCACCTGTGATGGCATCACCCAGGGGCCCCTGTTGGCAGCAGTAGGCCTGATATGCCCTTGACCAGGAACAACAAGGCAGCTTCTTGTGTTCTCGAGCAGGTAAAATTCCCTGCATGGTGGGTGCAGTCAGTGGCCAAGCAGTCTGGTCACTCAGAGCCTCATCTAATCACCCAGGCCATTGCCGAGATGATGGCTTTGGACGGTTAATGGTTAATGCATCCAAGATGGTTAATGCATCCAAGCGGCTTCAGCTTATGACCATCCATCGTATGGTGCACACTCGAACCTGGACATGTGGGATGCGCTTGGCCTTTCTGGGGCTAAAGCCAGGTGAGGCAGCCCACCTTGGAGGTGCTGAGCACCAGTCTGCTGCTTCTATGGCTGCTCTTGTGGAGAGGTGACGCAAGTTAACAACTTACAACCACTAAAGGGAAAAGGATATGCAAGAGGCAGCTTGAGCTCGGCCTACCTAAACACCTGATCCCTCAGGATATTCCAACCTGGTGGCTGCAGGAGCAAGAGCTGGCCATCCACAGCCTGGCAAGGAGGCGTGGCTTTGAAGTGTGTGACCTATCCACCCAGGACTGGGTGTTCATTTCAGAGGTTGTCTTGGCACTCGAGCTGTTCTTTGTTGCCATGAATGGCTTGTGTGCTGAGGTAGTAACGCTGAGCCAGGCTTTGCCCACAGCTCTTCTCCTAGAGAGGACGATGGGTGAGCTCCAGTCCATGCAGATCACTGAGGAAGCAATTGCTTACCTTTTTCTCCATAAAATTCTATGGGGATTTTGGGGAAAGATTAGATTTTTTTTTAAAAAAAAATCCCCACTTGCCCATTTCTTTTGTGGGTTGCATGGTAGGTAGCACCCATCATTCCCTACCACACAACCCACTTTGGTATCCATAGGAGCTACCCATAGGGAAGAATGGAGTGGTTTGAGTTCCCCATTGTTCTCTATGGCTGAAGCACTTGAAACGTTTTGAGTTTGTTTCATCAAAACAGCCGGTTTGGCCGCTGTTTTGATGAAATGTTTTGAGCATTTTGCATTGCATTTCGAGCTCGAAACGAAACACAAAATCCATTTTGTGCACACCCCTACTTCTTATCATTTGGTCCTGGAGCCTGTGACAGAGGAGGTACTTCCTAAGATGTTCTTAAAGTGAGGCTCTTCTCTATAATTGGCAGTGATACCAGTGACATGCCACTGAAATTTAGTTAGCAAGCCATCCATCCAGGTTATTGTGAAATGGGATGCTAAACTCTATCCATCTGTCATCAGGCATCCTTTGCCTGTGTCAAAAGGCAATCTGGATATAATGACTGCAGAAGTCTTGTGATGACTGCTGCTGCAAAACCCAGAGGATTTTACTATTCATAACAATTCTGAAGCTCAGATGGTAATTGACAGTGTTGCAAGTTGCTGTACACCGCTCTCCTCTTGATGAATGGCCCGTTGTCTTTAATTTCCATAAAGCAAAGTGTGAAGCATTAGGTTGCTATTTTAAAAACGTATTTTTTTAAAAGTAATAGTCCAATACTGCAATTTCATGTGTGTATGCAAGGAGATCAAATTGCATAGCAACTTCTTGCAGGAGACTAGCAGAATCTTTTCTTCCATGCTGTTGCTTTACTACCGAAACTGCTGCACTCCATTTCAGGAAGGCACTTTACCTAAAGCAGCTGCCAGCGTGCGCTTCACATAAGGTGATCTATTTCCTTCCAGAAGGTCAAACCTCTTCAGTAGAGAGCAACCTGTGTGCCAAGGATCTTGGAAGAACATAAGCCTGTATGCCAATAATCTAGGAAGAAAATTGAGCTGCATGCCAAGGGTCTAGGAAGGATGTGAGCCCTGCTGGTCAGACCAAAAGTATACCTAGTCCTGCATCTTGTTTCCTACAGTGGTCATCCACTCCAGAAGACTGGCAAGTAGGGCTTGAAGGCAATTGCCCTCTTCGGCATTCCTTCCCAACAACTGGTATTTAGTGCCATACTGTTTCTGAGGACGGAGATTCCATATAACCATAACAGCTGATGGGTCTACCAACAGCTTTCAGGAATTTGTCCATTGTCCTCTTAAAGCCACCAAAGCTTTACATCATGTGACTAATGTTGCTTTTTGAGAAGTACTTAGAACAGACCTTGACAAATTTTCCTTGGATCTAGAAGCTAGCTCAAAAATTTAGGAGCCAGATATTTGGCAAAAGTACTGGTCAGTGTGGAGAGGGAGGGTAAATGGGCTTCTCTTTATCCCCTTTACAAGTAACACACTTAGAAGAGAAACTGGGCCTACATCTGTACCAAATTTGCTCCGAATCAGTTCCCACTTGCACTTCAAATGTTTATGTGTCCCCCATCTTGAATCAGGGTGGATGACATCATTACAAACTATGCCCTTGAGCCATCCTTATGTGTCCCTACAACTGGACTAAACTTGGTTCAAATCAGGTGGTTCACAAGTTAGCCCAATTGCGCTTCAAATGTTCACGGATCTGCCATTTTGAACTGGGGTGGATGGCATTATCACAAACCATGCCGTTGAGCTGTCCCTGTGTTTCACTGACTACAACTGTTTCAAATTGGTTAGGCAGTCCACAAGTTAGCCCTCTTGGGCATCAAAGGTTCACATGTCCACCATCTTGAATTTGTGACATCATCACAAATCACATTGTCGAGGTGTCCCTATGTGTCCCTGCAGCTGTACCCAATTTGGTTCATATTGGTCAAGGCATTGCAAAGTTGATAGGGAAACACGTGCGCACACAGACAGACACGCACACACACACACACACTCTTACGGAGTGCTGAGTGATCTCATAAGCCTACTAGAAAGTAGGGATGTGCGAGCCAGCTCGGCTTGAAGGCTCACCATCGAACTGTCATTTACCTTTTAAAAACCAAGCTGTGGCGGGGGTGGGGTGGGGTGGCAGGGGCTCCTCCTCTCCTCCTCTCACTGGCCTCACTGATGCAGCTGCCTGTTTTGGGTCTGGGATGGTGGCTTCAGTGGCTTCACCCTCCCCTCCAGTCTCCCAAATGGCAGGCCGGCCATGATGCAGCCTGTTTCGAGCCTCTCTGTGGCTGGACTGTCATTTGAGAGGCCAGCAAGGGGGGGTGGGGTGAAGGGAGCCCCCCCACCTTCATTATCACTTGGGAAGCCGGTGGGGGGTGGGATTGAAGGAGCTCTGCTATCCCCCACCGCAGCAGCTTGACCTCTTGAGAGGTAAACTAAAGGCTTTTCCCTCTCCCCTGCCCCGCATTTAATCCTTTACTTGTAAGGGGGAATCCTTGCCTGATTCCACTTAAAAAGTATCCCCATCAAGCCCCTAGAGCAGGGTTTCTCAACGTGTGGTCGCCAGATGTAATTGGACTTCAACTCCCATAATTCCCAACCAAAGACCACTGGGGCTGGGGATTATGGGAGTTGAAGTCCAATAACATCTGGGGACCCACACGTTGAGAAACCCTGCCCTAGAGCTTCCTTGACAGCTGGACCAAAGTAGGCCCGGGCTAGCTCGAATCCGTTCCGGATTTGAGCCGAACCATCCAGCCTTCCAGCTTGTGCATCCCTACTGGAAAGCAAGCTAAAACCAGGAGTTCTCTAACTTGTGTGCCCACTTGTTGTTGGGCTATATTTGAGAACCCCTGTTATAGAGTTGGATGGGAACTTGGAGGTCCATCCTTCTGCTCAGAGCTTTCTTTTGTCTGTCCTGTGCATCACTTTTCATTGCATGACCTAGTTCTAGGATTCCATCTGTTCTCTAAGAGGAAAGGAAGGGATTCTGACTCAGCACAGGCAATACCTGAAGAGTCATATCAGGAGGCATAGAGTAGAGACAGATAGAACAGCTAGGGAGACCCTTATTCACTATCTCTACTCCCAGTGCCCCAAGTGGACATTAGGATAGTCTGTGCAAAAGTCTGAGGCACTGAAACTCCAACAGGATGGCAGCAGTGGAGATTGCAACCTTTACTCCTCTGTGCCTGTCTCCTGTGCTGGCCTGACTGAGCAATGAGCATCCAGCATCCTGCATGGGGAGGGGCAAGAGGGGGGCAGGTCGCCCACCCAGACATCAGTGGCTTGCCTTCTGCAGTGATGATGGTATCGAGGGGGAAGGGGGTTTCTGCTTGAACTGCCTTTCATCATGCTGTCCATGCACAGGCAAGTATGGAGAGCGCAGAGGATGGTGAAATCTATTCCTTTAAAAAAATCTATTACGGAGAGCTTTTACTGTATTTATCTGAATCCACAACTAGTTATTGGTTGTTTATTTATTTATTTATTTACTTATTTATTTATGATTTCTATACCACCCTTCCAAAAATGGCTCAGGGAGGTTTACACAGAGAAATAATAAATAAGATGGATCTCTGTCTCCAAATGTCTCACCATCTAAAAAGAACTATGAGATAGAGACCGGCAACAGTCACTGGAGGTACTGTGCTGGGGGTGGATAGGGCCAGTTACTCTCCTCCTGCTAAATAAAGAGAATCACCATGTTAAAAGGTGCCTCTTTGCCAAGTTAGCAGGGGTAGTTATTTTTTCAATTAGTTGTTTTTCAGTTTTTCAACAAGTAGTTGTTTTTCAGTTTTTTAAATCTTAGAAATAGTCTTAAATTCAGAGTCCTGTTCCTTTTGACTAAATGCAGGTATAATCTGTATTTAACTTCTACTTTTTAAGGGAGTTGTTTTGCATTCAGAGTCGTCTTCAGTTCCGGTAAATATGATCTCTCCCAAGATAATTGGCAACCAACTTTGAATTGTAATTTCCAGTAGTTTTGTTTCTGTTGTCTTTGGAGGTGTCTGTCAGCTTTCACACTTCTCTCTCTCTCTCTCTCTCTCTCTCTCTCTCTCTCTCTCTCTCTCTCCCTCTCTCTCTCAAATCAAAATTCAGTGGTCTCATTTGGAGAAGCCACTAAATTTAGCCATTTTAATCTGAAGCGAAAGTAGGATGCTAGCAGCCGAGGTCACAACCTCCTTCTTGGCTCTTATGACCTTTGTCTTGAAGATCTGAATTTTCTGGGCTGCAGAAATTACTTGAGATGTACATTAATGGTAAAATATAAGGAAACTAAGTTCCTTAAAAAGAATCTTTCCATAAGTCAGTATAAATCCTATCTCCTTTCCAATAGTCATTAATATGAATATGCGTTTCCAGTGATGTTTGGATTATCCTGCATTTCTTTCCCTTGATGTCCCTGTCAGCGAAGTCTGTGGCTCTTGAATATTCCTTTTGGATTAGTTAAGAAGAAAAGGCAAAGAAAGGTTTTCTCTTCCTCCCTCCCAGTCTTACCTGAATGTGAATGCCCCTGTTGATCAGCTTCCATGGGGTAAAAGGTCCAGTTAATATATTGCAAGGCATTTATGGACTCAGTAAATCTAGGTCTTGATAACAGACAGGGGTGCAAATCCTTAAGCATTTGAGTTACTCCCCTCCTCATTTTACTGAACTCCCCCTCCCAAATCTAATAACCCATATCTTTAATCCCCAAAATATATTTTTATCCCCCTTTCAAAAGTGCCTTTTCTCCCTCTCCCACCAAAATTAAGTGACGGGTTGCTCCTCAAGCATTCCCTCTGTCTGCACTCCTGATAGCAGAAGTGATATTTGTTGTTCAGGCAGAGGCTGGCATTAGTTTAGCTATTTCTGAGGAAGGAAACATCAACCAGCCCAGGTTTTGTCATTCAACTAATTGAATATCAGGTGCTTCCTGGTTAGAACCTGTCTCCTTGAAAGGGAGGGGTAGTAACAGTATTCCCTCTAATAGGATTCCCAGATGGTGTTCACTACAACTCCCAGCATCCCCAGCTGCAACAACCTTTGGCTGGGGATTATGGGAGTTGTAAACGATATTTGGGAATTCTGGGTAGCAGTCAGCTGGGTAACATACATTTGGACGTTCAGGGTAATGGATCATGTTCAGTGTGAACCGGACCCTGTGACATGGTTGACAGTGGCAGCTATTTTTCAGTATTATCTACATTGACTAGCAGCAGCTTTCCAATGTTTTCAGGCAAGAGTCTTTCCCAGCTCTGCCTGGAGATGCCAGGGACTGAAACTGGGATCTTCTGCATGCAAAGTATAGCATAGCTTCTGCTGGGCTATGGCTGAAGGATCTGGAAACCAAGTCCTATGAAGAATGGCCGAAAGAGCTGGGTACTCTTAACCTGAAGAAGAAAAGGCAAAGGAGAGATCATAGCTGTCTTCAAATATCTAAGAACATAAGAACAGCCCTGCTGGATCAGGCCCAAGGCCTATCTAGTCCAGCATCCTGTTCCACACAGTGGCCCACCAGATGCCCACAGTTGCTCACCTGATGAGCTGTCATATAAAAGATCCTCTGTGGCTCCTGAGGGCAGAACTAGGACCAATGAGTTGAAATTTCAAGGAGGCAGGTTTAGTTTAGATGTTAGGAAGAACCTCCTAACGTTTAGAGCTTTTTGACAGTGGGGCAGTTTGCACTGTGCAGTGGTGAGCTTTCAGTCACTGGAGGTTTTCAGACAGAGACTGGATGGCTTTCTGTCAGGGATGCTGTTTCAGTTTCCTACACTGAGCTGGGGGATGGACTCGAAAACCTTCAGGGTCTCTTCCCGCTCTAACATTCTATGATTCTATGACCGTGTGCTCTCTATGGGCTGTGATTATATTTAAGTGCTCTGGATAACATTCAAAAGGTGCGTACAAGTTGACCTTTTGACTCTATCCTTCTCCCGCTTGATTATAATATCTGATATAAGTTTGAATATTCCCACCATTGCTCAGTAGATTAAGGAAAAGAGGGGAACTGCTTTGTGTTCTTAAAATGATGGTCCAGTGAGGATAAAATCAGTAGCCTTTTTGGAACGGAGTTGAAAACGCACACATGGATTCTATCCAATGTGTGTTCCTCTTAAAGTCCCTCTGGATTATATCTGCTTTATTAAATTGTAACTATTAAACAAGACAGAAGGCTGCTCTCCAGAGTCTGGGATCTTTTCATTAGGAAAGCAGGGAATGCTATTAATAAGAGTCAAGGCCTTGGCAAGAATTTTCCTTCTGCTAGATGGCTTAGATACTTGATCTCCCAAGTCACTTCCTGTATTGATTTAGAAATTTTGAACCTCTAAAGGAGACAAATGTGAGATGCTTCGAAAAGGAGCTCAAATCTTGGTACTAATACATTTTTTGCTAGTTGCTTTGGTAGTAACTTGCTCTTGTTTAATGCCTGATTAATGTGCAAAGATGTATTTTTCAGGCTAGAGCAATTTTGCAGCATTGCCTTCCAGTTCATCTTGTTTCTTCCTGTTTTCTTTTACCAGTCACATAATTCATACTTCAGAAATGATCGCGGTGGTGTCTCCAAAGAACTCTCCTTCAAGGTTGGTCAGGTCTTTTGTAATGGGAGCAACTTCGCTGATGCTCGCCATTGGCTGCTCCACTATTGCTGGAATGGAGGGATCTCATGGAAGTATTGGAGTTACAAAGGAAGAAGCAGTCTAGCTGTGGTTCTTCCAACATGATTCTCTCTATAGCTTCTGCATTGCTACATGGAATGTCGCATCAACCATGCCTCTCCCATTAAGCAGGGGTTCTCAAGTTTGAGTCACCAGATGATGTTAGACTACAAATCCCACCATCCCAGCCACAATTGCTATTGTGGCTGGGGATGATGGGAGCTGTAGTCAAACAACCTCTGAGGACACAAGATTGGAAACGCCTGCCATAATGTGAGAATTGTCCAATCTTAAAGATTTCCCCAGAAGCTGTATAATGTATTGTATTCAAGCAGACATTTTCTGGCTAAGGAGGAGCCGTTGTTTTCTTCTTTCTGTGAGTGGTATTGTCAGTTACTGGAAACTAGCATGAACCCAGGGGCGGATTAACGCAGAGGCAGAGGAGGCATCTGCCTACGGCAGCAAAATCTGAGGTGAGGGGGGTGAGAAGAAAGTTCTCCCCTTTTACTTTTTTTAAAAAAGCCACAGCGGCAGTAGCTGTGGGGAGGGGGCAACCGCCAAGCAAGAGGAAAGTCCCCCCTTTACTTAATTTTTTAAAAATGCTGTGGCGGCAGTAGCTGTGGGGATGGGGGCAACCAGATGAGGGAAAAGTTTCCCCCTTTGCCCCCTAAAAATGGCTGGTGGAGGCACAGAGATGATGGCAGCTGGCTGCAGGGAGGGTGGGGAGAGGCAAGGGGAGAGTTGCACAGTGTCCCCCCCTTTTAACCTCTAAGCCTGCTGTGCAGACAGCGGCGAGCTCCTTCCTCTTCCCCTCCTGCCAGGTGACTGTATGGCTATCAGAATCTGCTACCTGCAGCCCATGTCTGGCTTTCTTTCCATGTGGAAGAATAAAGTAAAAAGTGGAAGCTTTTTTTAAAGTAAAAAGTGGAAGCCTCTGCCCACCCACCCCTGGAGCTTTTTTATTTTTTTAAGGGCAGCAAAAGCCTTTTAAAAAAGTTTAATCCACCCCTGCATGAGCCCACATTGGGGTTTTGAAGCTGTGCCCCCGAGAGTCTTTGCATTGGTGGCTCCTCAGTAAGAAGAGAAGATCAGTAATGGCAGGCAGCCTTTCCTAAAAGATGGCTTGCCCATGACTACTGGTTTCCCCCTGCTCTATGCAGTCACAGGAATGTTCAGTAGCACACCGTGTGCCTTAGAACCTGCCCTGGGATCCTCAACAATGCACCAGGGTTTTGTGGCAAACCAATCAATGTAGAAAATGTTCCTGGAACACAGGAACGTGTTTGAAACCATAGCTGAGCCCAAAGGATTTTGGTGTTTGGAGCACAGAGCCATTAACTTAGTTTGAATTTGATATCTAAAAGGTATTTTAAGAGTGGGAAGTGATTCCTTTAGTTTGGATATCCGAAAACAGCTGTGTTCTCTCTTTGAAGATGGGCATTATTGATGGTGTTTCATGCTTTTGTGTTGCAACATTTGTTAAAACGGCAAGATCACTTTACGTTTTACAGTGGCTGGGGAAGATCCAGAGTGAAACTTGAGACAATGAGAAGCTATTAAGCAATTCAGGTTTTACAGCAAAAAGAAAGCCAAGTTATTTTACCAGTTTATGAAGTGTTCATGCTCTTATTTTTCAATTACATTATTTTTTCACCAGGAATTGGGCACTTTCCAGATTGCATGCTAAACAGGGCTAAAATGCTTTGACTTGGCAGGATCATATTGAAAACGACCCCTAGAATATCAAACTCCTACAACAGGAAAATACAGCTATTTTCCTTCAATGGACTTGCAACATCGTAGCACAATAACAGAAAGATAAAATCAGAAAGAAGGCATTGGAAATGTGAACAGCACCTTGCGGTCAGTTCAGGGACTGTGGTGACACAACACAGGAAGTACGAAAGCACGCTTAGGAGAACCATAGCGACACTGTTGTAGGGTTTAATCTGGAAAGTGCCCTGATGAATGAAGTGTTGTTTGAAGTGGCCGGACGTGTACATCTATCTATTTATTGTGTGCACATGGACATCTACTCATATAGTGGAAAAGAAAGTGACTTCTGGTAAAACTAATTACTGCAGATGGACAAGAGACGTTTGAGTGGGTAGTGAGAGGTAGGGATGTTCACAAACCATGGCTTGAAGCATGGTTCGCGAACTTTCCTGGAAATAAAAAAGGCAACTTTAATTCAATTTAAAATGAGGGCTGGTGCTTACCTGCTCCCTGCCACACCTTCCAGCTTCCTGCTGGGGCGGTGCTGGTCCCAAAATGTCCCATGCACTGTCAGCATGTACATGGCATCCGCACATTGGTGCCATTTTCGTGGTCAGCAACACCATGCTGATACAATGTACGTGTTGATGGTGTGTGGGGTGTTTTGGGACCAGCACCGCCCAGCAGGAAGAGCAGGCGGAGAGCAGTTAAACACCTCCTCTCCTTTTTCTTAGTCCCCTTTATTATTTCTGGGAAAGTGCTTGAACCGCTCTTCGCATTGCAATTTGGGCACACCCCCTAGTGAGACGTTAGAGAGAAGCGAGTAGCACACCTTATGCAGTGTGCATGTGAACAGATATGCATGACTGTTGCACTGACATTTGCAAAGTTTAGGAGGCCAGCTTAGATTCAGGGCTGCACATTGTGAAGTTTGCAGTCTGTACTAACACCACTAAAGTGATTTGGTATGATCAGGTTGCCCATCACAAAGTGCACACCTAGTATAAGGTGAGTAAGGGTGGTACTGTTGCTAGTGTGTTAGAATTGTCCATAGGACTAAGTGAGAATTTATTTTAGAGAGAGAGGAAAGATTATGATGAACTACTTTCATCTTCATTTTAAAAACAGATTTGCAGCCTAAAATCTAATTAAATAACTATATGCACATGACTAATGAAGAATTGCCTTCTTGCCTGACTGTCTTATCTCCAGACTTCATAGATTGTCAATTCAGTGCGGAGTTGGGATAAAATAACTTTCAAAAGAATGATATGATTTATCACCCTTAAGGTTCTTAAGGTTTAATATTTTATATAATGTCTTTTGTTGCTGGGTTTTTTTTAACAACCTTTTCCTTTTACTTCCTTTACTATAAAGTTCTTTGAGTCATGTTATATCCATTTTTTCTTTCTCTAAATAGAACACTGAATTTTATTTGTCTTTTTACAAATAGAAATGGGATGATGTTGCGGGGCGGGGGGGGAAGGGTGTTAAAAAAGTTGCTGCTTGTGGGAAACCCAGGTTCAAATCCCTCCTCAGCCATGAAACTCAATGGGTAACTTGGACAAACTCTGCTCTTCAGGGTTGTTGTAAGAATAAAGTGAGAAGCCCATGTAGGCTGCCCTGAGAGTGAAGATGAAGCAATAGCAATAGCAATACACAACTTTATTTGTTAGCCGTGCCATAACAAATTGTTCTCTGGGAGGCTCACAGCAGAGAACTAAAACATACAATAAAAACACATAGTACATTAAATCATAACAGGCAAAAAAGAAGAAAAGAAAATACAATATAAAACAGCTTAAAAACCCATTTTAAAATTAGTTAAAAATCAGGAAGGGCCAAATATATGAATAGTATATTGTTATACAGTACTACAGTTCCCAACTGTGGACCCCTAGATGATGTTGGACTACAACCCCCATTATCCCCTGTCGCAATGGCCACTGTGGATGGGGATAATGGAGTCCAGCATCATCTGGGTATCCATAGTTGGGAACTCTTGTACTGCATAATGCATACTCCTTGAACTGTGATAATCTCTAGAAAATTATTTGGGATACAGGCTCTCTCTACAGCATGTTATAATCCATGTATGTGTATTGTATTGCTTTTTCAACTGTTCTGGGAACAGTTTAGAAAAGGATCATAATCTGCTATTCTGTATAATCTGGGGGGGGGGGGGGGGTTGTACATTGTCCATGATCCAAATGGAAATCCACAAAAGGATCAATTCCTTGGAAAAATACATAATTCTTATGTTGTTTTTTCTCTGGGCAGAAAGTAGCTACACTGAAGCCAGGCAATTGCTTACCCGAGCAGAGATTCAGGTACACAGCTATGATTGATGCTCCTGTTCTCCCAAGCAATATATTAAGCGTGGGGCTGGGGTGTTTTTCTTTGATGTTCCTGGCTTTCACATATCTATAGAAAACCAGTAAATAAGATATATAAAGCACAGAAGTGTTTTCTTCATGAAAATAAAGTCTTCAATCTTAGAAATATGAATCAAAACATCAAGGAGGATATGAAATATATCTGGTGAATAATGTTGCTTCTAGGGCTGTGCCTGATTAAAGAAATCTTAAACTGGAGTTTAAATGGATCAATTTTGCATCTATCTATCTGTAGATGAATGATACAAGCTTTGGTTTATTGCTACGGCAGGTAAATTAACCCATTTGTTGCATCTCAGAACAAGACAATCAAAACCATATTCTTTCTTTGAGATCTGGCAAGATTTAATACTTTTTAATCAATCAAATAAATTATGTTGAAGAAATTACCTGCTTATTACATTCCGATATGCTAAGATGTCTGTTGTTCATAAAGTGATGAGATTTGTTTGGCTTAATGTTTTGGATTGGTAACATATTTAATAATAATCGAGAACTGATCTCTAGGAAGCTACAGTGTAAGAGCTTTTTTAAAAAATGTATTCTGTGATCTGTGATATCATACTATACATTGTTCTGCCTTTAAATAAATTAATACACACACACACACACACACACACACACACACACACACACTGCATCTATCTATCTATCTATCTATCTATCTATCTATCTATCTATCTATCCATCCATCCATCTATCGGAAAGGGCATTTAGATTATGCATGTACCTGTCATATCAGGTACCATCGTAAAAGAGGCATTCCCTCTGGAGTAGAGAAGAGATTCTGATCCTCTTCTGATCCTTAACTATCCGTGTTGTTTATTTTTAAAAAACAGTTAGTTTAATCAAGCAGCAGATATTTTAAAATCAGGTACACCTTCTTAATGGAGTAAAATAGATCTATCTGGGTCCCTAGATGTTGTTGGACTACAACTTACATCATCCCTAGCCACAGTAGCCAAAGGAGACCCAGGTTTGACATCTGGGGACCCAGGTTTGAGAACTCCTGGATTAATCAAATTGACTAAACATGGCAGGCCCAAATTTATTTATTTATTACATTTCTATACCGCCCCATCCAAAGGCTCTGGGTGATGCACAGCAAGTAAAATACTGTACAAGAACAAACACAATTTAAAACAAGCAGGTTAAAGCAATATAAAAACAAATTTAAAACAGTTCAGAACGATTTAAAACCAATTAATAATACTTTAAAACAATTTTAAAAGCTTGGAAGGCCAGGCCAAACAAGTAAGTCTTTAGGGCTCTCTTGAAGGCCAACAACGAGCCCAAATGAAAGATAACTGCCGGGAGTACATTCCACAGGCCAGGAGCAGCTACAGAGAAGGCCTGGTTTTGAGTCACCACCAGATGTGCCGGTGGTTACTGGTTCCCGTTCATCAGGAAAATTGCCAGAAATTGGCCAAATGTTGGGGGGAAATGTATGGGGAAACTCCTTACCATGCTTTGCTGCCCTTCTTGAATTGCACTGTGCCCTGGAATGCCCCCAAATCAGCCCAAAATCACTGGGGTTTTTTCATTTTTTAAAAAATGGAGCCATTTTGAGACTCCGAGACACAAAATGGCAGTCGGAAATTACCTCCATGGTCATTTCCGGCCACCCTGACCCACAGATACGTGAGGCTGACGTGGTGGCTCCCTCTGCCGCCCCCCCCCCCCACGTATGCCAAGGTCAGGTGTCTCTTATCCGACTGCAGATCTACGGATAACGAATCTGCGGATATTGAAGCCCAACTGTACTAACATCATATTCAGTGATGTATAGTAGCACACTTCCTATCTGTGCCCTACATTCATGGAGGTCTGTATTCAGGTTCACTCTGAAAATGAATGCATATACATTCTCACAAAAACATGTACATGTGCAAGCCTGTGCAAGTGTCTGAATAGGGCTCTGGAGTTCCTTGGATACATGTTGGGAGTTCCTCCAGGGACAAGCTTTCTAGAAAGACTCCTTATTCATGATTAACAGCTTGCACCAGCAATGTGCGACTTTGCACATTCATTGAACATGTACATTTGACGAACATGTACATGAAGTTGCCTTATAGCAAGTCAGACTATAGGTCCATCTATTTCAGTGCTGTCTGCTCCAACGGATAGCAGCTCTGAGGCAGAGGTCTTTCCCATCACCTGCTGCTACTAGGTTTGTTTCTTTGTTATTTTGTACACTGCCCCAAACTTACATTTCTTTTAACTGGTGATGCCAGTGGTTGGACCTGGGACCTTCTGCATGCAAAGCAGATGCTCTACCACTGAGCCGTAGCAACCTCATGTAAACTGGGTGTGCACCCTAGAACACACACCCTGAATCTGTGTAGGGTTCCATGGCAAGTATGCAGAATTCCTCAGCAGACCAACTGGTCTAGAATGGATTTAGTGAAAGTAGAAAGTTTTTGAAAACCCTACTGGTATAGAACAGAGAGCCATAGAAGCTGTTCTAATTCTAAATAATGTGTTGCTTATTTTGTCTCTTTCCCCCTGAATTACGAAACTTGGCAACAATTCTCTGTGCTCATTGTTCCCCCCATACACTGTAATTCTGCTCTTCCATATACTGCATATGAATTGACTCTGGGGGATAACTAAAATGAAGGAGAGTGATTGAATGACAAGCTGTTTATCTGATGCTTTTGTTAGCATGACAATACTTGTAGCCCCTGATGACAGCTTTATCTTCCAAATGAGAATACTTTCGAGTTTGGACTCCGTATTGTTTCCATTGAAGTTTGTGGAAGTTGTGGGCTGTTTGATTCCATTTGTATCTGCAGTGTGGGATACAAAACATTGTGTTGTTACAATACTGAATCACGACTTGTAGAAATAGATGTGTGAGGATCTTTTTGTTCTCTTCCATTTTCTTGAGTTTAATTATGTACCTGGCGATTAGTGTGTGTATGTCTGCACTTGTTCAGTTCATCTTATTTACTTGGTAATGCTTGCAAACACAGGTGCTCCAGGAACTTTCTGCAGCACATGATGACTCCGTTTTCACAAATTAAAGTGAATTATATCTTCTCCCCAAAGATAAGCGAGGACTGTGTGTGGTGCTAACCTGTTTTATCTGCAGTATTGCATCTTCCTTTTCAACGTTACTTAGATAAACGGGAAGGAGAAGAGGTGGAAATCATAGTGCCAACTTAATTTAGAAATGTATTGCATACATTGAAGTCCATCCAATTCACCGGTGCAATTTTGCTATCATTCATGTTTGGTTAGTCCTGCTGATTTCAGTGGGACTTGAGGCCAAGCTAAACATTGTGCAAAATGAGTAGCTGCTGCCAAAAACAACAGCTAGGTCATTATTCTTGTCCCCACCCATAATACCTACATAATATCTACCATAATATCTACTACTTTCTGGCTTGACATTTACTATATAGCTGTCATTTTGTGGAAGTACTGTGCCTTGCAGGGATGGATCAGGCAGAAATGCATTAGGGGCATCTGTAGGAAGTGATTGGGGGAAGCTGTATCTGTTGAATGTATGCCTGGATGCATTGCTCACCAGCCCAATGTCCAGCTGAAAGACCAAGGCATGTGGGTGCATGGAGCTTCATTTAGAAAGCCAGCATCATATACGAGAAGGTACAAAGTCTTTAAGCCACCTAATGGTGCAGTGGGGAAATGACCTGACTAGCAAACCAGAGGTTGCTGGTTTGAATCCCCGCTGGTATGTTTCCCAGACTATAGGAAACACCTATATTGGGCAGCAGCGATATAGGAAGGTGCTGAAAGGCATCATCTCATACTGCACGGGAGATGGTAATAGTGAACCCCTCCTGTATTCTACCAAAGACAACCACAGGGCTCTGTGGTCGCCAGGAGTCGACACTGACTCGACGGCACTCTTTGCCTTAAAAAGTCTTTTCAGCTTCTATGGCACAGAGGCTGAGATGGGCACCTTAACTTGCCATTTCCATGCTTTTTAGAGCATGAGTGAAAATGTAATATTATCTACTTGAACTGACCTGAGTACAGATGTTGCCATGTTCTGTATTTCCTTGCTGCAACTATACCATCATTGGCTGTTGCTGCTGGTGGGAAGTGTGGAATGTCATAATGTCAAGAGACTGGTAAGTTCAGTGAAACATTGCAGAAGGGAAGCTTTAGCATAATATCTAATTTGGCCCTTGTGCACATCTATGAAGAAGTGAGCCTAGGTGAGTTTTTGGGATGCCATTTTGAGGGTGTTTCTTATTGAGGAGATGCTGTAGGGCTGGAGAGGAATTGTTTGACAGCAGATCTGTTAATCACAGTAAAGTAAAGTGTGTCGTTGAGTCGATGGCGACCACAGAGCCCTGTGGTTGTCTTTTGGTAGAATACAGGAGGGGTTTACCATTGCCATCTCCTGTACAGTATGAGATGGTGCCTTTCAGCATCTTATATCACTGCTGCCCGATATAGGTATTTCCCATAGTCTGGGAAACATACCAGCGGGGATTTGAACTGGCAACCTCTGGATTGCTAATCAAGACATTTCCCCACTGCACCATTACAGAGTCAGGCATAAAAATGGAAATTTCAGTGAGTGTAAAACTAGCGTCTCAGAAGTAGAATGTTTGGAAAAAGTGAATTTTAAATGTGAAATTTTAAAAGCGAGTTATAAAATTTGAGCCTTGCCAGCAAACTTGAAAATTGATAACTATTCATGCACACTAAATGGAAAGGTGAGATGGAGATGAATTAATAGAAGTTGATATGGTCCCCAGTATCTGGTGTGTGTGTGTGTGTGTCCAGACTAAAAACCCAAATATCAAAATGAAATCTGAATACTGGTTTATATAGCATCAAGTAAGATAGGAAGTAAATTTCTTTTCACTTCTCCTCCAGCCTACCAGATATCTAGATATAAATTTTTAAAATTTCACCTATATTCATCCGCTGAATCAACCTGCTTCAGTCTCTCTCAATAACTTCTTCTTTCCTCTGCTCACTAAGCAAAGAGGCGCCTCTTAAAGTGGTGATTCTCTTATATTTAGCAGGAGGAGAAGGCCTATCCAGCCCCAGAATAACATTTCTCCAAGAGCTGTTGCTGGTGTCTAGCTTGTGTTTTCTTTTAGATAGTGAGGACTTTTGGGACAGGGAACTGTACATATGTATGTATATATGCATACATTTTTCTCTGTAAACTGCTTGAGAATTTTTGTTGCAAGGTGGTATATAAATCCCTATATAAAGAGAAATATAATATATACAGAGTATAATATATAAAGGTATGTAAAGAGAATTTTTTCTCCCTCTCTCACAACACTAGAAACAGGAGTCATCCCATGAAACTGAAAGTCGGAAAATTTAGGACTGACAAGAGGAAATACTTTTTCACACAGTACACAATCAATCTGTGGAATTCTTTGCCATGGGATGTGGTGATGCTTGGGTGGCTTTAAAAGGGGCTTAGACAGATTCATGGTCTATCAATGGCTACTAGTCTGGTGGCAGTGGGCCATCTCCAGCCTCAGTGGCACGATGACTCTCAATATCAGTTGCAGGGGAGCAACAGCAGGAGAGAGGGCATGCACATACCTCTTGCCTGTGGGCTCTCCAGAGGCATCTGGTGGGCTACTGTGTGAAACTGGGTGCTGAACTAGATAGGCCTTGGGTCTGATCCAGCAGGTCTGTTCTTATGTTCTTATAAATATTTGTTGTATATAAATATTAATAGTAAGTTCAATATGAAAAACTGCTGTCAGAGATAACTGGTGAGCACACCCTCTTCAAAAATCTTTTAAAAAGCAGAGATGCTATATTTGCGTACAGTGTCCTGAAACCGTGCCTGCAAGCCCTGCTCCCGCACTGATGCATTTTAAAGCCCCACACACCTGAGGTCCATGCTTTTACAGCATTTGTCCAAAGAGACAGACAGGTGCTATAACTTTGCACAGATTCTTTCATTGGTCCTGGCCATGCCTTGCCAGTGTACTAAAAGGCAGGCATTTCTGTCAAACTAAAATGTTGAATTTCCCACATATCTAGATTGGCCCCCAAACAAAAGAAAAACAGACACCATTATTTTGTAGTTAATCTTTGTAAAACTTTGGAAGCCATTGCTGACTGCATTGCTGAAAAATGTATTTGTTGGAAGAAATTTAAACTTGATGTTTGCTTTGTTAAAAGTGTAAATTATATTTCCATTCTAGGTCAGTTTCTTTCTTGTTGCTAACGTGTCTTATTTAATTGACACAGTTTTGTCAGAGAAATAATCATAGCAAATAAATTAAGAAGAATTGTCAAGAGGCAATTATGGGATTATTTATGAGGCTAGAGTTTATTAGAAATATGAATTCTAATAAGGAAGTATGTTACTTGTTATGAGCTAATCGATCCCTATATCTTCTATCAAATGGGTTCTAGAGAACAAAAAAGATACCTTAATGATGTGGTCATACATTTGATGAGGTGGTTGGTGCCCTACAAGAGGGGATACCACAATATATTTGCCAGTGCCACAGGACATACTGATGTGTTTAGAGAAGGTGAATCTAGCCAGAACAGGCAAAGTTATCATTTCTGCTTTGGAATCTGATCAGCCCTCTAATTTCCTACTTCCTTCCCAAAAAGGAACTGCAAATGTGTTTGAAAGGGGCATAGCTATAATTTGACAAAGGGCAACAAATGTTCCTGAGCCCAAGAGGGTGGGGATTGGCTGGGGAAGAGCTCACTCTTCCTTCTCCCCTCCAGCCTCCTTGATTCAGTCACTTCTAACAAAGCAAAGACACCTTTTAAAAGTGATGATTCTCTGAATTTAGCAGGGGGAGAGCAACTGGCCCTATCCATCCCCAGCACAGGGTGTTGCTGGTATCTGTCTTTTCCTTTCAATTGTGAGCCCTTTGGGGACAGGGAGCCTGTCTATCTGTCTATCTATCTATCTATTGCTATGTAATCCACTTTGGGAACTTTTGTTGAAAAGCAGTACATAAATATTCGTCGCCATATTCATCAGTGACAAGCTGCTGGCTCCTGATTGGAGTGTGATATTATTTGCATAGAAGCAAGATGGTCTCTTCCCACAACCCAAATACTAAACTAGTATCTGGATTGTATGTAGAGCAGCAATGGACAAACTACCCCCACCCCCATGTGATAAAGGAGTGTGCTGAAAGGATGTCAGGACATCTGGGAACAATGTAAAGACGGGCACACTCTCAGTGCATTCCTCTACTTAATTTTATGGGCCACATTCATTCATTCATGAGTTCTGTGCCCAATGGTAGTTTCTGCCCTGATGCATTACAGTTACACAGCAGGATGCACAAAGATCCCAGTGGCATCAAATGTCACTCTGGCAAGATGAAAATCAAATGTCAATCTGGCAAGATGGCAATATCTACAGAAGTAACTGGGAGGATTTCACTCTTCCCTATTGGGGATGTTCTAGAAAGAGCAAGTGAGCAAAAACAAAGATATCCTCCCAGCCCTGCGGTAAAAATGTGAAGCCTAGCCTTGGAAAACTTGTTCAGAAAGCAGAATTACCCGCCTGATACTTTATGAATAATGTGTTCACCTTTGGGTTACAATTTCATTTTTTTCTCCAGCTCTAATAAATCTTATTAAACGACAAGGCAGATAACGCTGTCTTTGCTTTAATGACTGGCTTCCAGAAACGTGCTGCTGCTCATCAGGTTTTGCACTTAATTACTGTTCCTTAAAGCTATACTCCAGTATGCTCTAAAACAGGTTACCATATCAGTGTAAAGATTAATTGAAGTAATTTTCTTGCCTAAAGGGAAAAGTAAGTGCTACTTTTAATGAACCAGCAGCCCAGTTCATGAAGGTCTCAGGTGCACATGGTTTTGTGTCCAGCATGGCTTAAGCAGGAAGTGCTGTTAGTCCACTGCACAGAGACCCAAGGAGGCTTGTTCTCATGTTACATCCAGGGGAGTGACTGCAGAAAGACGGGGGAACAGGCTTAGGGGGCCAAGCCTCCCCTCAATCGATGCATATTCAGTTGAGTTGTTCCGTGGTGTGTATGCATGTACAACTGTACATGCAATAGGGCTCTTTCCACACAATCTAGAACCCTGGAAAGAGTCTCTCCAGTCCCCAGGAGAGAGAAGCCTACTTGTCGGTGTATTGTCTCCATGGAGATATTTGAATAAACACATATAGGTAGCCTCACCTTCTGTGTTTGCTCACACTGGCAATGAAGTGAGGACAGGGCTAAATAAGTTTCATGTCAAATGGAGGGTTCACATGGTGCCTCTGCACAATGGTTTGGGGTATGTATTTCCAAATCTTATCTAATGTGGGCCCTGGGTACAGCTTAGGCCCAGGGTATTTAAGAGAACGTCTTCTATGCTATGAACCACACTGCCCATTGAGATAATCATGAGAGGTTTGTCGGCAGTTGCCACCGGCTTGTCCGGTGGCTACTCAGGAACGGGCCTTCTCCATTGCTCCCCCAAGGCTTTGGAACACTCTTCCTGCTGCAATAAGAGCCTCCCCCTCTCTTACAACTTTTAAAAAGGGAATCAAGACACATTTGTTCGCCCAGGCTTTTAATTAGATACTGTTTCAATTGTTTGATTTTAATAGTTTTAACCTTTTAAATTCTAAATTGTTGTAATGTTTTAACTTTTCTTTTTAGTGTTTTTATTGTATTGTTTGTAAACTGCCCAGAGACTTGCATTGTAGGTGGTACAGAAATGTGTTTAAACAAACAAACAAATAATCAAATAAGATTATCCAACCCCAGCAATCCATTCCTGATGGTTGGTTCACCATCTTGCCAGAAAGCACCAAAATAAGAGTGTAGCTGGAGGCAAAACAAAGAAAAAAGCAAATCTGCAAAGGACTAGAAGACCCTCAAGATTCTGTCCAGCTCTAAAATATTATGATTCTATTATCCTGAGACAGATTTCATACCTGTAGCGAACCTGATGGTGGCAGGCTCATGCATTGTTGTTTTATCACAAAAATACAATCGGGCAAGTTAGGAACACAGGATGCTGCCTGAGTCAGACTATTGGTCCATCTAGCTCAGTATTTTCTAAACTGGCTGACAATGGCTCTCCCAGGTTTTAGGCAGGAGTATCTTCCATCCCTACCCGGAGATGCTGCCAGGGAGTGAACCTGGGGCATTCTTCATGCAAGCGGATGCTCTGTCACTGAGCCACTGTCACATCCCTGAAGGGGGATTTCTTACAGCAGACAGCGCTCACATATCGTCCCCATCCAAATGCAAACCAGGGCAGACCCTGCTTAGCAAAGGGGGCAATTCATGCTTGCTACCACAAGATCAGCTCTCCTTCCCAGAACAGCTCCTCTCCCCTCAGACTTAATGTGGAACCTCTGTTAACACCGAGTTCCACGATATGGCTCTCAGCCTTGGGAGCACACCAGTGGTCCCTCTGCTTTTTTTCATCTGTGTGCGGAATGAGTTTTGTTCTAGGCGGCAGTATCCAGACAGTGTGCGCACATGTGCATTCAGAATCTAAAATTTACTGAGCAGACGTAAAAAAAACCTTGTGAGTGCACACATGTGTGGATGCCTTAGAGCAGGGGTGTCAAACTGTGGCCCTCAAGCTGTTGTTGGCCTACAACTCCCATCATCCCCAGTCACCATGGCCAGTAGCCAGGGATGATGGGAGTTGTAGGCCAGCAACATCTGGAGGGCCTCAGTTTGACACCGCTGCCTTAGAGGGAACAGTGGAGCACACTCTCCCTCTCTTGTCCCAACGCGAGTGTCTACTTCCTTTCTAGATTAGGAAACGCCGAGATTAGTCACAACATCTGGATCCTCCAGTCTTGGCTGATTCTAAGGTACTTGCTTCAGAGAAACCAAGATCTGAAACTCACTTTAACTCTCAGGTTCATATTTTATTTATTGATTTGATTTGATTTGTATACCGCCCTTCCAAAATGGCTCAGGGTGGTTTACAATTAAAAACAAACCACTAAAACAATAAAGAGCTAAAACAATATAACAACAGTTAACAGTTTAAAAACATTTTAAAAAAAGAATTAAATAATTGCAGTAATTAAAAACCCGGAAACCTGGTTAAAATATTAAAACTGATTTAAAAACCCTGGAACGTCAGGCCAAACAAATATGTGTTAAGGGTTCTCCTGAAGGCTAATATCTCAGGTTTTCTGAAGCAAATCTGTTAGACTAAGGCACAGCGGGGGAAATGCTTGACTAACAAGCAGATGGTTGCCAGTTTGAAGCCCTGCTGGTACTATATTGGGCAGCAGTGATATAGGAAGATGCTGAAAGGCATCATCTCATATTGCCCGGGAGGAGGCAATGGTAAAGTCCTTCTGTATTCTAACAAAGAAAACCACAGCGCTCTGTGGTCTCCAGGAGTCGAAATTGACTTGACGGCGCACTTTACCTAAAGTGAGAGTGGTGGGTTTGGACATCACAACCGATCTTGGCTTTTCCCAACCTAGAAAGGAATTAAACATGCAGGGATGGATGGGGGGAATGTGTGCTTCCGAGGCTGAGGAACATCTGAAGCGGCTCAGTATCTGAGAGGATAGACAGAGAGATGCAGAGAAGGAACCGACCAGAGTGATTCATCTGTAGAGGCAAGCTTCCAGCATAAATGGAGATGCAGATGTGTATATGCAGTCTGCACTGTGAAGCTCCGTTAAGCTGCTTGAATCCACCATTTGGGGATTCACATCCCCTTAACTGGTCGTTTTGTCGCAAATAGTTTAGAGTTGGATGAGGCCAGTGACTGACTTAAGGTCTCTCCCGACATAAAAGCTTTGATGGCTAAGTGAGGATTTGTAGCTCTCCCTGATCCAAATCTGGAACAGTACATAGAAGAAAGATTTGGATGGAACTGTTTCACAGTGCATTTCCCCTCAAATCTGTCAGGGGTTAGAGAAGGCAAATCAAAACCTCTGAAAATAAATCTGAAAGAATATTTAAGATTTTCTAAAAGATAGGAGTTGGTTGGGTAAAATTAACCTCAGAATTTCTAAGCATTTAAAGACTTTTCTCTGAAGGAGCAGAAACAAGGCTACAAGTATCATGTATCAATGACTGTAAATATCATTAAAATCTCTAGGACATGTTGTAATTCTTCCCAAAATAGCAGCTCTTCCTGAAGAAAGGTAATGTATATGCTCATTAGTTTTGTCTTTCGTTTGCCATAAAAGTGCTGCCGTACATATCTCCCTGAAAGGAAGGTGAATTGGAAAGCCTCTTGGCATAACTCCACGCTGGTGGAGTCAGCAAGCTTCTATTAATCAAGCTGCGCTGCTTATCCAATATCTCAAAGCCAATAGCTCTGTGGCTTTTGCAGTACCAGATGAAATTCAGCAGTAGCTCTCTGTGAAGGATCATGGGCTGGGCAAATGGGTGTATGTGTTAAACATTTAGAATTGCATCCCTTCTAAGAGAACTTAAAAGAATTAAGCAATCTGAAATAAACCAACCCCTAAACAAGCAAGGGATAAGGTTTTTGTGTGTGCACGTGGGTGTGTTTTTTCCTTTTTGCCCAGAGCCTTGGAAGCTGCCAGCACAAAATAACTGGCATTTCTGAAGGTTCTGGGGGGTGGAGCCAGTCACAAAATGGCAGCTTGTGCACTATTTATTTTATTTATTTAATTTAACATTTGTATATCACCCACTACCAAAGCCTCTAGGCAGTTTACAAACCAAGAAATGTTAACAATTAAAACATATAAGAATTAAAATTACCCTTCTAACTAGCTAAAAAGTCTGGCTGAAGAGATGTGTCTTTAGTTGTTTCCTAAAAACAACTTCCTCTGTGGTGGCCCCGAGGCTGTGGAATGTAGTACACCGCTCTGGGCTCCTTGGAGGAAGAGCGGGATATAAATGTATAATAATAATAATAATAATAATAATAATAATAATAATAATAATAATAATAATAATAATGCCCTCCCCTCTGAGGTGCGTCAAGCTCCGACACTGTGTACATTCAGGAGAATGGTGAAGACACACCTCTTAATCCTGGCCTTTGACTAGAGATGGAGTGGTTCTTCCCCTCTCAGGCACTGTATTTTTTTTAAAACTGTATTTTTGATTTTATGATGCTGAATTTTAATTATGTTTTATATTGGTTTTATTGTAACCCGCTCTGAGACCTTTGGGTATAGGGCGGGCTAGAAATGTAAATAAATAAATAAATAAAAGCCGATTGAGATGGAGCAGCTCTGATCTCAACAGGAAGTGCGTTCCACAGCTCTGGGGCAACTACAGAGAAGGCTTTCCTTTGAGTCATCGCCAGACATGCCAGCGGAACCCTCAGACAAACCTTCCCTGAAGATCTTAATAGGTAGCGGTTATAATGAAGAAGGCGTTCTCTTAAATATCCTGGGTTCAAGCCATTAAGGGCTTTATAGGTAATAACTAGCACTTTGTACTTTGCCAAGAAACTAAAACTGGAGTAAACTGGTCTCTTCGGGACATCCCAAAAACCAATCTGGCAGCAGCATTCTGCGCCAATTGCTGTTTCTGGACTATGTACAAAGGCAGCCCCACGTAGAGTGCATGGCAGTAGTCAAGCGTGGAGGTTAAATGCATGTGCACCACTGTCTTACGGTCACTCATGTCCAGGAAAGGGCGCAATTGGGGAACTAGCTGAAGCTGATAAAAAGCACTCCTGCCCACCAACTCGGGTTTCAAAGATATTTGGGTCCAGAAGTACTTCCAAACTGTGGATCTGTTCCTTCTGGTTAGTGTAGCTCAATCCAGAACTGGCAGATCTATCCCTTTTCCCAAACTGCAGATTCCTACAGTAAGCACCTCTGTCTTGTTTGGGTTCAGTCTCAGTTTGTTATCCTTCATCCAGCCCATTACTGCCTCGAGGCAGGAATGTTAACATCAAAACAACTGAATCCAGGATAATTTTGCTGCAGGATAAGAGGGGAGCAAGAAAGGCTGCTTTGTATGGAAAGACCTGAAAAGAAATTAATGGGAGAGAAAGTAAAAGCAACCCTGAGCATGCAAAGAAAGATTAAAAATTGCATGGCCATGTCTCCACTCAGCCAGCCAGTGTGGTGTAGTGGTTAGAGTGCTAGACTAGGACTGGGGAGACCCGAGTTCAGCCCTGAAACTAGCTGGGTGACTCTGGGCCAGTCACTTCTCCCTCAGCCTAACCTACTTCATAGGGTTGTCGTGAAAGAGAAACTCAAGTATGTAGTACACCGCTCTGGGCTCCTTGGAGGAAGAGTGGGATATAAATGTAATAATAATAATAATAATAATAACAACCAGATTTGCAGTACTGACTGGAAGGTAAGGGAAGGAGAAGCATGTCCAAACTCCTGGAAAGCTACTTCAGATAAGCCCAGGAGCTACTAATAGCTCATGAGCTTCCTAATGCCCATTTATTTATTATTATTTAATTTGTTTATTTACTATCTTGATGGAAAAACCATCATCCCATTTCTGTGGCCAGTGTGGGGAGAGATGTGGTCTAAGTCAAACCCAACTGCTTAAAATGTCCCCACTCTAGTGGCACCTGGACCAGGAAGAGAATGTAATTCCATTGAAGACCTATTCATACATTATGTTCAGCACTCGTACAATCTGTATATAGGTAAAGATTTGTACACAGGTACAGTTATTCATACATTAACCTCATTCAGAGTGATCAAACAGAGGCTGTACTCAAGTGCTGCCTCCAAAAAGGAGAAAGAAATCTGCTTGGCACGTCAATCACTCTGGGGTATGCACAGAACCAGAAGCCCTGTTTGGTTCAAATTGAACCGGACCTGAACTGGACTGGGCCCGGTTCTGTTACATGCACATCGAGCCAGGCCCCAGTTGGACTCGAGGACAAACTGGTTTAGGCCTGGCTCGAGGGTGTGTGTGTGTGTGTGTGTGTGTGTGTGTGTGTGTGTGTGTGTGTGAAAACAACAACAAAAACTTACTGCCTGGTCCAGCAGCCTCGGGGGGTGAGGTTCTGCCTTGGCCGCGGAGGTGTGTGTCTGATGGTCTCCGCTCCCCACACCGGCATCCCACCAATTTATTAGTGGGACACACTCATGACCTGGACACACAAATGGCCAGTGCACACACACATGGTGGTCTTCAAAATGGCTGCCGCGAGCAGGCAGAGGGCCAAAAAGGCCTAACGGACTGAACTGGCTCTAAAAAACCTGGGGAAGGTTGGCATGGGGAGTGGGGAGCATTGGAAACTCCCCCCAAGGAAGCACCCCTGGAGGCTGCCGGACCAGGTGGTAAGTTTTGTTTAAAAAAATTTTTTTTCTGAACCCCCGAGCTGGTCCGGGAAGTTCGACTTGTGATTGAGCCAAACCAAAGCAGTTGTTTGATGGTGAATCGGCTTGACCACTCTCCCCTGCCAGGTGGGTCTGTCACGCTTACAGGCTCCGTCTGAAGAGGCGAAGGCTGTAAGCATGATAGAAGGTGCTTCTGTGATTAGGAGACTTCAATCCCCGAGCCTCCCACTCATGGAAGTGCCTTCCATCACGCTTACAGCCATCGCCTCTTCAGATGAACACTATAAGCATGAGTGGGGCAGGAGGGAGAGTGAGGGAAATGATAGACACATTGTCAGGGCGGGATTCTGTTCCTGCTTTGGACAGAGTACCTGAGAACATCATCCTAACAACATCAGAAGAGGTCTATTATGTTGAATGCACCCACTTCCTGTTTGTATCCTGCATTTCATGGGGCTGTATCCAGGTTCACTTTTAAAATAAATGCAATACAGTCATTCACATAAACATGTCCGATAGGTCATTCACATGATTGGATGGGGGGGGAGAAGGCTGGTTAAGCTTACCTCCCCCCCCCCGAGAAGTGATGGCTTGTCTCTGGAAGCGCGGACCACTCTCCCCGCAGTGTTCCCTCTAACAGGGATTCCCAGATGTTTTTGACTACAACTCCCATAATCCCCAAGCAAAGGCTATTGCAGCTATGGATGATGGGGGTTGTAGTCAACAGAATCTGGGTATAACTTCCTTGTTAGAGGGAACACTGGCTCCCAGACAAGTAGCGCTACTTGCCTGCAGCGCGCAGCTCCAGAGGCCAGGATGATGCTTCCCAGCCTCTGGGCATTCCACAAGGCACTTTGTGACATGCGTGATGCATTGGGGGATTCTTCAAAGAAACGGGCACTCTTTGTGCCCATCTCTGTGTTGGCTGGGGCTAAACATAGCTCCAGTGAACACACAATCCCAGAGCCTGGGTTAAGGGCTCACTCGAGCCTTAACCCTGGCTAAGAGCTGGGTTTTAAAACTGGACTAGGCGGAGCTGCCCCACCGGGATCGAGCCCCATCCCGGCGGTTCTCACATGGATCTGCGTAGACTGGGTTAGGCTGCACTTGAACAGCCTTTACATGTGTACAGGCATCTGAATGGAGGTACACATTGGACTCTGATGGAAGCAGATTGAGACTTGAACATAGTGTCTTAAGTTAAACTAGCATCTGCTTCTGCACCTCCATTCTTCTCGGCCCCACTCCTTCTTTTTCTCCCACCCGCCGGCTGCCCCTTTCTCTCCCCCACCCTGGCCGGCTGGGCAGCCGCTTTCTTCCCCCACCCTGGCCGGCTGGGCTGCCGCTTTCTTCCCCCCCTGCCCCGCCAGCTGGCCAGCTGGGCCGCTGCTTTCTCTCCCTGCCAACCGGCCTGGCTGCCGCTTTCTTTCCCAGCCAGATGGCTTTCTGTCCCCTTGCTGGCTGGCCTGGCTGCTGCTTTCTCTCCCCACAACCAGCCGGCTGGGCCGCCGCTTTCTCCCCCCCCCCAGCCAGCTGGCCTGGTTACCCAGCCTGGCTACCATTTTCTCTCCCTGCCAGCTGGACTGGCTGCCACTTTCTCTCCCTGCCGGCCGGACTGGTCACCTGGCTGTTCACCTTATCTTCTCCGTTGTCACTTTCCTCTCCCCCTCCCCTCCCTCCCCTCACTCGCAATCTCTTGAGAGCTGCCATGCATGGGATTAGCGACAGGTACATCTAAGAGAATTAGATAGATAGATAGATGACTTCACTCACCTGGAAGCATGCTCCGTTGAAATATAGGAAGACGGCTTTCAAATAATCTTGTTTAGTAGTGGTTTTCTTCCCACCCTTCAATGTATTCAATAATCAAAACTTTTAGTCACTTTTGGGTGGTGCATTAATTGAGATTATACCTGTTCTGCTCAGCTAACTCCTGTTTGACTGACGAGGGACCACAGAGCTTGATCCAGGAGTCATTTTCAGTAGCCATCTGTTTTGTTATAAGGCACTAATGGCCAAATTATAGCTGCTGCTGTGAATATACTAAAGCTCAGAAAACCAGCAGCAGCAAGCTTTCTTTGCTTCATTTTGCATTGCCAGGTGGAAGGTAATTTCAGGGTCTCAGGTTGCAAGTGATGAGCAAGGCAGTAGACCCTCAGGACAGATAGACGTTGGAAACTGCTTCTCCCCCACTGTGCACTCTGTGGTTGAGGAAAACCTGCCAATGTTGCTGTTGAATTGCCAGATACCTCAAGGTGAGCATGACACATAATGCACTCACCACTGCTCAGTGCAGCGGGCATGGGAAATGGCACAAAGAATCACAAAGATTGCTCATCTCCTCTGGAGCACGCTCGGACCTGATGTTTCCTTGGATGACTTGGTATATTAGACACTGGATAAGAACACCCTCCCAGCCCTGAAAGCAAGAGTCTGTCCTTATGAAGGGGTGGGTGTTAAGTCAGTTGAAGTTGGGACAAAAGCAGCTCCAAATAATTAGCAAGCAAGGACATCTCAGTGGAACTAATTGACATTTTTCAATTAGGTGCTCATTTTAAGCAGGTGCTGAAATGGAGTGGATTACTGTCTACTGCTCTGAGCTATGGATGAGTTCTTATGAATGGCAGGAACTAAAGGCAGGCAGCTTGGATGACCAGAAGATGGAAGAGAGTAATGGGGGTGGGATGGGGAAGGCTGGTTGAACTCACCTCTCCCCACCCCAGATGATCACTGTAATATAGCTGGGAATGCAGTGCAGACTGCACTCCCAGACAATCTGCACTGCTTGGTGGTGCAGCATGGAACTCCAGAGGCCAGGGAATGCTGTCCCTAGCCACAATGACTGTTGGCCTTTGGCCATTGTACCTGGAGATCATGGAAGTTGTAGTCCAACATCATCTAGGGGTTCTCAGTGTTGGGTCCCCAGATTTTATTAGACTTCAGCTCCCATAATCCCCAACTAAAGGCCACTGGGGCTGGGGATGATGGGAGTTGAAGTCCAATAATATCTGGGGACCCAACGTTGAGAATCCCTGATCTAGGAAACCACTGTCGAGAACCCTGGTCTACAGTGACAGGCAGTGGCTCTCCAGGATTTCAGACATGGGTCCAGGGGTGTAGCTATAATTGAGCCAGGGGGAGGAGGACAAATTGTGGGCCTCTGAGGGAAGGGGACTCCACCAACTGGGTGACAGCTTGCTCTTTGCTCTCTGTCTTGTGCCTTTATGAAGAGGAAGGTGGAGGAACAGGGGTCCATCTTCACTTTTTGTCCTAGGTCCTGCTCCAGTCTTGCCACTCACTGCATGGGTCCTTTTGAGCTCTGGAGATGCCAGGGTAGAACCTGAGACCTTTTACATGCAAAGTATGTACTGTAACTGAGCAAACACCTGTCCCCATGTTGTTCCCATTAGCCCTCTGCGGTAGCAGATGTTGCCTCCACCAGAGATTGCTATCACAAGAAGAGTCAGGATGTTGAGAATTTTAATTCACCACAGTTCCTTTTTGCCTCCGCTTGTTGTTGAGTTTGGGGAAGGTTAAATTAGGTTTTTAGAAGGGGAATGTTAAATATGGAATGTGTTACAGTGAAACATCTTTTCAACAAATAAATGACTTGAATTTGAATGCAAATGAAGGAAGACTTGCAAATCACGAAATATGAATATCCCCTCTTTTCATTTGGCAGCAATATCTATCTGAGGATTAATCCTCTCTGATCCTGAGAGACAGAATTGCATGGATGTTTACACATGAGAGCTCAGCTCTAGTGTAACACCTAGTTTTCCCATGCTCCCATCTCTGTTTTATAGTTGAATTGCTAAAACATATAAAGATTTACTGAATTTAGTCAAGTGATTTAAAGTTCAAATCCCCATTAAAAATTCAGAATCTTCCTGGGCCTCATTTCTTTCTTTTGCCTCGAATGCATGTTTTCTCATCATAGACCCAAGCTTCTGCAGTATTACTGAGCTGGCTTGTCTGTTGGCACCAAACGGATAAAATACCACACTACAAATGGCATTTGGACTTCATGAGCAAAAGTTTTGATTACCCTTCCTGGTAATATAAAATACTTATTTAGTTGTAAGCCTGACAAGTTTTCATGACTGCTTATCAACCAGTTAGAATATATTTCTGTTGTGGAAGTATCTGAAGAGCAAATGGAAAAATAGATTTTAAATTGATTTATGTTTAATTCTGATTATTTAAATCCAGGATGGAAAGACTTCAGGTTTGCAGAATCTGCTTGGTTTATTACTTGAACCCCAAGGTCCATCAGCTCGAGCTAGGTGCAGACTAATGGCTCAGGGTGTAGACATATTCTTAAGAATTAAGAAATGGGGCTGATTTGAGCAGTACCCCTGTGACTGTTTCAACTGCACATGATAAAGACGTGTGCCTGCTGTCAGTGCACATATCCTCCCCACCGCCCAGTGTATCAAGGTGCCTTTTCCTAACTGCAGTGGGAAACCTCCCCACACAATTAGAGAAAGGCACCTTGAAATGCTGGGGGTGTGGGGGGAGGCCGCATGTGCTCATGGTGCACATATCATCAGGGGCGTAACTATAATAGGGCAAGGGGAGACAGTTGTCTGGGGGACCACTGCCTTGGGGGGGTAGAGGCAAGTCACATGACTGACTCCCCAAGCCGCGCACCCACCTGGGCTTCCTTCAGTTGTATTCATGCTCCAGAATTGATGTAAGTGTTAAGCTGGAGCTACCAGAACAGCAGGTCTTTCTCTAGTACCATTAAATGACTTGCATCATCCACAATTTACAAAACCTTTAAAAAAATAATTAAAATCTTGTCTCTGGGCCCATTCCAACCTTGCTATGCCCCAGCATATAATGTACATATCATGTGGTCCGGCCAGTTAAAGAATCTTGTCCAAACCAGCCCAGGGATGTGTTGTGAGCACATGCTCCGTCCAGGAACTTGTTCATAGTACCAGAACTGAGCTCACAGTCCTTTTGCACAAAATGCCACCACTGGTTTTTCCTCAAGACCCGAGCTGTTTTCAGCCAGACTGATTTCAGGAGGGGAAGGGCCTTTCACTTGTGGTTGCTGTTAAACTATTTGGAGTCTGAAGCCCTCTGCTGATCTACAGCATATTATTTTGATCTGCCAGTAGATCCCAATCTGTCTTGTGCTCACCCCAACTTAAAATCATTTTAATGGACTTGAATCTGTTCTACAGTGTAACGGAGGCATGGCCCCCTCCAGTGGCCATTAGCTCTTTCTGTTTTGGACCAGTCACCAGTCCCTGTTATACCACCTGCTTCGTACATACATGAGGTGACAGCCTGCTCCTCCTGGATCCTGGAATCCTACTCCCAGGCCTCTTTCTGAGACCTGACAGTCTAGTACAACTTAGTCCATGTCTTGATGTCGTGACACTGTATATTTCCCTGTCTCACAACATTAGTACCTGAGACAGGAACCCACACACCATCAGGATATGGGCTATGTTATAGTAAACATTACAAAGCAGGAGGGAGAACTCAAGAGAGGGCTGCCATTTTTGGTGGCAACCCCTTGTGTTCCTTGTTCTGCCCTAAAGACTCCATATAGAATATCTTTCTTCGAAATCTAGATCTGTGGCATACATTTTCTTTTGCCTCTCCCCCTCCCCACCCCCACTCCTCTTGTGTGTGGTTTTTGTTTGTTTTGGGGTAAGCATGATAAGTTCAGGCTATGTTTAATGCTCACATAATCACATTCAACAGTGTTTTCAAGCTGTCTCATAAAACAAGATAATTCTACAATAATGGAAATGGTTTAAACATCTGATACCGATTAAGAAGAGAAAATACTGAGTAATTGTTCTCTAAAACCCGTTGAAGATCTATGGATATTATCAGGCCAATAAAAATGTCATTGTATTATTTAGTTTTTAAAAACAGACAGATGCCACATGAGCACATGTTAGAACAATGCTGCAGAACATAAGAACAGCCCTGTTGGATCAGGCCAAAGACCCATCTAGTCCAGCATCCTATTTCACACAGTCGCCCATCAGATGCCTCTGAGAAGCCACAGGCAACAGGCGAGGGCATGCCCTCTCTCTTATGTTGCTTCCATGCAACTGGTATTTAGAGGCATCATGCCTCTGAGGCTGGAGGTGGCCTCGATCAGAACTATTGCAAGGGTTTCCAATGTGGGTTGGCTTTTATTCATCAGGATTAAGATATTTCTTAATACTTTGGGCTGCTGTAATTTGTAGAACTGAAAGCAGTGTCTAAAACCAATTTTTGATGTTTATGTTCCATTTTACTGATCCTGACTCCCTACAATGAGGTGGGCTGGAAAGATGGACGGAAGGAAGGATATATCTATCTATCTGTGTTCATTCTAGATTTTGTTACCATACCATGTTTAGCAAATTCCACTGATTTCTTTAGGACAAATTTAGGTCCATTGGCAAAATATTATTTTATGGACACAATTCTTTTCTTTTTCTAACATTTTAATTCTGCCCTTCCTCCCCAAAACTCAAAGTGACAAATATGGTTCTTCCCAACAACCCATATTTATCTTCACCACGACCCTGTGAGGTAGATTAGAAATGGCCTACGGTCACCCAGCGTCCAAGGTCTTCCCACTCCTAACATTACTGGCTTTCTCTATAAGGTGCCTTCCAGATGAATTAGTGGATCCATCTGGGGGTGCACTCCCATGATGTGTAGCCCAAAGTATAAGAGAACCAAGAGAAGCATCAGCCTGAACTCCAATAGAAGGATGTGGCTGCAGTGTATCAACTGAGAGATGTAATCCAGGATCCCCTGTGGTAGTCCAGAGCATCTCTGAATGCACATCTCAGCTCTCGTGCTGCATCCATAATAAGCTTAGTAACTGACCTGTCCCACAGTTTAGTACTTTCCGCACCACTGAGGGTGTCTAAAGCAATGTTGGAGGTCTCGCGCAAGAGTGGTCTTTTGCTTATACAGAAAATTGTGCTATTGTGCTCCCATGATGCTATGGCCACTATAAATAATGGCTATAGTGTTATGGAAATGCAACTGGACAACTTTCTGTATTAGCACAGGACGACTCTTGTGCAACACCTCCAACATTGATTTAGATGCCTGCCGTGATGAAGGCGATGCTGAGCCACCTGTGGTATGCGGTGGGACTTGGCAGCTTCTGATGTGTATAGGCTGACTTCTGCTGAGTCAGGTGATTGGTCCATGTAGCTCAGTATTGTCTACACTGACTGGTCATGGTTAGGATTTCAGACAGGTTCTACCTGGAGATGCCAGGGACTGGATCTGGGACCTTTGGCATGCAAAGCATGTGCTCTGTCTCTGAGCTATAGCCCCACCCACTTCTCCCCTAGTGGAATATAGAGGGCACTTAGGTGCTGCTTTCTTTCTGACTAGCCTGGAGTAGTAATAGTAATAGTAGTAGCAGTAGTAGTTGTAACTTTATTTCAGTGCATGACCAGAAACAAAAAGCAGCAGCAATAACAACAACAGTATATATGTCTAATATAACTTGAAATAAACATAAATTAAAATTAACATGAAATAAAAATATCAACTCTGACTAACCTGGAGATCAAGTCCATGGTGGCTTCTCACCACCTCTCAGTAGGGAGACGTGTGATAGAGGCGAGTGATTCTTCTTTGATTGTGCTGTGTAAGGGCTTACATACATGATGCATACACACTATGTAACCATAAGGTACACTTACCTACAAGTATCCATGCCCCCCCCCCCGCATATTGGGAAACACTATTCTGAACTATCCTGCACCCAGCTACTTGACCTGATTCATTCTCCTCCTCCTCCTCATTGAAACTCGTTCCATCATCTTCAGTGTGCATCGATCTTCTGTCATGCACACGCTCATCCTTGGCTTTCCTGGTGATGTACCTTCAGGTTTCGGTTTCTCATTATTTCTGCATTGGTCACTCTATCCTCACAGCCACTGCCAAATCTTCCTCGCAAGATCATTTCAAAGTCAGAGTTTCCAGGGTTCTATCAGCAAGAGAAAAAAACCAGCGCTAATTTTTTCTTTTTTTCTCCAAAAAGGGCAGGCAGCCCTTTTAAGAACACTTTTTCTGAAACAAAAACAAAACCTTTAAGGTACAGCAAATTTGAAACTGCAAATGCCAGAGGTTTCTGGATGCCAAAGGAAGCTGAACAGTTTCTGACCAGCTGGAAGAAGAAAACAGCAACAACAACATTACTTGGTTTTGTTACTGTTATTTATATACTGCTTTTCATCAGAAATAGTTCTCAGAGTGATTTACATAGAAAAAGGAAAAGATGGTTCCCTATCCCCAAAGGGCTCACAGTCCAAAAAGAAACATAAGGTAACACCAACAACAGCCATTGGAGGGCTGCTGTGCTGGGGTTGACTGTGCAGCCAGTTGTCCTACTAGGACATTGGACATGATGTGTCCAAAGATGAAGATGCAGCCAGTTATCCTGCTAGAATGAGAGTTGATTGAATCTGAAACCTTCTGCATGCGTTCTGCTCAGTGCTGTTGCAAAGCAGATTATAGTGAGAGCGGTGTGCTAAGTTAATATCTCACCTTATTTAGTGACCTCTAAGTTTTCACTCCTCCACCAATATAGGGATAAGAAGTCTACCATACAGGGCTGCTGTAAACATGACAACAATAATGCTGAATATTGCTAGATTTTGTACCTGGTTGGTAGTGATGTGGAAAATCTGCTGCTGTTGGAGATTGACAGACATGATTCCATATCAGATGCACAGCACTGCTCAGGGTGGGATATCCTGATAACTTTCAGGGTGGTGGTGGGTGGCTTTTTTACATGATAAACTGCCACAATCATAACTGCTCACTTACACAGAGTAAGTTATTGCAGATCTACCACTACATATTGTTGCTTCTTATGTCCTAAGGAAGAACAGTCCAAGGCAGCAGATATGTGATAGCATCACACATACGGGAGATTTTGCAGATTTTTTAATTATCACTTGTAGAAACTGTAGTCATTGCCTAAATTTACCCTGAGAATCAAGGCCACTTGTCACAAGATAATTTCCCCACATTGAGAGAGTTTCAGTACAGGAAACTGCACACACACACACCCAGTTGTGCACGCCATTGCATGTCCTGAACGGACATTTGTACATTATTTATTATTTATTCAGTTTTTATCCTGCCCTTCCAAAATGGCTCAGGGCGGTTTACAATTAAAAAATTGTAATCTCATGTCGCAAAAAGATCCATTTGGTGATGGGCTATTAAAGTGTGCACATGGGGAGAAATGGACACACTTGCATTTGTCAGTGTGTGGTACATAGACTGAAGTGCAATTTTTCTAGAATCTGTTTGCCAAGTGTGATACAGCCTCTTTATTGAGCAGTCACAGGTTGCTCCCCCGCCCGCCATTGCTGTCTTTCATTCCTTATTTGTTGGTTTACAACATATTGTTGTGGATCAGTCATAATTTAAATTATATTGCGTCTACTGTGCAAAACCTTCCTTTACTTTGCCTAACCTCCTTCCAGTGATTTCTAGAATATATCAAAAGGGCTTCTGTAAAGGTAGGCAGTCACCTTGCAATGAAATTCTGGGTGAAAGGTTCTTCGTAATCAAAAGTCTTGCATCAGTAACCAAGTGAAGAGGCAGCTGAAGGAGGCTTTGAGGGCAAGGTTAGAAAGGCATAATGAAATGGTGCTTTGATTTCCAGGTGGTCATAAGTAACTAAGAATCTAACATGTTGTATCAGTTTCATTGTAGACTTCATCTTTTGCTGCACCTGCAAGCCAGAAGATGGCAAGTCAATAACTTTAGAAAACATTATAATTAACTTCATCAAAACTTCTGCCTTTCTTCCACAGAGCTCAAGGCTGTGTACAAAAGGTTACCAGGTAGCCTCCCATTTGAGCACTGACCAGTCCTGCTTAACTTCAGCAGGGCACTTTATCATGTGCTTTCAACCACAACTCTAGCCCATGCTGTTGTGTCTGATCTGTAGTAGGAGTCTGGACTCAATTTCTTGGCTCATTCTGAAGCTATATGCACTTCAGACACTTTTCTGCAGTGCACTTGATCTCTATGGTCTGCATTGGGTAGGCTGAGCTGTGTAGAGTCAAGGAATATGCTGCAGCAGGGGTTGAATGAGATGCTTAATTTTTTAAAAAATGTATATCCTGCCTTATTATTTGCTGTAATGTATCAAGGCAGCTCCCAACAGTTAAAACAACCAAATAAATAAAACACATTAAAAAGCAGAAATAAAATGGTTTTTTAAAAATTCTCCGAATTGTGTAAAACAACTGAATATTAAATCTCAAATAGCTTAACTCAAACATAAAAGTCGGCAGTGGACAGAAAGGTCTTAGCCTGGCCTCTAGAACTCAGTCAACTAGGTACCCGGTGAGCATTTCAAACTCAGGGCGCCAGCACAGAAAAGCCCCTTCCCCTGGGCACCTCAGCTTTAGGTTCCCTCTAAACCTGTGATTCTACATGCAGCTGCACAGTTCTTGGATAACGTGTTTTAAAAGCTGGGGAAGCAATTGTGAGGGTCCTGCCCACAGCCAAGAGCCAGCAAGGCAAGGAGAGTCAGTATTGCAGAACTTTGTAGAGTTCCAAGTGAGCAGTTTGATCCAGTTAGGGCCAGAGGTGGAATCTGCCCTTCCCAGGCTCCACCTTTCTGCCTGGAGAGCTGAGAGGCTTGGAATCTAGCACTCATCCTCTGCTCCACCAAGTTCCTCCTCTCTCATTGCCAGCACTGGTGTCTAGGCTAGGCTTGTATTATGCACTGTATTACAGTACGTCAGTAAGTGCCTGTTTTAGAATCTCCGGTTCTGAGGTCTTCCAGGTAGTAGGCTCAGATTCCAACCTGGTGTCAGGGATTGGGGTGGGGTGTTCAACGCCCCCCCCCCCGTGCAATTCTTGGACTGCATTTCCCATCATTCCCAGCCACAATGACTTTTGATAATTGTGGGGACCCAACATCTGGGGACCCACAAGCAGCTGGAGATCTGGGACTGCCTTTACAAGGTGATTGGAGACCTAAGATTGGGTTGTAATAATCTATTTACCATGGGTGAGTTGAGCAGGTGCTATTGGTCTGAAGGCACATGCGGTGATTCCTTACTGAAGCTAAGCAAGTATGGGTCTGGTCAAAGACTGGATGGGAGACTGCCTGGGAATCTATGTGTGTTCTCTTCTGGATAGATCTCCTTGTACTTGGGATCAGTATTGGGAAGTGGGAACATGGTTTACGCATTTGGAGATATGTAATAGTCATGATGTAGCAGGAGCCCTGATTGACCACAGCTTGCTGGTATTTGTCCATTGCATTGTTACAAACATGCAGACTCTGGTGTGTATATGCTGGTGCTGCATTTAAGTGTAAATTGACCCTCTCAAGGACAAATCAACCTGTGCGTGAATTTTCCGGACGAGATATTGAGAGTTGTAATCTGAGTAGTTATAGTGCCTTTTGGACACACTTTTTGGTAGGTGGCCATAAGCAAGTAACAAAAGCTTTTCAGTGGTGACTTGGCTCTGGTTGCTACAATGCAATAAGAAGAAACATAACAACCCATCTGTATAATTGTAGCAGTAGCAGAGGCGTAGCAAGGTTGGAGTGGGCCCAGAGACAAGATTTTAAAATGGGCCTCCACCTCACTGAAGCTCAGCTCATGAAGTAAAGAAATCTTAAATGAGGCTGAATAGTGGTAACAAAAAGCATAGTAAGATTTTGTAAATTGTGGGTGATGCAAGTCATTTAATAGTACTAGAGAAAGACACTTTGTTCTGGTAGCTCCATGTCTTAACACTCACATCAATTTCGGAGGATGAATACAACTGAAGGAGGCCCGGGCAGGTGCACGGCTGGGGGAGTCAGTCATGTGACTTGCCTCTGGGGGCCCCCCAAGGCAGTGGGCCCCCAGACAACTGTCTCCCCTTGCCCTATTATAGCTACGCCCCTGAGCAGTAGGAAAAAAGGTCAATACACTTTGCAAATTCCAGTCCAGCAGGAGCCGATGACAAATAAATTTCGATTCTCACCTGATTTGTTCGCCTACATTTTCCACAGCAGATATTTGCATTCAGAAGCAAGACATTCCTGTGGCTATCTAAGAGCTTCTGCATCTACTTGCTTGGGGCTGTGGAAGGGTGGCGAAGGGGAGGAATGTGACTGATTGGTATGCAGAGCTGAAGTTAGGCTTCATGTCGTGTCCTCTGTCTGTGAAGCGTTAGTTGCATCATTCACTTGAACATTCTTGGATGATCGACAGTAAACATTCTGATTTATCGCTGACTATTTTCAGAGCAAAGTTGGATGTGAGGGGCAGATAAGAGGGCCTGTAACTTTTGAACAACTGAATATTTAAAGCACTTTCCTAGGTTCAGTTTTTCTTTTCCTTCTTGTTGATTCTTGATTGATGACCTTACCAAGGGCTAAAATAAGCCATACTACTATCTGCCTCTACAGCAGGCCTGCTCAACTTAGGCCCCCCAGCTGTTTTTGGACTACAACTCCCATAATCCCCAGTCACAGTGGACAATAGCCAGGAATTATGGGAGTTGTAGGCCAACATCTGCAGGTGGGCTGAAGCTGAGCAGCCCTGCTCTACAGAGAGGTTCAGTTCAGGAGTCTAAACCCTGGCTGACATTCAGACTGAAGTACTCCTGAATAGTCCTGCTGAAATTAAGTAGTCCTTTAGAGTGGAACTTGAATCCCAACTTGTGGAATTCTCTGCCACAAGGTGTGGTGACAGCCAACAACCTAGATGGCTTTAAGAGGGGTTTGGATAACCTCATGGAGGGCTATAGGCTACCTCCAGCCTCAAAAGCAGGATGCTTCTGAGTACCAGTTTCAGGGGAGTAACAGCAGGAGGGAGGGCATGCCCTCAACTCCTGCCTAAGGCTTCCAGTGGCATCTGGTGGGCCACTGTGTGAAACAAGATGCTGGATTAGATGGGCCTTGGGCCTGATCCAGCAGGGCTGTTCTTATGTTCTTAGTGACTCCTCCATAGTACTACCAAGTAACTTCATCTAGATGACACCCAAAGTTTCTCATCCTTTTAAGTAGCAAGTACCCCCTAACTTCTGAAAAATTGAACAAGTACCGCAACTTTCCAGTGGATTAACAGGAATGAATGCCAGATGTTGGAAGAAAGGTTGTGACATGACAGGTGTCCAGGTGTGTGGGTAGAGCTACCACATTTTACACCAGGAGTGCACAACTCAAGATTGTAAATTGCCCTGAGATTTATAAAGGGCGATATGTAAATAAGACAAAGAGATAATAATAAATAAATAGATATATACCTGAGCCAGAGGTGATGTTGACCAAAGCTAGTAGGGCTGAACCCAGTGCTATGCAAATTGTAGCACACCAGATATTACTGGGAAATATGAAGTGCAACACATTAAGGCAGGGTTTCTTAACCTTGGGCCCCCAGATGTTGTTGGACTACAACTCCCATCATCCCCAGACATGGCCTTTGTGGCTAAGGATGATGGGAGTTGTAGTCCAACAACATCTGGGGGCCCAAGGTTAAGAAACCCTGCATTAAGGCTATTCTCATGAGCAGCCTAACCCAGGCTAGAGCAGTCCAACCTGGGTTAGGCTGCTTGTGTGCAGTGCCGGGATTGGGGCTGATCCTGGTGCTGCTGCCTCGCAAAACTAGGATTTTGACCCTGGCCTTTAGCCAGTAAGCACGCCCTTAATCCTGATTCTCGGGCAGCACGCAGCCTGAGCATGCACCGAGCTGGGTGGCCAGAGCGCCCGGCTGAGGGAGGATCTCTCAGTGCACTGTATTCCTAGTGCAGTGCGTTGTGGGATGCCGGAGGACTTCGTCCTCTGGCTCCCTGCTCTGGCAATCTCCGTGGTGCTGCTTGTGGTGAGCGGCAGAGCCTGGATGGGGACAGAGATCATGGATGGGGATGGGAGCCTGCCTTCCCATCAGCAAAAATGGTTGTGTGCACAACCTTTTTGTGTGGCATGGCAGATCTTTTGCCACTGTTTTGACAAGAGGAAGAGGAGAAATAGACCAGAAAAGAGGGCAAGAGAGAGGGACCCCAGAAGAGAAAGAGGCTAGGCTAATTCTAGGCAGGAAGGACTGAGGGTCAAAAGCAGGCAAGCACTCTTTCCATCCTCCTCACTGGGCTTCTTTCCCTTCTCCTCCTTGTCCTGTACCCCCTGCCTGTGTCGTCGTGCAAGCGGTACCCCTTGGTACACATACCACACATTGAGAAACCGTGGTTTAAAGGATAATGAGTGTGTGCCAGGGTGAGCTTTGAGAGAGTGAAAGATTTTGCTTTTGAATGTCCAAACTCTGGAAACTGTGGTTTATTCTAAATATGGTTTGTCAAAACAGTCGAGAATCAAGCCATAAAGGTCATTCACACAGTCAAAAACTGTGTTCTACCCAGGTTAGGGAGCCTTGTGTGCTACCAATTTTTGGTTGTGTGGAAGCAAAGTAGGAGGAAAACCTGGGTAGAAGTGATTGTGTGCGAGCAAGGTAGGAGGAAAACCTGGGTAGCTTTCTCACGATCAGTGAGACCCGGTTTGGTGTGCTGAGCTGGGAGAGCGGGCTAAGCCTGCTCTCCCTGCACATGAGCAGGGCGGGAGCCCTGGGCGGCTGGATCGGCCTCCCACACAATTGCCAGTTCCATGATGGAGCTGGCGGGGGCTGGGAGGAGCAGGGGCCGATTGGCCCGCGCAAGCTCCAGCATGCCCTGTGCAAGCGCGCAGGGCATGCTGGTGAGACCCCCGGAGCCGGAAGGCGGCTTTTCGTCTCCTCTCCAGGGGTCTTGTGAGTAGTTGTGGCGCGAAGCCGCACCGCGGCTACTCACGGTCTTCAAAACCAAGTTTGCAGAGTGCTCGCTCTGCAAACCTCGTTTTAGGGCAGGGGTTCTTGAGCGGGTTACCCGCTCTAGAACCACCGGGCTTGCTGCTGAACCTGGTGGTTCTCATGATTGCAGAAATTTGGGCTAGCGGAGGCTAGCCCGGTTTTCTGCGATCATGAGAATAGCCCCAGTTTTTGATTGTGTGAATGACCTCATAATCATAATCAATTGTGGTTGGGGTGGCTGGGAGTTGTAGTCCAAAAATAGCTGGAGGGCCAAGTTTGCCCACCCCTGCTCTAATCCTTTCCTCAAGCATGCAAAGTAGGAAGAGAGGGGAGGGGGAATGTGTGAACCAAAGGCTTACCTTCTTTCACAGTAATTGAAACCATGGCTAAGATTATTGTCTGAACAGGAACAGGGGACATGGAAGGATTAGGATTCACAGGAATTTATTTTTGGTCTATGGAGATGTGTTGTGTTGTTGTGATGAAGTTTCCAATTCAACTTGAGTTCTTCAAAACCATACAGTAATTGGAGATGGCATGCTAAACGAGGAGCTAGATCAAGAGAGGTGCATGCAGATAAGCATATCACCGAGTGTAGGTACTGTAGGTAGGTAATTCATGGCGACCCAAATATACTTCCCTAGACTGAAAACAAACCAAAAAGTGGTTGTATGAATCATACCGGAGAAGGAACAAAAAGCAAGAAACAGACTTGAATGGTTCAAGGAAAAGACTCCAGTGATATTGGTGAGAACAGTGTTAATGGAATGCCCTTGAGCCGAACTTGTGTATCAGATGAAAGGAGACAGAGGAAACCGATTTTTAACTAATGCTTTTATCTCTGCAGGCCGTATTGCTCTTTTTGTATTGTGATAAATAATTAAAATTCAGACGTTAAAAGCAACCTCAGAGTTAGGCATCTCCGAAGGAAATTATCAGTAGCAGCTGCATTTTATTTACCTTGAAACGCTCCTCCTACCTTTTGCTTCCAAATGCTTTCAATCCATTGTATTGATTGCATTTATTAGTCACTCTTCTACTTTAAAAGTACCCAAATCAGGATATTACATTAAAAATACAAGCAACAATAATCAGAGTTTTAAAAATACTGCAGTACTACTGTTACCTTCACAGCTCAATGCCAGCCTCTCCATGAAACAGCCTAACTAAGGAGTATATTTATATTGAAGACAATAACCATCCCCAGCAGCCTGCAGACATCAGGCTAAAGGGGGGGGGGGACGGGACCTTCCAATTATTTCTTCTTAGGGAACACCTGCTCATGATGTTTGAGTTTCAGTGGTGCTTGGTCAATTTTATTCTGTACAATTATAAGTTCTGAGAGTAGCTGAGGTGTTCGATTCCTGCATTATAGTACAGCCTACAGCAAAGATGGGCAACTTGGGATGATGGAAGTTGTAGCTCAACAACAATTGGAGAGCAAAGATTGCCCACCCCTGGCCTACAGGCAATATGGCACACATCTTGAGGTTGTGCACTGATCACTAAATGCCACTTGTGACCTAGATACAGAGGTATAGTTGACTTGTCACATTTTTGGTATCCTTTCACCATTGTGTGTCAGTGAAATCTAGTGAAACACACATATACCAAGGACCACCTGTTCCCACATTAACCTGTCCAACTTTTAAGACCCTCTCCAAAGGTCCTATTCAGAGTGCCCACGTCTTCTGAAGTGAGGTGGGTGGCAATAAGGAACAGGGCCTTCTTGGTCATGGCACTGTGGCTCTGGAATGCCCTTCCTGTTTCTCTTTCAGGCTCTTTCCTTATGCCTTTAAAGCAGACCTGCACAACATAAGGCCGGGGGGCCAGATCTGGCCCACGAGGACTTTTTTGTTGGCCCCCAGGTAGGAATAACCTGTAGCAACAGCACCCCAGAAAGACAGAGGGCCACAGTTTGAGTCAGTTCCCTCTTCCTCTCTGAAACTGCCTTATAGTACCACCCCATGAATGTTTACTGAGAAATATTCCCACAGTGTTCTGAGTGAGGCTTACGCCCAAGGAAGCATGCCTAGAATTGCAGCCTGAAAGCAACAGTGATTTAGTGAGAGGAGAGGGCTGGCATGCCCTCCAGATGCCCCACTGACTGAGCAGGGACAGAGCCTACAGGTGAAACTCAGAAAATTAGAATATCGTGTAAAAGTCCATTAATTTCAGTAATGCAAATTAAAAAGGTGAAACTGATATATGAGCCAGACGCATTACATGCAAAGCGAGATAAGTCAAGCCTTAATTTGTTATAATTGTGATGATCATGGCGTACAGCTCATGAAAACCCCAAATCCACATTCCCAGAAAATTAGAATATTACATGGAACCAAGAAGACAAGGATTGAAGAATAGAACAATATCGGACCTCTGAAAAGTATAAGCATGCATATGTATTCAGTACTTGGTTTGGGCCCCTTTTGCAGCAATTACTGCCTCAATGCGGCGTGGCATGGATGCTATCAGCCTGTGGCACTGATGAGGTGTTATGGAAGACCAGGATGCTTCATTAGCGGCCTTCAGCAATTCTGCATTGTTTGGTCTCATGTCTCTCATCCTTCTCTTGGCAATGCCCCATAGATTCTCTATGGGGTCAGGTCAGGCGAGTTTGCTGGCCAATCAAGCACAGTACACTGTATACTTTTCAGAGGTCCAATATTGTTCTATTCTACAATCCTTGTTTTATTGGTTTAATGTAATATTCTAATTTTCTGGGATTGTGGATTTGGGGTTTTCATGAACTGTATGCCATGATCATCACAATTATAACAAATTAAGGCTTGACTTATCTCGCTTTGCATGTAATGCGTCTGTCTCATATATCAGTTTCACCTTTTAATTTGCATTACTGAAATTAATGGACTTTTGCACGATATTCTAATTTTCCGAGTTTCACCTGTATATTCTGACCACTAGCCTTAGTTAAAATGATTGTGGCTTCCTGGATGAGGGGAAAAGATCCAGAAGTAGCTATTAATTGCTTTCATTATTGTTTTTAATAATTAATTTTAATGCAATGATGCACTGAAAATTAACCTTCGCCTCTGAACACCTCATCAAATGCCACTGGGGCCTTTGAGTTGTGCACCCCTGCTTTAAAGGAACCAGAAAACATTGTTGTTCCTTCCTGCTGCTTATAAGGTGCTAGGGCTTTCAAACCTGGGGACTTGGGAAGCAGGACTCAGGCACCTTACTCCTGGTGCACGGGGGCAGCTTCTGGCAGCAAGCAAGTCTCCCCCAGCCCGACCTGGCGATGCCAGGGAGTAAACCTGGACCTTTCTTTAAGCAAAGCAGATGCTCTACACTGAGCTATGGCCCCATCACTTGGGAAAATATTACAGCAGACAGAGTTTACATGTGGTCACCCCTCCAAATGGAAACCAGAGTGGGCCCTGCTTAGCAAAGGGGACACTCCATGCTCACTACTGCGAGACCAGCCTCCCTTCCCTTTAATTAAGAAAGAGAGAAATTAATGCTTTACTGATGGAGCTACACTGGCTGCCAGTAGGTTTCCGGACAAAATACAAAGTGCTAGTTATAACTTACAAAGCCCTAAACGGCTTAGGCCCTGGGTATTTAAGAGAGCTTCACTACAAGCCCCACCACCCATTGAGGTCATCTGAGGAGGTCCGTCTCTAGTTACCGCCAACTCGTTTGGAGAGATGGGCCTTCTTGGTTGCTGCCCCGAGATTGTGTGGAATGCGCTCCCTCCTGAGATACTATCCTCCCCATCTCTGGCAGTTTTCAAAAAACACCTGAAAACCCATCTTTTGACCCAAGCTTTCTCAGCTTCCTAATATTTTTGGGTTTTAATCTATGGTTTATTTTTAAATTGTTAAAGTGTTTTTAAGTTTTTGTATATGTTTTAAACTGGTTTTATGTTATTGTAAACCGCCCAGAGACGAAAGTTCGGGGCGGAGTACAAATGGGATAAATAAAATAAAAATAAATAAATAATGGGAGAGAAAGTAAACACAACCTTGTTCACCCAAAGAGAGAGATGCCATGCCCTCACCCACCCAGCCAGTAAGATATAGAGTATTGACTGGAAGAGAAGAGAGGGGAAAGCAAGTCCAAACACCTGGAGAGCTACGTCAGGTAAGCCCAAGAGCTTACAGTAGCTCCCGAGCAACCTAATGCGCCCACTCCTGCAATGGGGGACTGGCTGGCTCTACATAACAGTTGCTCCAGGCTTGATTCCTCGGCCTGAGCAACTTGTTGCTTAAGTAGCTAAAGGGACTGACGCTTTGCCTACACACCACCTACCTTGTACCTTGTTTCCTCTGATACTGTTTTTGATTCAATTTGATGCGGCTGTTAGTTTCTGTTGCTGATTTCTCTTTAAAGCAGACTGGCTCTCACACTTGGGTTGCCAGTTTGGACTGCAGCCCCGGTCATCCCCAGCTGCAGTGGCCTTGGTCATGGGAGTTGTAGTCCAACAACATCTGGGGGCCCAAGTTAGAGAACCCCTGTTTTGAAACATTCTGGTCCTGTTCAGAATCATCTGTTGATGGCTTGGGAGGTTTTATTGTGACTTATGAGCTCTCGTGAAGCCGTGATTTCAGAGGCTGCGGATAAACCATTTAAATAAATAAATGTGCCTGAGTGGCTGGGTCAGATGCAACCATGTGCAGAGGTTGCAAGCAGTCCCAAGACCCTGATACTGAATGTCTGAACTGGCACATAATGTTCTCATGTTTACCAATGCAATTCCTATGAGAGATCAGTGATTAATCTTACCCCGTGTATTCCCACTGAAGCTTTTGACTGATGATTGTGGACAAAAGAACAGTAGATTACTCTTGGGTTTGCTCCTCACTTCCTGCCCCTTTGGACCCTCCTGCTTTATTACTACAGATAGATAAATCACAGGAAATGAATGGGTGGAAAGAAGACACTCCGACCGCTGCGTTTTAGTTTTATGGTCCATGCTCAGGCAATTCCTGATTTATGCTGACAACTTAACTCTTAAGTTCCATGTTGGGCATTTTTATGGTGGTTCTTCACTTTGGGGAGAAGAAAAACAATCTTTTCATGTTCTTTGATATCGAAACGAAAAATATGATAGATGTTGCTTCTTTTCATGGCTCAAAATCCCCTTGTGCATTTCTCAGAAAAAAAAATAAAGCACAGGAAAATGAAGTCACTTGCTATGAGTCTTCTAGTTATGACTGATTAAATATTATCAGTTCAGAAGCAGCTTGTAGAAATTCTCTGTTAAAGAGAGAGAAGCAATTATTTTCCTCCCCCAAATCTCACTGTTCTGCTTTGGAAAACCAGCTTATTCTGTCATAGACATTCTGATCCCAAAAGTGGGGGGCTTCCCTCAAAGCGCTTACACCCTAGATTGTCCTTTTATAAACTTCAGTATGAATCGTTAATTTCTGTGGTTCTGGTAGCATTGTCACAGAGAATGGATGCAGCCAAATAGATAAGCCACTGCCTTTTTAATGATTTGATATCTTCGGGTGTGAATATTCAGTGGCTCAGTATGTGTTTTTAACAGCATTAGTGTATGTAGTGTACTTACGTGCTGCTTCTGGTCAATGTTTAGCCGGTGTAATGCCATTAAGGTGTTTGATGTGAGAATAAGTTTTTTATGGATTGAATCAGCAAGTCACGGAGAGAAAAACTTCCTTTTTGCTTAAACTGTGACTTGCACCACTTAAATTTGATAAGTGTTATGGTTCTGTGGATAGAATTGTGTTCAAACTTTTGAGACCTGTCTTCAGATCCCAGTTTAGTCCTGTGATCACTTCCATGGCCTTAAGCAAATCACGTTTTCTGAATTTTTAACTAGATCAGATAGTGGAATCTGTCCCCTTAATTTTTGCAAAAAACAGTGATGATTGGGATTGGGGCCATGGTGCTGAGAGGTGGAGGCTTAATGCTTTCCTCCTTCCATATTGTTTTCCCAATGAACATGCCTCTCTCCCTAAGCTGCTGTTAGCAAAAAGTTTATGGGTACTCATAAAATGTTCTTAATGGAGCAAATAGCAGCTTTTGGCACGGTTTTCATCAAGGAAACAAGGTGGAAAGTTAACCCTCCCACTGAAAGGCTTCTTTTTACAACAGTTTGATCACAGATCTCTGTCTTATCGAGTTTGGCCCTCAGGGTCAGGTAAACTAGATGCAGTGGAGGATATCCTAATCACAGGTCTCCTGTGGTTTTGGTTTGCTCACCCCTTCCCCGCCATGGAAGTAACTCCAATTAAATTGTATTTTATTTATTATTGACTTAATTATTTAAAATATGTATATCTCACCCCTCCAACGCAATGCTGCTTGGAGCAGGTCACCAAAAAAGTAAATCACAATAAAACAATCTTGAAAATCACATTAAAACAGTGGCAAATGTTCCGTGTAGTGCCACAGCAGTGCTAGGGATGCATTGCTGTGCAATGTGCAAGATAGCCCCAATTGTATTATGCAACATGGCAGTGACTTAAAACAGTATCCACACAGTCCTTTACTAGCACTGCTTCCACTGGAAACAATGGAATTAGCACTGTACAACTGTGCACTGCTTTAAGTTGTTGCACAGCTGCCTTATCTGCAAAGGTAAATCTTGCCTCACCAACCTTTTGGAGTTCTTTGAGAGCGTCAACAGGCGTGCAGATAGAGGTGATCTAGCTGACATAGGACTGTGAGCGGGAAGAGCGGGCTAAGCCCACTCTCCCCATTCACGAGTGGGCAGGGAGCCCTGGGCGGCCGAGACGGAGCTGGCAGGGGCTGGGGAGCTCAGGGGCCGCGTGGCCCCCGGAAGCCCCAGTATGCCCTGCGCGAGTACGCAGGGCATACTGGGGAGACCCCCGAGCAGGGAGGCAGCTTTTCGCCTCCCAACCGGGGGTCTACTCACGAGTAGCCGTGGTGCCGCGGCTACTCACGAGCAAATAGCCTGGGGTTGCGGAGTGCTCGCTCCGCAAACCCGGGCTAAGGGGCGGACCACAGGAGCGGGTTAGCCGCTCCTGAACCACCGGGCTCGGCTGTGAGCCCGGTGGCTCTTACGCTCACAAAAATCGGGCTAGGATTTTCGTAGCCCGATTTTTGTGATCGTAAGAATAGCCCCATAGTGTACTTGGATTTTCAGAAAACTTGCTACAAAGTTCCTCATCAAACACTCTTGAGAAAACTTAGCAGTTATGGGATAAGGGGACAGGTTCATGTGTGGGTTGGTAACTGGTTGAAGACAGGAAACAGAAGGTAGGTGTAAATAGACCATTCTCTGAATGGAGGGAAGTAAGAAATGAGGTCCACCACAGATCTGTAATGGGACCAGTGCTTTTTAATTTATTCATGCAGGATCTAGAAGTTGGGGTAAGCAGCAAGATGGCCAGATTTGCAGATGACATCAAACTATTTAGGGTAGTAAAATTCAAAACAGATTGCGAGGAGCTCCAAAAGGATCTCTCCAAACTGGGGGAGAGGAAAACAAAACAGTAGATGTGGTTCAGTGTTAGCAAGTGTAAAGTGATGCATATTGGGGTAAAAAAAACCCAACTTCACATATGTTCTGATGGGATCTGAGTTGTCGGTGACTGACCAGAAGAGAGATCTTGGGGTCGAGGTGGGCAGCTCATTGAAAGCGTTGACTCAGTCTGCGGCAGCTGTGAAAATGGCAAATTCCATGCTTGGAATAATTAGGATAGGAATTGAAAACAAAATGGCTAATATCATAATGCTCTTATGCAAATCTATGTTGTGGCCACATTTGGAGTACTGTGTACAGTTCTGGTCACTATACGTCAAAAAGGACATTATAGAACTGGAGGGCAAACACGATTATCAGAGGCCTAGATACAAGATCAACATCTGGGACATTTTAGTTTAGAAAAAAGACGACTGAGGGGTGACATGATAGAGGTCTATGCATGGTATTGAGATGCATGCAAATTATGCATGATGTGGAGAGAGAGGATAGAAAGAATCCCCCCACACTTGCATAACACTAGGACCAGGGAAATGAAACTGATTACCAAGAGATTTAGGACCAACAAAAGGAAGTACTTTTTCACACAATCCACAAATAACCTATGGAATTCTTATCCACTAGGTTTGAGCACTAACTGAGGTTCATGCACTGGTTTGGCACCAAACTGATTCAGATGAAGTCCAAACTGATTCGATGCTGCGGGGAGAAGGAGGGCGAGCGGGATCTTTTTTAAAACGGAGAGCAGGTCCTGACCTGTTCTCTGTCACTGCATGCAGCTTCCTGCTGTAGCAGTGTTTGTTCCAAATACCTCTATGCAGTGCTAGCACGCATATGGTGTCTGCTCATGCGCTGACACAATTTACATGATCAGCAACACAATTTAGGAGTGGCTCAAGCTCCCCAAACAAGAACTCACTCATCTAGGCGGAAGGTGGCGGAGAGCAGATCAGGACCTGCTCTCTTTTTTGAAAAGATCCTGCTTCCCTGCAGCACCAGACCAGTTTGGATCTTGTCCAATCTGGTTTGTCTCCAAACCAGTGCACGCACCTCAGTTCGTGCACATCTCTGTCTGCCACAAGATGTGATGACAGCCACCAGCCTGGATGGCTTTAAAAAGGGCTTAGATAAATTCATGGAGGAAAAGTCTGAAATAAGAACTTCCCCATCCTTGGACAACTTTTTTAAAAAAGGCAGCCAAGAAACATTTGTTCACCCAGGCTTTTAATTAGATATTGTTTTAATCATTTTTTAAATTGTTTTAATTTTAAATTATTGTAATGTGTTAACCTTTTTATGTTGTTTTATTTGTATTGTTTTATTGTAAACCACCCAGAAATGTATGTTTTGAGCAGTATACAAAAATGTCAAATAAAGAATTGTATCAATGGCTACTAGTCTGATGGCTGTGGGCCATCTCCAGCCTCAGAGGCATGATGCCTCTCAATACCAGTTGCAGAGGAGCAACAGCAGGAGACAGAGCGTGCACATATCTCTTGCCTGTGGGCTCCCTAGAGGCATCTGGTGGTCCACTGTGTGCAACAGGATGCTGGACTAGATGGGCCTTGGGCCTGATCCAGCAGGGCTGTTCTTATGCCTGGTTCCAACAGTGCAACACTGTCAGGCTGTCTGTTATGTTGCACAGCATCCCAGTGCACCCCTAATGCCAGCCTACCACTGTGCAGAATGTCAGGCAGTAAAAAAAAAGAGTAGATGGGCAACAGAACAGAGTAGAGGTAAAGTAAAGTTGTGCCGTCGAGTCGGTGTTGACTCCTGGTGACCACAGAGCCCTGTGGTTGTCTTTGGTAGAATACAGAAGGGGTTTACCGTTGCCATCTCCCACTCAGTATGAGATGATGCCTTTCAGCATCTTCCTATATCACTGCTGCCCAATATAGGTGTTTCCCATAGTCTGGGAAACATACCAGTGGGGATTTGAACCGGCAACCTCCGGCTCGATAGTCAAGTCATTTCCCCACTGCACCATTAGGTGGCTTAGAAAAGAATGGACAGGGGCTAAAAACTGGGACCCAAGGAAATCAAGTTTGAACTCAGATAAATCCACTAAAAAGCCACTCTTAAAGTAGAAGGTTTTCAGATGCTTTTTAAAAAAAAAACCCTAAAAGAAGGGAGCCTTTTACATTTTATTAGTTTGGGAAAATGACTTGATTAGCAAGCCAGAGGTTACCGGTTTGAATCCCCACTGGTATGTTTCCCAGACTATGGAAAATACCTATATTGGGCAGCAGCGATACAGGAAGCTGCTGAAAGGTATCATCTCATACTGTGCAGGTGATGGCAATGGTTAACCCCTCCTATATTCTACCAAAGACAACCACGGGGCTCTGTGGTCGCCAGGAGTCGACACCGACTCGACAGCACACTTTACCTTTACTTTACTTGAGAATCCTTCTGCATTGAAAGGTGGGGTAGACATCAAATAAATAATAGGATGACTTGCAGTTGCGTTCAAGCTAGTATGTATTTCCAAGTAAAATGAAGTTCCGTGAGCAGCCCAGTCCTAAGCATGTTTACTCAGAAGCCGCATTCTGTCCAGTTGGGCTTACTCCTAAGAATTGCACTTATTTGTAGGCTCTGAGGCTGTTTTCGTGCGGAGCCTAAACCAGGCTAGGGATGCCCAGCCTGGGTTAGGCTGCGTGTGAGAACCACTGGTATCGGGTCCGATCCTGGCATGCCAATGGCTCCTTAGCCCACATGCTAACTGAAGTTAAGCGAGCAAGTGCTCCATTAACCTGGGCTTGTTGCTTGTGTTCAAGCTGGGCTGCTTCCAGCCTGGCCTCACACAGCGCCCCTCCTTTGGGGGAATCCTCCAATGCATTGTGCACGTCGCGCAGTGCATTGTGGGTTCCCAGAGGAGAACTTGTGTTGTTACGGCCTGTGGGGCTGCAAGCTGCAGTACACAGCGCTGCTCCCGGGAGTGTGGTTCTTGCTCCCAAAACAAGAACTCACTCATCTTGTGGGGAAGGTGAATTTACCCAGCCTTCCCTGCCACCCCACCGGCCCTGTCATGTCAACGACCTTTCTCTGTATGAAATACATCTCTGTACACAAATAGTTTGTTGTTTTATCTAGAACTGATATTTACAACGTCACCAGCTGAGGAATAGGTGCTACATGGAATCCTATTATCTTGGATATTTGGGGATGTAAATATAGCTTTTTGCTTTATGGTCTCCGTCAAAGAGATTTTATCTACCTTCTTACCAGCCAAGTAATTGCTATTTGAAATATAGTTCCCCCTTTGCAGATCAAACTTATTTAAAGATGCTGTGATTATGACTTATAAATCTTTGTTTACATTCCCATGAAGTGTTCAAGCAGGATGCATTGTTAGAAGAAGTATTACAGGAGGTGGAGGTAAATAATTTTTACAGATTCTCCTTGTTTTAAAAGCAAAAAAAGCCTCAATGTTTTCAGTTAAAATATTATTTTCTTAGTGGTGGTATTTATTTCCAGACAAGGAACTGCAGCAGAGAGGTCAATTAAAGCTTACATTGAGCTTGGCCTCTGAATAAAAAGATTTTTTCCTATTGCTCTCAGAACTGCAGAAGAAGGCATTGTACCAGCAATTACAGAACCCAGCAAAGGTTATGAGAGTGAGAGTCAGGAATGTATGTATGTGTGTGGAATGAAAGCTTCATTTATTAATACTACATGTTGTTATCCATTCTTGCCCTTTTGCCTTCGGGATGGGATCAGCTCTAAATAAAATAAGGAAATTGGGTTTTAAAGAGTAATTTGGGTTGCTGACAGACTAGGCACTTGGGTGCCATTATACAGTGGTGGAATTCATGAATGGATCCATATTGGGAGGGATGCATTAATTTATTGATCACATGCAATGGATAGGCTGTAGTATCACATTTGCAGCTGTACTAGGGATTATATTCATTATACATGCTTTTATGCAAAGTAATTTCTCTGCAATAGCTGCTCTTTAAAATGAAGGGGGGAAAATCTGACATTTGTCTCTTCTCCTTCCCTGACATATGCCGACTAGCATAAGTGTGCATGAGCATTTTCTAGGATGTATTTTGTCAAGGAAAGAACATCCGAAGCCACAAATATTTATACAGTCTCTCGGCGTGGAAATTATAATTAAAACAGCCTTAATCCGTGTCGCTAGATAAGTATGAGAAGATTTTAAAAAGCTAATTTAGTTGTACAGTGGACTGATCTCATCAAAGGCCTGATCATGTGACCTGCTGAGGGGCACTAGACTTGCTATTTACTTGGTTAAAATTTTCAGGAGTTCAATAGACGTTTTGTTGTTTTATAGCACCGTTACTGTACATGATGCTTGTATAGAGCTTCATAAACAAGAAAGAGAATTCCCTGGCCAAAGAGCTTAGTACAGGAGACAACATGGGCAGAGGCAGAAGGGAGGAAGAGGAAAAGGGAAGAAGCAACCCAGAGAAGTTTGTGAGGAAAGGAAGGACTGGTTCAAGGTTATTCACCCACTGAGTGACTTAGAGTTGAGAATAATACTGTCTTTTCTCATTAGCCTACTTTCTGATAAGAAGCAAGTTTATGAGATCATCATATCTCTGTATGTGTGTCTATGTCTTTCTCTCAAATAACTTTTGCATTTATAATCTGATACAAACAAAATTCACAGCACATGGAAGGAGACCCCGACTGGGTCATTTTTGCTAATCCATCTTGTTGTTTCAAGATGGTGGCCACTCAGTGTCTAGGCAACTTTCCTTTGTGACCCATGTGCTCACAGTTGGATGCAGAACAAATTCATAGCACATGGAAGAGAAGTCTAGGTAAGAGTTGTCATCTTAAAAGAAGCAAAAAGCAGGCTTCATTAGTTCTACTTAGAATTACTTGTTTTTATTTTCAGTATCTGGGCTATCACACTGTTCTGCTCCTCATTAGTTGATCTGGTCTAAATACCTGCCCTAATAGGTAAAGATGCTAAGCTGCCTCTCTGCAGCTCTAAATATAAGAAGAGTCCTGTTGAATTAGACCAAAGATCCATCTAGTCCAACATCCTATGTTCCACTAACTTCCAGAAGACCACAAGCATGGGCATGAAGGCAATCACTCTTTCCTGCTGATGCCTCCCCCAGCAACGAGTATAGAGAGGTATACTGCCCTGAACATGGAGAATCCTATAGGCACCCTCATAGCTACTGATAGATGTCACCTCTATGAATTTTTGTACTGTCCGAATTTCGATTGGAGTAACAGCACTCTAGAGGGGGCGTTTAACCCTCCCTCCCTCCCTCACCATTGCTCAAATGTTTTTCTAGTTCAGGAACCTCCAATCCTGTTCGAATGTTTCACTTCTGGCAACACTTCATGCCAGGTTAACAGTGCACAGTCACCCACGTGAGAACTTTTGTAAGTCTTATTGAGACTGGATACTTTCAATAAGATTCCCAAGACTGGGTGAATTGCGCACACACACACACACACACACACACACACACACACACACACACCTTAAGGATTAGATTCACAGTTTGGTGGTGCTTTCTGCATTTAGCTTTGCCTGTGAAGGCATGCTTAATTAATTAATTCTAATTAATTAATTATATAATGGACAAATCTATTTGTTAGCTGCCCCATTGCAAATTGTTTTCTGGGTGGCTCACAACACCACAATAAAAACATCCAATTAAAACACGTGACACAAAACAAACAAATTACAATATAAAATATACAATACAATGGAAGTAGCTTCTATAGTACAAAGGACTTTCCTTTTACCAGTTTGGGCTGGTATTCATCTGGAAAAGGAGTGATCCGGCCGAGGGATGAAGCAAGATGGTGGTGAAAATGAAGGGCGATTATGGTGGTATTTTGAAGGGGTAGTTCAAAGTTTAGCCGCCCAGAGACGTAAGTTTGGGCGGGGTATAAATTTGATAAAGAAAGAAAGTTGGAGGTGATGTAAAATCTGCTAAGGCTCTTTTAAAATGTGGAGCCAGACACAAAGTATGCGGTTCTAAAAGAACACTTCTACACTTTAGACGTTCAAGTCATTCAGAAGTTGTATTATGTTAGATGATGTTAAGAGTAACAGTGAGAAAAGTAAAGTGAGTAGTCCAGACCCTGATCAAGCACCCCAATTTCACCTCCCCTGCCAAAGATGCTTCCCACGAACACCACTGCTGACCCCCTCAAAGTCTTCACCAGTGATCCCTATTCTGCAACAATGCTGTCAAATTCACAGTTCTGAGGATTTTCTCCTGCTCTGTGTAGGCTTCTAAATGTCCTGGAATATGAGCCTCCCTGGCTTCTCCAAGATAGGGCTGAGAGAGATTCCTGCCTGCAACCTTGGAGAAGCCGCTGCCAGTCTGTGAAGACAATACTGAGCTAGATAGACCAATGGTCTGACTCAGTATATGGCAGTTTCCTATGTTCCTATGAGTGTAGGCAACAAAGCATACACCATTGTGCAATTCTCAGATTTCTTTAAAAACACAGTGAAATCTACAGTACCTCTTGTGATATCTTCTGCTGGTGGGCGGCCACTATTACCTGGCCATACCCCCACCCCCACTGCCAAAGTCCTTATGCATAATGCTACATTATGATGTGACATTATGCAGAAAGCCTAGAAAACTGCTGTTACTGCTGCTGCCACCAGGAGAGCTGGTCTCGTGGTAGCAAGCATGAATTGTCTCTTTGCTAAGCAGGGTCTGCCCTGGGTTTCATTTGAATGGAAGATTACATGTGTGAGCACTGTAAGATTTTCCTCTTAAGGGATGGGGCCACTCCAGGAAAAGCACCTGCATGCTTATATGCAGAATGTCCCAAGTTCCCTCCCTGGCATCTCCAAGATAGGCTGAGAGAGACTCCTGAGAGAGACTCCTGCCCCCAAGAGACCCCGGAGAAGCTGCTGCCAGTCTGTGTACCGGGCTAGATGGACCAATGGTCTGACTCAGGAGTTCCTATGTTCCTACCACAAAACACAGGCAGCAAAGAAGAAAAGTGAAAGAGGTATAATTTCAGCCCCCAAAGCTTCTCAAATTCAAGCCAAAGTTCTCCCCAGCTCACTTTGATCTCACTCCTAATCTGGCAACAGTTATCCATACTCTGGCAATACTGTATTTACCTGAATCCAAGATGACTCTGAAGTTAAGATAAGTCCCTTAAAAAATAGAGGTTAAATAGAGGTTATACCCTTATTTACCCAAAAGGAAGAGGATTCTGAATTTAAGACGACCCTCTGATTTCAAATATCAAAGAACTTGGGGGAAAACCCTAATCTTGGATTTAGGTAAATTCACTATTCAGGCTTGACCACTGCTGTGCATTATATGTGTGCTGCACTAGAAAAATGTTTGAAAACTCCCAACTCATTCAAAATATAGTGGCCGGAGCCCTTTGAAGTGATCCTACTTCACCAGTATTAAAATAGCTGAATTGGCTCACAGTGTCAAGTCGAACTGTAGGCAGCAACTGGTAGGTGGCACAAACTGGGAGCTAGGGTTGGTGGAGGCAGGCCCCCAGTCAGGGCTTTTGGCGTCAACCAGGAACAGAGTGCATCTAGCCCGCCCCACACAAGTTAAACATCATCCCTCTACACACACACACACACACCGTGACACATGCAGTATTTTTAACACATGGATATTTGAGGACACAAACAGAAACTGAACTCACAAGAATATAAAAAAGAATATAAAAAAGGTATATTTATGCAAATATGCATTAGCAGAAAAATTTCAACACGCAACTTAACATATTCCCATCCCACATATTTCTTCCCCCACTCTGTCTCTAAAGCAGAGGTCACACTCGGTGCCGCACAGGTCACAATGCTCAGCTGTGCGGTGGCCACACCACCCGGGACAGACTAAAGAGGATTTCGGGGCCCCAGGTGGGGTGGAGGCCCTTGACTTCCTCCCGGACGTCCAGGGGTAAGAACACCTCTGACCAGGAGCACCAGGAGTTAAGATGAGTAGACAGTTGGGGCTCAAGGGTCACAGAGATCCAGCCGAGTAGACTCAGGGGACAGACCAGTAGCCAAAGAAGTGAGGGAGAGAAACCTCGATAATAAGGCAGAAATAGTTTCAAGAGTATAAGTTCCTATTCTCTTCCTGTTGGGCTGAGAGCCAATGACAGGTCTCATTGGGTTGGGTGAGGCTAGGGCTCTAAAGGCTCCAGGATGCCTGAAGTGCAGCAACTTCCAGGTTTTAAATGCCTGTTTTCTCCCATATTTATTTATTTATTTTATTTATTTTTACATTTCTATCCCGCTCTTCCTCCGAGGATCTCAGAGTAGTGTACATGGCTATTTTTATCCTCACAACAACCCTGTGAGGTAGGTTAGGCTGAGAGATACATGACTGGTCCAGAGTCACCCAGTGAGTTTCATGGCTGAATGGGGATTCGAACTCGGGTCTTTCTGGCCCTAGTCCAACATTCTAGCCACTACACCACAACCAATATCTAAGACCCTTCTCTTGCTTCCCCTGTTATCAAATGTCAGGCACTTGGCTACCAGAGAGAGGGTCTTTACTGTAGTGGCACCTCTGCTCTCGAAATCTCTCCTTAGGGGAAATGAACCTGGCACCATTGTTACTGTTATTTTGCTGCTGAGCTAAGAGGGTCTTGTTTTCCTGCACTTTTAAATAACAGCATCATCTTTTGCGATGTCTTATGGTTTGTTGGTTTTATTTTGTGCTGCTGAGATATTCTCATTTTAGTCACTTTTGGGGTTGGGGCAACAGTAGTGGAGCCTCTGGTTTGCATGTGGACGATCCCAGACTGTATGCAATATGGAGCTAGATGGACCAATGGCCTGACTCCGTATTAGGCGCCTTCCTATGTAGCTGTTCTATTGCTATTGTGTTAGTTTTTATGAACTTTTTGTCAGCTGCCTCTCAGATGTTTTATAAATCGAAAGACAAGGTGTGAATTTCTTCAGTAACAATCTCTTTTTCAGCTGGCTTACAATTTGCACAGATATTTCACCCAAGGAGAAACCTCCAGTTTGCCTCAGCATATCACTTCATATGAGGTTTGGTTGCAATCTAAACCTAGGAGACCACAAAGGTATGATCTCCCCACATGGGTATGGGGGAGCAAATGATCTTGGCTCAGATGACTCTAGTGTCTTTAGCAGCTTCATGACAGGCAGTGTGACAGTTGTGGACTCTCTTCTCACTACAGTGTTGTGGAAGGAAAAGTTACGGCACTTGAACTTCTCATTGCCACGCAACAATTTTAATCAGCCATCAGGGCCTCTTTTGGGAGTCAGGAGTTGACAAAGCTTATTAGCAATTCAGCCCTGTGCTTGTAAGGTTTATGGCATTACAAACCGATCACCCTGTACAGATGAGGTCTTTTCAGCTGAGCCGGTGGGGTGGGTGGCGGGGGGTGGAAATAAGACATGAGCTCAGAAACATGGCAAAGAAGTGCTAACTCTTCTACCTTGGGACAAGATTAATGAGGCTAGTCTGCCTGGCAATCCCGCAGTTTACATGGTAATAGAAAATAGACTTCCTTGAAGGGAGAAAATATATAGCCGGACGAGCGGGGAATGTTTATCAGCCTCTGTAAACTGCAGGAGAGACAACACAAAATGATGTCAGCGGCAAATTGTGCAGGAAATTTATTTATCTTGTTTTATTTGTTTGCTTTCTGGCTTTTCCAGCTTCTGTCTGGTGTGGCTTTTGTAGAACACCCATAAGCAGCAACAAAGTAATATTTAAGAAACAGAGCACAAAAATGGAAGATAAAACCCAGCCAAACGAATACAGGCAAACCTCGTTACTCACTGACTCTATAGCCTCGGTTTTGTGTATTCGCAGGTGTCTAATTGAAACCCAGTTTCATTATCCGCGGTTCCGAAAATATTAAAACCCATGTACCCACGGTTCCTAAAGAGCCGAACGTGACTGCAGAGGTCACTTCTGGCCGCCATTTTGAGGTGTTAGGAGAAGCCAAAAGAATGCATGTTTTGGACATTAGAGACATATATTAAACAAACAAACAAAAAACAAAATAAAACAAACTGATTAAACAATTTATAATATTCAGAGATTACTAAAAACCTGGCTATAAATGTGTCTTAAGGGCTCTTTGAAAGGCTGTTAAAGCTGTTAAACCATGAACATCTATAGGGAGTGCATTCCATAGCCCAGGAGTGACTATAGAGAAGGTCCACTCCCAAGTCACCACCAGACGAGCTGGCAGCATCCGGAGACGGACCTCTCTCGATGACCTTAATGTGCAGTGGGGATGTGGCCAATTATCATGCACATATATGTTTATATGAACATATATATAAGGCTACCCTATTAGACTGGTCAGGCCATTGGTCCATCTAGTGCTGTATAGTCTGAACTAACTGGCAGTAGCTTCTGAGGGGTTCAGACAGGGATCTTCACCCATCCAACCTAGAGACACCAGGGATTGAACCTGAGACCTTTGCGTACTAAAGCATATGCTCAACCACTGAGCGATGGACCCATCTCTTTATATTTAATACATTCTCTTTAGATTGCTTACAGTGTTTTTCCACACACGCTCATGCAACTGCATCATTGTTGCACAGAAATGCCTTGGCAACTTCATTGGCTCCAGAAATCAAGGTTGGGTGAGACCTAGTGAACAAACTAGAAGGCGACCCATACTTGGTTTCAGGAGCTGTGAGGACGTGCTCATCTCTGCATCAGATAGTCTTTGAAACTTGTGCCTGATCTCCCAACTGTCTTGGTAAGAAACTCTCTGTTGCTTTAGTTCTTAATTTTCCCCTCCACTGTTGCCCGGTGTTCTGTTTCAGTGTGCATGGTGTATATAGAAGCATCTCAAGGAGGCGATGGTAAGACCATTATTTAAAAAGCCCTCCCTTGATCCCTCCAACCTGGACAACTATAGACATGTCTCTAACCTTCCCTTTTGGGGCAAGGTGATAGAGCGTGTGGTGGCATCTTGGCTGCAGAGGGTCTTGGATGATACGGATTATCTAGACCCTTTTCAATAAGGCTTCCACCCTGGACATGGGACTGAAACTGCCTTGGTTGCTCTAGTGGATGACCTACGCCGGGAACTAGACGGAACTGCTGGACCTCTCAGCGACATTCGATACCATCGACCATGGTATCCTTCTGGACTGCCTCTCGAGTATGGGAGTTGGAGGTATTGCTTTGGAGTGGCTCCAGTCCTTTCTTGGGGGGAGGGTCCAGAAGGTGGTGCTGGGGGACTATTGCTCGGCTCCGTGGCCATTGGCCTATGTGATCCTGCAGGGTTCAGTTTTGTCCCCCATGTTGTTTAACATCTACATGAAACTGCTGAGAGAGGCCATCTGGGGACTTGGACTGAGTTGTCAGCAATATGCAGATGACACTTGGCTCTATCTCTCCTTGTCCCTTGATGTCCTGAATCAGGGGCTGGAGGCTGTGAGCAGATGGACGTGGGCTAATAAACTGAGACTTAATCCAGACAAGATAGAGGTAATGTTGGTCAGTAGGAGAACCAATCAAGTTGAGGAGATTCTACCGATTATGGGTGGGGTGGAGCTCCCCTTGAAGGAGCAAGTATGCAGCTTGTGGGTATTGCTGGACCCGGCTCTGCTTTTGGAAGCTCAGGTGGAGGCAGTGGCCAGGGTTGCCTTTGCAAAGCTTCGGCTAGTGCGCCAGCTGCGTCCCTTTCTCAAGAAGGCAGATCTGGCCACAGTTACCAACGCCTTAGTCACGTCATGGCTGGATTACTGTAACGCGCTCTACGTGGGGCTGCCCTTGAAGAATATCTGGAAACTGCAGCTAATGCAAAATGCGGCACTGGGGTTTTATCTGGAGCTGCCCACTGGGATCACATCATACCCATTTGAATGCACAATCCCCAGCAGCATCTGCTAATGTGTCCTGATGAAAAAACATTAATGATTTGCCACATGTGCAAATCAAATTCAAAATTAGCGGTCATAGCCAAGCACTTCAACTTTCACACTCTCTTTGTTTGAGAGGATCAACATGCTATATTTGTTTTGTATCTGCATTCCAGGATTCTCTCCATCTCTCTCCTGTGCTGCATCAAGGGGAGAATGAGAGGAAGGAACCCTCTTTTCCCCTATGAGGAATGGGGAAATGAAAAGTGGAAATATTCTCCTTCTTTCTGTGAGGCAAGTCTGTAGCCAGCCCAGAAGTTCAGAGGTGGGCACCAAAGAGTGTAGGGGGCAGTTTATCTGGTCTTTTTAAGACAGCTATTTGCATAAAATTGGGCGGGGGCAGAGAAAAAACATTAGAAAATAATTATATATACTGATTATTTTAAGTTATTGATTGATGATAGCAAAAGTACTCTGAGTGTGTGAAAGGTGCCTTTCTTTTACCACAAGAGTCCAGGAAAGGGGAAGGGCAGCAGGGGGTGAATTACATGTCTGGGGGTCTCTATGTATATATCCTTGTAAAAGGATATCTATGAATACTAGCTGGCCTGGCGCAGAACATCTGCGCCCTAGATTTCCCAGTCTCTGACCCTCCCTGTGGCTCCTGCTCTTCCTCAGCAGCAGCTGCCCACCTCAGCCCGTCTCCTGCATTCTCTCTTCTCTCCATTGTTGCCTTCCCTCCTCTGCTGCCCTCGAGCTCTTCCTCGGCTGAGCATGGGTGAAGTGTTTAAGCTCCCAACAGTGTAGATTGCTCGCTACCCCCAAGACACCAACTTCGGCTGCCATCATCATTTTGCCCCAGCTCTCTCTCTCCATGCATGTGCTTAGCGCTGTGTGGGCGGGACTTGCCACATACAACCTTAGTGTAATATATAGATAGATATCCTTGTAAAGAAAGACCTCCCCCCAGAGCTGCCGGTGTACAACTTGTAAAAAAAAACACCACAAGTTGTTCTGGTAAGAATTAATCTGCTTACTCTCCTTCCACTATAATCTTAATTGATACTGTAATTACCATCCTCAAAAGTTAGCCCACTTCAGCCTTAAACATTCAAACATTCACCATCTTGAATTGGAGTGGATGACATCATCCCAAAGTATGCTGTTGAGCCATGCCTATGTGTCCCTGTACCTGTAGCAAATTTGGTTCAAATTGGTTAGGCGGTTCACAAATTAGCCCACTTGAGCCTCAAATATTTGTGTCCGCCATCTTGAATTGAGGTGGGTGACATCATCACAAACTACGTTGTTGAGGTGTACCTGAGTGTCCCAATTTGGTACATATTGGTCCAGGTATTGCAAAGTTGATAGGGCTGGGACACACATACATGGTTGCATGCATGCAGACTCACAGAATGCTTGTTGATCCCATAAACTTACTTTCCTCTAGGAAAGTAGGCTAAAAATCAGCAAAAAATTCCAATGCCTACATGGAGCTTGATTTCAGTAAACAAAGTTTAGCAGCCAACACACTCCCATCCTGCTCCTCCCCCAGTCTTGACACTACTCTCTTTTCACACCTGAAGTAGATATTGGAATGCTCATTTTGGCCAACAACTGTTGCATCTGCTTCCTTTGCAGGGCAGTTAGACAGGAGAAATGGGGCTTTAGCTCAGTGGTAGAGCAGAAGGTGCCAGGTTCAAGTCCTGACATCTCCAGGTAGGGCTGCGAAAGACTCCTGCCTGAAACCTTGGAGAGCTGTCAAAACAGACAATACTAAGTTAGATGGACCAATGGTTTGGATCAGTATAAAGGTAGCTTCCTATGTGGGAGGGTTCTCCAGGCCCATCCCATGGTTTCCCCTCTTGGCCTTTGCAAGGGTTAAAACAAACCCCTCAAATACTACCTGGAGCAGGAACTTCTCTTTGGGTCTGACAATCAGAGATTGCTCCCCTTAAGTATAATTTCCAAAAGCCCTATGCAAATGACATTGATACATTGCAATATAGATCCTTTGCGGACAGTCTCCTCTATTCATCTGTCATTCCAATTATCTCTTGACCTCCCCAAAGGCTTTGAGCAAATGGGAGATAATTTTCATTTGTTGCATTAATGAGTTTGGTTAAAAAGTTATATTTTTCCACATTTTATAATTGTATGTGGGTTTTTCCTCCTTTGGTGCATGCACACACATTGGGATTTAACGAACTCACTGCCTTGAGCTGGTAGTAGACGGCTAGATTAGAAATGTTTTTGCGTAGATGGATAGATGAATAGATCCTGGCTATACGTTCCTGGCCACCTCTGTAAATCATGTCACCCCCACTCTGAGGCTACCTTCATTGTTTGACAGTAGAACTTTCACAGCACAACATTATATACCATCTGCACTTGGGCTGGCTCTGGGCTGTGGGCATATCCCAAGTTGTGCAGGAGAGAGGTTAAAATTGTCCTGCTTTCACCCTGTTCTAGTATTCAGACCACCCACTGCAAGCAAGTAGGAGGGAACCAGAGTCTCCTGTTGAGCATTTATTCTGGGCAAAAGCTGGTACTTCTGCCCCTTCCCATGTTGCATGAACCCAGAAATATCAGGTGGAGCATATCAGGTTCTCTCTCTGCTTCCTCACATCCGCCTGATCTCGGTAACTAAGATTTGAAGTTGGGCAGAGGATGTCCAGCGGCAGAGGGAACCTGACATTCTCCACCTGACATTGCCAGGTTTGCACAACACAGAAAGAGGCGAAGTATCAGCGTGTGCTTGCTGGGTGCCTCTGGTTTTCTCCAACCTACTTGCAGCCGGTCATCTCAACCTGCCCTCTGTGTGTACCAAGTTTTTGATTGTTATAGTTTTATTTGGGCTATGTTACTACTGCTACTACGATGAAGACAAATATTTATATACCATTTCTGCCCCTTTCAACCACATTTGGAGTACTATGTACAGTTCCGGTCATTGTATCTTGAGAATGACGTTGTAGAACTGGAGAAGGTGCAGAAGAGGGCAGCCAAGATGATCAGGAAGACCTTCCTTATGAGGCCTGGCTAAAGGGGCTTTTTAGTTTGGAAAAGAAGAGACTACAGGGACCCACATTAGAGGTATATACAATTATGCATGGAGCAGAGAGAGTAGACAGAGAGATCTTTCTCAGCCCCTCTCACAACACTAGAACCAGAGGTCATCCCATGAAACTGAGGGCCAGGAAATTTAGGATCAATGAAAGAAAGTACTTTTTCACAGTGCATTACACAGCACATAAGTAATCAGTTGAATTCTCTGGCATGGGATGTGGTGATGGACACTAGCTTTGATGGCTTTGAAGGGGGCTTAGACAAATTAATGGAAGACAGGTCCATCAGTGGCTACTACTCTAATGGCTATAGATCACCTCCAGCCTAAGAGGCAAGATGGCTTTCAATACCAGTTGCAGGGGAGCAACAACAGGAGAGAGGGCAGGCCCTCTCCTCTTGCCTGTGGGCTTCTCAGAGGCATCTGAGAACATACTTATCCCGTATGCTTTTTAACATCTATATGAGGCCACTGGGAGAGGTCATCAGGAGGTTTGGAGTGAGGTGCCACCAGTTTGCTGATGACGCCCAGCTCTATCTCTCTATTCCTTCTCGATCAGGAGAGGCGGTCGAGGTGTTTGACCTTTGCCTGGAGGTGGTAATGAGCTGGATGTGGACCAATAAATTGAAACTGAATCCAGATAAGTTGAAGGTGCTGTGTGACAGGGGCCCTTGAGTCTATGAAATGAAGAGATGTCCTGTTCTTGAGGGGCTGGTAGTACCCCGGAAGGAACAGGTACATAGCTTGGGGTACTCCTGGATTCATCACTGTCACTGGAGGCCCAGGTGACAGCGGTGGCCAGGAGTGCCTATTTTCAACTCAGGCTTGTCCGACAGCTACGGCCCTTTCTGGACAGAGATAGCCTGGCCACAGTGATCCATGCTCTGGTAACCTCCAGACTGGGCTATTGTAATGCGCTTTATGTGGGGCTGCCCCTGATGATGGTTCGGAGGCTGCAACTTGTGCAGAGTGCAGCAGCAAGACTTCTGATGGGCACTTGTGGCCGGATGCACATCATGCCGGTCTTAAAGAAACTGCACTGGTTGCCAATTTGCCACTGAGTCCGATTCAAGGTTTTAACACTGACCTATAAAGCCCTGAACAACCTGGGCCCCAAATACCTGAAGGAACGCCTTCTCCCATATAGACCTGCCCATCAGCTAAGATCTGTAGGAGAGGCCCTCTTGGTAGTGCCACCATTGTCTGCAGTGAAAGGGGTTGGGGCACGTGAGAGGGCTTTCTCTGTGGTGGCCCCGAGGCTGTGGAATGCCCTCCCACCTGAGGTGCGTCAAGCTCTGACATTGTGTACATTCAGGAGAATGATGAAGACCTCTTTACCCTGGCCTTTAACTAGATGTAGTGGTTCTTTCCCTCTTAGGCACTGTATTTTTTACTGTATTTTTTATTTTATGATGCTGAATTTTAATTATGTTTTATATTGGTTTTATTGTAACCCTGCTCTGAGACCTTTGGTATAGGGCGGGCTAGAATCTGGTGGGCCACTATGTGAAACAGGATGCTGAACTAGATAGGCCTTGGGCCTGATCCAGCAGTGCTGTTCTTATGTTCTTGTTTTTCAATAAAAGTTTCAAAGTGGTTTACACAGAAAATAAGTAAATCATAAAGATGGTCCCCTGTCTGCAAAGGACTCACAATCTAAAAAGAAATATAGTGTTCCTGTGCAACAATGAAGGAAGAAGTCAGTATTACCCAGCTGTAAGTAAATATATGGCATGCGTACACACACACACCCACACACACACCCAACAACAAAGCCCAAGATAAGCACAAAATCAAAGATTTAAAAATGGCAGCTTTCACTGATATTGCTAATTTGATGACGTTAGATTTTCAGGCAGGGAGTGAGAATCATGGTGATGGTTCTTGGAACACTGAGAGACTGAGAGAAATTTCAGGATGCTGACCATTTGCTCATAAAATCTAGTCAAAGTAATTTGCCATTTATTTTAGTGAAAGAAGTAAGCCTAAATGAATCTCCCATTAAATCAATGGGCCTTGATAGTGCTTAAGTTTGGCTGCAACATGCCATGTCTGTATTTTCTTTCAAATTGATCAATTTGTTAGTTTTTAACAAAAGCTACACAAGACTCTTGGTTGTGTTTGCTGCAATAGACTAACATGGCTACCTTTCTGGAAGTTTAAAATTTAAGAGTAGCCAGAAAGCTAGCTTTTCTTGTACTATGTATCCGATTACTGAATAGTTTTTCTCCTGAATGTTTCCCCAAGTCTGAAAAACTGTGTTCATTTAATTAAAACGTCTAGGAACAGGTTGTCCAAGTTGTCTGTTGAAAATGCTGACTTTTGGTATCTGAATGGAATACAAACATTGGTGCTTCTTTCCCAACTTACGGCATCCATAGAATTGGATTATACTGGCACAGTCATGCCAGTATACTTAAGATGAGGAGTGTTTTCAACATTCCGCCATTATAAGCCCGGAACATTGTATTGCTTATAAAGTCAAATGTATCTGCCCCATCCCTCAGAAATTAAGCACACATCAACTAGGGGGAGGAGACACTAGCCCTCCAAATTTGGTACAAATTGATGGCAAAATGGATGGGATACAACAGTTTTATATATTTATTTCCTAAAAAGAGGTTTTAAGTGTTGGAGACTTTTTTTTCACCACAGATTCTGAAGTGATTTTCGCTGGTTGTGTAAACCACTGGACTCACAAGTGAGCCCGGTGGTTTACAAGCGGGTAACCTGCTGAAGTGCCCCTGCCCTTAAATCGGGTTTGTGGAGTGAGCACTCCACAAACCCGGTTTTTAAAATCATGTGTTGCCACGGCAACTCACGAGTAGACCCTCCAACCAGGAGGCTAAAAAGCAGCTTCCCAGCTCGGGGGTCTCTTCAGCATGCTCTGCGTGTTCGCACAGGGCATGCTGGAATTAGGGGTGTGCACGGAACCGCCAACTACGGTCGGCACTGGGGTGGGGGGTCCCTTTAAGAGCGGCGGGAGGGTTCACTTACCCCTCCCGCCGCTTTCGCGCTCTGGCGCCCGTAATCCGTAGAGTAATTGGGGCGTCAGGACACCTCCCTGCCGCCCCTTCCCCGACGTTGCTTGAAATCCCAGGAGTCCTTTGTGCGCGTGCACGTCACAGAGACGTGCGCGCGCTCGTCTCTGTGACGTGCGCGCGCGCAAAGGACTCCTGGGATTTCAAGCAATGTTGGGGAAGGGGCGGCAGGGAGGTGTCCTGACGCCCCAATTACTTTACGGATTACGGGCGCCAGAGCGGGAAAGTGGCGGGAGGGGTAAGTAAACCCTCCCGCCGCTCTTAAAGGAACCCCCCCCCACCCGAACCAGACTGCCCAGGACCGGACCAGTCCGGAGGCTATTTTAATGTCCTCTGGACCGGTCCGGGCCCATCCCTAGCTGGAATTTCCGGGGGCCATGCAGCCCTCGAACTCCCAAGCCCCTGCCGGCTCCATGATGGAGCCGGCAGTTGTGTGGGCGGCCGCTGCAGCCACCCTGGGAGGACTTACTGATTGTCTGTGGGGAGAGTGGGCTTCGCCCTCTCTCCATGCATACCCGATTTGGCTCTTCTCCCTTGATCGTGAGAAGAGCCTCAATGTGTATTTTTAAATGTTTGCTGTATTTTTGGCATTCCGCAAAAATCCAGGTCCATAAGGGTCTGGTGCTTTTTACTGGTTTGAAAAGTATCAATCTAATGATCTTTGAGTAATGACTGTTTGAAATACCCATAATAACAGGGAAAATAACTAAGGGAAAGTTAGCTAGGAGTATAATTGAGTCTGCCCACTAAGAATTCTGAAGCCAAAGTTGGGAGTGGCAAGTCCTGGCCATTTCTAGCGAGTGTCTTCCTGATTCTGAACATAAGTGCCTGATAAGGACAGTCTGTGAACACTCTGCAGACACTTAATGGTGCAGTGGGGAAAGGACCTGACTAGCAAGCCAGAGGTTGCTGGTTTGAATCCCTGCTGGTATGTTTCTCAGACTATGGGAAACACCTATATCGGGCAGAGCGATATAGGAAGATGCTGAAAGGCATCAGTTCATACTGCGTGGGAGGAGGCAATGGTAAACCCCTCCTGTATTCTACCAAAGACAGCCACGGGGCTCTGTGGTCGCCAGGAGTCGACACCGACTTGACAGCACAACTTTACTTTATGAGTACTGCGACACTTGTATAGTTAAACAACCATTCTTCCCCTTCCCTTTCCTTTCATGGTGGAATCAATGGACTTACTTTCTAGTAATTTATTTCAAGCTTTGCTGAGGGCCTCTGCTTCCCCTCTTTGGAGGGAGTGAGAGAAAGGGTATTTGTCTCCTATCTCTGCCCCCTTTCTCTCACCCCCTCCAAAGCGGGGAAGCAGAGCCCCCAGCAAAGCTTGGGATAAATTACCAGAAAGTAAGTCCATTGATTCCACTAGAGTTTACTTCTGCGTAAGCTCCAGACCAGCAGACATCCTAGGCAAGATTGTGGGTTCTCTCCCCGCCTTTCCTCCCAGCCCCTAAGGGAAGCATAGAAAGGAGAAACACTTTTGAGGGGGGAACCCCATTTATTTCTCTGGGGCTTACTTCTGAGTAAAAATATATAGGATTGGGACTAAGGACCCCATGCTAAGATGTTCCAAAGGTAGAACTTTAAGGAAATCCTAAAAACCATTCCCACCCAGCACCAAGAAACCATCATTCTGGTGTAGACTGTTCTTGAACATGGAGGTTCCACACCAGAGCAAAACGTACACTTGGCCACACTTAAGAAACGAAGCCTCCATATTCACAGGCGGTTTGGCTGTCATGTAGAACCTCCATGTTCTAGGGCAGTCTACACCACAATAATAGTTTGTTGGCACTGGGTGGGAATGGTTTCTGGGATTTCCTTGCTGCACTTCATTGGAGCTTTCTGGAAGCATGTTGCTGAGCCCTGTGAGAAAGACGGTGCTGGGCAGGAGCACACATGCCTTTCCCAGCAGCATGTTGCTAACAGAAACTGCAGTGCTAGTAAACTCCATTAAAGTTAGTAGGTCTTGCTTCCATATAATGAGGGGACAGTTAAACAATCCCTGAAAAAATGGTGCTGGGAGAGGGGAGAATAATGGGAAGGTCCTTTTAAAAATGTGAGTGGAAAACAATGTAAAGATCCTGTGAGGTAAACCCAGACTCAGCACACAGATTGTTCTCAAAGAATCTGACATTAGCCAAAGCATCCCACAGGGCACAAGATCTACAGGTGAAACTCGAAAAATTAGAATATCATGCAAAAGTTCATTAATTTCAGTAATGCAAATTAAAAGGTGAAACTGATATATGAGATAGACGTATTACATGCAAAGCGAGATAAGTCAAGCCTTAATTTGTTATAATTGTGATGATCATGGCGTACAGCTCATGAGAACCCCAAATCCACAATCCCAGAAAATTAGAATATTGTGAAAAGGTTCAACAGTCTAGGCTCCAGGTGTCCCACTCCAATCAGCTAATCAATCCATAACACCTGCAAAGGGTTCCTGAGCCTTTAAATGGTCTCTCAGTCTGGTTCATTAGGAATCACAATCATGGGAAAGACTGCTGACTTGACAGTTGTGCAGAAAACCATCATTGACACCCTCCATAAGGAGGGAAAGCCTCAAAAGGTAATTGCAAAAGAAGTTGGATGTTCCCAAAGTGCTGTATCAAAGCACATTAATAGAAAGTTATGTGGAAGGGAAAAGTGTGGAAGAAAAAGGTGCACAAGCAGCAGGGATGACCTCAGCCTGGAGAGGATTGTCAGGAAAAGGCCATTCAAAAGTGTTGGGGACTTCCACAAGGAGTGGACTGAGGCTGGAGTTAGTGCATCAAGAGCCACCACACACAGACGGATCCTGGACATGGGCTTCAAATGTCGTATTCCTCTTGTCAAGCCGCTCCTGAACAACAAAAGACGTCAGAAGTGTCTTACCTGGGCTCAAGAAAAAAAGAACTGGTCTGTTGCTCAGTGGTCCAAAGTCCTCTTTTCTGATGAGAGCAACTTTTGCATCTCATGTGGAAACCAAGGACCCAGAGTTTGGAGGAAGAATGGAGAGGCACACAATGCAAGATGCTTGAAGTCCAGTGTGAAGTTTCCACAGTCTGTGTTGATTTGGGGAGCCATGTCATCTGCTGGTGTTGGTCCACTGTGCTTCATTAAGTCCAGGGTCAATGCAGCCGTCTATCAGGAGATTTTGGAGCACTTCATGCTTCCTTCCGCAGACGAGCTGTATGGGGATGCTGACTTCATTTTCCAGCAGGACTTGGCACCTGCCCACACTGCCAAAAGTACCAAAACCTGGTTCAGTGACCATGGGATTACTGTGCTTGATTGGCCAGCAAACTCGCCTGACCTGAACCCCATAGAGAATCTATGGGGCATTGCCAAGAGAAGGATGAGAGACATGAGACCAAACAATGCAGAAGAGCTGAAGGCCGCTATTGAAGCATCCTGGTCTTCCATAACACCTCATCTGTGCCACAGGCTGATAGCATCCATGCCACGCTGCATTGAGGCAGTAATTGCTGCAAAAGGGGCCCAAACCAAGTACTGAATACATATGCATGCTTATACTTTTCAGAGGTCCGATATTGTTCTATTCTTCAATCCTTGTCTTCTTGGTTCCATGTAATATTCTAATTTTCTGGGAATGTGGATTTGGGGTTCTCATGAGCTGTATGCCATGATCATCACAATTATAACGAATTAAGGCTTGACTTATCTCGCTTTGCATGTAATGCGTCTGTCTCATATATCAGTTTCACCTTTTAATTTGCATTACTGAAATTAATGAACTTTTGCACGATATTCTAATTTTTCGAGTTTCACCTGTATTAGTAAATTTAAAACAAAAGTGCCAATAATCCATCCTCTCCTACTTGGGAGAGAATACAGCAAGAAAGAGATAGTGGCTGACATAATGAGGAACATTACTCAAAGTTATCCTACTGAAATTAAAAGAACATATTACGGAATGTCTGATGTCCTTTTAGGTTCAATGAGACTACTCTGAGTAAACCATTATCCTATGAACCATTAACCATTGAATTGAGGCCTGAGGCGTGAAGGGAAGAAATCTACTCTGTCTATGCTCAGAGGCTACATCACTTGTGTACAACTTTCAAAATATACTACTTTCTAGACAGAACAAAAAGAGAAGGATGTTTTATCGTTAAAACATGCCACAAACTTGATTAAAAGAGGAAGAAGAGCCAAGGCCAGAAGAGTTTGTATCAGTTCCTCAGAGCACTGCAGCAGCCCGAGAAAAGGGGCCCTGGAAAGGAGGAGGGAGGGCAGTTGCTCAAGGCCTGGGTGTCCTAAGTGAAGGGAGGAGAAGAAGGAGAAGAAGATAGAAGGGCTCCTATAGGTTTCCATCCCTTAAAAGAGTTGGGGTTTCAAGAACTGGGGGGCTTTTGTTCTCTAGGGGGCTCATAAAGCAGAGTATGAGTCACAAGAAATGGTGTGAAGGCTGGGTGCAATTCAGAGGGTTAAGGCCTACGATTTCAGTTAGCTTGGCTTAAGGCCTACCATTACTTTGCTTATAACACCATCCTGAAGGAAATTAAATCAAGAAGGAGTACTATGAGGTTTATGGGAAATCTCTGGGAAGAAAATCTGTCGTTTTGGACATGGTTGTTAAAGTGTTTGTTATTTTTAATGGGGTGTGTGTGTGTGTGTGTGTTTAAGAAAATTAAAATATGAAGTACAGATTTAAACTGAATACAAATTGCCTGCTTCTTCTTGTGTCCTTATTCACTGCTGAATAGTTATGAGGTGGGATCACACTGTCACTATTACTGAATCTACTAATTTCATTTAATTGTGTTTTTTCAGGCAACGGGGAGTGTGACTTTATCTTAGTTGAAAGTTTTACAAAGTTTTTGGTGTTCAGCATCAGCAAGTTCTACCTTTTGGTTTGGGTAAGCTCTTCCCCATAGTGTCATAATAGCAAGTTAAGGTGCCCATCTTAACTTCCGCACCATATAAACTGTAAAGACTTTGTACAGTCTGGTATATGATAATAGCTTTAGAAATGAGGCTCCGTGCACCCACACAGTATCATATGCCAGGCTGCACAATGTCTTTACAGCTTATATGGCACAGATGTTAAGATGGCCACCTTAACTTGCAATTTCCATTCTTTTTAAAGCACAAGTTCTCTCATTTTAAACAAAAGGTTTTTGGATTTCCTGAATATTCTCTGAAGCCCAGAGGAGTTACTGGTTTCTTCACATACGTTTTGGAGCCTGTTTATCCTCTCAATAGCTCTGACTGTTGTTGCCCCAGGGATCTCAATGGCCCCCCAAACCAGCAGTCACTCACAGCAGAAATGGCACAGAAAATGCAATAGCCTTGTGCCAGACCATAGGGTTGGTAGAAAAGGGTGGTCTTTACTTTCCAGAAAACAGTGGTGGAAAGGGCCAGATGGACCTCACAGGGGAAGGTTCCACAATGTATGGACAGCTTCCGACAGGCCTCTGTCCTGTCCAGAGTCTCCCCAAATTACCTCAATGAGCGGCTGGATTCATTTGGCCCAGGCCTGTTGTCATTATGCTGTTCCTGAGGTCTCAGAAGTGATCAGGGAGAGTCTGAAGCTGGAAATGGGATCCTGACAAGAATCCCCTGTTTGGCGGGGGGCTCTTAGATGAGAGTGCCATTTGGGAAGTGGCCTCTGGCTTGTCCTCAGTCTCCAGTGGCCAACATCCACTCTGTGTGTGTCAAGTTTTTATGTTGTATTGTGGGAGGGGCAATTTTTGGCTGTTTCCCCTTCCCTCCATAGCCAGTTGTGCCTACGGAAAATTTGCCCCTGAGAGTTGTGCGTAGGTGGGGGCGCTCAGGGAGATTATTTTGGGATGCACAGGCAACTATAGAGAGAAATGGAGGTCACTGAACATTGCCCGCCCCGCGCCTCCCTCCCCCCAGTGGAAAATCTGGTATATCATGGAAAGTTAGTCTGGATGTCTGCCAGTGATCCCACCTCTAATGTGGGATTCGCAGGTTCCTGCTTCTCCTGCAAAGGTAACAGCATTCTCCACTATCTTAATATGTAAAGCATAAAATGTGCAGTCATACAGATGTTTTGTACAATTTATCCTTTTTTCTAAGGGTTCTCCCTTTGTAAATATTTACAGGCAAGTAGAGCTTTGTTGTTGTCATCTCAGGACAGAGCATCAAAGAGAGATGACTCTTTGCTTATGATCGGTGGAAAATGCAAACCAAGAGATGCAAAATTCTGTTTGTCAGTGGGTGTAAATGAATTTGTTACGGCTGTGCATCAGTGCTAGATGGCTGACATGTAGCTGGATCACAAAGTCAAATTTCTCATCAGGGTGTGAAAGCCTGGTATTACTATTGGCTCCTCTTGGCTGCAGTACAAGTTGTTTTTATCAGCAGAGCCAGACTTGGAAATTAAGAGGGCTTTCATTTCTGCATGTGATCACCTTGACATTTGGCAAGCATGAAGACACAAGATTGCATACCATTGTAGATGCAACTTGCGAGTGATCAAGTTGCTTTCTTCCTATTGTCCAGAATTAGGACACCTGGTGCATACATGGGCTGTGCAATAGCACGAATACAAATACGACAAATATTTATATACCGCTTTTCAACAAAAGTTCACAAAGCAGTTTACATAGATATAAATTAAATTAAATTAAATGGCACCATGTCCCCAAAGGGCTCACAATCTTTAAAAAAAACCCATACTATAGACGCTAGCAACAGCCTGGAGGGATGCTGTGCTGGGGATAGATAGGGCCAGTTGCTCTCCCACTGCTTAATAAAGGGAATCACCACTTTAAAAAGGTGCCTCCTTGCTCAGTTAAAGGTAAAGTATGCCATCAAGTCGATTTCGACTCCTGGCACCCACAGAGCCCCGTGGTTTTCTATGGTAGAATACAGGAGGAGTTTACCATTGCCATCTCCCTTGCAGTTTGATATTATGCCTTTAAGCATCTTCCTATATCGCTGCTGCCCGATATAGTACCAGCAGGGATTTGAACTGGCAACCTTCTGCTTGTTAGTCAAGCATTTCCCCACTGCATCAGTTAGCAGGGGATAAATGCAGCACTAAGCATGATTTGTTTTAGTATCAACATGAGGCTCAGAGTTTAGCTTGTAGCATTGTCTGTCTATAGCAGTGATCTGTGGCAGGGCTGCACAACTTCAACCCTCCTTCAGATATTGGACTACAGCTCCCATCATCCCTGACTACTGGCCGCTGTGGCTGAGAATGATGGGAGCTGTAGTCCAGCAACAGTTGGAGGGTCAAAGCTATGTAGCCCTGAGAACTGTTCTCATATTCAAAAGTTTTGTTTTGCAAAATACAGTCTCAAGAGCTAGACATTTATTTGAGTGGAAAAAGAAATTTCAAGAAATTTCAAGAAAATCATCTTATGCCACTGGATGCACGTGGCATAAGATACAGCTGGCAAGTTTGCTTCAAAAGGGACCTTCTCCCCTTAGGATACTTTGAAAATGACTGATTACTCAAAAATGTGCTTCTTGTACCATCTGTCCTTCACTTTGCTGTCGAAACAGGAATGTTTTGCTAAAATGTGCTTGATTCCAGGCTTGCCCCTTTGGCCACAGGTTGGTGAGGAAGCTTCCCAAAGCTAATTAGGCTATTGAAATATCAGGGAATAATAGTTTTCCCTTGGGTCCCTCTGTAAGTTTTAAATAGATGAGGATCTAATTATCTTTCCTATATGTTGTTTTGTCCTTGAAGGGGAAGCTACTGCTGAAAATCTTGGGACCAGATGCACTCTTAATAACTATGATATTCTGCCTCTGCTAGTTCTTCCAAATTAAATGAACTAATTATTAAATGAACTAATTATTAAATGAACTAATTAGGCCACATTTTCCTTTTCATAATAGAATGTATGATTGTGTTTTGGGTTTTTTTCGTGCTGTACGATAGTCCAATGCTAAGCATTGTTGTGGCGTAGTTGTCTCCATTTCTAGACAATGTCATATTTTATGATATTGCTGATTTTTCTTTGCAACACCCCATTTTCATGAATACGTACAAAAGCCAGTTTCAAGGACTCCATCATATTATGTCTTGCTTTACACCAAGAAACTGCTTTGTCCCCTAATACACTCCTTTATTTCCTCTCATATAACAGGTGCTGTGTATTCATTGGGTGGGGGAATAAAGTGATGTGCTTAAGGACAATGAGATGGTACTTAAGCTTAGGGATTGTAAAAATAAGCGTAGTTAGTATGTTGTGATGTCTGAACCAACACTGTCTTGCAAACCATGAGGCTATTCACATGCCTGTGCAAAACCGGACTAAGGGAGCCCAGCCCGGGTTTTTTTTATTTATTTATTTATTTATTTATTTATTTATTTATTTATTTATTTATTTATTTATTTATTTATTTTTGCATTTTTATACTGCCTTTCGTTAAAAGATAGCCCCAAGGCGGTTTACAAAAGTTAAAAACATACAATAAAAACATCATGCTAAAAGTATAAAAACATATTAAAACAGGCATAAAACAAGAAGCAGCAGTAAAAATGATTATGTAAAAGCCTGGGTAAAAAGCCAAGTCTTTACAAACTTTCTAAAAGCCGTGATGGAGTCCGAGGAACGAATGGCCACTCGGAGAGCATTCCAGAGTCTGGGGGCAGCAATAGAGAAGGCCCTGTCCCGAGTGCACGACAGCCTCTCTCATTGTCGGCACCCGGAGTTTGCACACATGTGTGAACTGCCGGGATCGGGCTGATCCCTGCGGCAACATGGCGGCAAACCTGCTTAAATAGCCACCCTTCAGAACGAGGTTAAGGTAACGAGCGCTCCCTTAACCTCCTTTTTCTGATTGTCTGGTAGCGGCTGCCAGACTGTGGGGAGCCCGGGGAGGGGGGATCGTCATGATGCACCATGCACTTGTGTGGTGCATCACAGTATTTCTGAGGGCTGGGATGACACATCCCGGCCCTACTGCTGCCTTGGCACGTGGGTAATTGTTTGGATGTTTGGGGAGCGCGCCCAGCAACTGCACCTTGATTGTCTGCAGGGAAGATAGGTTTCACCCACCTTCCCTGCAGCCTGCTCTGGTGCCCTTCTCACGGGTCATGGGAAGAGGCCCCCATGTTTTTTAAATGGCCATCAAGGTAGGATCTGAAAGCAGAGTTCGAGTTACTTTGCAAACCAAAGGAACATAGGGAGCTGCCTTATTCTGAGTCAGTCCATTTGTCCATCTAGTTCAGTATTGTCTTCACAGACTGGCAGCAGCTCTGCAGGGTTTCAGACAGGGGTCTTTCCCAGTCTTATCTGGAGATGCCAGGGAATGAATCTGATAACTTGGGCATACAAAGCAGATGCTCTACCACTGAGATATGAGTTGGGGGAACCATGGTATTTGGCTTTACGTTTGATCTGGCAACATTTGGGATGTTGCTTCACCCTTGGAGGCTGCGATTAGGGAGGCAGGGAATGTGGGGAAAACTCTATAAACAAAGATTTGCTTGTATGTCCAGAACACAAACCATGGTTTAGAATTACATATGAATCCATTCAGTAGGCTAGTGCACATGATCGTTATTTGGGTAGGACAAGCGCCCTCCTCAAATTTTGGATCTTGGCACGCTCCCATTTTGTCATAAAAAGCAAGGTAGGAGGCGGGAGAAGTTATCGTCTGTGAGGCTTATGCATAAGAGGACTCTGTCCTACCCAGCAGCTGCTGTATCCAGCTGTTTAATGAGGTTTTATGTATAACTGAGGTCTTTGTTATTAGATATTTTGACTTGAGCAGATACTGAAATATAGCCACCTAATGGCGCAGTGGGTAAATGAATTGCCTAGCGAGCAAGAGGTTGCTGGTTCAAATCCCCACTGGTATGCTCCCCAGAATATGTGAAACACCTATATCGGGCAGCAGCGATATACAGTGGGTATAGGAAAGAATCACCCCCTTTGATAGACCTTAAATTCTGGTTCCCTTACATCCTGAAATGAAAACACAAAGAAAATTCCCTTCACCAGCTGTACTTATCCAATGCAACCTATAACATCCAACTGAAAAACATCACAATTACAGTCCAGAAAAAGTGTCAGAAATAAAAAACAAGAATTACCGAGATTGAAGAAGGATCACCCCCCAATGTCAATATTTTGTTGAACCACCTTTTGCTTTAATAACAGCCTTGAGTCTGTTGGGATACTTCTCTATCAACCTTGCACATCTAGACGGAGCAATATTTGCCCACTCCTCCATACAGAACTGTTCAAGTTCGGTCACATTGGATGGTAGGTGTTGGTGGACTGCTATCCTCCCTGGATCTGGTCGGCCCCCCAAACTGGATGGAAGAGCAAGGAGGAAACTGGTGAGAGAGGTTACCAAGAGGCCAATGGCCACTCTGAAGGAGTTAAAGGACTTCATGGCAAAGAGTGGTTGTTCTGTGCATGTGACAACAATTTCACGAGCGCTCCACAGATGTGGCTTGTTCGGGAGGGTCGCAAGGAGAAAGCCACTTCTCAAGAAAGGCCACATTAAAGCTCGTTTGAGCTTTGCCAGAAGGCACCTTGAAGATTCTGATGCCAAATGGAAAAAGGTCTTATGGTCAGATGAGACCAAGATTGAACTATTTGGCCTCAACACCAAACAGTACACCTGGCGTAAATCCAACGCAGCTCACCATCCACAACACACCATACCTACAGTGAAGCATGGAGGTGGCAGCATCCTGTTGTGGGGGTGTTTCTCTGCCTCAGGGAATGGGGCTCTCATTAGGGTAGAAGGAAAAATGGATGGGGCAAAATACCGTCAGATTCTGAAAGAAAACCTGCTACCCTCTGCCAGACAGTTGAGGATGGGCAGAAGATTCACCTTTCAACATGACAACGATCCGAAGCACACAGCAAAATTGACCACACAGTGGCTGAAGGAGAAAAAAGTGAACGTCCTCATGTGGCCCAGTCAGAGCCCAGACCTAAATCCCATAGAAAATCTGTGGAGAGATTTGAAGATAGCAGTCCACCAACACCTGCCATCCAATGTGACCGAACTTGAACAGTTCTGTATGGAGGAGTGGGCAAATATTGCTCCGTCTAGATGTGCAAGGTTGATAGAGAAGTATCCCAACAGACTCAAGGCTGTTATTAAAGCAAAAGGTGGTTCAACAAAATATTGACATGGGGGGGGGGGTTTGATCCTTTTTCAATCTCAGTAATTCTTGTTTTTTATTTCTGACACTTTTTCTGGACTGTAATTGTGATGTTTTTCAGTTGGATGTTATAGGTTGCATTGGATAAGTACAGCTGGTGAAGGGAATTTTCTTTGTGTTTTCATTTCAGGATGTAAGGGAACCAGAATTTAAGGTCTATCAAAGGGGGTGATTCTTTCCTATACCCACTGTAGGAAGGTGCTGAAAGGCATCATCTCACACTGCATGGGAGGAGGCAATGGTAAACCCCTCCTGTATTCTACCAAAGAAAACCACATGGATCTGTGGTCACCAGGAGTCGACACCAAGTTGAGGGCACAACTTTACTTTACTTTAGACACTGAAGCAAAAAGTCAAGAGCTGACTGTGAGAGGGTGGAAAGACTCTCAGAGAGGTTTGGTGCATCATCTGTCCTGGCCCACATTCAGAATATATGAAGCTGCTTTATACTGAGTCAGACCATTAGGCTATCTAGCACAAGCATGATAGTTCACTATTCCTGAAATGAGATCTTTGTGTTTGGTCTTATTTTTGAACCTGGACTTGAAACAGCCTATAGATCTGTTAAAAGGGAAACTACCTAGAGCTAAATTTATCCTATGTGTTTTGTGAACTTGTGTGCACATATGTACTTAGAAGTAAGACCCACAATCAGGTCATCCATGCAACCGCGTGGTGGTGGTGGGGGAAGGCTGTTCTCACCTCCTCCCCACCACCGCCCGAGGAGTATTTGAAATATTTTTAATTATTTTTCTCATAGGGTATAATGGGACCCGAACCAGCTTATTATCCCCTATTGTGGAGCACCTAGGGGCACAAAGGTGGGGTGGGTGGTAGGCACCCAGTAGCCTACCACCCACAAAACCCCAAGGCAATCGGTCACTCCTCCGATTATTGGTGAATTCTTAAAGTATTTTTGAATTCCTCATAGGGAATAATGAGGATTTCAGCAAATGTATAGCTTCATGTCAGGGGGAAAGGGGTGGCCTAGAGCAGAGTGTGGTGGGTGGTAGTTCCCAAGGGGGGCAAGGAAGCTATCAGAATTATTTGAAAGGAATTGGGCAGAGGGCTGATTTTTAAGTGATTGTTGAAGTTTACGCTTAAGGTTTTTCTCCATAAAGAAGTATGGAGCTGTCAGCAGCCCCATAACTACACTTGGTGGGTGCTGGGGTGGCCCAGAGCAAGTGGTGGTGTAGTGCACAGAGGGTGCCAACCACCCCCATGGGTTTTGTTGTTTCTGAGGTGTTCTGAGTGTAGATCATTTGGTAGCAAATGAGGGTGGATTCATGGTTTGTCATTGAAAATCTCATATGCTACCAGAGAATCTACACTCAGAACATCTCAGAAACAACAAAACCCAGTGCCTACCACCCACCCCACTTTTGTGCCCCTAGGTGCTCCACAATAGGGGATAATGGGCTGGTTCGGATCCCATTATACCCTATGAGAAAAATAATTAAAAATATTTCAATTGTTCATAAAAAATTGTAGGAGGGTTGCTTCAGGGTTTGGATAGTTGTTGGCACCCATGGGTGCTCCACAATAGGGAATAATTGACTGGTTTGAGTCCCATTATACCCTATGAGAAAAAAATAAAAATAAAAATCAAAAGTTCATTAAAAATTGTACGAGTGTCCGATTGCTTTGGGGTTTGGGTGGTAGGTACCCATGGGTGCCAGCTACCACCCCACCCACATTTGGAGGTTCAAACTGGTTCGAACCTGTTCAAAATGAACCACCCCCAGTTTCATTCAAATTCGAACTTGCAGCTCGAACCTGATGGCTAGTTCGGTTTGAATTCAAACCATCGAACTGAACCGGTTTGAATTTGAACCAGTTTGCACATCCCTAGCCCATCTCTGTGTCAGCTGGGGCTTAATGTAACCTCAGTGAACACACGATCTCAGAGCCTGAGTTAAGGGCTCACTCGATACTTTAACCCCAGCTAAGAGCCAGTTTTGAAAGCTGGCCTAGGCGGCACTGCACCATCAGGATTCGGCCTGATCCTGGCAGTTCTCATGCAGAGCCTATCTCAGTCTAGGTTAGGGTGCGTGTGAGAACAGCTTCAGTAAATACCATATTTACCCGAATTGAAGGTGACTGAATTTAAGGCAACCTCTTTTTAAAATACAGATTAAATATAGGTTACACCAATATTCACCCAAAAGGAAGAGGACTCAGAATTAAATTCGACCCCCTGAATTATTATACTGCACAGTGATGCCAGTATAGTTAAGACAGAGAATAGTTTCAACATTCCACCATTATAAGCCCTGAACATTTCTATTGCTTATAAGTTCAAAACAAGTTGTCCAATCTGCCTGGCCATCAGCACTCCTTTACTAGGTGATAAGAGACACCTGCCCTGCAAATATGGTGAAGATCTGTTGAAAAATGGCTTAGATAGATCAGTTTAAAGCTTTTCTCTTTTGAATAGGGGTTTAAAGGGCTGGCGTAGTTCTTTCGGACTGATGAAGTGGTATTTAAATAACGTTGTAGTCCATTTGCATAGTTTCAGCCTTTAGACTGCATGCTAGAAAAGTGCCTTTTGTATATCCCTCTGGGACCCAGTCAATGGTTATTTCACAATTGATGAAGAAAAACAAGAAGCACCAAATACAGATAAAAATGAAGAGACAAAAGTCTCACTGTGCTGTAAACAGGTTTATTTGAGCCCAACGTGTGTTGGCCGAAGCCTTCTTCAGGGGGAAAATATTAGCCAATGTAATCTTGTAACACTTCTTCAAAAACAGGTAACAATATCTTAGAGTAGCCAAAGCCAATGAAGCACATTTGCTGATATTTTCCAAATGTGCTTCATTAGCTTTGGCTACTCTCAGATATTGTTTCCTATTTTTGAAGAAATGGTTTTGTAACAGGATTACATTGGATAATATTTTGCCCCTGAAGAAGGCTTCGGCCGACACGCGTTGGGCTCAAATAAACCTGTTTACAGCACCATGGGACTTTTGTCTCTTCATTTCCATCTATTTCACAATTGAACCTCAAAGTTGCATTTTAAGAGGCTGAAAATTGCATGTTTACTGCTAAAAGAGTCTGTTCAGTAGGATTTTTGAAGCTGCTGTGCCCACAGCATTGTCCACAACCAGTATGGAGGTCAGCCCCTTCCTTGCCTGAGCCTTGGGAGCATAGCCCTTCACTTTCCTTCCCTACCCTCTTCTTTCCTCCCTGCACTGTAGCTTTACTTTTTATAATACTGTTCCTTTGCCTTAGAAAAAGCGCTGTTCAACTCTGGTTGTAGATTACTCCACAGTTGTTGGTTCTTCAAAACCATGTGCATTTTGTCCTGACCTCCAGCCAAAACTGGCATGCTGTTCTGTGCATCTGGGTGTAAGCGGGAGGCAGGGGAAAGGAGATGCACTCTGTTTAGCTAGGCTGCAAAGTGCTCCTCTAGGTTGCAGTGTGTGTGAGAGTGAATGGCTGCTCTGTGTGTGTGTGTGTGTGTGTGTGTGTGTGTGTGTGAGAGAGAGAGAGAGAGAGAGAGAGAGAGAGAGAGAGAGAGAGAATGGCTGTGTCACTTGTGTACAACCTTTATATTATTTTGCTGATAACATCATCCTGAAGGAAATTAAATCAAGCAGAACTATGAAGTTTATGGGAAATTTCTGGGAAGATAACCTGTAGTTTTGGACATGATTGTTAAAGAATATGTTATTTTTAATGATGTGTGTGTGTGTGTGTGTGTGTGTGTGTGTGTGTGTGTGTGTGTGTGTGTGTGTTATTAAGAGAAAAACAACAACGTACAGATTTAAAGTGAACACAAATTACCTGCTTCTTGCAGTCTCCTTATTCACACTGCTGAATAATCATAATAATTATCAATAATCATTTATTGATATTAACATCAATCATAGTAGTGAAACTGTCACTATTACTGAATTCACTGATTTCATTTAATTCTGTGGGTTGTTGTTTTTTTTTTCAGATGGGGGGAGTGTGACTTTATCTTAATTGAAGGTTATACAAAGTTTTTGGTATTCAACATCAGGAAGTTCTACCTTATGATTTTGGTAAGCTCTTCCCCATAGTGTCTAATTAGATTTCCCTTTTTAAAGCACCTGGAAATTCAGTAATCCAAAAACCTTTGCTTTAAGATGAGAGTTAAGATGCTCTACATTTTTACTCGTGCTCTAAAAAGAATGGATATTGCAAGTTAAGGTGCTGTAAAGGCTTTGTAAAGTCTGTTATATGATGATGGCTTTAGAAATGAGGCTCCATGCCCCCACACTTTGAGGCTCTTCTCACGATCAGGCGAAATCGGGCTGGGGAGCCTAGCCCGGTTTTGCCTGACCGTAAGAACCACCAGGCAAGCCCGGTGGCCTCTAAGCTGTTAACCCACTTAAGTAGCCCTCCCCTAAGTACTCTCGCGCAGGGCATGCTGGAGCTTCTGGGGGCCTCATGGCCCTCGATCCCCCCAGCCCCCACCAGCTCTGCAACAGAGCCGGCAGTCGTGTGGACAGCCGATTCGGCTGCCCGGAGCAGACTGCTGGGTCATCTGCGGGGAGCGCTGGCTAAGCCTGCTCTCCCCACTAACCCTGCCGAGGCAGTTCCCACTAATCGTGGGAACTGCCTCTTTGTCTTGGTCTTTCAGTTGGACATTGGGCTGTGGAGGGCTGCATCTAGTCAGACATTGAACAGGTGCAGTTTCCCTAATCACTTCCTAGAGGAGATGCCCCTGATGAATTTCTGCCTGGCATCTCTGAGCAAGGCAAAGTGTGAGTTCATGGAACCTCATTTCTAAAACCATCATCATATACCATACTGTGCAAAGCCTTTACAGCTTCATGGCGCGGAAGTTAAGATGGGCACCTTAGATGGGTTGGGTTGGGAAGTTAAGATGGGCACCTTGCAATTTCCATTCTTTTTAGAGCACGAGTGAAAATGTAAAGCATTTTAACTCTAATCTTAAACTGAAGGTTTTTGGATTACTGACAGCATTAAAGAACCTGGATAAAAACTAATCTTGGATTCAAGTAAATATGGTTTGACCATTTGCATTGCCGTAGCCATATATGTAATGTATGTCTTTTAAATATAGTTCATCCTTGAGTTGCTGTATTATATCTATTGGCCAAATTCAGTATAGCAACCTGATTCTTAACAGGAAAGAAGACTCTTTTTTAAAATGAATGTCAGAGCAGAAAAGTTGAGGAATCTTGCTGGGAGTAATGGAGAAAAGTGGCAGGGTGCCAAATCTTATGATCTGGCTCTAGCTGTTTCTTCTTTTTCTGCCATCTGCCACTTAATCAAGAAATTCAGACAATGAGCTGCAGGTTTCCCTTGTTGCTCAAGATATACTATGCAAACTCTTTCTGCAGTACATAGTATTTCAATAAGCTATAGCCCAAATTTCAGATTTCATGCTCTTATGTAAACAGTACATTTCTTTTTGCTTGCTTGTTAGAAGGGTGCATTCTGTTTTACACTCACTTGAATGTAAGAGCAGTGATCTGAAAGCAGGTGTAAACACTACGTGTTCAGAAGGCTGAAAGGAACAGAATCCAAAATCAAATGGTTCCCTTTGTCTCCAGTTTACAATAGGGATGCCAACCGTTGTATTCAAGCATTACTTTTGTTATGACAGTCATTCATAAACAAAGGTTTTATTTAAAGATGAAACATTTCAAGTGCAATGTGGAAGATATTTTCCTACCAGCCCTGTTAGCATATAATTAAGACATGAGTGCTCCATGAGTGCACCTCTCCTTGCTTCACCATTCCTTCATTGCTTCAGCAGTGGTTTGCCTAAACCAGGGGTGGGGAACCTTGGCCCTCCAGCTGTTTTTGAACTACAACTCCCATCATCCCCAGCCAATAATTGTGGCTGGGGATCATGGGAGTTGTAGTTCGAAAACAGCTGGAGGGCCAAGGTTCCCCACCCCTGGCCTAAACCATCCCTCCACATATGCTCCAAATACTACTGCATGTAGAGGGGGTTGGGATGAATTGTGCTCCTGTGCAATTAAGAAACTGTGTGCTTAGAGCTGGTCTTGTGGTAGCAAGCATTACTAGTTTCCTTAGCTAAGCAGGATCCACCTTAGTTGCATATGAATTGGGGACTAGAAGTGTGAGCACTGTAAGATATTCCCCTCAGGGGATGGAGCCGCTCTGGGAAGAGCAGAAGGTTTCAAGTTCCCTCCCTGGCATCTCCAAAATAGGCCTGAGAGAGATGCCTGCCTGCAACCTTGGAGAAGCCGCTGCCAGTCTGTGAAGACAATACTGAGCTAAGTAGACCAATGGTTAGACTCAGTACATGGCAGCTTCCTATGTTCCTATGATGGGGTAAACGTACATGCTCATGGTATGCTGGCATCTTAATCACTTAGGAATGGAGCTGAACAGAAACTATCATATGAACCAGCCCACACTTAATCCAGGTTTCTCTTTACATATATGCAGCGGGTTAACCTAGTCCTCTTTGGCACTCTCAGTGATCTTCAGTAGCCTAATATCTAGTACTTAAAGGTATGCTGTTATCACACCGACACGATAGACTTCATGGAGAAGGGCTGAAGTTTAGTTGTTGAGCACATGTCTTGCATGCAGAAGGCCCCAAGTTCAATTCTTTCATCTCCAGGTAGGGCTGGAAAAGATCCTTCTCTGAAATCTTGGAGAGCTGCTGATAGTCAGTGTTGACAAAAGTGATCTAGATGGGATAATGGGCTTGACATGGATATCGAAATAAACTCACCCCTTTTTCATTCCGTCACTTGATTCACCTAGAGATGATGATCTTATCACCTTTGTACTGGAAACTCAGGTCTTTGAAGGATATATTTCTAGGAGCTAACTAATGTCTTCTTTTTGTCAAACATAAGGATTAGAGAAGGAAGTTTAAACCTACATGAAAGAGGTTAATCATATATTTAAGCTTAAAGTAACAATGGATCAAAGAAGAAGCAGTAAACAAATTCTACATGGAACATAGTTTTGTATTAAGAGGGGGTTGGAATGCTGACATATTTTGCTCCGTTACGATTTTCTGTATAGTCATGAACATTTTTAGGATAAAAAAGGGGCAGATTCATATGTCTTAAGACATCTCAAGCCTGGCTTTTGGGAACGGCTTGTGAATATAAGCAGTAGGTAATATTTTTAATTAAGATTTGGCTCCTTGTAATGACTTACCATATAATGCCCTCTGTAATCAATTCTGTTTTGTTGTTTGATGTCCTGTCTTTGCTAGTGTATTGTAATGCTTTTCTAGAAATCATATGAGTAAACTACTATTTTTACTGAAACCTTTTCTGTTGAGTTCTGGTATATTTTTCATTTTTAATACTGGCTTACATACTATGCAAGGGTATGGAGGCAGCTTGAGCACTGCCCATACTCTTGTGTGCATATGAACAGGTGCAAGGAGGCTGTGCCACAGGGGGTCAGAGCTTGGTGATAAGGGCTCTGTGCACAGAGTTTTGCAGTAGGCTGTTAATTGAAAACAATGGGCAGGCATGGCGTGCAATTCTATGCATGCTTCTGTTACCGTCCAGGCCTGATTTATACACTAAATATGCTCATTAGCTAGCATATAAAATTAGGCCTGTCTCATAGTGTCACCAAGTGACCAAGTTCTTTTATATAGTGACCATGTAGGATCTGGGCGCAAAGAAGAAAGGAGATCAAACCAATCCTAAATCATTCAATGGGCTTTATTGAGTATAAAAGAATAACAAGATCAATCAAGCTGAGCAGAAAGCGGAACACTCTATCAGTATTACTAACAGTATTTAAACAGAACATCCTAGCCAGCACCAATGTTCAACCCGTGTTCCTAACTAACATATGTGTGTATTAAATCTTCCTAAAGCCTAATATAATTCAGATATAGACAGAAAAGGGGGGGGGGTAAAGAAGGCTGAGGACTGGCATGGTTTGGGGAGATCAGGAATTAGTAAAGGGACGAGGGGAAGGGAGCAGAAGAAGGAGAAGGGAGGAAGGGATTCAAGGCTTGTAAGGGCAGCATATTACCAGGATCAGAGAGACTTGAGAGCGGTGGATCTCTTCAGCTGAAGGAGCAAGGCCTTTGGTTGGAGACAGGAGTTTTGGATCAAGCATGCAGTTTGCTCAGAGCACGGCTGAGAGTCAGAGCACCATGGCTGGGGAAGTCTTGACTTCTCACTGCGCCGTAGAAGTCACAGACAGCTCCTGTCCAAGGACTGAGTTCCTGCTAGTTGCCCCGCGGCTTAGCAGCAAACTCTGGGATTGCTTGTGAGCAGGTCTTGCATGTAGGCACAAGATTGCCCGTAGGCACAAGACTGATTGCTCTCTGTCCAGTAGCCTCATTCTTTATAGTTGTATTTTCCTTTGATCTATTCAAATCTCATCTTTTCCTGGGTCCCAAAAAGGGGTGACAATGCTGTTACCTTCTGGATAATGTCTTTTAATTATTCAGGATATTGGCCAGTCCAGAGAAATCTGAATCTCATCTTCTGTAAACTGTGCGCTTGGGGGGGGGGACATTGCCTAAAGCAAATCTGCATCTCTGAGCTGGAAATGGGCATCTTCTCTTTGCTAGCCTCATCCCAAAAGGTGTTAAAGTGTTAGTAAAGTAAGAATTACAGTCTATAGGTGTTTTCTTTGTATGCATCTACCTATGTTGAATTTCTATAGAGAGCAATTGAGTTAATCATTGACAAGGATTAACGCTGACTTCTTGCAACAGGAGAGGGGAGATCAGCCTCTGGCCTCTTCCATAGACATTATCTGATAGTGAGTCACATTTTAGCATTTGGATAGTTCGGCCTGGCTTTTGTGCTTCCTTGAGTACCCATTTCACAATACAATGCTGGATTGCCTCTTCCCTCACAGACCAGTTGAGATCTGGGGTGTCAGTTCACCATGAGTTCAGGTATTATTTCATTTCTTAATATAAAATGAAATCAGACACAGGCCTGAATTCCACATACTTCTGAGTTGGTACCTTTAAGTGCCCATAACACTTCCTCGCACCTGTTTACATGCATGCAATTTCTCCTTCTCCTCCTCCTCCTCCTCCTCCTCCATCATCATCATCAGGAAATGGCATTCATTCTCTAAATGCCTGCCTACAGGCAGTAATGGGCTGGATGAGGGATAACAAATTGAAGCTGAATCCAAGCAAGATAGAGGTGCTCATTGTAGGGGCTCAGAATCTGTGGAATGAGTTAGATCTGTGCTGGATTGGGTTACACTCCCCCAGAAGGAGCATGTGCATAGCTTGGTGGTACTCCTGGACACGGGCCTTACCCTGGAATCTCGGGTGGAGGCCATGGCCAGGAGTGCTTTCTATCAGCTTTGGCTGATTCTACAGCTGCGTCCATTCCTTGAAGGGGATGACCTCAAAACAGTGGTGCATCAGCTGGTAACCTCCAGGCTCGACTATTGCAGTGTGCTCTATGTAGAGCTGCCTTTGTACATAGCTCAGAATGCAGCAGCCAGATTGGTCTCTGGGGCAACCCGGAGAGAACATGTTATGCCTGTTCTGAAACAATTACATTGGCTGCCGATATGTTTCCAGGCGAAATACAAAGTGCTGGTTATTACCTTTAAAACCCAGAATGGCTTGAGTCTGGGCTACCTTAGAAAGCTCCTTCTGCTGTATGATCCCCATCGCATGTTGAGGTCATCTGTAGAAGTCTGTCTCCAGTTGCCACCAGCATGGCTGGTGGTGTCTCAGAAATGGGCTTTCTCTACAGCTGCTCCTGCCCTCTGGAATGCACTCCCGGCAGATATCTGCAGTTTAGGCACATTGTCGGCCTTTAAGAGAGTCCTAAAGACTTATTTGTTTGGCCTGGCCTTCCAAGATTTTTAAATTGTTTTTAAGTATTTTAATTTGTTTTAAATTGTGTTTACATTGTTTTTATATTGTTTTAAGTAGTGTGTTTTAAATGGTGTTTGTTTTTATGTTTTTTAAACTAGTTGTACACTGCCCAGAGGCTCTGGATGGGGTGGTTTATCACTGTGATAAAGAAATCTATCTATCTATCTATCTATCTATCTATCTATCTATCTATCTATCTATCCCCAACTGGAGACTTGTGCACCCTTCACTTTTCTTATACAGCTAATCTAAATACTGAGGCATGCAAAGTCATCTAATTAGGGGCAATCCATGACAGTCCAACTTGGTATAAGGCAGTCTCATGTGTTAATCTTCACTGACCTGGCAAATAAAACTTCTGGATACAAAAATCCAGGTTATGACAAGCTTCTTCCTTACCCATCAGATTTTGCTAGGGTCTACCCATAAAACAACAAGTTGTGCCTGGGCTCCATTTCAGACCATCTAAATTTTTCCTGTTCTGTTTGAAAGAAAAAGTCAGCAACTTTCTTTTAAACTTTCCTCTCAATGTGATAATGCATTTCATCACATTCATACAATTCAGCAACCCATTTTCTGGATTTCCTCATTTCCATTGTAGATTAAACCTCACCATAAATTAAGAGCAAGAGTGAGCAAAGTAGTCTAGGCCCTAGATGCCTGCACAATTCAAGTAATAATTTAATATAAACAATTTAGATAACTCAAGCAAATGAGTCAAGAAGTAGCAGCCCAAGTCCTTTGTGTGCCTAAGGCAGAGTGCCAGATGCCTCCCTGACCTCATATCTGTTGGAAGTTAAAGGACTTTGTGCTGTCTCTTGTCTCAGACAGTGGAGGACAGACTAGTAATTCAGAGGGCTAGAGGGTCGAGACATTGGTCATCCCTTCTCTACTGCTCTGACACTATCCCTTTCGATATGTAGATTGCTAATCTCTTGGATTTACTTCCTTCCTCTCTCTCTCTTCCCTGCCTGCCCTTCTACCTTGCAACATGGCAAGCCTCTCTCCCTGCCCCATGTGTGCAGAGAAGATGCAGAATCCATCTGCATCCAGCTAGATAGATAGATTAGAGATCCTAACTCCTCACTTTCCTATCTAGAATGGTTCCTTAATAAATGCCTTATATATTGATTTGAAACTATGAATTGGCTCCAAGTTACTTTACTCTCAGCATACACACATGCCTAACTAAATTCCGCTGTGTTGTGTCTCTGTGCACTCTGCTATAATGAGAAAGGGATTCTCTCACCACAGAGAATTTCCAACAATATCTTCTGTCCCCCTTCAGTGTTCCCTCTCATTCCCAGATGTTGTTGAGTACAACTCCCATAATCCCCAAGCAAAAGCCATTGCAGCTGGAAATTCTGGGACTGGTAGTCAACAACATCTAGGAATCACTGTTAGAGGGGAAACTGCCACCCGTATCAACGATTGCCACCATTTGATTTTTGCGCGCTCTCTCTTGCCCGCTCTCTCTCTCTTTCTCTCTCTCTCTCTCCCACTTCCTTCATTGCTGCGAGAATAATTGCTACTATGCTCTGCACACTCTCCTACTCCTCCTCTTTTATGCACTATAGGGCTGATTATGAAAAGGGGGGAGAAGTGGAATTCATAACCAGTCCATTGAAGCACAAGGGAAGAGGTGGAGGAGAGCACATGTGCCTGTACCAGGGCAAGTAACAGCAGCAAAACGCAGGAGCACTAGAAGGCAAAGAGCTGCACCTGTGATGGAAGGTGGCAGGGTAAGGCAGGTGAGGCAACACAGGGCACCCTGGCACCCAAGTAACCCACTATCTGAGGCGACCACCTCACCTTGCCTTGTGAAAAGACAACCCCTGGAAAATACATGTTAGCAGCAGATGGTTGATGGAAGACTCTTAGTGTGATCTGATATTCCTTGCAAAAACATTCATTTCCCATCCCAAGCAGACTGTTAATTTGACCATAAATATGAAGCAAAACTTACCTAGTGACACTTACCAATAATCAGTTTTCTTCTATCTCTAATCCCAGGCTATAACATGTCACCTAAAATCTCATCTCCATGTATTCGTTTAGAATGTTTCAGCTGTTTTATAATTCCATTAATAATATAAGCGAAATATGCATCCAACTGAGAAGAGTAATTGCATGCTGAGAAATTCTTGCTTAATACAGAAAGGCTTATACAATGGCTGTACTTTGGCTGTGATTTTTGCTAACTTTAGGACAAAAATATTTTTGTAGACAGGGCTATATAAAAAAAGTTGTTTCTGTGTCTTCCTGTATGTCTTCTTGTGTGGTCTTCCTGTATATACAGGAATATATACTTCCTGTATATATCCATTATAGAAATTATTATTTCTAATGTATATTGTTCAATATGTTTGAAATGAAAGGCATCTGCAAAGCCATGAAATGATGCATACCAAGTTTGAGGAGACCGTAAAGATGCAAGTCTTGTAGACTGTTTGTATCTTCACTTGCATTAATGTATTCCAAGCAATGTTAAGATCACTTAATGAGTGTTCTCTGATGCAGGGAATTTGGAAGAAGAGCAAACAGGAGAACCTCATTATTCACGGAACTGCGCTTCATGGTCCCTTGTATCCACGTGGTTTCTAGTAGATACCCATTTCCAGTATACATGGATACTATAGGGTTAAAACCCATCCACCATTCCTAGAGGGCCAGAAGTGGCCACGGAGGTCACTTCCACCCTCTATTTTGTCTCAAGGAGCCATTTCGTGTCTCGTTTCTTCCAGAAACCAGACTTTCCCCAAAAGATTTTAATGGCTTTCTGAGGCATTTCTTCCTTTGGCACCCCGGGGCACTTGGGGAAACCATAGAGCACACCACATAATGTTCTGGGCCGTTTGGGGGTGGTTTTTTTGGCTTTCCCCCTTCACCCTGGAACCTAACCTTCCCTTTCCCCATAGTCTTAATGCCTCATTACTCGCGGTTCCATTACTCATGTAGTAGACAACGAATGGAACCCCTGCAAGTAACAAGGTTCTCCTGTAATGCTAACGCTAAGGCTTGACCAGGCAACACTGCATCTAAATTTGTGAGCCACTAAAGCTGTGCAACTCTCAGGGATGTATTTTTGACAGTGAACAGGGCTTTTGCATGGAGGGGAGAGTAGTGAAAATTGCTTACTATTCCCCTCCCCACATTCTGGACTGTTCGACAAGCCTTCAGCAGCACCGCTAGTGTCCTGGCTCCCTGTGAGGGTGGCTTGTTCCACCTTCATAACACTGTAGAGAATGTGGGCTGCTGTCTTCAGGTGAGGACTTGACAGCCCTTGAATAAATTATAGAACTTGGGCAGGAGTGGATAAGCAGTGTTCGCAGTTCAGTCGCTTCAGAAATGCCACAGCTCAGTGGCAGAGCGCATGCTGTGTATGTAGAAGGTCCCAGGAAGGACTGGGAAAGATCCCTGTCAGAAACCCTGGAGAGCCACTGCCAGCCATTACAGACGGTACTAAGATGTATGGATCAATGGTCTGAACTCATAAAAGGCAACTTCCTCTGTTCCTGACTTTCCTAGGGTGAAAGAGTTACTGCATCTGAAGCTATAGTAACCCTCATACACTTTGTAGCCTAATGGAGCCCCTGGTGGCGCAGTGGTAAAAAACTGCCGCCCTGTAACCAGAAGGTTACAAGTTCAATCCTGACCAGGGGCTCAAGGTTGACTCAGCCTTCCATCCTTCCGAGGTCGGTAAAATGAGTACCCAGAATGTTGGGGGCAATATGCTAAATAATTGTAAACTGCTTAGAGAGCTTCGGCTATAAAGCGGTATATAAATGTTAGTGCTAGTGCTAGTGCTAGTGCTAGTGCTAGTGCTAATGTACCTTGGGTGCCCCTCTAAAGTGGATTACTGTCATGAATTAGTCATTCTCAAAACCCTTCAGTATGGTAAGATAAAGGGCCTAATTGAACATGATTTTCCTTCAACCTTAGGATTGTCCCTGTAAATCACTGGTTGCTGGTTCCCCATCTCTACTTCCCTTGCCATGGGAAAATGTGGAAGATGCCATTGGGCTTTTTAATCTTCTTGTTCATTCACTTCTCCCCTTTGGTGAGGGGAGCAAAAAAGGGTCACAGGGATTTATGTGCTACCTTTCCTGAACTATGCCTCTCTATGTAGGACTACATGTATTATATATAAAATAATATTTGCTGTTTGTTAACTCTCAAGCTCTCCCTGGAAACAATCCCAGAAGAAAATAACATCTAAATAGGCCCTACAAGGAGTACAAGTTGCAGGATGGAGATAGAATGTCTCATGTGCTCAGCTGTGAAACAGTGTGCAATGTTACAGCAATTCAGAGGCGTAACAAGGCTGGAGTGGGCCCAGAGACAAAATTTTAAAATGGGCCCCTCGCTGATACACACACACACACATTCACAATATACAGTCATGTGACTTGTCTCTGGGGGGCCCCTCAAGGCATGGGGGCCCCCAGGCAGTCGCCTCCCGTTGCTTAATAGTAGTTACGCCCCTGCAGCAATTGCTCAATGGATGAGGGAGAATCATCAGGCATTGAAGAGTAATGGTGCCATCATGATAGCTTGTCAACTGAGTTCTGGAGTGTGGGTTGCCTTCTTAGTTTCTAAAAATGTGTGTAGGGTGCTGTTTTGATTTCATCAGATCAAACTGAACTTTGTCATTGACTTTGTAAAAATAATTATATACATATGTAATTCTAATTAAGGTGAGTTTTGTTTGACTTGACTGAATCAGACTAGAACCAGGGGATTAGCTGTGCTTAAGCCATCTTTCTTATATAAATTGGACCTGGATGAAATGGATTATCTAGATCCCTATCAGTCTGTCTGCAGGCCCAGTTTTGGAGTGGAAACTGCCTTGATCCCTTGGTGGAGAACTTGCCAATTGAGAGAGACAGTGTGTATGTGTCCATGTCCCTGCTGATTCTCCTGCATCTCTCAGTGGCTTTTGATACCACCAACCATGGTATCCCCTCTAGGTCACTAGTTTTGGTTAGGAGTTGAGGGAGGAAACCACATTGTTGTAGCTTGGTTCTGCTGCCCCTACCAGTTAGGAAGACTCCAGAAGGTTTACAGATGAACTGGTGGCAGCTGAAGATGGACACCTGATGATCTTAATGAGTGGTGAGGATCTTGTAGAGAAAGGTGCTCTCTCAGGTAACCCCGACCTAAGCCATTCAGGGCTTTGAAGGTAATAGACAGCACTTTGTACTGGGATAGGACCTTCTCTGTTGTCGCCCCTAGGTTGTGGAACGTGCTCCCCATGTATATAAGAGAATTATCTTCCTTGGAGGCCTTCAGGAGAGCCTTAAATACTTTTTAGCCTGGCTTTTAATGATACCTAGTTTTAATTGTAATTTTAATGTGCTTTAAATTGGTTTTTTATTTTAATTATTATGCATTTATTATTTTAGTGTAAACCGCCCTGAGCCACGTTAGGAAGGATGGTATATAAATTGAATAAAATAAATAAATAAAATAAAATAAAATATTAATTTCGATATAACATAAGTATGTTGATGTTCTATCCAAAATAGTATGCATCACAATGCAATCACATACATGTAGTAACACTTGTAGTAATTTACATTGATAATAAATTATGCATGTTTGTTTGAGTTATTTTGACAGTACATTTTTGTCCTGGTTCTTGTTTGTTGAGTGGTGGTCATCTGGAGATCTGGGATGAGGTTTCCTAAGTCTGCTGATGACGTGGTGGAAGCTCTGAATGGTTGTCTGGGAGTAGTAAGAGAGTTGCCAGTTCTGTGGGCACATCCTTTAGTGAAGCTGTCAGGAGGCAGTGGAAGAGGTAGGTAGTGGCTGAGTCAGCCCTGTGCAAATGTATAGCTGCTGATGTCAGTGGGGACTGCTGGCCATTGGGGAGCTATGTGCTTGCTCCACCACTTCCTTCTGTCAGTTGCCAATGAAGATGTGCTTTCTCCTCACCTCTCAGTCATAGGAATATAGAAAGCTGCCTTATGCTGAGTCAAACCATTGGTCCATCTAGCTCAGTATTATCTATACTGACTGGCAGCAACTCTCCAGCTCTCCAAGAGTTATACAAACATGTGTAATTCATGAAGGAGTCTCTCCCAGCCCTATCTGGAGATACCAGGGAATGAACCTGGGACCTTCTGCATGCAAGAATACAGATGCTCTTCTATTGAGCTATGGCCCCATCCCCTAATGGGAATATCTTACTGTGCTCATATGTAGTCTTCCATTCAAATGCAAACCAAGGCAGGCCCTGCTTAGCAAAGGGGGAAACCACAAAACAAAGGGGCAACCACAAGACCATTGCATCAACCTCAACATACCCCCCAGTAGTCCCTGCTAGTATGGATGAGATTGGATGAACTGGCAGATGTGGATTAAGAGTGGGAGTCCAACTTAGGAGTTGGAGTGTTGTTTTTCCTGGAAGTGCCTTTTATTCGCTTAGACTGATTGTTCAACTACAGCCATTTTAAGATCTGGCAATAATGATACATGCCTTGGTCACTTGGGGCTGGACACACTCTACATGGAACCTGCCTTTTGAAGACTACGTGGACACTTCAGTTGATTCAAAATGTCACTGTTAATTGTGGGAATGACCCAGCACATTACACTGATGTAAAAATCTGCAGGTTTGGACCACTAAATGTGCTGGTTTAGACCACTAAACCTGTAAACAGCCTGAGCTCAAGTGACCTAAGGAAATCTCTCCTCTCTTGCCAGCCTCCCCATAAGCTAAGCTTGTCTGAAGAGAGAAGTCCCTTTCTTGTTTGAGATGATAAGGTTGGGAGTGACAAGAAGCCAGGCTTTCTCAGTAGCCACATCCACCTTTTGAAATGCCTGCCAGACTGATTCCATCCTCACTTTCTGAAGTTTAGTTAAAATGCTTATATTTCAGCAGGTGTTCCACAGATTAAGCCGCTGCGATTTTATTTGTTGGTTTTATCTGTTTCTGCTGCTATATTGGGTTTCATGGTTCAGTAGGTTGTAATCTCACTTAACTGAGATGTTATTGATATGTATGTATGGTGGTTTGTCTCGAATTCTCTGGCGTGTGAATTGCATGCAGGATTATTATTTTTTATTAATCATTTTCCAGACACGTATTGCACTCATGATTCATTGAGAAACAGAGTCATAGTAAGGATCAGCAGAATTAGAGCTGCTTTTTCCTCTTATGTTTATAAAAATATCACCTTGGTGGAGGAGGAGTCTGTAGATTAACAATGCAATAAAGATGAGGTAATTATTTTTTTAAATGCAAGCTCAGTGTTTGCTGGTAGACACAATAGATATGACAAGTGATTCCAGAGAACACTGTTCCCTGTCCCTTGGATCTGTGGTCAACTCTTCTATTTTATGTATGTATGTATTTACCATATTTCTATTCTGCCTGATATGTACATATCTAGGCGAGGTACAAAATGTAAAATATTTAAAACTCACAGATTAAAATACATGACAATAAAACAATAGTATAAAATAGTTATTAAAACACGTGTTAAAAATTATTAAATTAAATGCCTGCAAAAACAGGAGCGTCTTGAGGTTCTTCCTGAAAATAAACAGAGAAGGAGATGCTCTTATTTCAGTAGGGAGCATATTCCAAAGCCCCTGGGTGGCCACAGAGAAAGCCCGGTCATGGGTCACCACCAAACTAGCCAGTGGCATCTGTAACTGGACCTCTCCAGAAGATCGTAACATTCTATGCACTTTGGAGACTAGAAGCCTAACTCATACACTCTTATATTGGCAGCACGGGCTCCTACTATTCCTAGGTTCTCAATGTCCTTGATTTATTATAGTGCTTGTTCCTTGCTTACTCCTGCTGCCACACTCTGTTGGCCTCTCCTGCTGGTCCTCAGGGAATGCCAGATGGAACTCTGGGATTTATGATAAATATGACAAATATTTTTGTCAAATATTTTTGACAAATAAAATGGCTCCCTGTCCCTAAAGGGCAGTCTAAATAAGAAACATAAGATAGACCCCAGCAACAGCCACTGGAGGGATGGGTAGGGCCAGTTGCTCTCCCCCTGCTAAATAAAGAGAACCACCACTTTTAAAAGGTGCCTCTTTGCTCAGTTAGCAGGGGATTTGTAGTTCTTGTAAAAGTATCATGTCACATGGAATAGCACATTCTCTGAGGCTGTTCTCATACACAGCTTAATCCAGGGTAGGGAAGTCCAGTGTCAGTGTCAACTCCTGGCAACCACAGAGCCCTGTAGTTGTCTTTGGTAGAATACAGGCAGGGTTTACCATTACCATCTCCCTCACAGTATAAGATGAAGCCTTTCAGCATCTTCCTATATCGCTGCTGCCCAATACAGGTGTTTCCTATATTGGGAAACATACCAGTGGGGAAACATACCAGCCAGGATTTGAACTGGCAACCTCTGGCTTGCTCAGTCAAGTGATTTCCCCGCTGCGCCATTAGGTGGTTGGGGACACCCTATATAGATACAAGAAAATAGGTTTGCAGCAACATCCTTAGACATTATCTACAACTTACCCAGCCACCTAATGGCGCAGCGGGGAAATGCCTTGCCTATCAAGCAAGAGGTTGCTGGTTCAAATCCCTGCTGCTATGTTTCCCAGGAAACACCTACATCGGGCAGCAGCGATATAGGAAGATGCTGAAAGGCATCATCTCATACTGCGCAGGAGGAGGCAATGGTAAACCCCTCATGTATTCTACCAAAGACAACCACAGGGCTCTGTGGTCGCCAGGAGTCGACACCGACTCAACAGCACACCTTTACCTTACAACCTACCCACAAGTTTTCCTTCTGATAATGGCCTTGCAGTATGGGCTAGGTTTTTCTGGACTGCTGGATCCAGGTAAAGTGTGCCCTCAACCGCATCCAGCACCCTCATGCCTGTTTCCCTCAGTGTTCACTGTAATTGTAGGCACATGTCTTCTGTCTGAAAGTGCATAATACAAATGTCATAAATATCTATTTATTCATTTAAAACATTGAAGCTCTTTTAAAAGTGCAATGGAGAGGAAGGCTGGCAAAGTTCCTCTGGCAAGGGGGCATTCCAGTGGCAGGCGGCCACTACTGAAAAAGCCCTAACCAGATCTGTGTCAAAGGCTGGGCCAAGAGCAGGGCCTGTGAAGAAGAGTGAAGGATTCTGGCTGATTCCGATGGGCAAATGTGGTCCAGCTACCTGCTGCTTGTGTTTGAGCACGGGCTGCTCCCAGCCTGGCCGCACACAGAGATGGGTGCCTAGAGTGCCTGTCTCTTGTGGGAATCCCCCAATGCGGCATGTGTGTCACGCACTGTATTGTGGGATTCATGGAGGGCCGGGACAATGAGTCCCAGCCACAGCTCAATCCACCCTGCTGCATGGAGCATGGTGCATGGAGCAGGGTTGATCGTGTGGTAGCTCTGTGTTCCCACCGAGCTGCCAATGATCACCTAAGGGGAAGGCAAGGCTTGGGAAGGTTTGCCCAACAGGTTGTGTGAATGGCCCCAGTGAGTAGCTTTTAGCACCTATTTAACTACCATACAATTCAGCCGACCTTCCTGTCTTTCTCTTGTAAAAACTCACTGCTTTAGACACTGCCACTGCTTTTTGAGTTGTCATTAACCTCTCCATGATTTTAAAATGTCCTTCAGCTTCCTAGTGAGGAGAAAATGTTCTTCATAGTGAGGAGAAAATGTTCTCATCCAAGATGAGAGAGGCTGAGAGAGGCTCATGTCTCCTCCTGGAGAAGCCGCTGACAGTCTGTGCAGACAATACTGAGCTAGATGGACCAATGGTCTGACTCAGTATATGGCAGCTGCCTATGTTCCTAGAGGGGTTTTTTTTTTTTTAAATGGAATAATAATTCGTAGTAGTTGTGGGCCCATCTCTGGTCTCATACAAGCAGGTTGGCACCATCTTGTCTTTTTAGCAACCTGCATCCATGTGTGGAATTGAAGTCGATTGCCCTCTGTGGTAATTAAAGGCAATACATTTCTGACCTGCTGTATGTATTAAAGATTCCTGCTTTGTTCTGAAGGGGGCGGAAAATGGGTAGAGCAGTCAGTAACTACCACTTAAAATTACTGTGGGCTTTGTTTATGGGCTATTGCCCTGAGAATGTGAATGCTTTGGCAGAGCTTATTCCACTCCAGTGGTTTATTACAGGTCCATTGAGCTATGACATGCACCAAAGTCAGCTTATTACGGTTCACAAAACAGCTTAGCCCTACAAGTGTGGTCCCTGAAACAGAGGCCAAGTAGCAATGCATAACAGATTAAAACAAAAAATAGAGGCAGTGGCTTATCTAAGTATGCATTCATACAATTGTTTTTAGTAGAGAAAGCAGGTTGAATAAATATGTTACTCTAATAAAATGGCCTTTTATTCCAAAAGAGAGGGTGGCTAAGGTCTTTTATAAGCTCAGTCAACACAGAGATCAAAATAACAAACGTGTGTGTGTGTGTTTTACTGGTGATTTTGAATAAATGTGTGTGTTTGATAGATTTTCTTTGGTTACCTTGACTTTATTTAATTATTTCAATATCCTTCCTTCTGGATTCCAAAACTTGGAACACGCTTCCAAATGAACATGCATTTTATTTTCAATTAAGATCCTCTTAAGATGTGCATTTTTGGTGGTTGTTACTGCAGCTCTCTAAGTTACTTTAATGATTGTCAGAGAACATCTCTCTAGGGTCTTGGGTGTGTGTGCCTGCCCCGCCCCCCCACTGCCAGTTAAAAGGAATCAATAAAAGAGAGGCAGAACATAAAACAAACAAAACATGTAGCAGGTTGGGTAAAAATAAATGAATGTTATTTAAAGCAAATTAAATTCTGATTTCTAAATATAATCTGGTTGTTTGTTTCTGTTCAGGAATAATCAGCTTTTAAAATCAAATATACACTTAACACCAACATAAATGATAAAGCCTGTACTTGTGCTCTCCTAAAATTGAATCTATGGACCTCTGTCAAAAAAATTTGCTTTAACTAGTGCTTTCTTTAGAAAAGAATAAGCCATTAGGAACAATATTTGCCCTTTGAGAACATGATGCAATTAAGTCATATATTGTTTCTGTCATTGTGCAGTCCCTATTGGAACCAGCAGTGGCTAAGTCATCATACACTTTAGTTTCAGGAGATCCCATTGTGCATTGTACTTAAGCTAGGTGGGTTCAATAATTATGTTTTATAGATGCGACACATAGATAATTATGAAGATAGCCATGTAGTTCACATCCCAGGAAAACATCTGCTATTTTGCCTAGTCTCTACTAACCCTTCTAGAACATTGCTTCTAGAACATTCTTGGCACTTAATCTTCAAGCAAGTGATCTTGGTTAGTGTCCTTTTATGTATATAAACAGATGCAAAAAGAAACCCATTAATTACAAAACTTCTCCTTTTGTCTGGAATTACATATACTTCTGTACTGCACCGCATGATCAAAAGCTTTGAATTACGCTCTTAGGTAGTATACAGGTTATTTTTAATAAGAAATTTTTAGTAGGGTCTTTCTGTGGTCAGCAAGAGAATTGGTTCTCTTGTTTGCATGGAAGAGCCAATTTCCCCATTCAAGAGCCACCGCAGGGGGAGGGGGTGGGCGGGGGCAGGAAAGGAAAGGGAAAAAGGTGGCAGTGGGAGCAGGAAGCCAGGAAGTGGCGGGTTGGTGTGCGAAAGGAGATTGCTGGCGCTGCCGATGTGGCCCTTTTGATAGCGGGTGTCTGGACTTGAGCACAGTTCCAGGGGTAACCGTGCCTCAGGAAACCAATGGTATAGCAACTAATATATGCATAATTGTTTAGAGGATACATCAATTACAAAACTGAAAAGTTGATGTGAATGAATTATGCAACTGAGTAGTGATTTATACCAGATTTTTCTTAGTGATGTAAACCACTGATTTAAACTAGCTCTTTATTAAATAGATGTATTAAGCTCCGTCACGGAGCAAGCGGGGGCTGTGGGGATCGGAGGCCATGTGGCCCCCGGAAGTTCCAGGATCCCCCGCACGAGGCATCCTGGAGAGACCCCCGAGCCCGGGAGGCTGCTTGCAGCCTCCCGGTCGGGGGTCTACTCATGTGTCGCCGTGCGCCGTGGCAACACACGAGCAAAAAGATGAGGTTAACAGAGTGAACTCGTCTGAGGGGAGGGGTAATTAGACAGGCTAGCCGCCTTGGGAGCACTGGGCTCGCCTGCGAGCCCAGTGGTTCCCACAATCCCTGGAAAGCGGGCTGAGCTCCCTTAGCCCGCTTTTCAGTGATCGTGAGAATATCTTCAATATGTGAGTTCTGTTAGATATTCCTTTTCGGGCATGGGGTTGCAGCTGAGTGGCAGAACATCTGCATGCTTGCATTCAGGAGGGCCCATTTCAGTCCCTGGCATCTCCAGATAGGGGCGGGAGAGAGTCCTGTCTGCAACCTTGAAAAAATGATGCCATTCAATGTAGACAATACTGAGCTAGATGGACCAAGAGTCTGACTCTGTATAAGATAGCTTCCTATGTTCCCCCTACCAAGCAATCTACCACTGAGCTACTGATGAGACTAGAGATGATTTATAATTGTGTAAGAAGATCAGTGTATTGAAGATGACTTCAAGATTTTTTTCTTACATACCTCTTCCCTAGGCTTGCTTCTGAAGAGAACCCTTGGGCACTTTTGTCTTCTCTCCAGGATGAGAGCTGTTTATCTGCAACTGCCAGCCTTTGTAAAAATTCTACTGTGTAAAAATATATTGGTGTCCTTGATAACACATTGGACTAACCCTTGTCTAGGACTGAAGTGCAGAAGTGAGAGAGGCCTGCACAATGTGTGACCCACCAAGCCAAATGCAACCCACCAAGTAAATGCCTAGTAACCTAGGTGTAGTGGGCAGAATACAAATAGGCTAGTGGAAGGAAGGAAGGGGTCTGCTGGGCAAACTCCCAGGACATTTACTGAGCCCCCTGGTGGGCCACTGTATGTAGTTGGTGGGCTGTGTGTGTCCTGATGTTGTGCCAGTCATGCAAGCAAAAAGCAAAGAAGTTGGTCTATCGGCTATATTTTCTGTGTTTCATCATTCTAAAATGCTTCTTGTTGCAGACGTAAATGAATGTACTTTTGAGAATGGAGGCTGTCAGGACCAATGCTGCAATACAATTGGCAGCTACTACTGCAGATGTCCAGCTGGTCAGAAACTGGGGGAAGACAAGAAATCATGTGAAGGTAACAGAACAATGTCTCTTGCTTCATCAGCTATATATCAGCAACACTTACTAAATATTTATTTATTTATTTATTTTATCAATCAGATTTGTACATTGCCCCAAACTTTCATATCTGGGCAGTTAACAATAGCATAAAACAAGTTAAAAACATATACAAAAACTTAAAAACAATTTAACAATTTTCAAAATAAACCAGAGATTAAAACCCAAAAAATGTTTAGGAAGCTGAGAAAGCTTGGGCGAAAAGATGGGTTTTCAGGTGTTTTTTGAAAATTGCCAGAGATGGGGAGGATTGTATCTCAGCAGGGAGCGAGATACAATCCCCGGGGGCAGCAATCTCGGGGCAGCGACCGAGAAGGCCCGTCTCTGTGTAGCCACCAAACGAGTTGGCGGTAACTAGAAACGGACCTTCTCAGATGACCTCAATGGGCGGTGGGGCTCGTAGTGAAGAAGACGCTCTCTTAGATACCCGGGACTTAAGCCGTTTAGGGCTTTATAAGTTATAACTAGCACTTTGTATTTTGTCCGGAAGCCTATTGGCAGCCAGTGTAGCTCCATCAGTAAAGGAGTAACATGGTCTCTCCGAGATGACCTAGAGACCAATCTGGCTGCTGCATTCTGAACCAACTGAAGTTTCCAGACTACGTACAAAGCCAGCCCCATGTAGAGCGCATTACAGAAGTCAAGTCCGGAGGTTACCAACAGATGTACCACTGTTTTGAGGTCATTGATCTTGAGAAACGGGCGCAGCTGGCGTATCAGCCGGAACTTATAGAAAGCACCCCTGGCCACCACCTCAACCTGAGAAACCAGGGAGAGGTGTGAATCCAGAAGTACTCCCAGACTGCGAACTTGTTCCTTTTGGGGAAGTGTGACCCCATCTAGAACAGGTAGATCAAAATTGTCTCTAGAGTTCTGACCATGCACAATAAGTACCTCCGTCTTATCTGGATTCAGCTTCAGTTTATTCTCCCTCATCCAGCCCATTACTGCTTCCAAAATGGTAAATAGGGAAGTGGTACTATGCATAAACAATGCAAAAACAAATACCACTAAATGAATAAGATGTAAACTATTTATGTAAGTATAAAATACATCAACTTGCTACAATGTGAACAATGTGTAACCCATACAAACAATGAGTATAACAAGATTTCACGATATATCTGTTTCACTGCTGCTGCTTCAGAAATACATTGTTTCCAACCATGACTGTCTACACAGTTTCACAAAGTCAGTGTCTTCAACCTGTTTGCTGTGAAGATTCTTTATACTTCCTCCAATCCCCGTTGCTAGAATTCTTGCAGGAGAGTGTGAGTTGCTCCACAAAAACTTTTCAGAAGGAATAAACCAAACTTTAAGAACAACACTTCTACACAAATATAATAATACAAACTTTCTACATATATGATAACAGAAACTGCACTTACCCAGGTGAATACGCCAAAACAGAACAAACTGCTGAGTCAAGACATGCAGCCTCCCTCTTATCAGTTTCGTTAACAAACCGCTCTCTTACAATTTATAGTATTCACCACTCAATTACATGCAGCTGTTAACCCTCAGCACTCAATTATTTAGAACTGTTAATCTCCAACAGTTCCATTTGCGCATGCATGGTGGCCATTAAAAAAAGAAATTAAAAATGGCCGGCGAAAGAAATGGCCACCGCGCATGTGCAAACGGTCTCTGCGAGGCCCTGGGCCATGCCAGCCCTCACAGAGGCCATTTGCACATGTGCAGCAGCCTCCAAAATGCCGCCACACCGATTTATGGAGGCACGAATGGGCCAAAAAATAACAGTCTGGTGGGCCGCAGCGGTGATTTTCAAGGCTGGCGGGGGGCAGGGGAATGTTCGTGGACACACACATGCACAGCCCCTGTGGCCTATAGGAAGCCCACCAAAGGGGCAGAAGGTAATTAAATTTATTTTAAATTTTTAAAAGAAAATAAAAAATCTGTGAACCAGTCATGGGGGTTCGGTGCTGGTCCGGACGGAACCAGTGGGGGGGGGGTTTGGTTCAACTCTGAACCCCCAAACCACTCAACTGGTTTGCGCATCCCTACTTTAGGATACTGACATAACTTATGTCTGCATTGTGAAAATGAAGTTGTAAAATTGCAAAAACATATGAGTATACCCTTAATGGGTTTTTCCATGCTGGAAGCCTTTAAGCAGCAATTCTTCATAATTTTTTTTGAACAGCACCTGGTAATGTTGAGCCTCACAAATAAAATGTGGCGGTGGTGGTGATGATCCAGTTAAGTGCTTTCTCTCTCAGAGTTAGTACTTTCTGCTCCCTTTGAACTTCATGGTCACTTTGGAGGTTGACATCCTGTCTAACCAAGCACTTGTACTTCTAGGGACTGCAGGGGTGCAACAGGACACCTAATGCAACTTCCCTATCTCCCTGTGAGCTCACTTGCACAAGGGCATTTAGACTCCAGAGTGCTCCCCAAGCCCCATGAGAGCTTCCATTCTTTCAGAGCCCTTCTGCAGTGTGGGGACTCCGGGGAGCACTCCAGAATCTAAAGGCTCTTGCTCAGCTATGCTTGTGCCAGTGGACGGCGGGAAGCCCCACGAGGGAGCTGTCATATCCCTGCAGCCCCTAGAAGTGTGAGTGCTTTGTTAGTCAGGATGTTAGCCAATTTTTGGCTTCCCCTATGATCTCCATAGCTCCGTGTTGCCAGAGTGGCATGGGACATAAGACATGGCTGCATTTTGGGTTGATGGGTTGCAGATTCCCCTCTCTCCCCCCCGCTTTGATTTATGGTTTCTGCAAAAAGTGGGGTCGCAAGTTGTGGAAAATCTGTAACTGATGTTTCACTTCCTGATATAATACAGGCCACAGAGACTGGTGTGTCTAATCTTGATTTTGTGTTTTGTACTTCTCAGTGGTTTTGAGCTTTGTCATGCATTCTGAAACATAATGTTGTGTAGCTGACCTCTTGGAATGAGCCTGGGAGGATCCTCTAATTACAGACAGAATGGAAATGTATAGATAGATATAGATATAGATATTTAGCATATTTGTATACTGCCCACTACCAAAGTCTCTAGATGGTTTACAACATCAAAACAAACCAAGAAATTTTAAAACAATTTAAAACATATAGAAATTCAAATTGAAATAGTTACCCATAAAAACCACTAAATAGCTAAAAAGGTTGGCTGAAGAATGTGTCTTCAGCTGTTTTCTAAAGGTCAACAGGGATGAAGCAGCTCTAATCTCAGCACAAAGTGTGTTCCACAGCTCTGGGGCAACTACAGAGAAGGCTCACCACCGGGTCATCATCAGATGAGCCAGCAGCACCCTCAATCAAACCTCCCCTGGAGGCTTCACACACAGGGCTTCTACCCTGAATCTACTTCAGAGGAGAGTGTGTGTGTTCACACATCAGACAAATTTACCCCGAAGTCCCTTCGAGATTCTTGGGCCCACTCCACACACAAATCGGGCGTTGTCTTGTGAATTCTAGCTTATCTCAACGTATTTCTGGGTTTTTAAAATGCTGGTTTTAAGCTACTTTTTCTGAAAACACCTGAGCAAATAGGGAAAGGCACTGACATAGAATCATTAGCATGATAAGAGGGATAGAGATGGAGATATTTAGGAAGCGCCCCCCCCTCAACAATTGGCTACAAGGAAAGCATGGAGCGTGCCATGTTAACTTGTTTCAAAACAAAATCAATTCAGAGGGGAGGGGCTGCTTCCCTCAATGCTGCGAGTGTAGTTCAAAGTGGCTTCGTTCAACATTCACCCCGAAGCATGAAGCCATGTGCAAATAACTTCCTGAAGGTCTTAATAGGCGGTGGGGTTCATAGTGAAGGAATAAAAGGCGTTAATATCCCTGTCAAACCTACATTAATAAAAGGCGTTGATATCCCTGTCAAACCTACCTGAGAATAATTTATTGGAGAAATAATCAAGGAATTGTGATGAAGTTCTTCCATCTACAAATGGGTTAAGCTTCAAGAGCTATTCAACAGTGCATCAGCCTGCCTCATGCAATGGTGGGTTCTCCTTTGCTGGCAGTTCTCAAACAGAGGCTGGTCTGTCAGGCCTACAGCAATGCTGTAGGAGATTCCTGTACGGAGCAGGGGACTGGAGATCTCCAAGATCCAAGTCTAAAATTTTGTGATTCCAAGATGCTTGAAAATTAATACAGCCTATATGATTCTAGGAAACAACCTTTCCTCTTTACTTTCTTCTTGTTGATGAGGCATTCATATTGGGCAATTAAAAGGGATTAATGTTTCTTTCTTTCTGTGTGTGTTTGGGTTTTCTTTCCTTCCTTCTTTCTCACTTTCTTTTGACAGATGCTAGCTTCTTTCTTATTCTAATTACTTACTAGATTCAAAATGATCTGGTGCTAGTTTGAGGTGTTTATTTTGCCTTCGACTATTCTTTTATCCAGACAGTCAATTTGTATTGAATTAGAGTGTGCACTTGAAGCATCCTGAGGCATTCACCTCCTAGCAAACCTTCTTAGTCCAGCCCTCTTTCTTAGCCCTGGTAATTCATACTTTCCCTCTGCAGTATCCAAGGGTAGTTGTGCCTTTGATGTCAAGAGCATAATGGTCTAATGTGTCTGGGAATCAGAATACCAACCTTCTGTCTCAAAATACTTAATGACTTGTTTAGGAGGACGGATGAAAAAAAGATGGACTTCCTCTTGGGCAAGAGAAGGGCTCACTGTATGGTTGAGACTACCATGTCCTTGAACCCATTTTCTGATGTGGTTTTGTGTTATATTCTGTACAGTGTATATCCACCCAAATTTTCAGCACTGAAAAAGGTTATTACTACTGTTTCTATCCTGTACACCTCCCTGAACTCCTTAGAGGGAGGGCAAGGCTCTGCCCCTCCATTTTATTTTCACAACGGCCCTGTGACACCGGTTAGGTTGAGAGATGGTGACTGTCCCAGGGTCAATCTGTTAACTTCATGGCTGAGTTGCAGATTTGAACCTGGGTCTCCCTAATGCTAGTCCAGCAGCCTAACCACATCACACTGGCTATTGAGAGTGAGCCCAGCCTAGATGATTAGATGATCAACATTTGCTGAATGCATGAAAAAGTGTGTGATGTAGTATGTTTCCTAGGCTTGCATATGCTTTATGAGAGTTAGATAAGGAGGCTGTTCTCACAAGCAGCCAAGAAATGCTATCCATGCACCCAGAAACTGCGACCCACTTGTCTGTGGGGTAGGTACGCTTCTGTAGCCTTCCTTCCCGCATGGCTTCCTGCCCGTGTCCCTGATCGTGAGAAAGGGCCCAAGAATTATGTTTTGAATTCATGGAAAAATGAAAACAAAGCATCCTCCAACAAACCTGAACAGGAATTTGGCTCAATAGAGGCTATCCTTTAGGGCAGGGGTAGGCCACCTTGGCTCTCCAGCTGTTGTTGAACTACATCATATACATCACCATATAACTACAACTTCTAACCAATAAATTGTGGTTGGCAATGTTGGGAGTTGGCAGCTGGATAGCCAAGATGGACTACCCCTGCTTTAGGGCCTCAGTTTTAAGAATGAACTCACTTGGAAATCACTTGACTTATTTTGTGTAAACATGGGTTAGGATAGTATTTAAGACCAAGTTCTCAGTAACCTCAGCCATAGAATGACCCAACCTTCTTCCTCCCTTTGCAGATCAACTGATAAATGTCTACACTAGCAAATCAATTGCTGGTTCTGCTGTGAAGTCCTCTTGTGCTGCAGGTGGGTGGGTTGCCTGCTCCCCCCCCCCTTTTAAAATGTCCCACATGTAGAGAGAAGAGCTGGTCTTGTAGAAACAAGCATGAACTGTTCACTTTGCTAAGCAGGTTACACCCTGCTTCAGAGGTGCTCTTACTCCCAGACCTTGGGGCCCTGGTCCATGGCTTCCAAAGTCTAGGGGGGCATCCAAATGGCCAGGGGGGGGCCTTCTGCAGCCACCCCATGCCTGCCCCACCGCACCATACCTCCATTTTCTTTCTTGCATAATTTAAGCCGCCATGTGCATGGCAGAAGGGTGGCAGCCAGGGAGTGAGCCGAGCAGACCTTGTCTCCCCTCCCCAGCCACGCTGGTGGCCAGAGGGGCCGCTGGGCCTGTCCATTCAGCCCAGTGCCTCTTGATAACTGCGAGGTGCTCCAGCGCACCTGCACAGTTGAAATAGATTATCACAAGCCCGTGACGTCTCGGGCTTGTGACAATTTACTTCAGCCTTGCAGGCGCGCTGGAGCACCTCACAGTTATCAAGAGCTGCTGGGCGGAACGGACAGGCCCAGCAGTTGCTCCGGCTGCCATTGCCAAGGGAGAGGCAAGGCCAGCTTGGCGCACACACTCCAGCCCACAGTCCAGCCGCCACCTCTTGGCTGTGCCCATGGCGGTTATTACGCAAAAACAAAACCTGGAGGTACAGTGTGGTGGGACGGGTACGGAGTGGCTGCAGGACGCCCTCTAAAAGCAAGTTTTGGGGGGGGGCTCACAGCGGGGGTGTTCTGTGTGCCCCAGTAACCTAGGAGGCCCCTGCCCTGGTATTCATTTGAGTGGTAAACTACATGTGTGAGCACTGTAAGATATTCCCCTTAGGGGATGAGCCACTGCAGACTTGCATGCAAAAAGGATCCAAGTTCCCTCCCTGGCATCTCCAAGATAGGGCTGGGACCTGGGAGCACTGTTTCCTCTAACGGGGATCCCCAGATGTTATTGACTACAACTCTCAGAATCCCCAGCCAAAGGCCATTGCAGCTGGGGATGCTGGGAGTTGTAGTTAACAACATCTGGGGATCCCCATGAGAGGGAACATCTGCTGGGAGAGACTCTTGCGTGCAACCTTTGAGGAGCCATTCAGAGTAGACAATAATGAGCTAGATGGGGAAATGGTCTGACTCGGTAGAAGGCAGCTTCCTGTGTATGTTCCTCCGTTTCTCCATTCATTAATTGCCTTGCGGGGGGGGGGGGGGGAGGCAGATATCCCAAGCAGCAACCCAGAATCCTTTTTAAAAGATCAGAATTGGATTCTTCCAAAACTCAGCGGAAAGCAAACTATATTTATGGTAATAAAACCTGCCTACAATTCTGTGAGTGTGATCTATACAATAAAATGCCCATGTGAAAAATTATACATGGGGAAAACAACACAGTATCTCAAAAGAGTAAAATAACATAAAATAATAACTGTAATAAGAGAGCAGCAACTCCACTAGTCAGGCCTTTTGAAGAATACAGAGGTAAAGCTTTTGTTTTCTTGACAACATAAAAATTTAGTATTAAAAATGGAAATCTGCTTTTAGATGGAAGCATCATGGATCATTGGGTGTTTTAAATATGTACCTAGGGGTTCAGTAAAAGGTTGGCATTCAAACATCTTTATATCAGTTAATTACCTGTGATGGTTATTAGTTGCACCTGTTTCCCATAAAGCTAAAAGGTGGAATGAAGAGAAGTTGTTTTCTTTGAGCTGTTTAAAAACTCCTTGTTTAACCACAGCAACAACTCAGTATCACTGGTGTTAAACCACTTGCAGCATTGATTCATAAACCACATACGAAGGCAAAGGGGCTTTTGGTCAGTAGGACTACTGAATCCACAATAGGCATCAAGTCTGTTTTGGAGAGGGCTGAGTTTCCACTGAAGAACAAGGCTTGCAGTCTGGAAGTGCTTCTGGACCCAGCTTTACTCTTGGATGACCAGATGCTAGCAGTTGTGATCAAGGTTGCATTTGCAGCTCAGTGAAAGAGCATTTACTACTACTACTACTACTACTACTACATTTGTATACCACTTTACAATATTTGCCTTGACTGCAAAAGGTCCCCGCCTGAAACTTTGGAGAGATGCTGCCAGTCAGTCTAGTCCAGGGTTGCTCACCTTCGGCCCTCCTGCAAATGTTGGCCTACAACTCCCATACTCCCTCGCTATTGGCCACTGTGGCTGGGGATTATGGGAGTTGTAGTCCAAAAAGAGCTGGGGGGTGAGTCTAAGTTGAGCTGGCCTGGTCTAGACAGCACTGAGCTAGATGGACCAAGGGTATGATTCAGTATAAGGCAGCTCCCTATGTTCCTGTTCCCAGTCAATATTTTTCATAAAATTAAGAGCAAGTGGGGTGTAATGATTATTAGAGTGTTGTATGAGGACTGAGGAGATCCAAGTTCAAATCCCCATTCAGCCATGAAACTCACTGGGTGATTCTGGGCGAGTCACTTATCTTTCAGCCTAACCTCCCTCGCAGGGTTGTTGTAAAGATAATCATGTACACTGCTCTGGGTCTTGCAAAAGAGTGGAATATAAAATGTAAAGTAAATAAAATAAGTTGTAGTAAGAACGAATCAGCCTACTTTCCTTTCACTGTCTCTACATCTGGACTAAATTTGGTGCAAATCGAGGTCCACAAGTTAGATCTTTTGCATCTCAAATGTTCATGTGTCCTCCATCTTGGATTGGGGTGGATCTCATTATTACAGACTGCACCATTGAGGTGACCCTGTGTGTCACTCACTACAGCTGTTCCAAATTTGGTTCAAATTGATTGTTAGACGGTCCTCACGTTAGTGCACTTGCACCTCAAAAGTTTATTTATCTGCCATCTTGGATTGGGGTGGGTGACATAATCACAAATTACACCATTGGGGCATCCCTATGTTTCCATCCAGATATAGCAAATTTGGTTCAAATGGTTAGACTGTCTAAAAGTAAGTGCACTTGCACCTCAAAGGTTTCGTGTCCACCATCTTGAATTGGGGTGGATGACATCATCACAATCTTTCCTACTGAGGTGTCCCTATGTGTCCCTACAGCTGTTGCAAATTTGGTTAAAATCGGTTAAGCGGTTCACAAGTTAACCCACTTGCGTCTCAAAAGTTTATGCATGCGCCATCTTGAATCAGACTAAGCCGTTCACAGACTAAGCCGTTGAGGTGTCCCTGTGTGTCACTCACTGCCACTTTATGTAATTTGGTTTAAATTTGGTTAGGCAGTCCACAAATTAGCCCACTTGTGCCTCAGATGTTCATGCAGCTGCCATCTTGAATTGGAGTGGGTCACATCATCAAACACCATGTCATTTGGGCATCCCTGTGTGTTCCTGTAGCTGTAGCAAATTTGGTTCAAATTGGTTAAGTGGTTCACAAGTTAGCCCACTTGCACCTCAAAAGTTTTTGCACCCGCCATCTTGGATTGGGGTGGACTAATTTGGCTAATTTGTCGACTAACTGATTTAAACCAAATTAAGTACAGTTGCAGTGAGACTCTCAGGAGCACCTCAACAGCGTAGTCTGTGATGAGGTCATCCACCCCAATCCAAGATGGCCGATGTGTAAATTTTGGAGGCGCAAGTGGTCTAACATGTGAACCGCTTAACCAATTTTAACCAAATTTGCTACAGCTGTAGGGACACATAGTAATGCCCAAATGGCATGGTGTGTGATAATGTCATCCACTCCAATTCAAGATGGTGGCCGTGTGAACATCTGAGGCGCAAGCGGGCTTATTTGTGGACTGTCTAGCTGATTTAAACCAAATTATGTACAGTTGCAGTGAGTGACACACAGGGACACCTCAGTGGCATAGTTTGTGATGATGACACCCACCCTGATCCAAGATGGCAGACACATACACTTTGGAGGCGCAAGTGGGCTAACTTGTGAACCGCTTACCCAATCTGAACCAAATTGCTACAACTATAGGGACTCATAGGGACACTCCAACGGCGTAGATTGTGACAACTTCATCCAACCCAATTCAAGATGGCGGACATGTAAACCTTTGAGGTGCAGGTGCACTAACTTGTGGACAGTCTAACTGATTTGAACCAAATTTGCCACCACTCTGTGGACACATAGAGATGTCCCAATGGTGTAGTTTTTGATGATGTCATCCACCTTGACCCAAGATGGTGGATGTGTGGACATTTGAGGTGCAAGTACACTAACTTGAGGACTGTCTAACACATTTGAATCAAATTTGATACAATTGTAGTGAGTGACACACAGGGACACCTCTATGGTATAGTTGACAATAATGTCATTCACCCTGATCCAAGATGGTGGATGCATGAACATTTGAGGTGCAAGAGATCTAACTTGCAAACCTGGATTTAAACCAAATTTAGTCCAGATCTAGAGACAGTGAAAGGAAAATAGGCTGATTATTTCTTACAAGAACAACTTTTATTTTTTTCTGTGTGAGGCAGTATTCAAATATCCTCCCCCACAGCTGCAGCCTGAAGTGATACATCTGGAAAAAGCTTTACCACTTGATTCCACTGAATATGCATGGTATATATGAGATGGAGTATAATTCTTTTTTGATATCTCAGTGGCTCCTGGACCTCTAACTCTCTCTAGTTTCTCAGGCTGAGGTGGTGGCCAGGAGTGCTTTTTATCAGCTTTATCTGATACGTCAGCTATGACCATTTCTGGAGGTAAATGACCTTAAAGCAATGGTGCATATGCTGGTAACCTCTAGGCTTGACTACTGTACTGCACTCTACATGGGGCTGCCTTTGTCCGTAGTCCAGAAACTACAATTGGTACAGAACATGGCAGCCAGATTGGTCTCGGGGACAAATAGAAGGGACCATATAACACCGATTTTGATAGAATTGCACTGGCTGCCAATATGTTTCCGTGTGAAATACAAAGTGCTGGTTGTTACCTATATAACCCTTAGCAGCTCGGGTACAGGGTACTTAAGAGAGCACCTTCTTTGTTATGTACCCTGTCACCTATTAAGATCATCTGGAGAGTCCGGTTACAGTTGCCACCAGCTCGTTTGGTGGCAACTTGGGACCACGCCTTCTCTGTGGCTGCCGCAGGGCTTTGGAATATGCTTCCTGTTGAAATAAGAGCATCTCCGATTTTGTTTTCCGGAAGACCCTCAAGACGTACCTTTTTTCTCAGACTTTTAACTGAAAGTATTTTAATCTAATGTATTTTTCTCTGTGATCTTGTTTTACTAGTTTTGTAAATTTTAACTGTTTTATACTGTTTTAATATTTGCTATGTTTTTTAATTTGTACACTGCCTAGAGATGTTTGTATCAGGTGGTATAGAAATATGATGAATAAATAAATAAATTCCAGTGATTTACTCCTCTAGAAGTATGTAGATGACTAGTGAAGAAGACATATCGCTGATGTTATTCCATCAGTACATGATTGGGTTGTAAAGTGCATATGGGGCTTCACAGCTAGATTTGAGAGGTGTTTCCCCTACACACACACACACACACATCCAACCTACTATCTATCTATCTATCTATCTATCTATCTATCTATCTATCTATCTATCTATCTATATTAGGTTGGACACATCCCTTTCTGTTTGAGGAATAGCACTGCCACAAAGAAAACGGCACCTCCAGAAAGAACACAGGCTTTCTGTCTGTGGAACGGCACCTTTGGATCTAAGCCATTGTGCTTGCTCTCTGAAGTTTGCTCGCTCTGGGTCTGTTCTGTATGCAAAACGTATTAACAAAATAGCTATCGCAGCCATTTCCTATATGTCTATTTGCTCAGTTACACAACACCTCCAGCTTTGTCTGAATTGAGATTTAACTCTCCCATCACCTTCTGACTTCCAGTATTTTAATAGGTTAGGTGCACTGCAGCATAAATGCTTGCTGCAATTAAATTTTATCGCCAACCCCTCTTTCCCATGTTGGGAAGCTGCTGAGTTAAATTCCACAGAAACCTACCAGCTGCTGTTGCAATGCAAGAAGTGAAAAGAAACTCTTGGGTTTTTTCCTCCCCCTTCTTTTTAATTGAGCTTTTCTATTCAGCTCCCATGTGATTTTCTTTTGATTGGCTTATAGAGTTCATACATACAGAAACAGTTAGCCAGAAGTCTTGCTAGCATTTCATGATGTTAATTCATGAGGTTCACTCTGTTTCTTATCAATCATTGTATATAATTAACACTTAAGATTTGCTAATTCGCTAACTGAGTCAGTCTTTAAGTCCTCCAGACTGCACATCGAGGTCGTTCACAAGACTCGGCGAGTGGGGCGGGTGGGCTGGTTTAACTCACCTTCCCCCCAGACAACTGCTCCAATGACGCATCCCGGCCTCTGGAGATCCCACAATGATCCCACATTCTCCACAATGGCACCCATTGCTGTGTCCGCTGGGGCTAAACATAGCCGCAGTGAACACGTGATCAAATTTAAATGATAGAAATCAAATGAATAAATCAAATAAATAAAATGATCCCGGAGCCCAGGATAAGGGCTCGCTCGAGCCCTTAACCCTGCTAAGAGCCAGGTTTGAAAGCGGGGTGGGGATCAGGCCTGATCCTGGCAGTTCTCACACACAGCCTAACCCAAGCTGGGCTTCCCTAGCCTGGGTTAGGCTGCGTGTGGGAATAGCTTCATAATTATAATATAATACATAAAGATGTGTCCATCAGTGTACCACATTATTGTAAGGATATGTCAGAATATGCTTCATACTGAACATCAGCCAGAACAACGGCCACTACTGCCAACTCAGGCAGGCACTGAGGCACTTCACTCGACTTCACATCTCCGCACAGATGATCATGCCCGCAGCCCTGGGCGGCCAGATCAGTCAGCTCCATTACGGAGCTGGTGGGGGTTGCAGGGATCAAGGGCCGCCCGGCCTCCGGAAGTTCCAGGATGCCCTGCGTGAGTGCGCGGGGCATTCTGGAGAGACCTCCAGGGCCAGGAGGCTTGTTCTAGTCTCCTGGCAGGGGTCTCCACGTATGTTGCTGCGTTGCAAAGCTGCACCATGGCAGCACACAGTCAACTAAATGGGGTTAGCAGAGCGCTCGGAGGGGTAGTTCTGGTAGTTTGCTGCCGGGAGTTGTGTGCTCCCTTAGCCCAATCTCTCCTGGTCGTGGGAATAGCTTCACTGTGTTGCAAATACAGCTTCCTTGGGCTTTAAGCAGGGAAGTGCCCCCTAGATCAGTTGGAGATGGTGTAAACTGGCCAAGTGTTATCAAGTTTGCCCTCTACCACTGAGCAGTGGGATGACTCCAAGAGGCATGGGCTGTTGGCACAAGGGTGTGCGGAAGCCATTTGCTGGAGGATGCTCCTAATCAGAGGCGTAACTAGGGAAAACGGCGCCCGGGGCAAGCACTGAAATGGCGCCCCCCCGCCCTCCCAACATACTACATTATACTTAGGTTTTTCCTCACAAGCGCCAGCCGCCGCCAAGCCAGGCCACTGACTGGCCTCCAGGCGCCAGCAAAGCAATGGGGGGGGGCACGGGTGGCGCAGAAGGGACCGCTCGTGGGGGAGGGGGCGCCGACGCGCTCCCTTGACTGCTGCAGCGCTGCTGCACTGAGCAGGAAACATTTGTATTAACAAAAAAAAATTTAAAATTTATTTTAAAATTTTTTGTCATGGCGGCGCCCCCCACATGACCAGAAAAGATGGCGCCTGGGGCACGTGCCCCCCCTGCCCCCCCTATAGTTACGCCTCTGCTCCTAATAGCTATAGTTTAGATTGTTTGCTTATCCAGTGCCCAATGATATAGGAATATAAGACTGCCACTCAATATATAATAATACACAAAACTACAAGACCGTCAGTGTCTCAGTGAAACATTTTAGTCAATATGTACATATTCCTAACTCAGCTGGGTCATCTCTGTGGGCTGGTTCAAATGTCACATGAAACTTCATTTAAAGCCCGGTTTTGCATATTGTCCCTGAGCCTCAGGACTGTACACTCTCGCTTTCCATGTGAACGTCTAATTCTGATGTGAGTTAAAATAAACTAAGAACAATTGTGATATCTAAACAGACCAATCACAGTTTATTCTAACCTGCTAACTTGAAATAAACTGTGTTCTGTAACCAAACCTTTTGTTTCAGATACAGTCTGTGAAGACAATACTGAGCTAGATAGACCAATGGTCTGACTTAGTATATGGTCGCTTCCTATGCTCCTATACTGCTCGGGCGGTTTACAATAAAGCAACACAGATTAAAAACAAAGTTAAAATATCAAATCAATTATAGATTCTATAAAGCTAATTAAAACCCTGGGTGAATAAATGAGTCTTAACAGCCCTTTTAAAAGCTGTCAGAGATGGGGAGGCTCTTATTTCGACAATGAGCACATTTCAAAGCCTCAGGGTGGCAATGGAGGAGGCTCAACCCTGAGTGCCATCAGACAAGCAGGCAGCAGCTGTTGACAAACCTCCCGAGATGATGATGATGATGATGATGATGATGATGATGATGAAGAAGAAGATTGATTTGATTTCTATACCCCCCTTCCAAAAATGGCTCAGTGTGATTTACGCAGAGAAATAACAAACAAATAAGATATAACCCTGTCCCCAAAGGGCTCACAATCTAAAAAGAAACTTAAAATAGACACCAGCAACAGTCACTGGAGGTCCTGTGCTGGGGGTGGATAGGGCCAGTTACTCTCCCCCTGCTCAATAAAGAGAATCACCACTTTAAAAGGTGCCTCTTTGCCAAGTTAGCAGGGGTCAATAGATGATCTCAATAGGCAGCAGGGCTCATAACAGAGAAGGTGTTCTCTTAAATACCCTGGGCCTAAGCTGTTAAAGGCTTGATAGGTTAAAATCAGCACCATGTATTTTGCCCAGAAACATATTGGTAAACAGTGTTGTTCTTTTAATATAGGTGTAATATATTATATTATATTATATTATATTATATTATATTATATTATATTATATTACATTATATTATTTCTGTACCGCCCTTCCAAAAATGGCTCAGAGTGGTTTACTCAGAGAAATAATAGATAAGATGGATCCCTGTCCCCAAAGGTCTCACAATCTAAAAGGAAACATAAGATAGACACCAGCAACAGTAACTGGAGGTACTGTGCCTAGAGGTACTGTGCTGGGGGTGGATAGGGCCTAATATCTAAAATCTAATATGGTGTTTTCAAGATGACCCAGAGAACATTATTTTACACCAGTTTCCATTTCTGGATTACATAAAAGAGGAGCCCCACATAGAGCACATTGCAGTAATCAAGTCTGGAGGTTACCAACATATGCACTATTGTTCTGAGGTAGTATAATCTCAAAAAACGGATACAGCTGGCATATCAGCCAAAGCTGATAGAAAGCACCTCTGGCCACTGCCTCAGCCTGAGTCACCAGAGAAAGGCTTGGATTGAGAAGCACTCCCAGACTGCGTACCTGTTCCTTCTGAGGGAGTATAGCCCTGTGCAGGTCAGGGAACTAGAAGTTGTCTCCTGAATTCTGACCCACACAATAAGTACCTCCATTATCCCTCATCCAGCCCCTTCACAACCTCCAGGCAAGCATTTAGGTAGGTTATGTCTTTCCCCTAATGATTCTGACATGAAGAAATAGATTTGGGTGTCATCAGCATGTCGATAACAGCCTGCACCAAACCCAGGGGCGGATTAAGCTTTTTGCCGCCTGTAGGCAGCTAAGGATTTGCCATTCCTCTCTGGCGACGGTGGCAGCCACAGTGGCTGCAGGGGGAGGGGAAAGTCCCCCCTTTTACCTTTTTAAAAAGGTGGGATGGGGATGGTGTCGGCTGCAGCAGCGACTGCTGTAAGAATGAGGGGGCAAGGGGAAAGCCCCCTGTTTACCTTCTAACACAATGCCGCTGCCTGCGCAGCAGGATGGAGCAACAGGGGCGGTGAGAGAGAGCTCCTTCCAGCTCCCCTCCTCCTAAAACAATGCCACGGCATGGCATTTGGAGAAGTTTGAACACTGACTTTGGGAAGCCTACTGTGACAATTTTGAGGACCCCTTTCATAATCTGTAGTTTATTTGTGGTATTAAGGCCTTGGATTATCTCAGTACGCTGGAATGAGCAGCTCTTACGTCTGGAAGTAAATTCCAGATGTAAAGTAAATTCCAGTTCAATGAAGTAATGCACAGATGAATTAAAATGCCGGAGGGAGTGGATTGATTAGCCTTTCAAAACTAATTCTGCAACTGCTGTGTTATGACAGTTTTATCATCCTTATCCCACTGTTAGATAGACAACGTAGAACATATATATGGCAAACTCTGAAAAATTTGATTCAGATTTATACTGTGCTCAAGCTTCTCCATTAAAGTCAACCTTATAAGGTCACTTTTGGATTCTGATCTACAGCTAGGCACTGGAGGTGTTTCTCTGCTTCATTTCACTGTACTCTACACTGTACTCTACCCACCAAACTGAATAACCCATTTCTTCAATTTTCCACCCCACTTCAATATCTTTCTTCTCCTTACAAAAATTTAACTGCTCCTCAAGCTTTTTTCTCTCTCTGCACCCCTGCAGATCTAAAGAATTTATTGGGCAATGGTTTGGTACTAATTTCCTGAACTTAGGAACTTCCTGTTTTAAAAAGGTTTTAGAACATTATTTTTATTAAAACATTTATATTCTGACTTTCTATCCTGTGGACCTAGAAGGCAGCTAAAAACGAACATTAAACTCATTGTAAAACAAAAAACTAATATAAAAATACAAACTATTTCAGATTTTGCAAAGCCAATAAAAGGTATCAGACGTGGAAAAATAATCAGTAGCAATGATGAATATTTAAAGATTTTCTATGATCCCATTTAACTATTTATTATATTGTTCCCATCCTACCTTACAAGTAGTGTACATGGCTCTTCCCCCACTTAATAACAAGATTGTTGAGTCTGAGACATAAGGCCCATTCACACATTATGTTAAACAGTTGTACAATGAATGTACACAGGTACAGATCTGTGCACAGGTACAGTCATTCACATATTCTTCGACGTGGTCTCTGTATTTTACAGCAGTGGGCTGTGCGCCTGCACAGAGACCTCATCAGAACCTAACAAGCTCAATTCTCCTGCTTTAGGCAAGAACCCTGCCCCCAGCTGCTATATGTGGCTGCGCCACTCCTCATCCCCTCAGTCTTTCGTTGTCCGCGCTTCAGTCAACATCATGGAGCCTGCAGCTTAGCTATGAGTAGGATTGTTTGAGCCCCTTGTTGTTCTATTTTCCTGATTTCCTCTTATTTTACTCTTTGGTTTATCTCGTGCAGTTGCATTTTTCCTCTTAGCATTTTGGTTTTTTCTATCAGTTTTTCTCTTCGTTGGAACCCCAGTCCCAGCTGGGACGGGGTATGGAGGCCTACCGGCCGTCGGCGTGTATACCGGGCACGATGAACTTTAAAAAATGTGTCCATTGTGGATCTAAGATCCCTTCCCCTGATATGCACAATGAGTGTCTCCTGTGCTTAGGGGAATCCCACGTTGTCGAGACCTGTCTTCACTGCCAAAGGTTCACAAAGCAGGTTCGCCAAAACCAGGCTTCTTGCTTGAGCGTGGCCCTGTGGGACTTCTCCGTACCTCAAAAGCCTTGTCATTAAAATGATTGTTGGTGTTGGACTACAACTCTCACAATACCTGACTGTTGTTCTCTGTAACTGGGGGTGATGGGAGTTGTAGTCCAAAAACAGCTGGAGGGCCAAAGTTGTGCAGCCCTGATCTAGTCAATATTTTCTACATTGATGGACGGAGGCTCTCTAGGATTCCAGACAGGAGTCTTTTCCAGTTCTACCCAGCCATGGGATTGAACCTGGGATATTCATACACTGCTGTTAGTGTCGACAATACTGGACTAAATGGACCAATGGTCTGATTTGGTATAAGGTGTAAGGCAGCTTCCTATGTATGTATGATTCTTTCCCATGTCCTAGTTCTGCATACCTCTACCATGAAAGGACTACAAATTGCACCTTATGGTGAAAAATGTTCAAATAATATTTACTCCCAGTCCTGTGCATGTTCACAGTAAACCACACTAAGTAGGACTGCACCTTTTAGAATGGATTTCTTTATTTGGTTATATAACACTAGGTGGGTAGAGAGACCCTGAATTAAAGAGCCTCTTGTGCGTCAGAGGAATTAATCAAAGCTTCACAATTCTAGTTTTCCCCATATTCTGACTAGAGTGTGTGATACAGACTGAAAATACAGATGTCTCTTCACATGGATAAACTTTAGAAGTTAGCTAAAAAGTTCATGACCCCTGTTAATGCCCTTCAGTGGATTGTCATGCCTAATTCATGTTTTCTTCCATCAAATCCTGAAGCCAGAGACAAGTGCTGACCTGTGATCACTTGTTGATAAAAGGGACGTTTTGTTTTACTGATTAATGTTATGCTGATATAGGAACATAGGAAGCTGACATATACTGAGTCGGACCATAGGTCCATCTAGCTCAGTATTGTCTACACCAGGGATTCTCAACGCTGGGTCCCCAAATGCTATTGGACTTCATCCCTCATAATCCCCTGCCCCAGTGGCCTTTGGTTGGGGATTATGGGAGTTGAAGTCCAATAACATCTGGAGACCCAATGTTGAGAAACTCTGGTACGCAGACTGGCAGCAGCTTCTCCAAGGTTGCAGGCAGGAATCTCTCTCAGCCCTATCTTGGAGATGCCAGGAATGGAACTTGGAACCTTCTCTTCCCAGAGCGGCTCCATCCCCTAATGGGAATATCTTGATCTGCAGACATTTTAGGGATTTTTAAAAAAAAAATCATCACAGCGTTTAGCAAATATCCTGACTTCTGAAGCACATGACCTTTGAGCCTATTGCAATTTATGAGGGCCTGGAACCAGGCCCCCAATGTTTACTATACAGATGTTATAGCCATGGGTACAATAACCATAGTTTGAATTTTTTGTCTGGAGGTCTTTATGCTATTCTTTTTCAAATGCAGAATAACTAAACTGAAAGGAAATTTCAAAGGTTTTCACTGGAAGAGGAAATCAGAGCTGAGATAAAACTGTTCACATTTTTATGAGCATTTTGCTGCCTTTGTTACAATGTTTATTTATTCATTTAAATTGACTTCATTGCTCTCACTGATATCATTGCAGAATTTAGCTCCCTGCTTGGCTAGAATTATCCATGTTACTAAACCAGGAAGGAGGAAGACGCAGCAGCCAAAAGAGTCTTAAATAGGGCTGAAGAAGGTTAATATTTATCAGGGAGTCCAAACCATTAAACAAATATTTGGGTTCAGTTCCAGGTCATCTGTATTTTTTAACCCTGAAGTTCATTTCTGGTTCCAGCATTAACTTTAAAAAGTGGTCCGGTAATTCGTTCAGACTGCTTTGAACTGCTTTAGATACATTTCATGCCGAATAATATCAAATCCATATTCGATCTAAAATCCAGAAGAAAATAACGGAAATAAATATTGCTGGTTTTATGCCCCTTATGGCCAGCCTCAACATGTGGCTGTGTGTTGAGAGGGTCCACCTCCACTAATGCCTGCAGTGCCACTGGGCCCCCTAAATTCTTCCCAGCTATAATAATAATAATAATAATAATAATAATAATAATAATAATAATAATAATAAATAAACTGTGTTAGCTAATTGTTCTATGGGGTGGCTCACAACAGCACAACAGTAAACAAAAAAACACCATCCAGGTGAAACACAACAAATTACAACAAAAGATAGAAAATACAACATCCCCTGCGATAGCTGCTAATTGAGCAAAGGAGCACCTTTTAAAGTGGTTGCTCTCTTTTATTTAGCAGGGGGACAGCAGCTGTCCCTAATTAACCCAGCACAGAGTCCCACCTAATGGCTGTTGCTTTGTGTATCTTATAGAAAATGAGCCCTTTGGGACAAGGAACTGCAGTCCCATGCTTTTTGCAATGAGAACTGCTATGAGAACTTCTTTGTTGAAGAGCAGTGTATAGATACTAGCTGAACCCGCACAGAGCATCTCTTTCCTAGGACTTTGTTGCTCTCCTTGCCCCCCGCCACAGCCCTTGCTTTATTGCTATGTCAGCCACCCACTCACAGCCTCCCCCTCTTGCTCTCTTGCTTGCTCACCCCCTCCCCACTGCTCACTTGCTCACTCCCTGCTTGCATACCCCTCCCCACCGCTCGCTTTCTCCCTCCCCGCTCACTTGCTCACTCACTTGCTCTCTACCCGCTCCTCTTCCCTATCTGCATATGGAATCCCCACTGCCCAATCACCACCGTGCTTCTGTTCTGTTACCTCTGATTGGTAAAGCACTTTTTGGGTGGGGCTTGCCACATACGACCTTAGTGTATTATAGATAGTTATAGATCTAGATATAGACATAGATATAGATATATGGATATTTTAATAATAGTACGTTGGAGGCCGAGACATTGTAGGGTAATTGACGTAGCACCTCCAGCCACACTGACACTGAAGTAACACCTGTGCCCATCACTAATTATAGAGGGCTGCCCCACCCCAGGTGAGCCTCCTATGTGGATGGGCCCTGGCGGGCTTACCAGGTGCTGATGGCGGCGGTGGCAGCAGTGATGATGACCAGCGGTACTCCTCGACCCAGTTTCGATCCAGCTGGAGGTGCCATTTTTATTTCCCCACAATGCCCCGCTCCCTGATGTAGCTTCATTGCACTGCATTGGGATTCATTGGGATCTGTATTGGGATGCATAACACTGCATTGGGATCTGGAACATTATTGGAAAAATAAAAGTCACCTCCAGCCATGACAATGCTGAAAGTAGTGCTTCAGCTACGGTTGCCACTGCTACAGCTGCCCATCTGCCACTTGCCAACTGCCAGCACTTACCTGCATGGGAGGGCAGGGGCATAACATAGAAGACAAACCATGAGGACATTTTGCCCAAGGCTGGGACCAGCCGTGCCTGTACTAATGCTACAGCAGTGTGCTGTTACAATAGTTCTGTTGAAGGCAGCTGAAGATAATGAGCTTTGATACTTCCCTGGGCTTTTGCCAATATTGTATGCATCCCAATAACATTAGTAAAGTAAATAGATTCTGCAACATGAAAATTAAAATACAATAATAAGCAATGATTGCAAACCCAATAATATGCAAGTAATATGTGGCAAATCTATTCTGGGAGGAAAGTCTCCTCAATTAGCAACCTGGGTGAAAAGCTTTAGGTCCAGCTAGCCAGGGAGTCTTCAGGCAAAGTGATTATTTTATTAATGAGGTTAAAACTATGCCTATGCACATGCACAGATCTTTCAAACTGAGCCTCCTCTCCTCTCCTCTGTCTTACAGTCTGCCACCCCAATGCCAGCTCCTCAGAGTTGCATGCCATATCAGCCAGGGAGCTTGTAGAAATGATCACCGCTCTGCAAATTTTGTCCCAAAGTACACCATAATTCGAAATTTAGAACAGTAGTGGCAGACTGTTAAATTGAAAAAGTACCAGCACAGTCTATGAATAGATGCAAATAAATGCTTCTGATGACTTACAGTTAAAAAGGCTGAAACTCGTATTGATTAGACCTGAATAATTAAAAGACTAAGACAGGTAGGAACCTAAGATGAATGTTGCATTGTGAGGTGAGCTTATCTTGCATCACTGCATGAATTTTAAAGAATGTCGCAGGTCACTACTATTAATTAGTCTATTTGTTTTAACACTTGTACTGCACCTTTGAACTGTGTGCTCAAGGTAGCTTACATATGCGGAATAACAAACACTGAACATAAAAGCCCATAATTTTAAAACCACAGGGATTCTTAAAGCCAGTTTTGTCCGTCCCCTCTCATTTGAAGCTGCGTTGTCCACTTAATCCGCTCAGTTACATGCTACAGAAACCTTCCTTGGCATTCTCAGTCGTGCTGAATCATAGTACTTAGGAAACCGAACTAAATAACAGTCATTTGAAATAACTCGAGATCACAGTTCTTCATTGACCACACTCAAAACTCAGCAAACAAAGGTAACATTTGCCAGGGGAGTGGTTTAACACCACAGATTAAACTTCTAACAATAAATTCTTGGATTTAGGAGTGCTACTTCAAATATTTTTGAGATCTTGGTTCCTCATCTTAGTCCTCTGGTCCAGGGGAAAGAATGGTGCAGGCAAAGTATCACCAGCTCTGGTTATCTCTCCCATCCTAAAGGCATGCCTTAGTTTTGGGCAGGGATACCCAACCTTGGGTCCTCAGATGTTAGACTACAACTCCCATCATCCCCAGCCACCCCAGATGATGGGAATTGTAGTCCAGCCATGTCTGGGGACCTAAAGTTGAGAACCTCTGGTTTACAGATTAGTACCATACTTTCCAGCGAGAATGATGGTCTTACCCTGGCTTCTTCTCTTTCTATTTTAGGTGGGCTCTAAAGACTTTAAAAAAAACAAAAACCCCAGCAGGCATTTAATTCTTAATTTGTTTTATGCTGCTTCTGACTACCTTACTTGTGTTTTTTCTGGTTCTTTATTGTTTTGAATTGTTTTTAGTTTTGGTATTATTTTTTGCCATTTTGAGTGCACCTTGGTATAGAAAAGCAGGATAAAAATGAAACAGAATAGAATGCCATATTTTATGGACTATAAGATGCTACGGACTATAAGATGCACCTTAATTTTAATCCAGTTTTTCAGAGTTTTAACATATTATACTGTTATCAAAACTGTACCGAAAAGTCCTGCTAACTCCAGGAAAGGACTCTCAGCCTTGCTTCAGTTTGTTCTCCTTTCTTCTTGCCTCAGATAAGTCCTCTTTCAATTGCTCGTACTCCGCTTCTTGTTTTCTCTTCAACCTCGCTTCTGACCCTATTAAAAAAAAAACAACCTTTCATTTTCGAGCTTTCCTTCTCCTCACCAGAATGCACATACTTGGGGTGGGCGGGCAGGGGTCATATGAACTTCCAGAGGAGGGAGCGGCCACCACTTCGGCTCTCCTACTTCTTTGCACTTTCTTCAGCTGAACATGTTTGCAGAAAGTAAAACGGGAGGGAGAGCTGATAACGATGGTGTTGCTGGTGGTGATGTAAAACTTGCACGATCCTCCTCGGAGGCCACCGGCTTGTCGGGGGAGGAGTCGGAGTCCACAGCCCAAGCGGCGGAGGGTGACCTGGAGCGGCAGTCCCCAGGCGGCACGGGATTAATAGAGGGTTGCCCCCAACCCCCTCCTTTAGCATTGGTACAGGCTTTGCCGGGGGATAGCCCCCCCTGAACCTGGGAGGCTTACGAGTATAAGACGCAGTTACAAGTATAAGACACACCTGAATTTTGGCAGATATTTTTCAAGGAAAAAAGTGCGTCTTATAGTCCATAAAATACGGTAGTCTTCTGCCTTTTCCTTTCCCTTTCTCATCTTCTCCCCCAAAGGAATTTATTTTAGCAGTTTGGGGGAACCCCTAATAGTGGGGTTTCTGTGGATCTAAGCATATGAGGGAGTTGTATGTAAGGAAAGGCCTCAGAAACTGTGCAGTCCCTGAAAATGATGTCAACTCTTCCTGGAAATTGTTTTTATTATGGCAACTTGGGCAACAGTAGCCTAATGGGATTCTCTCCCCCGCCCCTTCAGACAGAGCAGGTTGTTTGTATTGGTATTCTTAATTAAAAGAATAACACTTCTTGCCTAGAGAGATTCTGAGAGATTTCCGAAATAATTATATTAGCGATTTTCTACACATATGAGTATTATTTGAATGTAAGTTATAGGGAATGTCAACATTTCCACTTTTCTAAGTGGCAATAATTTGTTTGTTTGGAAAGGAAGGAAGGAAGAATTGTTACTATTGACAAATGGATGTAATCAGCCGGGCTATTATCTCTGCAATTATAGGAATACACTTTGCAGTTGTCAAGAATAAATGGATATTCATTTTAAAAGAGGGGGAAATGTGTTAGGGGGATTTTGCATGGATGTGGTCCTCTGCTTCTGAATTCTGCATTAATTAGTTGGGCTACTCCAGAGTAAGTAGTTTTGAGAGTCTTAGCCATTGTGAAAATTTGTTTCTTAAAAGACACCCAATAGCTAATAAGCAATTGTGAACATACACATAATAGTTTACTTTTCAGTGGATTCGAAAAAATTAGCATCTTAAACAGTAGAGTCGGCTATGAGTCATTTGAGTAGAAATTTAACTGAAGTTCTTGGTAGTAGAAGGATCTTTAGTTAAGCATCTATATTATTAATTCTCCTGGGTGTGCCTTGGAATGTGCGTCCCAGCACCCAGCTGATTGGGTGGGCGGTGGAGGCGCCTGATTGGCTGAGGCGCACCCAGGAGGATTGGTCGCCATGGTGGCGGGGGCCGGCCACGGAGGCCAGAGGTGATGGCAGGCCTAGCCCAGCCGCGGAGGCAAGGCCCAGGAGGAGGGAAAGAAAGTGGCGGGGGACAGAAGTGGTGGTGAGGAGGAGAGGCGGCTGGGCCTGGCTCGGGCCGGCCGTGGTTAGGAAGTGGAGACTGGGGCAGAAGGTGGCGGGGGGGGAGGTAACCGCCGGCCTCAAAAGAGCGCACAGGTGCTCTGTGCGGGGTCAGCTAGTAGAACTGATTGCGCCACCGGATGTAGGATGTGGTCTCTAATGTAAAAACTGGCATGTTTTTCCTGAACTCAGGGTAACTGGCTTATTTAAGCCACAGTTACTTAAGATGCATGCTGATCTTCCTATTGCCATGGTGTTTTTCCTGGAAGAGAGGGATTGGAACCTCCCAGTTCATCAGACCAGTTGCAGAGGTCCGAGTGCCCTTCCTCTCACTTCTGTGATGTAACTTCTCACAGTTGCACTGTTCTCAGAGACTCTGTGACTGAGGATCAAATCATTCCACTGTCAGCATTGGACAGCAGAATTCTTCTTAGTCCAGTATCCCCCAACTTTATCCATCCATCCATCCATCCATCCATCCATCCATCCCACCTTTCAGCCTGCATCAGACCCCACAAGGCAGTTCTCTCCCCTCAGGGGCACAAAGCAACCAAAAAAGTTGACTTGGGGACACCACTGAGGCAAGAGGTAGGAACATAAGAATAGCCCTGCCAAAGGCCTATTTAGCCCAGCATCCTGTTTCCCACAGTGGCCCATCACATGCCTCTGGGAAGCCCAAAGGCAAGAGGTGAAGACATGCCCTCTCTCCTGCTGTTGCTCCTTTGCAGCTAGTATTCGGAGGCATCCTGCCTCTGAGCCTGAAGGTAGCCTAAAGCCATCTGAAAATCAGGTCCTTTATTTGCCCCAGTGAGCTAACCGATGAGAGAATAAGTGGCTGGGAAAACACACTCTAAGTCACAGAGGCTGTTCACATGAGCAGCCCTACACAGGTTTGGGCAGCCCTAGCTGGGCAGGGCTGCTTGTGTGAAGCGCTGGGATTTTATTTTTATTTATTTTATTTATTTTTGCATTTATATACCGCCTTTCGTTAAAAAGACAACCCCAAGGCGGTTTACAAAAGTTAAAAACATACAATAAAAAGACAATAAAAACATCATGTTAAAAATATAAAAACAGACATAAATACAATACAACAAATAAAAACACAGAGAGGCTGCAGTAGAAAACGCTCATGTAAAAGCCTGGGTAAAAAGCCGTCTTTAAAAGCTTTCTAAAAGCTGGGATTGAGGCCGATCCCAGCACTGCCTCCCCATGTAGCCCAGGATTTCTATCTGACCTTTTACCTGGTAAAAAAAAGGTGCGAGCTCACCCTTTTACCCATGCATGGGGTCATGTGTATGCTTGGGGTCAGGGGCGCTCCTAGGTAATGGGGTGCCCAGACCACCCCTGCCATGAGACCCTCCCTGCGAGGCCCCCCAAAACCTGTTTTTGGAGGGCCTCCTTCAGCCATCCCATGCGCACCCCTCTGCTGCCCCGCCATGCCGTATCTCTGTGGGTTTTTTGCTTATTTTAAGCCGTCATGTCTGTGGCCGAAGAGTGGCTGCCAGTAGGAGGAGCCAAGCAGGCCTCACCTCCACCCTCCAGTGGCAGTGGTGGCCAGAGCGACTGCTGGGCCTGTCCATTCGGTCCAGCAGCTATTGATAACTGTGCTGCCCTCCAGCTCGCCTCCACAGTTGAAATAGATCGTTACAAGCAACATCAGTCCCGTGACATCAGTTATCAAGATGTCAGCCCAAGCAGACACAGATCCCAAGTTATCAAAATGTCAGCCCAAACAGACACAGAGATGGGTGCCTAGAGCACCTGACTCATGAGGGTATCCTTCAATGCACTGTGCTCATCATGTGGTGCATTGTGGGATATCTGGAGGCTGGGGCACATTTTCCTTGCCTCAAGAATGCCCCATGGCTTGCGGCAGTGCTGATCATGTGGGCATGTGAGCCACACAGCTGGGATCAAGGTAGGTGCTATCCTGCGGCCTTCCCTGTGCCTGCCTTCCCAGCCCAGCAAAATGTTGTATAAACGACTGTACTGAATACTGACTCACTGACTTTACTGAAATGAATTCAAGCGGTTTATTCAGGCCTTAAGTATCTTACAGAGAATATAAGGAGAAATTAAGCAAAGGAACTTAGATGCATGTGTGGAAACGTTTCCACACAATATGAAAAACATTTCCAATACAACATGATAAGCTTCATACAGCTATGCAAGTCAATCAACAACTTCCCTCCTCCTGCTCAGATCACTTAAAAGTTCTATTTGTTCCCAGCAATAGACAGTATTAAAGAAGATACATAGTCAAAATCCAAAGAAATAAGATTTGATATCTACCAGTCTTCAAGCTGAAGAGTCTCTAAAATTCTCACAAGGAGGAAAACAAGGAAAGGTGGAGAGAGGTTCCCTCCATCCTGAAAAACTTTTCAGGACAACTTTTCAGACCTTCCATTGGTTGCATTCTCTTGGCAACCTAGCAGTATTTAATATATTAATATTAATATTAATTGTCAATATATAATTAATAAAATAAGTTCTGTATTGAGTAATACCGACTCAGCCTTTTCAAATACTGTTCTTTGTTCTCAAATTTACCATTGTTGGTACACAAGCAAACAGTGTATCAAGAAGGTTTGTTATCTGTACCCTGTGATCTGCCCATAGTAGTTAATGTTCACTCAGCGATGAGACAGTCAAGGTCTTCTCACTGGCTTCTGTTGATGCATCCACACACCAGTATAAACCCATCCAGAAAGCAGCATTGTTCTCACTCCATCAGACTGCTGACTTGGCTTAATGGCTCAGAATTGTCCGTCTTGACTCAAGCTACCTAAGATGGATCCTTCCAGGTCAACTCTTCTTTAAGGCACACCTAGGTGAAATTGTCACCTTATCTTCACCATCAAGACTAGTAATCATTGATAGACTTGTCCTTCGTGGATTTGTTTAAGACCCTTTAAAAGCCATCCAAGCTGGTGGCCATCACCACATTCCATGGCCGAGAATTCCATTGAATAATTTATTCACAGTGTGAAAAAGTACTTCCTTTTGTTGGTCCTAATTTGGCCTTGGTTTTCTTGCCCTCTTATTAGCATAACTTCATGCCTTCGTTTGCACAGACTTCTCTGCTTGGTCTCACTAGAGCATGGCAGAACTTTGAACTGGCTTTGATACCTATAGATCTATATAGCAAAGCAAGCAGCTCATTGGTCATGTGGAAATGGACCAGGGATGTGGCTGCTCATCCTTCTCATGCTCAGCTTTCCCACTGCCCTCCATCTGCTAGTGAATAAATCCTTTCTCAAACACAGAGAGCAATCTGTGAACCAGCCCTGTGAAGTAGGATGACACATTAGCTGCAGCTGCATTTTGGCTTTGATGACAACAGATTGTATTAGGAAAGCATTTGCATGAATCTATCTCTGTTGTGTAGCTTGCCTACTGTGTGATAGCATAGTGAGAAAGGAAGCTGCTGAATTGAGGAAAGCAACTAACTGAGCTCGGCAAGAGTGCATCCGTCTAGCTGCTGTCGAAATGCAGAGGTTTTCAAAAGATGAGACATCTTCCTCTGTTCTCCACCCCGCTGCATAACTATGTTTTCAAACTGTCATGTCCTGCTGAGCGAGAAATATTGAAGTCCTAGTTCACAAATAATCATGCCATTTCTTTTTTAGAACTTAAATGCAGCCACTGTTGGGGGATTTCATTTTTACTATAAAATCAGAGTATTGGTCAAAATTAAGCTATTAAGCACAATGCTTCAAAGAAGAGATCATTGAGCCTGGTTTTTCCACTTGCTGGAAAATGGAAAGGCAATTTGAAATAATCACACAGGCTTTCCCTGTCTGTTCCATGCAGTGCTGTCCTCTTGCACCCTTCAGACTCAGAGGAATACTCTTTAGTTATAGAATGCTTCTGCAGCTCATACATGTTGTTTCTCGAGATCTTCTGGCCTATTGATTCCGCCCCTTCACTTCCTGTTTCTCCTCTAAACTCCACTTCTCTGTTGCTGCTTCTAATGCATCATATTGTTACACTATCTGTCCCTGCCTCCCCATCCCTCCACTTCCTCTGTTGTCTTCCTTATGTCAGTTCTTAACTTCTAATCTCCTTGAGGCAGGGACCTCTCCCCTTATACTTTGTCAAGTGCATGCACACTGATGGTTCAGTGTGAACCAGGTGGAGAGAGTAGCCATTTGCTCTATCTTATGGGGAGTGAGCACAGCACAGTGAAAGAAAACATTCACAACATGTACAAGGACCTGAGTGCATAGCTTTGACCCCCCCAACTGTTTTTGGACCACAACTCCCATCATACCCAGCCACAGTAGCCAATAATCTGGGATTAATTGAGTTGTAGTCCAGCATCGGCAAGAGGGCCCAAGTTGTGCATCCCTGGTCTATAGCATCAAAGGACCGAACCATAATTTAACCCCCAAATATGTTTGTCATGTATAGACTGTTTCCTATACATGACAAATGATGTACAAGAACTGACCAGTATGGAGATATTACACCTATATTGAAGGACCTTCACTGGCTCTCGGTTTGTTTCCAGGCCAAACTGCTGGTTTTGACCTTAAACAAACAAAACAACAACTCTAAATGGTACCAGTGAAGGGCAGCTTGCTCTTATTTGAACCTGCTCAGCAGCTGAAATCAAAATTGAATGCCCTTCTCCAGGTCCCTTCAGCTGCAGAGGTTAGATGGGTGCTCATAGAGAGAGGGCCCTTCCATGGCTGTTAACCTAATTGTGCAACTGCATCTCAAGGGATCTGCCTGGCACCTTCAGTGGGTTCTAAGGGGTTCTCAGATGTTCTTTGGCTACAGTTTCCCTCACCTCCAACTACAGTGACCTTTGCCATCGTGGCTGGTGATCATGGGAGTTGTAATCCAGCAACATCTGAGGATCTAAATTTGAGAACCCTTGCTTTAGGCAACAGGCAAAATCTATTCTATTTACTGAGGGTTTTAGTGGTTTGGGGTGTGTGGGTGTGTGTGTGTCTCTCTCTCAGTCTGATCTACCTCACAGGGTTGTGATGAGAACAAAATTGGGGTGGGTGGGGGAATCCGTTGTGTACCACTCATGGGAGAAAAACCTTTGACTGTAGAGGGTAGAATACAGAGGAGTCACATATAGAGATAAGGATATGTAGCATCACCAATTCGACCATATATTTTTTATTGATATGCAGTATGTGATTTGCACAGCAGCTCCTCCACTACGAAGATGTCAGCTAGATCCTAGCTGGGCCCTTGAGTCTATGCAGAACTTGGCCCATCTGTGGCACCAGCCCTGGATACATATGAGGGCTGCCTTATACCCAAGTCCAGAATTGTCTACACTGAGTGGCAGCAGTGTTCCAGTATTTTAGACGGCTCTTTCCAGCCCTATCTAAAGATGCTGATTCTGCGTGCAACATGTACCGTGTTCTCCACCACTGAGTTGTGGCCAATCTCCGAGGGCCATTTGGGTTGGAAGAACCATTGGTCATACTTAATTTAACCATATAGAAAGAGGGTTTTGTTTTGTGGTAGCAAGCATGACTTGTCCCCTTAGCTAAGCAGAGTCCACCCTGGTTGCATATGAATGGGAGACTTGATGTGTGAGCACTGGAAAATATTCCCCTCAGGGGATGGAGCTGCTCTGGGAAGAGCATCTAGGTTCTAATTTCCCTCTTTGGCATCTCCAAGATAGGGCTGAGAGAGATTCCTGCCTGCAACCTTGGAGAAGCTGCTGCTAGTCTGTGGAGACAATACTGAGCTAGATGGACCTATGGTCTGACTCAGTATATGGCAGCTTCCTATGTTCCTATCAGTACCATTTTACAACAAATATTTTTCATCTTCTGCCGGATCAAGTACAGATTATTGTATCTTGGCTTTTATTCAGCTAGTTTTTTATCTACAGCACTGATGTGCTGGAAAAATAGTTTCCCCCACCACCGTTAATGATGTGCAGTGTTCTTTATTATCTGGTATGTGAAAGAGAGGTGGTGTTTACTTACAGCCGTGTGAGAACATCACCAGCCTCCACACTTTATGAATCATTCTGCTTTTATTTATTTATTTAACCCCTCAGTGTGACTTCCTGGTTAGCTTCCAAATTATAAGAGTTGCTTCATTTTATTTTTATAGATACACAGTAGGGCCATGTTTCAGCACATCCGAAACCAAATAATTCATACTGACCCCTGGAACCGTGCAGAGGCAGACGCTCCCTGCTTGGCCATCTTTGCACAGTACTGTGCAGGATGGCTTCTTCATGGGAAGCAGAGCCCTGTACTGCCCCACATATGATCAGGGCACAGCAGGAGGTGTGTTCAGGCAGCAGGGAGAGACCCTGCTCAGCGCTCAAATGGCGTCCACGCATGCACGGACTTACAGCCATGTGAGAACATCACACGGGATGCCCGCAGGATGCCACCCTGAATGCTCAGCCACAATGCTGAGCACTCAAGGTGGTGTCCATTAGGGTTGCCAACTGTTCCTCATTACACGGGACGTCCCTCATTTCAGGGATGAAATGTTGGTCCCTAGAGGGACAGCATTTGTCCCGCTTTTTGGTGGCGGGGCAAGCAGCTTCTTATTTTAAGAAGTTTTTGGTTGAAAAGTGGTATAACTTGAATATGTGCTAAATAATAACAATGCTGGCATTATTCGACAGCATATAATTCAATTCCATATATGTCAGTGATACGCAGGCTCTTGATTACCACTGCATACACCTCCCAGCCCCCGCTCCCCCCAGCCACTCCAAACTTGTGTCCCTCATTCTGGCAATGAAATGTTGGCAGCCCTAGTGCCCATACATACGCAAAGCCATTTACATGACAGCGCCCATGGGATGCTGGGAACAGGGAACTTCCTGTTCCCGGACAGGAAGCCCCCACACAACATCTCTTGTAAAAATGGACAGGGCGGAGGAGGAGCAGGTAAGAACTGCCTCTCTCCTCTTAAAGCATCCATTCACTGTTGCCCCAGATGTGCACAAAACGCTTCGTACACCCCCCTATATTTTATATCCTCTAAAAATGGAGGTTTTAAATCAAATAAAAAGCTACTTGTCAGTGAAGTCTCCGTTTTACTTTATGTACGCTTCATGTCCCCCCACACCCATGTTTATTCTCTTGACCTTGTTTAAATTGAACAGGCAGTTTAAATTAGAACCTGCAATGTTTCCAAGTGTAACATATGGCTGACATGTAGGATCCAGCGATGACAGACTCATTCGGTTTGTTGAGAAGATCCACTGTTAAAATTCTAACAAAGGAGTGGTGGATTTAAACTGCTGAATACCATCTGCAATCAAAATTGCAGATATCCATCATTCTTTTTCTAAGTTTTGTTATTTTAACCATTGGGATTGTCAGCTCAATGCGTGAAGTAACAAAGGTTAGGACCTTCACCTCCCAGTGAGCCCCATTAAACACAATTGGAATTCAGTGGCCATCTCAAAATTAGCCAAATTGAATCTGACAATAGGTGTCTCCCCCCATCCCACCCCCACACACACATACCAGTAGCAGCTGGTGTGGGTGCTCTCACGGGGCCAGCGAGAGGCACCTTTAAGGGTAAATTAATAGGTGCTTACCTCCGCTCTTGCCTCTTACCTTCTCACTCTTACCTTCCTCTGAACGCTGCTCAGAGCAGCAATGAATCGCCCAGCACCCCCTGTGGTGGGGATTATCTCCACCACTCACCTGGCCACCAGCGGGGAATCATCCCCACGAAAGCCAGGTGAGTGGCGGAGGCAGTCCCAGCCGTAGGCGGTGCTGAGTGGTGCGCTGCTGCTCCAAGCAGCATTCAGGTGCGGCGAGAGTGGAGGTAAGTACCTATTAATTTACCCTTAAAGATGTCTCTTGCTGATGTCCCTGGCAGCGCCTGCACCGGCCGCTACTGCCCCCCACCCCTCTAAGCCCTAGAGTGGACATACTGTAGAATGGAAATGGATCATCCTGTAGCTTAAAATGATAAGTGAGCTTTTTTGCCCTACACATAGCTAGTCATGCACTTGCATCAAGGCAGTAAATAAAAAAAATAAGCATCAATATTGTATACTTCATGGAGTACAAATCTATCCATGGCCGCTAGGGCTGTGCAGTTGTGGCGAGCTGGCAAAAATGTCGGAGCCAATGCCCTCTGTTGCACATTGTTGGAAGCAGGGACCTCTGAAAGTCGGAACTGGGGCTGAAATCCCTGCTGTCGTTACAAAACCGAGTGGGAATTCCAACAGATCTGTTGGCCACCCTGTCCTGGTGTCTCCCCCTCCCCAGGGGTGTAGCTATAATTGAGCGGATGGGTTCAAAGAACCCGGGGGGCCCAGCTGCTGAGGTCCTCCAGCTCCACCCCTCCCTATTTTCTTCATTATCTTCTTCACTCTGAGGAGCTGCCGGGGAGAGGGGTGAACATGGTCTCCCTCTCCCCTAGCTATGCTCCTGCCCCTCCTTTACCTGAGACCCAGGTAGGAAAGAGGAAGAAAATTCTGGGAGGCAAGGAAGGAGGCCCTACCCTCACCCAGGTCCCAGGTAAAGGAGAGGAAGAAGGAAAGGGGAGGGCAGGAGGTCTGACAGACATGCTAGAGTTCTGACAGGCCCCTATCTGACAGGGAGAGATGGGCTGACATGAGTCTTACTGTTGTGTGGATCGAGTTGGATCAGAACCAGGGGAAAGCTACTCTTGTGGTAGCAAGCGTGCATTGTCCCCTTTGCTAAGCAGGGTCTGCCCTAGTTGCATTTGAATGGGAGACTGCATTTCCCTTACGGGATGGGGCCGCTCTGGGAAGAGCATCTGCATGCAGGAAGTTCCAAGTCCCCTCCCTGGCATCTCAAGATAGGGCTGAGAGAGACTCCTGTCTGCAAAATTGGAGAAGCTGCTGCCAGTCTCTATAGACAATACTGAGCTAGATGGACCAATGGTTTGACTCAGTTTATGGCAGCTTCCTATGTTCCTATGTAACCCAACATTTTGGGCCATGCATAGGCCTAATGACTACTAGTTACGATGGCTCTATGGTTCCTCTGGGTGCAGTGGCAGCATGTTGCTTCTGAATACCAGTTGCTGGGAAGTAACAGCAAGAGGAGGAGCTACATGACCAACTTCTTGGGTTCTCAGAGGATGCGGATCTAAATAGACATTTGGGTCTGGCGCAGCAAAATTGTTCTGAGGATGGGCTACTCTCCGGTGGCTGCCAACTGACAATGGAAGACCAAATTGCATTATGCTAGAAGAAGGGGGGTAGTTCAGTAGCAGAGCATCTCTTTATCATGTGGAAGGGTCCAGATGCAGTCCCCAGCATGTCCAGGTAGGGCTGAGAAAAATTCCTGCCTGAAGTCCCGGTGAGCCACTGCTAGTCAGAGTAGACGGTAGTACTGAGCTAGATGTACCACAGTGGTCTGACTCAGTAGACAGCAGCTTCCTATGTTCCTATCTGTAAAGAGGTGGAATGAATTGTGTAGTGTTTTTATATTGGCAGTGTGACTTCACTCACAGATATTCTTATGTGGATTCTCAGTGCGGAGTGAGGCTGGCGGTGGCCTGTGTTCGGCTGCCCCCGCGGCCCCTGGCCCCACCCTTGCATCTGACATCAGATGCAGGGGCCCAGCTAGCCACACCCCCAGATGCGGGGGGGGGCATTATTTCAGTCCTAAATGGGGCCGCACAGCCCCGTTTGGGAACAAAATCATCCCGCACTGCATTGGCAGAGCAGGAAGGCAGGGAGAGTCGCTCCCGTGCCTTCATGCGGCCCCGTTTGGGAGTGAAGTAGTGCCCCCCCACCGCGTGTGTCGGGGCCGCGAGGCATGGCCTCTGATTGGCAGCGGTCCGGGTTCTTTGAACCCCTTTGCCCAATTGTGGCTCCGCTTCTGTGGATTCTGCTGCAGATGTTATCAAACAGGACTGCTACTTTCAATGGAAGTAAACACTGGGGAGAACTATTTGTTGGCAGTCCCGTGCCTTTCAATTTCTGTTATGTGGTTTATATATTTCTATTATGAATTTAGCAAGTGGCACAAAACTTTTGAGAGTGCCAAACTTGTGCATGCGTGCCCGATACTTCTGGCCGAAGAGGAGGAAGAGGTGGCAGGGAGGTACACTGCTGCCCCGAAGGCTTTTACCAAAACTGAGCACCGGCAGGGTGAACACAAGGGGAGGGGTAAGTGCACCCTCCCCTGCCCTTAAAGCGAGACACACCACCACCTCAAGCCACCCTCGCCCAGTTCCGTGCACATCCCTAGCAGCTTGTACTAGTGCACTTGCATTCTAGGCTAGTGGTGCTAGTGCAAACATATTCTTGTTGTGCCACAAGCTGATGTACATCCTGTTGCGAATTCATTTGTTTTGCAGGGATCTTTTGCACAATAGTGCAACTCTGCCAGTGCAGTTCTTATTCATTTCGATGTAGCTTGTGCCAAATCAGTATAGTAATCTTTGGAGGGAACATTTGGGAACGTAAACCATGTTAAGGGAAATGGCCGTTTTGGACATCCAAGAAACCTCTCTGTGCACCCCTTATGTAGTGCTGGCATGGAGGACCTGCATTTTTGAATTCCAGGAAAGATGTATGTACACATTGACAGAAAAGTCATATTTATGAGAAACCTGGGAACAGGCCTCATGTTTTTGCAGAGTCATTCTGATGCCCTGAGATTGACTATCTGTATCAAAGCTCCTTAGCCTTCCTGATAATAGCCTGTCACTATTTGCTAAACATGTGTGAGTGCATTCCTTCCTGCATTTCCCAGGAAATCTATAAACCATCCCGATCTCTCAGGATTGCTTAGTCCTGGGAGCCATCTCAACAACAAAGCCATCTTCTAACCCATCTGGGTGATTGTCCCAGCAGGTATGGCTGGTGCCAAGGTTGGCACATTAACATATTATTTACCCAACTCCATCCTCCTCTTATCTTGGCCCCAGAGGGTAGGAATTCTCTGGAATTTTCCAGACACATGATTTTTGCCCTATTTAAGGGAGCTGCATTTTGCTCCAGGCTCTCGCTTCCCAGACCTGTTCCCAGGTTTGTGACTTCACTCCAGTCAAACTCTTCAATGTATGTCAGGAGATGAATCATCCCAACCTTTCCATGTCTGCTGGATTATTTTTATTATTTTCCTCCCCCTAGACCCCCTTTCCTATCCCATGTATGAATTCAATGACTGTGTGTGGATGTATAGGATCAGACTGCTAGGAATAGGTTAGAATGATGTAGGATTTGACCCTTATGATTTGATGGTTTTAAAGGGTTTTTTGTTCTATTTTTCAACCAGCTTGGTTAGGAAGAGGGGCCCAGCCCCGTCCCCTGGGGTGAAAGCATGCTTGGTCTCAGCCAAAACTCATGAGCAGAGCTGTCCATGTAAAGCAGGATTCAGAAGCATAGGATTCTTCTTACATGATGATGATGGCTACCATGCATCCCCACTCTTATGAGTGGATCACTCTCTCTCATTAGAGCGTTTGGCCATAAAGATACATATGCTGACTAAAGGGCTTTTTTGCCTTGCCCAGTTGAAAGTTCAGTCTAAGCCCCAGGGATGGGTCCCTCAGTAATATCCATCTTGGTCCTGACAGGTGTTGTGGACCAATACCTTAAGCATCCCATGTTTTGTTCCACCAATGGTGTTCACCTGGCTAGCCAGGAACCACCTTCATTCTCCAGTATCCTGTCCCAGAGTTCTCTGCTGCAGCTAATTTCCATTCATCACATCAGGCCCAGTTGGGCCTGATCCACCTGAGAATGTAGAGTTCATCCCTGGTCTTTCCTGATCTGCCTGCCTGAAGCCACTCGCATTCATGGAGCAGCCTGGACTCCTTGGAGGTCTGGAGGGTTGAGTGGAAAAGGGAAGTTATGGGACATGAGTTTTATTTTTAACCAGAAGTGCCATGTGGTGCTGGGAGCCCCACAAAAGTGAGGCCCACTAGGAGGTGGTATTGTTTATCTCATGAGAAGGTGGTCCAATGAAGAGCTGGAACACATTATGATCCTCCACTCTCATGGGTCAACCCTCTCATGAGAATGTAAACTCCTAGGTGGTAAGCTGGCACAAAGCCGAATGTAGGTTGGTTTTCCCTGACAGCTCAGCCTAGGTCTAGTTGCCTAATGACATCCTTAGTTATAGGGAACCACAAGCCTGAACCAAGCCCAGAATCCTTTGCCCTCCTTCATATACATATTCCTGCCTAGGAAGCTAGCACAAACCTTTCCTAGAGTTCCAGATAACGAAACCTCTCTAACCTTCTCTTGATCTGACACCCAGAGTCCCCACCCCCCAGGCACCAGAAGTTCTATCATTGACCTGGTTCCTCTGCTTCAATTTAAGTTAACATCAGAGAATCTAAACACTGTTTATTAACATTAGAGAGTCTACTTGGAGTTCACATATAAGAATCCACTTTTATTTATGAGTGGTTAAGGTTCTTATTTACAAAAAGTGTTAGAACTGTAGAAAATCAATCAGTCAGAAAATCAGAACTGTAGAAAAACTGTAGAAAATCAATGTTTTGACACGCAAGTCAACACGTGTGTATTATTGTCACATGGGAATGCCCTTATCCCGTGTTTTCAATCTCCCTTATTAAAATTTCGTTATTGGACTCCTGCTGTGTCTCTTCTTGTTTCAAACAAAACTGACTCACTTATTGGATCCCGGAGGGGAGGGGGAACGTACACCCCGTAACAGGAAATCCTTCATAACGACCATCACCACCCCTCCAAAATATGAAGAAACCCACAGCAATCTTACATGTCTTCAAAAATTGAAGTGTCTAGTTTTTCACATGGCTGCAAGATGTTCTTGAGGAAACAGTCACTTTGTGACTGAGTTGATCTAATAATATCAAAGTTCAAATACAGGAATTTTGCCAGACTTTGTATAATGTAAAGGGAGTTAAGATAATATGTTATGTTTATCATTTATGTCTCAAACATCTGCTAATGCAGGAATGATTCCAGATGCCTTGCTTGAACAAAAGTGAAATATATCATGTGTAGCCTCATGCAACAGTGAAAACAAGACTGCCATTAAAGTGATACAAAAAGACCTATATTTCAATTTTAAAATTAACACAACTCATTTCTAGAGCTTACTTCAGATGGGCAAGTTTCACATACTTCACAATGGGTGGGGTAGAATAGGGTTTATGCTAAGCCTCCCCACTACTGCATAACCAACTGCCAGCACACCCTCCCACCCTCTACCCCACAGTTTTTGTCACTGAAGGAAAGAGAATAGGAATGAGAAAAGGGGAAATGTGGATTTCTTCTTTTCTGTGTTTGTGAGAAGCTGTACATTAGAAGAAACTGTGGGGTACAGGAGAAGAGGTCAGAGGCTGTAGTCAATAGGAGATGCCCAGTCCTCCTATTTAAAAGTAAGGAGGTGAGAGATCATGGTGATGGAATGTGGAGAGAGTTTGCTTTGCTGTCCTTTCCCCACAAGGGCCAGCTTGAGAACTAATTTGTTAATCAGTATGTCAGCCAGTGGCTGAAAGAGACTGGAGAGCGGCAGGGAGGCAGGTAGACAGGAAAGGAGAGCTGGTCTTGTGGTAGCAAGCATGACTTGTTCCCTTAGCTAAGCAGGGTCTGCCCTGGTTGCATATGAATGGGAGACTCGAAGTGTGAGCACTGTAAGATATTCCCCTTGGGGTGAAGCCGCTCTGGGAAGAGCAGAAGGTTCCAAATTCCCTCTCTGGCTTCTCCAAGATAGGGCTGAGAGAGAGATTCCTGCCTGCAACCTTGGAGAAGCCGCTGCCAGTCTGTGTAGACAATACTGAGCTAGATAGACCAATGGTTGGACTCTGTATATGGCAGCTTCCTATGAGATGCAAGAATTGTTGTTATGGTTTGGGAAGTAGTCTCATAATACCTTGTAAATTGGACAATATGATTATTTTTGAATCTCTCCCAGACTCATATTGCTAAAGAATGCATTGCACCTCCTCCTTCAACTTCTCACCTTGTTTGAATAAAAGCTAGTGAAATTTATCAAACTGGGTGGAGACCCTACCTCTCTTGACTTGAGGGCCAATAGCAATACCTATTTCTACTCTAGTGTAAAAAAAGGCTGAAAAGTATTACAAGGGGTTGTCTTCACCCTCCAGAGTGTGGGTATTTGAAGGCTATTACATTTCAGTGACTCTTGGCCTAGGTTTTTGTGTGCCTTTAAGGCGACAGAAAAGAAAGAAGAGAAAAATCTCTGCAATATTCACAGAGAATAGAAAACCACAAAAGGTTTTTTGTAAGGTCTTGCCCCTGTGGAATTGGATGTTACGGTTTCTGTTGAGTTCCATGAACTGTGTCCCCTAAAGAGATGGAAAGTACTGAGACATTTAGCTGGTAAGCTGTGCTCTCACAAGTCTTTCTTGGTGTTTGTATGGTAGGCCTACACACCATCCAGGAAGAGTTTAAAAGGTTAGCTATCTATAAAGTGTCTATATGCCCATAGTTTACTTCCATAGATGTTCACTCCTCGTGGCTCCAAGTTCAAAGCTGCTGAATTAATGTCATTCTTTTCCAAGATTGTAATGTACCTACCATTTCAGTTGCATGCATGTCAAGAATATAGATAGTGTTTAGCTCGTGTCAAGTTATTATAGGTATGAAACAGGAGAAAGAACCTGCTTCTACATCCTTTGCTCCCTTTGCAGCATATTAAGGCAACCCCACCCCCAATCTTAACTTCTCAGTGAGTAAGTCTCTTGAATTCAGCGAGATGTACATTTGAGTAAACATATTTAGGATCCATTGCATATAATAGACAAACCACAGCAGGAGCATTTTGTTTGAGCAAGGACTCAACCACTGTGTAACTGGCAACCTGCTATCGAAGTTTGAGCTTGATACTGGAGCAGTTGAAGGAGCAATCACTAATCACTGAATCAATACAACTAGTCCATGGATAACTGAGAACAAGGGCTTCAAAGGGTATGATCTTTTCTGGCAAATCTGGTAGAAATAAAAATTACATAATAGGCTAAACACTGGATATTGCCTGTATACCTCTCCTTGCCATTGGCTTCAGCTGCTATGACATCATGGAATGCTGGAGCTTTCTTTAACATCAGAAGAGCCCTGCTGGCTCAGGCCCAAGCCCATCTAGTCCAGCATCCTGTTTCCCACAGTGGCTCACCAGATGCTTCTGGGAAGCCCAAAGGCAAGAGATAAGTGTGCCCTTTCTCCCGCTGCTGCTCCACTGCAGCTGGTATTGAGAGGCATCTTGCCTCTGATGCTGGAAATGTCCTATAGCCCTCAGACTAGTAGCCATTAATAGACCTGTCCTCTATGAATTTCTGCTGAACAGAATGTCAGTCACAGAATTTTGACAACTGGTGTAGCTTTCCCAGACATCAGGCTTTTCTACGGGTTTTACTGCAAATTCAAAGCACCCACACATCAAGATCGCTACTTCCATTGGAAAAGATGGAGGTTGTTCTCCCAAAGTGCAGGTACACAACTTAAAATATTTGCACTCTTGCATAAGACCACCAACACTTCCTTAGATGCCTGCAGCAGCACAGGCCGGTTTGAAATGCTCACATAAGGCTGCACTACATGTCATCCAGTGTCTGTGCGAAACTTGCATTGAACATTACAATTTTAGATGATGGCATTATGGGGTCAAATTTTGTTTTAGGAGCAGGCAGAGGAGCTATTCTGAACAGAAGCAGATCTGTTGCAGATGGAGAAGATGGGAGGCTAGGGGCCACTGTTCCCTCTAACAAGTATTCCTAGATATTGTTCACTACAACTCCCAGCATCCTCAACTGCAGTGGCTTTTGGCTGGGGATTCTGGGAGCTGTAGTGAACAACATCTGCTGGGGGCTAGGAAGCTGTGAGCAATGGGATGGAGCAGTTGAGGGGCAGAAGTCCAGGAGAACAAAATTGCTTGAGGGGAGGGGGTTCATAGCAGACTATGGACTGAGATGCAAAAAGCAGCAAAGGGAGTAGGGAAAGCAGGGAGCTGATGCAAAGGAGGGTCAGAATGTAGCTGAGATGGGGGTAGCTTGCATGAGCTATGTGTGTAGGAAGGAGGGCTGAAAGACAAGGGGATTGGGGAAGTTGGGGTCTGGGGGAGGTTCTGAAAAACAAGGACATGGGAGAAGGGAGAGTGAACTTTACACATCAATTTGAAATGATCTACCAGCTGTACCAGCTTTCATCTAAATGCATATATTGTTGTGGACTTAGTGACGGAATCAACCGATGTCTCTTTTCTGGAGCCATACAAGCCTGTCAGATCTCAACTACCTATCTTGCATCTCTAGATATCAATGAATGTGCCATAAGAAATGGTGGCTGCCAGCAAGGCTGTGTGAACACTCTGGGGTCTTACCACTGTGAATGTGATGCAGGATATAGACTTCATGCTGATGGACGCACCTGCATAAGTGAGTAAACATTACACATCCATGCTATACCTTTTGCAGGGGGGAAATCAGATCCACAAATGAAGCGTGAAACGAGAAACTTGTAATAATTCAGTATTCAGGGAGAAGCAAATTCATACTCCCCCGCCCCTCCCCGCCAACAGATTAGATCATCATGTTCTCAAGTTGTCAGGAAAGTTATCAACTTTATTCTGACTTCGTTAAATTGCTCTTAAGCAACTTCAGTGCAGCTGCCTCTGCTCTTCATAACATGATGCTTGAGGGTCTCGGGTTCAAGAGAGATGTCAAATTAATGTTGCCCCCGTAAGAAATTATATTTTTGGGTTGATGGGTGCTTCTTTCTTAGGAAATCTGCCATTTCAATTATATATTTGTTAAATTCACTCTGGAAAGTTCACTGCAATCTACTTTGTGCACAGTGCAATAGTGGAAGCTATTTTTAAAATCACATCAAAATAATTTTAGTGTAAAGGCTATCCTAGCGGCCATGGTGGTAATGCCCTTTAAATGAAAAGAAGTATTTTTAAGGAAATCATTGTGGATGTTTCTTTTTATTTTAAATTTTTTGCCCATTAGGCCCTCAAGGCAGCTTAAAGTAGAACTAAATTAAAAACACAAATATTAAAAACTACCAAAAACACCAATCACAGCAAAAAAAAAAAAAAAGTTAAAAAAAGAGCTTTACTCAAAACAGAGCTAGAAACAATTCAGACCATCATCCCAAAGGCCTTACAGGGTTTAACTACTTTTCTGAAAGCCGGAAGACAAGAAGTTTGGTAGGTTCCCTCCAGAGAGGGAATTCATAAGGATTAAGTAAAGTTGTGCCGTTGAGTCGGGGTCGACTCCTGATGACCACAGAGCCCTGTGATTTTCTTTGGTAGAATACAGGAGGGGTTTACCATTGCCATCTCCCACGCAGTATGAGATGATGCCTTTCAGTATCTCCGTATATCGCTGCTGTGTGATAGAAGTGTTTCCCATAGTCTGGGAAATATACCAGCGGGGATTTGAACCAGCAACCTCTTGCTCCCTAGGCAAGTTGCTTCCTCACTGCACCATTAGGTGGCAATAAGGGTTAAGTAGTTTCCTGAATTATTGTAGTTGTTGTGAGCCATCTTGGGGGCCCTTTTAAGGGCCAAACATATAAAATATAAATAATTAGATGAATTCATAGAAAAAATAATATATAATTCTATGTGCATAACTCTGGTGCTGGTGTTTCCCATTAAGGGCCTTCCACAAGCATCATGCACAAGCCACCTGCAATAAATCCATCTTGCTTGGTTCCTTACCAGTCCCAATGTGACAACATAACAGATTAATACCACATGTGGTCTAAACATGTTTCCATCTCTGTAGATTGCAGCACAGTGGGTGGAACTTCTTTATCGGGGTTCACAGATGGGGATGTCCCTAGACTTGCCTGGGCATACCCCATAACCTCTCATTTCTATGCCACAGGCACCGTGCCGTGTGAAATAGTTTTATGACACAGATGCCAGAAGTGAAGGTTCCTATTACAGCTGTGAAACCTATTTTCATTGTTGACACAACATTTCCAGATGTCTAGAGTGGTGCAGTAGGACTGGGGAAAGGGAATGATTCATGTGTGCAGGAGCATTGCTAGATACTTAAAAGATCTGAGCCCTGGGCCCACAGCCCCCTTTTGATCATTCATTCATTCATTCAATTTCTATACCGCCCTTCCAAAAATGGCTCAGGGCAGTCTACACAGATAAATAACAAATAAATAATTAAACTCAGTCATACTCTACCAAGAATAATTATGTATGTTTTTAACGTCTGTATTATTATAATACAATACTTATGCAGGTGGAAGCAGCAGAGAACTAGGTGAAGCCAGGATGCCTCTGTGCAGGTGCCTCCACTGCTACACTTCCTTTCTGGAAGAGGTCATGGACAAGGCTGGTGGCTGATGAGATTCAGGGCTTTGAGCAGTTAATTGGAGGCCTGTGCCCCATGGGCCATCCCCTAGTGATGCCCCTACATGCATGCATGATCCTGTGCAGACTGCTGTGCTGTGCACTGGGTTGTGTCTTTGTGTAGAAGCAAGCAGACATGTCTAATGCCAAACACAAAGATTGCATTCACACAGTGGACTGGAAACTAATCACCATATTCAACAACACTAAGGTCTACAATGGATTGAACTATTATTTCCCCAAGAAGGCCTTCTCTGGCCCAGAATGTAAAACAAGATTCTGTTCCCGTGCAATAGCTGTGAACTTTCAACTGCCCTTGCGCATGTGCAATAGTGAGCTTTCAGCTACCCCCATCTATCTTTTTATCCTGAACATTTTTCACATCTCAGACAGCTGTGTTGTGCAAAAGCCCCCTAGAGCTGTTTTTTTTAAAGGCTCCAGGGAACTGTGCAGTCCCTGAACTACCAGCCAAAGCTCTTCCTGAGCCTTAGGTGCAAGGAAGCTGTGCAATCCAACCTTATCTGATCAAGCCCCAGGAAGCTGAAGCTTAGGCAAACTCCCTTCTCTGTCGTCCTCCCTGCTAAGTGTAAGTGTACTGGTAAGATCACCCTATCCCTTATCTCAGCATTAACTACAGTCAAAATGGCACACTTGGAGGCGGGTGGGGAGCGGGATTCCAAAGACTTTCTGTCCTGAGTAAAGGTTGAACTACTCATTCTGTGAATCAGGGGGATACTGCTGAAAGCAACACTTCCATGTCAAGTGTTCTCCCTTGATGTGTCGGAGCACTCACCCCATGACGTGATGCCATCACATTGGGTGTGGTACTGCCTCCACTCCATGTCATTAGTCAACAGGGGCAGAGCAACTTACAGTGTTATGACATCCAGTACTGTGACTCAGTATGGCAGTACTGGTTTTGGCAGCATCTCCATCTTCTTTTAATCAGCATGCAGAGTCTCTATAAATGCTTCTTCGTGCTACATAGCAGGCTAGGCTACTTGAGCATTTATCTATGCAGCACTATCAGTCCCTACTATCTATATATTTAATTCTCTTAGCCGGCATGCGTGTCCGCCTGGATTTGGCGGCGGAACTCTCACGAGAATTCCTCACATTGGGCGAGAGTTGGGGGTGATGATGGCGGCGGGCCTCAGCTGGCCGGCGGCAGGGGATGGCCTGGCATGGCCAGGCCATCCCAGGTAAGGGGGGAGGAGGGGGAGGGGGAGGGGGAGGAGGTGGTGGCGTCAAAGCCCGGCCTGTCTGTGGGGTGGGGGAGAGGCAGCGGCGGTGGGATGGCAGGATGGCCATCCCAGTTAAGGGGGGGGGGGTGGCAGCGGCGGCAAAGCCTGGCCTGTCCACGAGGGGGAGGGAGGCGGCAGTGGGATGGCAGGATGGCCATCCTGGGTAAAGGGGAGGCGGGTAGCGGCGGCGGGACGGCAGGATGGCCATCCCAGATAAGGGGGAGGTGGCAGTGGCGGTGGCAAAGCCAGGCTGTCCGCCAGGGGCGGGAGGCGGCGGTGGGACGGCAGGCCTGGCCATCCCGGGTAAGGGGGAGGTGGCGGCAAAGTCTGGCCTGGCCGCCAGGGCGGAAGGTAGCGGTGGGATGGCATGGCCAGGCCGTCCCGGGTAAGGGAGAGGTGGCAGTGGCGGTGGCGGCAAAGCCCAAGAAGCAGCGGAGAGACTGGAAGAGGGGCGAGTGAGTGGGAAAGAGAGAGTGAGGCAGGAGGGAGGGAAGAAGAGCCAGCCCCAAATAGCACACAGATACTCTGTGCGGGTCGGCTAGTTGCTATTATTGCCATTATCATCTGTTGCTATTATTGCCATTATCATCTGTCGCAAATTGTCACAGTCCTTCTCTTATACCTTTACGCTTTGCTTTAGAATGGTCACCTCTTGCATTCATAGTCTTGAGGCCCCACAGCTTACAGCTTTCTCCCCAATTTCCCCCCTCTATACCCATGGGAACCTGTACCTGCCAACTGAGAGCAACACTTTGTGCATTTAATGAAATGGTTTGTGGCCCACAAAAGCTTATGCTACAATAAACATGGCAGTCTTTAAGATCCCACAAGTCACTTTGTTGCTTTTGTTGCAACAGACTAATATGACTACTGCACTGGAAGTAAGTACTGGATCTATCTATCTATCTATCTATCTATCTATCTATCAAGCACACTTGTGTACCACCCAAAATGCATGTCTCTGGGCGGTTTACAACAAAACAATAAAAACAACAAGTAAAAAGGTTAAAACATTACAACAATTTAAAATTTAAAACGTTAAAAACACAATTAAAAGAATATCTAATTAAAAGCCTGGGTGAACAAATGCATCTTGACTGCCTTTTTAGAAGCTGTAAGAGATGGGGAGGCTCTTATTTCAGCAGGAAGCGTGTTCCAAAGCCTCGGGGCACCAATGGAGAAGGCCCGTCCCTGAGTCGCCACCAAAGGAGCCGGTGGCCACTGAAGACAAACCTCTCTAGATGATCTCAATGGGTGGTGTGGTTCATAGCAAAGAAGGCGTTCTCTTAAATACCCAGGGCCCAAGCTGTTTAGGGTTTTATAGGTTATAACCAAAACCTTGTATTTTGCTCAGAAACTTATCGGTAACCAGTGTAGATCTTTTAAGATAGGAGTGATATGGTCTCTCCGAGATGACCCAGAGACCAACCTGGCTGCCGCATTCTGGACCAACTAAAGTTTCCGGACTATGTACAAAGGCAGCCCCACATAGAGCACATTGCAGTAATCAAGTCTGGAGGTCACCAGCAGATGTACTACTGTTCTGAGGTCATTTATCTCAAGAAATGGACACAGCTGGCGTATCAACCGAAGCTGATAAAAAGCACCTCTGGCCACTGCCTCAACCTGGGACACCAGGGAGAGATTTGTGTCCAGAAGCACCCCCAGACTATGTACCTGTTCCTTCTGAGGAAGTGTGACCCCATCTAGAACTGGCAGAAGAAGAAGATGCAGGAGAAGTTGTCCTTCATTTATTTCACATCAAACTAAATGCCAGAGCTTGCTCTTCCTGTTAGCTGAGAAGTTTAAGCAAATAGCCTTTTTTTTAAAAAGCACACAAATTAGCTAGTTTATCTTCTCTAGTGAGGAATTAAGCGAAGACAAAATGAGAAGCCCTGCCAGCTTCACTGGCATGAATGAAACTTTACAGTCGGCCAGTTTTAAGCATTTGTGTGTAAGGGGACCAATTAACCCCAAAGATCTATCCTCAGAGATGCAAATGGAAAATCATGTCTTACATTTTGTGAAAAAGATGATTAATAGAGTCTAGCTTTAAAAATGACCCTCTTTACACCCTGTATTTACAGAGATGTGTCATTTTGTCGCACTGGGTGGGTGGGGAGAAGTCAGCAAATAGATACTTTAATTGAGATACCAGAGCAATAGGACATAAACTTCCGATTGCTATTGCCAAGTTCTGTAGAAGGGATTAAAATGCTTCATAAATCTGCATATCGGCAAAGAGCAATGGTTGTTTCAATCCCCAATGCAAAAGACAGTCCAGTTAGGTCAGGAAAACATGACATCCGTTGAATCCATTATTTTATGTTTCTTTGCTTTTGAGCTGAGGACAAGATGCGCTTGGAGATCATCCAAATGGATTGTTTGCCATTCATTAGAGCTGCTACTGCTTTTGCTTAACTCCAAAAAACTTTAAGTGCACCACTGTTCAGGAGCTTGGAGGAATGTTTAAGAGAAACTGGCCCCCTTTAGCTTTTGTGTGGGTTTTTTTTAATAAGAGCTAAGAGCATAAACATTTTAGAAGAGAGGGAAGGGAAGAGGAGATGGCTAAATAGTTCTTGACTAGGGCAGTGAGGGGGAGAGGAAATGAGGCACTGAAAGCTAGCAAGCACATGATGATTTGGGAAATATTCTGGGTAAATCTGAGTGGAAAATCAGGGTGTATCCTGAGATGTAGGACACTGACATAATTCCTTCATGAACACTCTTATTCCAGTATTGTCAATAACAACTTCAACTTCTCAGCAAATCTGTCCAGTTTAGCTTCTTCCTTTGTTCTTCTTGGTTAGCCCAGGTACAGACTCTTTCATCCCATGCTATTACAGGTGGTGCTGTTCAAGATTTCCAAAGACAAGCAATGCAGTACTTATTCTGGCCAATGCGAAGAATTCAGTCACTAGCTCAAGATCCATCTTTTAAAATGGTATTTTATGGTATCCCAGAAATGTTAAATGTGGTCTTTAGAGGATTTCACAACTGGTTGTGTTTAATTTATTTCCAGACTCTGTCTTAGCTAGTTTTTACATTTTTATTATATTAGCTGTGAACTCCTGTGCTATCAATAATGGAGGCTGTGAACATGATTGCATACAGATCAATGAAGAGCACTGTCGCTGTCAGTGCAATGCACACTACCAGCTAAAGACAGATGGCAAGCATTGTGAAAGTAAGTCTTATACCAGGATGTTGGGACTGTGAATGTAAGTTTTATACCATGATGTTGGGAAACCTGCTTAAAACCATCCCTTGATCTCAGATGTCATAGGGCAATGCATGTTTAGTTGCATGGAATGAATATGGTGTGCAGTATATGTCATAAGCAACAGTGGTATGGACCTGGTAAATGCCAGGAATTTGAACAGTACAGTTTACCCTTTTCAAGGACTTTTTTTAATTCCGTGTGTCTGTGTGTCTGTGTGTGTAGGGGGATGGATCTTGTCCACATGAGCATCATGACAAGTTTTTTCATTGTTATTATTATTTCTAATGCTAGGCTTATCTAATAACATTTGCAATATGCTAGATCAACATTTTTGTAACCCGCCTAGACACTGTGGAATAGACAGGCCTTGAGCTATTTTGGAAGGGCGGTACAGAAATTGAATGAATGAATGAATGAATGGTACTGACATATGTGATCTAATATGTCTCCGAAGCAAACTGCAATTTCTTTTTGCATTGTGGACATGTTTAAATTGTTGGGATGACATAATATAGAGCATTAAATTAATGGTTAATCTTGTACAAATGGAGCAGTTAAGCTGAGTGTATTAATATAAGTCAAGGGTTCTCTCAACCTTGGGTCCCCAGATATTGTTGGACTACAACTTCCATCATTCCCATGTGGCTGGGGGTGATGGGAGTTGTAGTCCAACATCATCTGAGGACCAAAGGTTGAGAACTCCTGATATACTATAGCCTTTTTCATATGACCAGCAGCAGCAGGGTCGGAGAAGTGCCCAGCCTGTGTAGAAGATCTGGGCATTCTCCAAATTTTGTGTCATGTGCTTGCAAACATTAAGGTAGGAAGTGGGGACAATAATTGTATGTGAGGCAGCAGCTGGGTAGGATGGCTTTTCCTCCTCCCTCAGTAAAAAAAACGGGACGGAATCCTTGCCAGTGGTCGGGTGAAGAAGCCCTTATATTAAACAGTGCTTCACATGAAGTTCAGACATTGGCTTATTTGACTGTTCCGTAGTGCATTGATTACTTTCTTGTTCTCCTTTCTTAAAAAGAATTAGCTGTTTAGAAAGAAAATATAACCTTGAGTCATCCTTCCTCTGACCAAGCAGTATTAGATCCCGTTAGCTGACAAGATGGTGATGACCTGCACTTTGTGCTTGCATTTCCATTGATCCAGAGGAGAATTCATTTTCTAAGTCTTGTAGCCTAACTCAGCTAACGCTCCCATTGAGAGCTCATCATATGTTCAGCACCATATGGTATCAAATCCAATGCCAGGGATCATGCAGGGATCACATCAGAGAACCTTACCATTATTAAAATTTAAGGTTTGAATCCTGTGTTTCTCTTGCTCAGTTTTGTTTATTGCAGGAGCTTTGCCTGAAAGAAGTGAGCCAAAGATGGAAGGAAGGGTCACCACTCTGCAGAGCTTAGGAAGGGCTATGATGGACATGCAGGATCAAATCAGAGAAGCAAGAGAACAGGGGGCTGGTTTGAACCATTCTGTCCCTCCATCCCGGCTTCCACACAGTTAGGCCTATGAACATGCCATGAGCGCATACCTATCACCCCCACCACACACATTGCACCATTGCCTAATAGTATGTTGGGGCTGGGGGCAGGGGTGGTGGTGCTGGCTTATGTACTACTTTAAATAAGTATTTCAGCCGTGTGTGGAAAGAAGGTTTAGTGCACCCTCCATGATTAGGCAGCAACACTCAGAGCATACTTTTGTGTAAACCACCATGAGGTGCAACTTTTTGGTGGTATAGAAGGGCACCAAATAAGTGAATAAATGTTCAGTATGCAGTACTTGAGGCAGCAGCAGTGCCGAAGAGCATTGTTTCTCGACATCTGGTACACCAATCCCTGGGGGCATGTAAGGCACAGGCAGGGGCTGCAGGTCGAGGAGGAGAGGGTAAAGAAGCCCAGTGAGGAGGATGGAGAGAAGAGTGCTTGCTTACCTTTTCTGCTAGTTAATGCCTAGAACAGGGGTAGACAACCTTGGCTCTCTGGCTGTTATTGAACTACAACTGCCATCATCCCCAGTCATAATTTGTTGTGGCTGGGGATGATGGGAGTTGTGGTTGAACAGCAGCTGGACAGCCAAGGTTGCCTATCGCTGTCCTAGAATTAGTCTTGCTCACCCTCTTTTCGTGTGTCTCACCTTCTTTTCCTGACTCTCCATCTTGCCCCTTCCTCATCTCAATGCAATAACTGATGCGCTGTGTGGCACTACTGTATATTTCCCCCAGCAATAATTTGGCATGGCACATGTTGTGTAGCTCTGGGTTCAGCCTTCTTAGCTTTGGCCAACATCGCCTCTAATCACAGCTACATACTACATTTATGTACCCCTGATGTAAAAGGTGGCAACCCTGTCCACACCATATCGTACATCTGTAATACCACGGCCCATATACACAACCCTTCTTCCAGCATATGGCACAGACTCCTGTAAATATGAAATGCACTGGCAAGTTGAGACTATAACTTTTCTGAAGTTAGGGGGTACTTGCTATTCAAAAGTTTGAGAAACGCTGCTCCAGAGCAATGGGAGAGGAGGGGCAGGACATACATGCCCACAGTGTACCCATGGCCCTAATGGCATGATATCAGGGCCACTTGTACAGTATACAAGTGTCCAGAGTTATCAAAATCTTTATTCTAAGAACAGATTCTTTAGAGAAACATGCTATGCCAGTCAGATGGTTGGTCTTTCTACTAGCATGGCCTGTGCTGATTATTGGCAGATCTCCACAGTCTCAGGCAAAGGTCTGTATTGATCCTGCCACCTGAAACACAACCACTCACCCCGAGGGTGGCCAGCTGGGAACATGAACACATCAGTGTAGAAGAAGCAGTTTCAGCAAGCATGTAGCTGCATTCCCTTTTTACAAGCTATTAAAGACAAGGGAGCACTGTCCTCTCTTCCAGTTGGCCACCCTACTCACCCCTAGGTACAAGGAGCTTTATACACTACAAGGAGCTTCACACGAGAGGAGCTTCACACACTAAAGTCTAATACTTTGGACTTGATGTGACGTATTTGTCATAACCTTTAGCCACGACTGGACTCTTTGAGCTTTGGCTTGGTTTGTCATGGTATTTCAGTGTTTGTCATTTTCCAGAACTTTCTGCTGGCTTTTCTTACTCTAGAAACATCATACGCTGTGTTTCCCCCCGTCCAGTTTTGGCTTTGCTGTCATTTCCAAGTGCAGCTCCTTTCCTCTGCTCAAATGCCTCTGAGGCTCTTGCTTGAAGCTATAGCACCTGAAGACACAAAATCCTGCAACGGTTTATCTGTTGTCAGCCTTGGGAGAGGAACTTATGGGGGTGCTGTTGCAAAACATTCACATTGATTCTTCAGTGGAGCTTCTGTTGTAATCCCTCACAGCGCGATCTCTGGTTGTTAAGGACAGGTCACGGTTTGTCAGGCATGTTTGAGCAATTAAATTGGTCGAGTTGCAGAGGAAAATATAGTGGCAAGTGTCATCAATTTGAACTGCTAGCACAGAAAATGGTTGGAAGGCAGAGAGGCACATGGAAGTATCTGTGTCAGATCTCTGCTGAATATTAGGAAAAGCAAGTCAGCACTGCAGGAAGCAGAGAATATCATTAGGAGCAGTTTTTTTTCAACCCTTTAATTCTTTCCTTTCAGTTGCTAGAAAAAAGCTTCACGAACATGAAACCAACTGCACAGAGCGGCTGGTTTTGTAACATTTTAAAATAGGCTCAAGTGTTTCTGCCAGATGGATTGCTCAAATTGTTAGTGGTGCACGATTGGGATGAACTTCTTAAGAGATAAATAACACGACGTTGCAGAAGACATTTCAGCCAGCATCAGCTGTGTGTGTGTTTGTGTGCATGTGCGTGTGTGTGTGCGCACAGTAAAAGCATCCTCCTTGTTTTGTAATGCATGTAAAATATTTCTGTAGGAACCTCTGGTTTTCATCCTGGACAGATTTCTTGGTGTTTGCTTTCAGAGCTTGACCCCTGTGCAAGTGGAAATGGGGGGTGCCTACATATCTGCCGAAATGACAGTGGAATTGCAAAGTGTGAATGCCATTCCGGCTACTACCTCTCTGTAGATGGGAAGTCCTGTACAGGTAAAAAGCTAGGAAAGACAACAACTTGAAAGAAACATCATACATTCAGCCTGCATTTAAAGTCCATGTAGCTGTAGTGTGTGCATAAAACATAAACCTTACAAGATGCTGGTTGAAAGATAAGGCATTTAAAACAAGTCATTCCAAGAGAGGTTGACCAGTGGACCTGGAATTTGGGAGAAATGCTTAACCTTTTCTAACTATGTTCTAGAAGGGGGAGGGCTTCTCCCTAGGGTGTTAGAGCCCATGACCCAATTGCATCCCTTAGCATAGCTATTTGTACAGGCCTCTGTGTACTTGTACTCACTGTGATTGCCTCTGTGTGTGTTCCATTTGCCGGTGTTCGATCCCCCCGCCACTGGCTTCTGGGGAACCTTGGGGCTCCTTGAAAGGTTATCTGAGGCTCTTAAATATGAAAATCAGAGGTGCTTGAAATACAGTTTAACCAGCACTACTGATCTTCTCTTGCAATTCATGTGTGCAGGAGAATGTTCGGTGCATTTTAGAATGCACACTCAATTCAGAAAGGGCAACGATGAGACCCAAGTAGATTGGGCCAATGTGCTTGCATGTACTGAACGAATAACTAGAAAGTGCCAGGATCTTCTATAAAATGCATGGATTTCTTGGCAGATCCATCAGTTTGTAAAAGGAAATTCATAGAAGGTTTTTTTAAAAAAACAACACCTTTAAAACCTTTCAAAACTCTGGCCCTCACTAAGGCTAACACTTCCCTTGTCTCTCTTTTGATCCACAGATGTTGATGAGTGTACAGAGGGAATGGCCATGTGTTCTCATCGCTGTGTGAACACTCTGGGGACCTTTGTCTGCATTTGTAATCCTGGCTTTGAGCTAGGGGCTGATGGAAGGCAATGCTACCGTAAGTGACAGTTTCACAGCAATGCGTTTGGTGGCTGTTTTTATTTGGAAAGTGGTGTGCCCCTGTTTCAGGTCCTTGTGTGTGTTTTTTAAATAGCCAATGTGATCAGAATTCTCTGCAGATATAATATACCTACACTGACATTTCAGTGTTCAGTTTTGTAGAGCCACATGTTTTTTGTGTTGATGAGTATGAATTCAGAATCCTGAACTATGTACCCTGCATTTCAAAAAGTAAACAGTGCTGCTGATTTTATCTTCAAGATACAGTGAATAATAATGTGTTTGAGAGTTTCTAGAATTACCCAAAGTACATGCTTAGATTTCTGATTTTATAGGCGGAACCATTCTTTCCATCTCTCATTCTCTCCATGGTTCTGGTTTTACATCCCAGGCACAGCCAAACATTAAAAACTCACCTGGAGCTCATATCTGCTGACCCTCATCTGTCCTAACTGGCTTACAACTATAGCATGATTGAAAGTCTGTGGATCAGCCCACACAGTTCATAGCTCTGCTTTTAACAACAAGAATTATGAGGGAATTGGAAGTCCAAGGCTATATAATCTGTTGACGATGTCCATCAAATCAGTGCTTTACAATGCTTCAGTTCTGAGTGGTCTGCATGAAAATGTTTCACAGGCAATGCCTAAGCTATCCTTGAAGGGAGGTGGGGAACAAGGGAGGGGTCATGTTAGCCAAATACAGTGAGAGGTGCAGTGGAACTTGTTGAAATATGTTTTACAAGCAAAAATTGTATCTGCTTTTAGGGCACATCCAGGGCCCATTCATACATTACCACTGCTCAGTTGTGGTGCCAAATGCACTACTCAGCTGCTCCCACTGAGTGTTGGCTGAAGAGGTGACGGGATGATGGCAAGAGACAGAGGTAGGGGATGAGCCAGGACCGCACAATAAAGGCACCAGGCCTGGAGAGTGGCTAGCAGTGTTTGGTGCAGGTTGATGACATCACCTACCTGTGTCTCTTGTGCTCCATTAGCCATTCTCCAGCTGTGGAGGGCACTGCACAGCCCTGTCCCATCCACTGCTGTTATCCTCTGCATCAAGCATTCAGTCTCCCACGGCTTCCCATAGTGGTGAAGGAATGTTCCAGTGAAATATGGAAGAAGCATGATGTGGGTGTTGCTGGGCATTGTCCATGTAGTTCGTTCACCTATTTCTAACTGGTATGGGGTGGAAAGAAGCCGCTGGGTAGAAGCTTGCATGCTGCTGAAGTAATGAACCAGACCTTCTGCATCTTCTTATGTTGGTGGTTTAGCTGTTGGCATACTCAGCTGGAGGTAGAGGAGAACTTAAAACCTGGTTCCTACAAAATGCCCAATACCCTTGTGCTCCATTGCAGTGGTACTCTGGACTACATATACCAAGCTGGTCCTGTCCGTTCTATGACCTACAGTGTGGATGGGCAGGATCAGGAAGGGAACCTGCATGGAATGGCAAAAGTGCTTGTATGCTTTGGTGCCCAGTCTGCATATGCAGCAGAATTATGTAATAAAGTCCCGAGGTGGCAGAATGGACTGTACCACTCCAGACTGCAGTTGAGGGGAGTCACTCTTTTTTGGAAAAACCATTTCCCTACATAAAAGCAACTTTGCAAGTAGAAGTCTAGCACATGAGGAAGGAAGGTTCTAACTCAACCCTCTCTCTGATGTCCTAATTTTTAATTTGCAGGGAGGGTGGTTTTTAAAAATATCTGCTAACTTGGCAAAGAGGCACTTTTTAACATGGTGATTCTCTTTATTTAGCAGGGGGAGAGTAACTGGCCCTATCCACCCCCAGCACAGTACCTCCAGTGACTGTTGCTGGTGTCTATCATATGTTTCTTTTTAGATAGTGAGCCCTTCGGGGACAGCAATCCATCTGATTTATTTGTTATTTCTCTGTGTAAACCACCCTGAGCCATTTTTGGAAGGGCGATATAGAAATCAAATGAATGAATGAGTCATTCAAAAATCTCAACTGCTATCCATGATCTGAAGTGATATGGATGTCTCACACCACCTCATTCTACTGCATGTGTAGACCAGACCTGAATCCCCCTTGGCAAAGAGATATGTGATATAGGCAGCAGTTAAGAGTAGACAAGAGGCAAACACACCCAGTGAAAGAAAATTGCAGGAAATTGTATTGCATTCCACAGGTGAATGCATTCTTAGGAAAGGTTTGTATAGACAGGAAAGAAGTCCATCCCTACCTGCTGTGGTGTAATTATTCTGTGTGTCTCTGGGATTTCCTGATCCAGACTTTCAAGGGCTCCAGTATCTTTCAGAGCCTCATAGGAGGAAATATTCTACCAGCTGTGGCTTCTTCCACCACTGAAATGAGAAAAACCATACATGTGAAACTCCTCTGTCTGAGCCACTCTCAGGATGTACATAAGAATAGCCCTGCTGGATCAGGCCCAAGGCCCATCTAGTCCAGCATCCTGTTTCACATAGTGGCCCACCAGATGCCATCGGAAGCCACAGGCTGGAGTTGAGGGCATGCCCTCCCTCCTGTTGTCACTCCTCTGCAACTGGTACTCAGAGGCATCCTGCCTTTGAGGCTGGAGGTGGCCCACAGACTAGTAGCCACTGATAGACCTCTCCTCCATGAAGTTATCCAAACCCTTCTTAAAGCCACCCAGGTTGTTGGCCGTCACCACATCTTGTGGCAGAGAATTCCACAAATGGATTATGCGTTGTGTGAAAAAGTACTTCTGTTTGTTGGTCCTAGATTTCCCGGCAATCAATTTCATGGGATGACCCTTGGTTCTAGTGTTCTGTGAGAGGGAGAAGAATTTCTTTCTATCCACTTTCTCCACACCATGCATGATTTTATAGACCTCTATCATGTCTCCCTGCAGCTTTTTTTTTCTAAACTAGAAAGCCCCAGGTGCTGTAGTCTTGCCTCATAAGAAAGGTGCTCTAGGCCCCTGATCAGCTTGGTTGCCCTCCTCTGCACCTTTTCCAGTTCAACAATGTCCTTTTTTAGATGTAGTGACCAGAATTGTACGCAGGCCTTTGTACGCAATTGTAGCAGCCTTTGTTCTCTCCTGTGCCTATTGACCATGATTTGATCCTTTTCCTGAAAGGTATTGAAATGGAGATTGTCAATAGCTGTGAAGAAAATAATGGTGGTTGTTTTCACCACTGTGAGCACTCCACCAATGGGCCACTCTGCTCGTGTCACCAAGGATACCTCTTGGATTTGGATGGGAAGACATGCATAGGTTAAGTATGGTCAGTTATATACTTCTTTGAATGAGACTGAGGCCGTACTTGTATATGCTGGTTCTGTATGCTGGTTTTGTGCTGATGCAAGTCCTCTTTCCCACACTGACATTTTTTGTGGGGGAGGGGGCACCAGTTTCCAAATGAAGTGGGAGAAGTGGTGGGAGAAGTGGGGGAGGGAGATAATACTGGGACCTCAAATGAATGTGTGGTGCCCCCATCCCAGCAGCTTCCACATCATCTAACATAGGGGTTCCCAACCTGTGGTATTCCAGAAGTTGCTGAGCTACAACTCCCATCATCCCCAGCTACAATTTAGCTGGGCGTTGTCGTTCATCAACATCTGGATTACCACTGGTTGGGAACCCCTGCTCTAACAGATGATAGGCAAAGACTAACAGGTGAGATTAAATCCTCCTTTGCATTTTTATCCATTTATTTATCTATCTATCTTACTTTTATACCACCTGATATGTACATCTCTAGGTTGTGTACAAAGCTTAAAACAATATAAAAAGTCTCTGATTAAAAATCCACGAAGCACAATAAAAACAATCACATAAAACAGTTATTAAAACAAATTGTTAAAATTGTTGTCCTTCTTGGTTTTCGTACAGTTCAAAGAAAAGGAGTCATTTAACAAAAAGTGGGAAAGGATCAAGGCCTCTCCTACTCGCTGCTGCTTCCCACACAATCACCTCCTCCCCCTCCAACCATTGCCATCCAATGATCGGCAAATGGAAGTACGTTCAGTTCCCCATTTAAGGGAGGAGGCGTCTCCTAACCTAATCTTGGTCATGTGAACAAGCCTAGTAACACTTGTCTGTATCCATCCATGGCTGACCTTGATGTGAAGAGGTGACAGAGACAAACAGTTACTACTACTGGTTGTAGTGATTGTTTCTTATTGCACCATCAAGGTGCACAGCACTTTACAAAGTATGAGAGGACAGGCTCCTATCCTGAGGAACTTACAATAATCATAAAGGTACTTAAAATCTATTTTGCAAATAGGAAAGGAAGTATTTTTTTGCTAGCCAAGAGTTGTGTGTTTTGAGGAGTTCTAAGAGAACCAGGAGCTTAGATATGATCTGAAATATTGCCAGCAAGCCTTTTTGTGACATTTGCAGGAAAGAGGCATTGCCAGCTTCAATAACCTGCATTAATCAATTTCACACTGACCTCTAACCTCAACTGATTGATTACACCTTTCCCTGCTCCTTATGTTGACTATATCCCCTAATAAAGTTAGCACCCTTTCCAAGGTTAATTGCCACACTGACCTTTCTCTTCTCTTGTTGCTTTGTCCAAAAGAATTTTGCAAATTCAGCATTGACCGATCATCTTTCAGATAGCCAATCAACTCAGCTCAACCTGTTGTTCATTTTTCCCCTTGTTTCATCTTATTGGATCAGCAGTTTTAGGACACATGCCATTCCAGCTGTAGCAAAAGCACAGTATGATGGTGGCTACTGAGTTGTCAAAGACTTCTTTTTATAAAGGTATAATTGCTTCAAAAAATGTACATTTTGGTCTAAGAAGATTTTGCGGAAAACATTTCATAGTTGTCATATTCTATCTAAACCAACATTGGGATGGAAAAAATTGCACAGGAGAAATTGTCAAATTCATGGGTATTCATAGTAAAGTAGATTCTAGTGGGGAGAGTCTGCCATACATAACATAAGGAGGTTACTTCACATTTTTTAATGGTATGGAACGTTCATAGTTCTCCCCATGACTAATTTTTATTGATTATTATTATTATTATTATCAGCATTTATATCATATTGTTTGGTCAACAAAAGACACACACACCCCCAAGGCAGCTTACAATGATTAAAATTTACATTTATGATACATATAAAATTGAAGAAAATAGAACAAGAATAAAAACATCAATGAATAATCTGAACATCAGAACATCAGTGCAGGGGCATAAAACCCAAACAGAAGAAGCAATTATTATTCCACACCATGTTATTATTAACAGCAATTATTATTCCACACCAAAGATGCAAGAGAGCCATCAGTGGAGGGGAGGGACCCTATAACCTGGGAGCTGCAATTGGAGAAACCTCTGGCATGCATCCTCATCAGCCAGGCTTCCAAAAACAGGGGAGTGCAGAACAGGGCCTCAGCACATGACTGAAGTGGGCAGGCAAATCCACATGGGGAGAGCCAGTATTTCAAATACTGCAGCTTTTATTTTATTTTATTACATTACATTACATTACATTACATTACATGTCTATACCGCCCTATCCGAAGGCACTGGGCAGTGTACAACAACAACAAAACCCAACCATTTAAAACGATTGACTTAAAACAATATAAAACAAATTTTAAAACAGCTTAAAACCATTTGAGACCAATTAAAAACATTTGAAAGGTAAGCCCCAGTACTTGAATTGTGCTCGGAAACAAACTGCAAGGAAATGCATATGAAACAAAACGAGAGTCACATGCTCCCAACAAGGAGCCTGGCTTCCACATTTTGTACCAGTTGAAGCTGCTGAACCAGACTCAAGGGCAACCCCATATAGAGAGCATAATCATCTCTGTATTTCTTCCAGCAGTCTTGTAAGATTAGTCAGTGGAGCCAGTGTGGTGTAGTGCTCAGGATGCCAGGCCTGGATCAAAGATAACTGCATTCAAATCCATGCTTAGCTACTGAATGCTTGAATGTATACAGCTGCTTTATATTGATCAAATAATTAGTTCAAATTATTTGATCCATATATGATTCAAGTAATTATGTGGATCAAATAATTGGTCCATCTCGCTCAATATTGTCCACTCTGGCAGTTGCCCTCCAGTCTCAGACCGGGGTCTTTCCCATCTCTACCTGGAGATGCCAGGGATTGAACCAGGCCTCCTGCATACAAAGCTTGTTCTCCAAGCCAACCCTGAGCTACAGCTGCTCCCTTGGGTGACTTGGAGTCTCTCTCTCTCTCTTTCTCTCTCTCTGCACAGCTTACCTTCCAAGTTTGTTGAGAGGTTGAAATGGAGGGTGAGACTAAACATGATGTTCTGAGCTTCTTTGGAGAATGGGTAATAAGATTTTTAAATATAAAATGAAATAGTTAACCCACCCCACCCATACATACACCCCACAAAAAATCCGATAGGAAACTGAGAGATATTGAGTGTTTGTAGGCAAGCGACTGTCTTATGGGAGTCTCTGGTTTGAACCAGAGACTTCCTGGTTCACAGGTCAATTTCCTAGACATTGCACTGACTCTCAGGATAAAAGATGTAATGCCAGAATTGTAACTACAGTAAAAACAAAAACAAAAAAACCCCACCCAATCCATACATCTGACCGGGGCGGCCCTTCCATGGGACAAAGTGAGTTGGTCACCTCAGGCAGCGGATTAAGGGGGCACCAGTAGGCCAACAAGATGCCCTCCTGCCCCCCCTTTTTAAAAAGGTGGGGTACACACAAGGGGTACAGCATTAGGCACCCTGCTTGGATTGGTACCCTGCTTGGGTATAAAGAGATCTTAGCCACCCCTGCATCTGGCACAACCCTCTCAGGGGTTTTCTTCTTTTCTCTGTGTTGTATATGTTCTTGTTTTTAACTTATTCTGCCAGGTTTTGGAGAGCTTGTTCTTTGTTCCCATAGACCTGGACGAGTGTGAGACTGGGGATGCCTGCTGCTCACAGTTCTGCATAAACTACTTTGGAGGCTATGAGTGCAGCTGCAAGGCAGGGTTCCAGCTTCACCCTGATGGCTGCCAGTGTGACGGTAAAGACTTAAGATTATCAGATGTTGTACCAAAAGGGCTTTGTGCAGAAACAGATTTTTCGCAGAGATTTGCGCACATTGTGCTTCTCACCTTAGATCTCACAAGCTGTGAGGGACATCACTTCTTAGTTATAGGGCAACCTTCCTTTCTCAGTCTCAGAAATGGGCTTGGAAAACCAAACTTTCCCCCCTCAAACTTGGAAAATAGTTTTTTGCTTATTATGGTGGGAGAACTACATTTCCCAGCAGTCATAGTGCTTGTCTTGCATGCAGTAATAAGCAGCATGCCAGGTCTCAGAGGAAGAGAGAGACAGAGTGAGAAGGCTTCCTCTGCCCTACTCTTGTAGAAGCAGCAAGGAAGATAAGTGGATGGTCAGAAGCCTGATTCAGATATTATACTGTACACATGTACAGGATTTTGTTTTTGTTTTTTAAATCCATTTATATACTGCCCTTCCTAAAGTGGCTCAGGGCAGTTTATATTAAAATAAAAAAACACATAATAAAACAGTAAAAAAAATTAAACCAGATTTTACCCCTGCTAACTTGGCAAAGAGGCACCTTTTAATGTGGTGATTCTCTTTTATTTAGCAGGGGGAGAGTAACTGGCCCTATCCACCCCCAGCACAGCATCCCTCCAATGACTGTTGCTGGTGTCTATCTTGTGTTGCTTTTTAGATTGTGAGCCCTTTGGGGACAGGGATCCATCTTATTTGTTTGTTATTTCTCTGTGTAAACCGCCCTGAGCCATTTTTGGAAGGGCAGTATAGAAATCATATAAATAAATAAAATTAATTTAATTAAATTAAGATGTCCATACACTTGTACATGTGTTTGTGTGAAGGACTACCTGTGTTCATTTTAAAAGTGAACCTGGATACAAACCCTTCAAATGCATGGTACAGATAGGAAGTGTACTCCTGTGCCTGCATTCAACATAACATGTGAATGACTGTAGCTACTACTACCACTACTACCAGGGGCGTAGGGAAGCCACCAGCAGCCCCGGTTCAGCCCGCCACGCCCCGTGTCTGACGTCAGACACAAATGCATCTGACATCCGACACGGGGTGTGCCTGAGGCACCAGGCAAGGCCCCTGAACATGGTAGCCCAAGTTCTTTGAAACACCCCACACCCCTCACAATGCTGGTTCCGCTGCTGCTGCTGCTGCTACTACTACTACTACGAATATTTATATACTGCTCTTCAGCCAAATTTCTCAAATTGGTTAACATAGAAAAATAAATAATACATAAATAAGGTTGTCCCCTGTCCCCAAAGGGCTTGCAGGCTACAAAGAAACAAGGCATGCAGCAGCCACTAGAGGGATTCTGTGCTGGGCCTGAATAGAGATCTGTACCTGTGTACACTGTACACTCATTGTATGAGTATTGAACATAACATGTGCATGGGCCTAGAGAGAGGAGTGGCTTCTTCACCAGCTTGGATTACAAACTGAGCCATAGAAGAATTCCCCTTGTGATTCAAATTTTGTTTGGGACAAAAGCAAGAACAGCCTTCCCCTGACTCCAACATGTTGATGCTCCCAAACATGAGAGATATGACAGAATGCAGAGATGCATAGAATCATTTTGGCATAACTTGGAAGAAGCTGTGCAAAAGATTTTTTTTTAACCACTTCAGAAACACACTTTGCATATCCTAGTTGTTTAATCTTATTGGATATATTTTAGACGGTGAAGGGGATATACTCAGATGACCCTTCTGTCGGTCCCTGATTTCTAAGAGGTTCGGGGCGCCAGGACCCGTGAAAGGGCCTTTTCGGTTGCTGCCCCACTTCTCTGGAACTCGCTTCCCCTTCAGATTCATTTAGCTCCTTCCTTGTTGATTTTTAAATCTCTATTGAAGACTTTTCTTTTTCGCCAGGCTTTTGCCTTGTAGTTTACCTATTTGGTTTTTTCTTTTTTGTTAGTTACTTTAGTTTTTAATTTAGAATGTAATTTTAATGCTGTCTTGCTTTGCATGTTTTTGTACACTGCCCAGAGTCTTCGGTGTGGGTGGTATATTTGATGTTTCAAATAAATAAATAAATATGAATTTGAACCCGTGCTAACAGGCAAAGGATATTTTATATAGATGGTGTCACTGCTAGTTTGTACAGTTTAATGTTCATTTTTCCATGTATATTGTTCATTATGACTGTGAACTGTCTTGAGTATTTAATACAGGTGGGTTTGCATGTTTCTTGAATAGACTGCCAGCTCATCTTGAAGTTCTGAAGCAAAATTCAGCACAGTCTATCCTCAGTCCCTGTTGATTTGTGCATAAGAATCGGAACAAGGGGTTGAGCTTCCTTGTTTCTCTTCCTAGATGTGGACGAGTGTCTTGCTGACACTGATGGCTGTGACCAACACTGCATTAATTCTTTGGGTTCCTATGAATGTACGTGTGAAGAAGGATACAGGCTTGGCATCAACAGACAGTCTTGCATCTGTAAGTTATTTTCTGCAGTAAGGAAACTCAATTCAAAATTCAAGTTCCTGGCTAGGATTTTTTGAACTTATAATTGGGCTTTACATATTCAAATTGAGGCATATCTTAATGGCATATAATCTTCAAAAATGGGGTCCTTTTGAGGTCTCATTTCCAACAAATTTGATACTGCTCAAATCCTCATTACAGGGAGAATTTAAACATCAAGCTAAAATCCAAGCAGTTGTGTTAGAGCTGTAGTGTGGAAGCCAAAAGGTTACTCTCCTTTGCACCAGATTTTTTTTTAAAGTTTCATATTAAAACGTGATCTCTATCTTAATGATATAGGTACCTTTTTTAAAAAAACACCCTATATGATTATATAAGTGCTAGCTTTAATTTCACAATGTCTTTTTTTTAGAACGTAATAGTTAATCCCTAGATATTGTATGTGTGTTTTTGGCTCAAATTCCATCTCTCACATTTTTTGTAATTGTGTAATACTTGATCCAGGGGCAGTAACACATACGTGTCGTACTGAAATCAATGAAATTTAAGGCCGAGTGATAACAATTTGCTTGGTAGGCACCTTTCCCAAAAAGCTTAGATTGCACTGCTCAAGTGACAAACAGCTTGTCTAAATCCCTTTGTTTTGTAGGACACCATAATTAGGATCCTTAAGACGGCTTGAGCAGTGATGTGCAAAATTGCACATTGTTCTCATGACAAGCAATTTGGAGGGCACATTCAGCATATGCACAATATAACCCAGACTTTTTTTAAAAAAAAAAGTACTAAAAGTCATTGCACAGTGTGATTGTTCAGGATGCAGGTAGCAGATGATGGGAGATCCGTGATCAGACCTCCTGTAGTTTTTTTGGGTTTTTTTTAAAAGGATCAATGCAATTGCAGCAGCTCTGATTCAGATTGAGCCCATGGAGATTGCTGTGAGGGGAGGCATGAGCATCCCACCAGCACCACAATATTGCTCCAAATCAGGACCCCCCATGGCTACAAGAGATCTGTTGATGAACATCCCACCACTTTGTGCCCTAAGGGAAATCTTCCACGGGTGTAACTGGGTGTGGAGTATTTTGCCATTCATAACTTGGTGACCTGGTTCAGATGATCATCTAACCCAGGGATTCTCAAACTTGGGTCCTCAGGTGTTATTGGACTTCAACTCCCATAATCCCCAGCCTCAGTGGCCTTTGGTTGGGGCTTATGGGAGTTGAAGTCCAATAACACCTGAGGACCCAAGTTTGAGAATCACTGATCTAACCCTTGGTTTGGATCAGGGGTTCCCAATCTTGGATTCCTAGATGTTGTTGGACTACAATTCCCACTATCCCCGGACATGTTGCTAGGAATGATGAGAGCTATAGTCCAAAAATAGCTGGGGACTCAAAGTTGGGAACCTCTCACCACTCATCCTTTGCTCACTGGAGGAGATGATTAAAGCTTTTCCTTTCAATTTTGAATAGCCCACGGTTTCCCATTACACCCAGGTCCAGGAAACTGTGGCTTGTTCTGACTGTGGAACATAGGCAGCTGCCATGTACCAAGTCAGACCTTTGGTCCATCTACCTCAGTATTGTCTACATGGACTCTCAGTGGCTTCTCCAAGGTTACAGACAGGAATCTCTCTCATCTCTATCCTGGAGGCCTATCTTCCCAGAACAGCCCCATCCCCTAAGGGGAATATCTTACAGTGCTCACACATGTAGTATCCCATCCAATTGCAACCAGGGCAGACCCTGCTTAGCAAAGGGGACAATTCATGCTTGCTACCACAAGTCCAGCTCTGAAACTATAGCTGACATATAAAGTAAAGATGCAGTAGTGCAGTGAGAGAGCAGCCTAACAGAACTTCCCAAGGTACAGTTTTACAGCAGGGAAGTGGCGATTTCTGGTGCCCTTGGAAGCCCTCTGTGCCATCCAAAAATATATCTCTGAGCACTGTGCAGCCCTCAGGGATATATTTTCAGGTGGCTTCCTGGGGAAGAGGAGAGTGTCAGGAATTGCTACTTCCCTACTGCACCAGTTGAGTTACTTGGGGAAGTTTTGCTAGGCTACTCTCTCACTGCACTGTGGCATCCTTGCTGATGCCAATCCACATTTTGATCATGGCTTCCTATGAATTATCCTCAGCTAACCTTTTTTTTAAAAAGTGACCCCTTCAAGGATGCAGTCCACAGCAGCTTCAGAGAGGATTTTAGGAAGGAAAATGGTGCAGAGGATAAAGGGTTGAATGTTCCTTACCTCCTTACGGCAGTCACAATCTTGATTGGGCCTCATGCAGCTGATCTTTGACATTTAAGTAAAACCCAAAGTAGACAATGGCACATTCATTGCTTGGTCCTGACTGTATCTGTTTTTAGCATTGGATGTTGATGAATTGGAAGAGGAAGAGCTGGAGATGGCTCGGATTCCTGACCTTCGCTTTAGAAGACCACCTCAGCTCCTTCATTTCAGTACCTCACTAGATTCCTTTTATGAGGATCAGGAAGAAGATGTTCGTGGAGAGCTCACTCTTCTGCACAAAGTTGGTGAGATAAATTTTTAAAACGTGTTTTAACTTTTATTAGTGAGCATTCATGGAAATTGAGTGTTTCTGTGGGATTAGCTCTGTTAGGAAGGAGATCTCTGGAAAAAGAATGAAATAAACAAAAGGCTGGAGTAGTTAGCAAAGGCGATACCACTGCCTGGTCTCAGCGATAATGTGCACCCCTCCTAATGCCGTAAGCTAGGGTTCCCAAACTTGGGTTTCCAGATGTGGCTCCTTGGGTCTTAGATGTGCTCCTTAGGTCTTTGGCCATTGTGGCAGGGGATGATGGGAGTTGTAATCCCACCACATCTGGGCACGCAACTGCTGCCACAAGCCATTTCATGATGAGCTATTTGAAATACAAATTGGCACCAGGACAGGGGAGTTGTTAACAACAATAAGTGCATATAGCTAGAAGAAATAATGCAAAAAGGGGGAAAACATGTGAAAATGCAGAAGGCTGAAGAAGCTCCTTGTCTGTTCAACAACAAATATTTATATACCGCTTTTCAACAAAGGTTCCCAGAGCAGTGTACACAGAGAAACAATCAGTTAATCGGATCCCTGTCCCCAAAGGGCTCACAGTCTAAAAAGAAATATGATAGACACCAGCAACACCACTGGAGGGATGCTGTGCAGGGGGTGGACAGAGCCAGCTGCTCTCCCCTTGCTCAATCAAGAGAATCACCACGTTAAAAAGAAGCCTCTTTGCCCAGTGAAAGTAACAGCAGGAGAGAGGGCATGCCCTCAACTCCTGCCTGTGGCTTCCAGCGGCATCTGGTGAGCCACTGTGCGAAACAGGATGCTGGGCTAGATCGGCCTTAGGCCTGATCCAACAGGGCTGTTCTTATGTTCTTAAAGCAAGAATGGGGACGTAAGGACTGGGACAGGTGAGATCTTGCTCAACAGTCTGTGTCTGGAGATTGTATGAAGTGGTGAAAGTGTGTGGTGTTGGGCATGGGAGACAGCATTGTAAATTTGTGTGAAGAGTTGTCATGAAAATGGGAAGAGAGAATTGGGTGCGGAATGTATTACCCCCTCTCCCAATCCATAAATCTTGATGGATTTCTTTTGGCTGATTTAGTATGTTTTGGAACCTATCTCTAGAGGGGATGCTCATCTACAGGCCAGGGGAACACCCTAGAAGGACTATCCCACAGCAGCAGGTGTAAGATTGTTTTGACCCCAGTGTCTGGGATGTAGCCAGGTGAACACTTGATGTTGGGTGCCAAATGACCCCCTTTACCTGGTGACATGTGGCACCAAGCACTTTTCCCTTTTCTGGTGTGGTAAAAATGCCATCCTCCACTCTCTTTCCCTGAGAAGTGCCAGGGAGCACAGGAGCTTCTCTTTCTCCTCCCACTTTGCCTCCCACATTGGATTTGAAAAGGAGGAGGGGAAGTGGAGGAGAGAGGTGAGGAGACACTCTAGCCTTCACCATTCTCCCCTCCTCTTGACTTCTTCTTCCATTCCATTCTCCTTTTTCAAATTCAGCAAGCCCTGGAGGAGACGACACCTGGTAGGTGGGGGGCACAGATGCCCCTGTAACCCCCACCCCACTCCATGATAATCCAGCATCTGAGACACCTTTTCAATGTACCTCATGGATAAACCAGCCCTGCTTCTGACTCAGGTTGCATAGTACTTATTTTTCTCATAGAATCCATTGGAAGTCATATAGATTTGCCAATGGCTGCATAGCCTTGCCTTGGGTTTCATGTCTTGGGTGATAATTTCTGGTGCTGGTCTGCTGTAAGCAGATGTCTGTATAATGGAGGGTTCCCAACCTTGGGCCCCCAAATATTGTTGGTTATCTGAGGGCCCCAAATGGGGGAACCAGCCATTGTGACTGGGGATGGTGGGAGCTGTAGTCCAACAGCATCTGGGGATGCAAGGATGGGAACCCTCAGTTTCTAGTATGCAACTGCAGCATACATGAAGGAGTACATGTTACTTTCTGTTTGTGTTTGTTTTTTTCCATTTCAGTTTGCTTGAATAACCTGTTTGGAAATGACTGCAGCTTAAGTTGTTCCGACTGTATGAATGGAGGGAAATGCAGCAGTGAGAGTAGTGGCTGTGACTGCCCACCTGGATGGACTGGTGTTATCTGTAATGAAAGTGAGTCTTGTATAGTGGGCAAAGTTCCCAAAGCTTTTGCATGCTCTCGTTAAATAGTACTCTGAATATTAGTAAAGCTGAGCCCTAATCCTACTAGTATTTTGAGGGCCATACAAACATAGAAAGCTGCATTCTACCGAGTCAATTTAGGTTAGTCAATTGGTCAATTTATGTTAGTATTGTTTACACAGACTGGCAGTGGCTTCTCCAAGGTTACAGGCAGGAGTCTCTCTCAGCCCTGTCTTGGAGATGCCAGGGAAGGAACTTGGAACCTTCTGCATGCAAGCATGCAGGTACTCTTCCCAGAGAGGTCCCATCCCTCCTAAGGGGAATGCTCATAAGTAGTCTCTCATTCAAATGCAAACCAGGGTGAACCTTTCTTAGCAAAGGAGACAATTCATGTTTGCTACCACAAGATCAGCTCTCCTCACGTGGTCAAGTCACATGTCCAATAATTGTATACATGTAATGGGCATGCGAAGGCCAATATGGGTGGATCTTGGCACATGATTTTCATGTATCCGTGGTCAGGAATTTGACCTCGATATATATGAAAAACCCCAGCAAAAAGGGGTTACTTTTTGTGTATCCGCAATTATAGGATGGCTGGAAATGACCTCAGAGGTCATTTCTGATCACTATTTTGAACAAAGGAGCTATTTTGTGGCTCTTTTTTAAAAGGGGGGGGTGCGTGCATTTTTTCATGGGAAAATGTGCAAAAATTGGCATTGGGGGCATTGCTAGACAGCTGGGGACCCATAGAACACGGTATCACACTTCCCCCCTTTCTGCCGTTTTTAGCCCTTTTTGACCCATTTTTCACCACCCCAGATACCCACCCCCCATTCCTATTGCCCTAATGCCCCATTATCCGTGCTTTTGTTACCCACAGAAATTGTTGGGGACAGAAAGCTCACAGATAACATGGTACACCTGTACCATTAGTGCACCTCAGCGTGGCTCTTTTTACTAAAACATAAAATAAAACCAGACTGTCCAGCAGCCAGTTTCTCCCTCTTTTATTCGGTTAGCATCCAGTGTAGTATGGATCAGGTTTAACGCTCTCCACCCATGGTTTAATACACCTTAACACAGGCCCTGGTGGGCTGCTTTGTGTAGGCTGCACTTACAGATTAGCCAAGGCAATGACTTAGCAATGAGCTCTGCTCTGCCATCTTGAATAAGAATGTGTGAAAACATGCAGTCTGATGCAACTGCTAAAAACAAAACAAAAAACTAATGCAATTAGATGCAAGAGACGCATAATGTTAAGATCCTTGGAAGTAATTGTTCCTCTGTATTCTGCACTGGTCAAACCTCATTTGGAGTATTCAGTCCAGTTTTGCACCCTGCATTTTAAGGAGGACATTGATAAACTGGAACAGGTTCAGAGAAGGGGAACAGAGATGGTGTGGTGGCTGGAAACCCAGTCCTATAGGAAACAGTTGAAGGAGCTGGATATGTTTAGCCTGGAGAAGGAAGGACTCAGGGGAAATAGGATAGCTGACTTCTGACTGGCTGTCACATAGAAGAAGGAACAGATTTTTTTTCTCTTTTGCTGCCATTTATAGGACCAGAACCAATGGATTCAAATGGCAAGGGAGAGGAGTTAGACTAGATATTAGGAAGAATTTCTCCTCTATGTGTAAGAGCTGTTAGTGCAATCATCTGCCTCATGCAGTGGTGGGCTCCCTCTGACTTGAGGTTTTTCAAACAAATTGGACAACCAGGAGGTTGGCCAAGAAGACGTCCAAAGTCCCTTCCAATGCAAACATTCTATGATTCTGTGACCGGGACATGTGCAGTGCAAGGGTGGTATCTTTTATTTATATGTGTATAGAGGTGAACCAAAAGTTCTCAAGCAAAACATTTTGGCTTGCAATCTGGAGATGGGCCCTAGAACGGTCCAGCATTTCACTGTGGCTACATTATAAGGGAAAACCAATAATGCTGGACAGACTGTTTTTCAGGAAAGCTTGTCTGCTGTTAACTTATCTCTTCACATCAGAGAAACCTTTGATGTGTTTTTGAGAAACTTAACTCAGAGTTTAGTTTGAAAACCACTGCATGGTTTTCTTATGTGGTTTTCTTATCGTTCTTATGTGGCAGAGAAGGCAAAACCTACTGTACCTACACCTGACTCTGAAGAGTACTTTTATTAAAGCATTCTTGTGTGTGCCTTCATTTGCTTTGGAGTCAGATTTCATTCATTTCAATCCCCCTCTTCAGATTTACAACTGTCAAGTGTTGCTTTGAAAGTGGTGGGGAGTTGCAAGAATCAAATACACTCTGTGATGGGTAGAATCCTTTGGAAACATTTGCCATCTGTTAAACAGACTTGCTCTCCTGAGAGTAGGTTGATGTGATCATGTTCCAGATACCAGAGTGGCTGTCTTGCATATATTCATTCATTCATTCATTCATTCATACATTCATTCATTCATTCATTCATTCAGTTTCTATACCACCCTTCCAAAATTGGCTCAGGGCAGTTTACACAGAGAAATAACAAACAAATAAGATGGATCCCTGTCCCCAAAGGGCTCACAATCTAAAAAGAAACACAAGATAGATACCAGCAACAGTCACTGGAGGTACGGGCCTGGGGGTGGATAGGACCAATTACTCTCCCCCTGCACTATTGTCCCTTCAGCGCCTGTACAGTTTTTGTGCAAGTGTTAGACAACCCAAGTGCTCATTTAGTGGCAATAACAAAGCACCATTCTGCTTGAAGAGGTATCCCTCTGCTTTCCTGATCTCATCTGTCCTAAAGAACTGACATGCATGCACACAGTAGGAAGGCCAGTTTTGAAGCCCCCTTGTTCATTGACTAGATCCAAATTTGGAAGTGGCATTCCCCAGATCAAGACTGGCCTTTCCCCAAACCAGATTGGCTAGAGTTGCTTCTAAATTACCAGGATTTTCCAGGTTCAGATGCCATGACGAATCCCAGCTGGTTTTAAACCATGATAGGAAGCTGAAACCTTTTCGCATGCAAAGGGGAGGGGAAACCATTTTGAGTCCAAAGTTTGGGAATACCTCACAGAATCAGGAGTCAGCCATGATTCTGCATGATGTCTGAACAAGGCCAATTTCTCTTTGAATAACATGGTTAAATCAACTTGACATTTTTCTATCTACTTCAGTAGTCAATATAACTACTAAGCAGATAAATATTATTGTCCACAGAAGCTGCCACAGCATGCCATAATATCCAGACTGTTCAGCTTAAATCGTTCTCTAATAGCTTCATCTCCTTCCAACATGATAGCTGAAGCGTATTTTCTCTTCATCCCTAATGCAGTTACAAGACTGCTTTGCTTATTCATCTTCTGTGCTTTCATTACAGCCTGCTCCACGGGGACCTACGGAAAAGATTGTGGCAGCCTCTGTAAGTGTCAGAATGGAGGTTTCTGTGACCCTGTAACTGGGCAGTGTCATTGCCCACCAGGAGTAAATGGAAAGTTGTGTGAAGATGGTAAGAAGTGCACTGTTTTCAACTGGGTGCCATAGTGTTGGGATTCTACTTTTTTTTAAAAAGGCATTAAAAAGCCAGTTGTAGGGATGAAGGATCCATTAGGTTGGTCCACCCGAGAAGATTATTGTATCCAATAGGATTCCAAGAATGGTTTCGAGTTGGCTCTGCTGTTAATTCTGCTGATTCTCTGGTGCAAATTTAGAATAACAGACTCACTAGAGCAGTAGTCAGAATTGCTCCTAAGCGTCCTCTCTGACCTGCTTCACAATTAGCCCCGTAGTATTTGGAAGAATTACAAGAGCTAAAGAAGTGAGGCAAACTTCTAGAGTGCAAATGGAGAAAGACTTGACTTGAATCCAACAGGTTACAACATAGAGAACATTTGAAGATCTATGCTCTGGCAATACACATGGCAAAGAAGCAATTCTTTTCTGCCTGCATTGCGTCTGCAAGTTCACCTCCAGCAGAGTTGTCTAGGGTTGTGAGAGGGCAAATATGAGCTCCCTCCCTCTTCAATTCAAATTTAGAACCATCAGTTACCTGCAGTGACACTTCTAATGAATTTTTCACGGACAAAATCTCTCATATTCAGGCCAAACTGGATCATAAAATCAGGGCAGTGTTTGTTTTGGAGATTTCCAGCAACTCCTCTTATATGGTCAGCCTGGATCACTTTCAGTTTGTGACTCCTGAGGATGTGGACAAGCTGTTTCGGACTGTGCATCCTACCACCTGCTCTCTTGACCCTTGCTCAACTTGGCTTATTTTAATTTAATCAGATTGTCAGAGAGGCTCTGGTAAACATCATAAATGCTTCTCTGAGGGAGGGTAGGATACCTCCTTGTCTTAAGGAGGCTTTCATTAGCCCATACTTGAAAAACCCTACATTGGACCCCTCAGTGTAAGCCCATCTCTAATCTCCCATGGTTGGGCAAGCTGATTGAGAGGGTGATGGCCTCTCAGCTCCAGACAGTCCTGGAGGAAACTGATTATCTAGATCCATTTCAACTGGCTTTCAGGTGGGCTATGGGGTTGAGACTGCCTTGGTTGGACTGATGGCTGATCTCCAGTTAGGCATTGACAGAGAGAGACAGAAAGAGAGAGAGAGAGACTCTGCTGATCTTTTTGGATCTTTTTGCGGCTTTCCATACCATCAACAATGGTATCGTTCTGGATCGCCTGAGGGAGGTGGAATTAGATGTCACTTTTATACAGTGGTTTCATTCCTACCACTCGGGTAGATTCCAGATATTGTCACTAGGAGACTGTTGCTCTGCAAAGTGAGAGTTACTGTATGGAGTTCCACAAAGGTCCATACCATCTCCAATGCTCTTTAACATCTTCATCAGGAGATTTGGTGCAGGGTGTTATCAATATGCTGATAACACCCAAATCTATTTCTCCATATCAGCTTCATCAGGAAATGGCATAACTTCCATAAATGTGTGCCTGGAGACAGTAATGAGCTGGATGAGGGATAACAAACTGAAGTTGAATCCAAATAAGATTCACCAGCTTGTCTGGTGGCAACACAGGACTGGGCCTTCTCTGTGGCTGCCCTAAGGCTTTGGAATGCACTCCCTGTCAAAATAAGAGCTTCTCCATCTCTTGATTGGTTTTTAAAAGACCCTTAAGACGCACCTATTTTCTCAGGCTTTTAATTAAAATTAATTTTAAACTGTTTCACTGGTTTAAACCTGTGACATTATTTTAATTCTTTCAGTCAGTGCAGGGGCATAGGAAACTTTGCGGGGGCCAGGGGACAAAGTCTGACTGGTGGCTCCCCTGGGTGTTCTTTTGGACATGCAAAGCATGCACACGCCACAAGCCACGCCTCCTGCACCTGACGTCAGATGCAACGCCAGTCACAGCCCCAGCACAGTTTCATTTCCCCTGTCAGCAGTGGTAGAATTGCTGAAAGTGAACTCCTTTCCCTCCCATTATCTGATGTCAGATGCAGGGGAAGGGCCAATGCTTGGGGGTATAAGAAAAGTCTATCCCACCCCAGCCAGCGTGAAACTGTGGCTGGAGAGGAAAGGGGTGAGCCTCATGCTCCCAGCCAGCGAGTGCTTTGCTTGCCAGCTGTGTGTGGGAGGGGGAAAGGGGGTGCCCTAGCTGAGGGCGAGGGGTTGTTTGGCAGGCTCCCCCAGACTCTTGGGGCCTGGGAACAATTGTTCCCCCCTTGCTTAAGGGTCACTATTCCCCTGACTCTGTGAATGGTTTTTAATTGTTTTTAATTCTTTGAAGTGTTTCGTTTGTTTTTATTTTGATATTGTAATTTGGATTGTGTATACCGCCTAGAGATGTATATAGCAGGCAGTATATAAACATGATAGATAGGACATTAAAGCTCAGATCATCATGCAATGGACAGAATTGTCCATTTTGTGGCTGGAAGTGATAGGCCAAACTCTGGAAAAGAGAGGATTTGGATGTCAGATTTTAGTCAATTGCCTTGGATCCTTTGCGGAATACCTTCAGGAGTCTGTCCTTGGATCTGTGGTGGATGCAGAACTGCTCCATCCCTGCTACCGTGTATACCCACAATTCTCTGTCACCACCACTACCACTTTCCATGACTTACTGGGCAAAGTCAGATGGCATGAGGAGCTACTCATAAATGCCACAGCCTGGATTGAGGGCAAAAGTGGGTGAGACATTCACCACTTCATTGTCTCTCTTCAAGTTTTTCTCCCCCCGCCCCACTAAAATAGCAGCCTTAAGGGAGGATGGGTCCAGTTCAGGACCACAGTGCAATTAGAGAGGAGTTAACCCTTGGTTTGCCCTATGCCATTTTTCCACGGAAAATCTTGCCTCCAGTGGCTGTTTGCCCCCAAATGTACTATTGCAGTAAATGATACCTTCTGATGGCAAACAGTTGCTTCAGATAGCACGTTTTGATGAGAAAGCAGTCTGGAAGCAAAGGGTTAAACTCCTTCCACCCGTTCTGCTGTCCCAATTTGGATTGTGCCTCCTGGCTGATATTTTGACACCTACAGCAAGCAGTGTTCCTTCTACCAGGGATTCTCAGATGTTGTTGACTACAACTCCCATAATCCCTCAGCAAAAGCCATTGCAGCTGGGGATTTTGGGAGTTGTAGTCATCAACATCTGGGAATCCCTGTTAGAGAGAAGACTGACAGCAAGTATGTGCAAGCCTGAATTGCAGCATCTGTAGATACCTGAATAATTGATTTTTGATTTCCACTGGTTCCCAGTGTCCCTGGATACTGAGGTGTGCACGCATGGCAGTGTTCAGGTCTCAAGACCCTACTGCACCATTCTTGCAGAAGACCACGTCTTCCCTGGTGTTCTTCCATTTTTGGAACATTTGATTTAAATAAGAGTGCAGAGAGAAAGACTTCCAGGATTGATGTGGAGAGGCCTAAGTCTCTGGACACTGTTGCACATGTTTACTGCAGCATCCAAAAATGCTGGGAACCCATGGAAATGAGCATGCGCAGAGTATGTAGAGGTATTGCAAACCACAAGGGTCTTTGCAAAATACAGATGTAAGTGCTGGGACACCTGAGTCAGGGTCCTACCAACATCACTCCCCTGTCTTCATGATTTATTTCCCTCCCGCAGGTTCCTCCAAACGGAGGAGAAAGGGTTAAAGCCATGCAACTCCTCCTCCACTTGATCACTTATTCTTGCTCCTCTACAGGAGCTGAAGCTCTCGCTTCAGCCACATCTTTCTCCTCACCAGCACTGGTCTGTTCTAACGGTGAAATAACCTTGCAAGAAAATCTAGAGTCCTCGTGAGATCATCCCCTGGCCTTTCAGAAAAACAAACTGACCAACTGTCCAGGAATGATCACACAGGTCTATGGCTGCACCCTGTGGCTGGACGTGGGTCCTGCCAACACTGCCTGGCATCTTTCTGGGTTGTGGTTCCTGCCTGCTTCCAACACGGTTGGCCTTATGCAGACACTTCTTGGAGACATCTCAGTTAGGCTGGTCATCAGGTCCTGGCAACTCAGATCCCCCACAACAGGCCCTTCCTCCACACATGAATATTCCTGTAATATTGAAATCAATAGATCAACCTTCAATACTCTTTGTACTGCATTTCGTTTTCTTTTTGCATATCCATCAGGCTGCCCCAAAGGACTTTTTGGGAAGTCCTGCAACAAGAAATGCAGTTGTGCTAACAGTGGACATTGTCACAGATTATATGGAGCCTGTTTGTGTGACCCAGGGCTGTATGGCCGCTTCTGCCACCTAAGTAAGTCAAAACTATAAAGACTGCCGCACAAAATGCTTTTCTGTTGATTTTTGGGGGGTGGGTGGGTGGGATTATTGTTAATGGATGTATATAATGGCGGACATCCACTAACACTGAATTAGTGCAATGATGCACTCACCCACGAAGAGCATGTAGCTGAGTGGATACTCAGAGTTGCTCAGTCTCTTGTGTGCTTTGTCCACTTGTGCAACAAGGATGGCCAACAGCTTTGCATCACCCCCAGCACAGGACCTCCAGTGACTGTTGCTTGTGTTTCTTTTTAGATTGTGAGCCCTTTGGGGGACAGGGAGCCATCTTATTTATTTATTATTTCTCTGTGTAAACCGCCCTGAGCCATTTTTGGAAGGGCGGTATAGAAATAGAATTATTATTATTATTAACAACACCAACTAATAATAATTCCCTGCTCCCAGCTTAGCAGCAGTAGCTAATGTAACATCCTTGCACTAATGCAACTTCGTCTGGCTGTCAGCCACCGTCTTTCATACAAAATCTCAAGGCAAACTAGGGTGCATTGCCTGTATCTACCACTTTATATCTGATTTCTCTTCCTCTCCCACAGCTCCAGGCAGGTTTCAACCTGATTTTTAAAAGTCTATCAAAACCCATTCTAAAAACTTCCAAAAATCAACATGTGTGAATAACCATAAGAACAAAGTTATTTAAAGCAATAAAAAGAACAACAAGAAAAATCAGTTGAAAGCTACCCCTCCAGTAACTGATCTTCAGCCTTCTTAAAAGCTTTTGTGCCACTTTTAATGCATTTGTGCAATCTGCAAATGGTTCTCGCTTTCGCATGGAGGGAATAATTCTTCTAAGATGGTGCTGGCAGCAACAGGCATGCGCATCATAGGATCATTGTTCATCTAGCTCAGTATCGTCTGCACTGACTGGCAGTGGCTTCTCTGAGGTTTCAGGCAAGAGTCTTTCCTAGACAGGATTTGGAGATGCCAGGGATTGCCGGGGATTAGGTGATCTCTAAAAATAAAGTGGTTTCCCCCCCTTCAAATACTTGATGTTATCCAAGTGCAAATGTATGGAGTTTTACAATTCCATCCTATATACATTTACCTGGGAGTAAGTCCCAGGGGCTGACATGTCGAAACACTGGTATTTCTGACCCATCCAGTCTGCTGTGCACATGGAAACCAGCCCCGCTGGTGTTGCACAGTGTGCAGGCACTGGCACAGTGCTGTTTTCATGACAAACAATGGAAGTAATGCTGCACAAGTGCCCATGCGCTGTTTTAAGTCACTGCACTAGTGCACTCTTGTGCATCACTGCTGATGCTGCCTTTCACATGTACAACAGCCCTGACAGGTCAGAAATGCTGGTGTTGCCTTGCACAACATGTCGGCCATCATCTTCAATGAAACCAAAACAAAAGCAAGGGCAATCACAGGAATACAACCAAGCAAAACAAAGAAGAAAGAACACACCCATGACTAAGACAGATATATATAAAAGTCATATATTGCAAAGGACAATTAGAAATATATATTGACAATCAGTAGAGAAATAGTAAGATAATTTCTTATTTCTTACAGTTGTAAGAAAATTAATAATTGAACCAAACATGACAATTCAAATTGAAACATAAATAATATATATAATAATAATGATGGTCAAGACATCTGGAGGAGATATTCCTGAAACAAGGCAAAAGCGCCTTGCTCAAGACCTAAAAGAAGTAGGTAGGACTCTCAGCTGGCACAGGAAGATGATGTATGAAACACAGCTGCCAAAAGAAATCGTGGATGATGTTGTCTCAATATATATATTGAGTCAAATATGTGACTTTTATCTATCTCCATCTTAGTCACGGGTGGGTTCTTTCCTCTTTGTTTTGCTTGGCCATCATCTTCAACAGAACCACCTTGTGATTGTTTTATTGAAAGGCGGTATATAAATTTAACAAGAAAACAAGAAAATAAACTTACTCCCAAGTAGTATATTTAGGATTGATACCTTAATTACCTGCAATTAATCTACTTGTATTTAATTGGGTGGTAGCCCTAATCAGAATCCTTTCTCTTCCATCCACCCATGTAGCCTTGAGCTGCTCTGTTTTGCACCAGACTTTTCCAGTCTAGTTTTTAGCCCTACCAACCTAGTGATGATGCTAATAGTTCTCTTTCCATCTGACCGTAGCCTGTCCCAAATGGGTCTTCGGAGCTGGCTGCTCAGAGGAATGCCAGTGCTTGAAGGATAACACCCTGGAGTGTGATCCTAGAAATGGTACTTGTATCTGCAAGCCAGGTTATGAAGGAAGCAAGTGTGGAAAAGGTATATAATTTGCTAATGGGTCCAATTGTTTCCTCTGTAATATCATGTGTTTACCAAGCATGATTTTTGCTTTATTCTGTTTTGTGCATGTGTGTTTGTTATTTGGTGGCGGTGGTTGTTGCTATTAACTTTGTATTTACCTTAACGTTTGGCCGCATAGTGAGATATAAATGAAGATAGTAGGCTTCTCAGTGGCTCTTATCCAACAGAGCCTACCTGGGCGGTGTGCCTGCGCAGCACTTCAGTGGACAATAAGCTAAAATTCTGCTATCAAATATGTCTCCTTGACTCTGATCTAACAGCACATGCTGGACCAGTGCTCATTTTAAAAAGGACTGACATCCAGAGCAAGGAAATGATGGTATAGTGGGAGGAGCAGACTAATCACAGTTATAGACTAACTGCACCAGTGCACCAGAAAAGGGGCTATTTTTAATTACTTCTCCTTCCCCATAAAACCCTCTGTACCACCTAAAAATGATCCCTGAGACATAGGAAGCTGCCATATACCAAGTCAGACCATAGGTCTATCTCGCTCAGTATTGTCTGCACAGACTACCAACGGCTTCTCCAAGGTTGCAGGCAGGAATCTCTCTGCCTTATCTTGGAGATGCCAGGAAGGGAACTTGGAACCTAGATGCTCTTCCCAGAGCGGCTCCATCCCTTAAGGGGAATATCTTACAGTGCTCACACTTCTAGTCTCCCTTTCATATGCAACCAGGACAGACCTTGCTTAGCTAAGGGGACAAGTCATGCTTGCTACCACAAGACCAGCTCTCTTCTCCTGACCTTGGAGACATATTTCTAGGTGGCACAGAGGGCTTCCTGGGGAAAGGGAGGTCATTAAAAATAGCCCCTTTTCTGGTACACTGGTGTAGTTAGTCTATAACCGTTAGTCTGCTCTTCTTGTTGCACCTGCATTTCCTTGCTCTGGATGTCACCCATGATCTTTAACATTAGCTGGCCCCTGAATCCATCTGCAGCTACACTCCCATAAGTCCCCCCCCCAAAAAAAATTGTAGATTTTTAAATCAAATTTTTAATAAACTGAGCAGCGGGGCCAGGCAATGCCGCCATGTAAAGGATACTGGGTACCGGTGGTGGGTTAAGTATACTGTTCCCTCTAAGGAGTGTGCGTGTGCACACACCAACTTCCAGGCCCCCACACAGCAATTTCTGTGCAGTCTGCTGCACCTGCCACTGCCGCCCAACTGCCCAGCACCCCATTTCCCCCCATCCCCGGCTGAAAAACATTGCCGTACTTTCCCCCTCTCCCTGGCTGGGTTGCCACCACGCCGCCTCCTCCCTCCCTCCCTCCCTCCCTCCCTCCTGGCCGGGCCTCCTCCAATTCTGGCTGGATGGAGCAGCTAGAGGAGGAAAGAAGGGAGGAGGATGGAAGGTGGCAACAGCTCCCCCACCCGGCGGCTCCTGGGTGGACAGAGTTCAGAGAGACCAGAGCTTGGGGCCTGGGGTGGGGAGGACAGGAGGCAGCGGCAGCTCCCCACCACCCCCAACAAAAAAATGGTGAAGAAATTACACAATATTACTTAAATTTGTGGTGTGTGTGTGAGAGAGAGATTCAAAATCATGTCGGTACATTGCCTTAATGCCGCCGCTGAGGACTAAACCCTTTCCACTCAGTTCTTATAAAACAGAGGGAACATTGGTTAAGTACATCTCCATTTAAAGCTATATTCCCCCGCCCTCACCACCGCGCATGGAGCACCACTCACCGACCACTACTGCCTCCACTCATTAGGGGATTTGTCTGTTGTTGTTGTTTTTGTTTTGTTTTTGGCCTTCTCCCTGAGGACAATAAACACGCCTATTCTGCAGCTAACTACAAATATTTCTATTCAGCTTTTCAAAGTTCTCAAAGTGATTTACATAGAGAATGAATGGATGATATAGTTCCCTGTCCCAAAAGGGCCCACAATCTCAACAGAAACACAAGGCTTGTAGCAGCAGCAACCACCCACAAGGGGTTGCTGATCTGGGGCTAGATAGGTACATTTGTTCTCCATCTGCTAAATATAAAAGAATCACTACTTTAAAAGGTGCCTCTTTGCTCAGCTAGCAGGGGTACATTGTATTGACTAAAAGCTGAGATTGCCAAGAGGCTGAAAGGACTGGACTTTTTCTAAGCGACACCCACATGATTAAAACAGTCTCTTAAGTGATTGCCTTGCTGATGATTTTTTCACTGTTCTCTGACTTTTTTTCTCCCACTTTGAAGTTAGTCATTGTATGCTTTAATTGGGGGTTCTCAAACTTGGGTTCCCAGATTTTGCTGGACTACAACTCCCATCGTCCCTAGCCACAATGGCCAAAATGAGAAAGGATGGTTGTAGTCCAGCATCTGGAAACCCACATTTGAGAACCTCAGCTTAGCTCTTTTTCTTCTTTTACTCTCTCCCAGCTAGTGTAAAGTTTCCCCATTTCCTTCCAACTCCACAAGCTCATTTTTGTGAGCTTGCAAACAGCAACCTGTGTGTTTGTACATCGCTTAATGCATATAAGGCACTCTTGTAATGAGTAAATGTTGAGGATCACTAAGTTAAAAACCTGACCTTTCCCCCCAGAAAGCTTTTCCTGCAGGCTGTTGATGTGCTGTGTTGTTTTTTTGGTTTGGTTTGGTTTTTTACATGGCTGCCTTGCTTTTAATTGGGATTGTTATCAAGCTTTCATCTAGCTTTTAGATGTGTTTTGGTGTTTGTTGTGATGTGCATTTTATAGATCATTTGCTTCTTAATTTGCTCTGTAAGCCAGTTCAGGAGCTATGTGAGGGGCAGAAAGAACATGGTATATAAATATTTAACTGAACAAGTACATCAATAAAATAGAGGTCCTAAATACAGGTCCCTAGTGCCCCCTCCTTGTTGGCTGTGAGAACAGCGGACAAACAGAATTCTTTGGCTAGCTTATGTTCAATACTCATACAATGAGTGTGCAGTGTACACAGGTACAGTTATGCACACATTATGTTAAACACAGGCACGACAGTACAGTTCGTATCTGTAGCATGCATTTGAGAGGCCTGTACCCAGGTGCACTTTTAAAATGAAGACAGGTACAGTCATTCACACAAAAAGATGTACAGTGTGACTATACACTCAGTCTGTACACTTGTACAACATAACTATATCTAATTAACTATACTTAGATATATAGTTAAAAATTTTAATACTGGGTTTTAAATGTTTTTTTAATGCTTTAAATTATTTTAATTGTTAATTTGTTTGATGTTTTAAATGGTTTTCATTGTAAACCGCCCAGAGATGCAAGTTTTGGGCAGTATAGAAATGTTTTAAATAAATAAATAATGTCTGAATAGGGCTTTGATCTCCCTGCTTTTGATTTCTGTACCCTTGATGACCAGCAAGTGAATGCGTGAACTGCCCCCATGGAAAAAAGTTGGGTTTGCAGTAATGAACGTCCGATTTCTGGCTTCAAGTTGTCACTAGATGTTGCTGTCGTGAAACGATGTACACACGCAGCCCCTTAGCCCTATATGCTCTTCTTCCAGAGTGCTTGCCTGGTTTTTATGGAGCAGGCTGTCAACTGAGATGTGGCTGTCCTGGTGCTGCCTTATGTGACCATGAGACAGGAGACTGCAAAAGTCCATGCCCTGCCGGATTCTTTGGAGAAAACTGCCACCACCGTATGTACTTGGGAGCATGTTTTCAAAGAGGAGAAGCCAAATGGGGGAACCTCACATTTCTCCTTTTAAATCTCAAGCTCAATCGCCATCGTTCTGCAAATGTATCAAGAAGCTTTTAGGGAGTAGCTTGCACTTTTGCTGTTGGGGTTGGGATTTTGTGATCATTTAGCAAAGCACCAAGGAAGCTACCACTCCAGTTACAGAGTGCAGAGTTTAGTTGTAGCCTTTATTTATTTATTTGATTGATTGATTGATTGATTGATTGATTGATTGATTGATTTCTATACCACCCTTCCAAAAATGGCTCAGTAACATGCATGTTTAAGTAACATGCATGGAGTTCACTGTAGAGTATAAGTTACTTAACTGCTATCAGCTACATAATGAATAGGTCAGGAGAGAGAGATATGTTTTCATCTTCTCTCTAGGAGAAAAAGCAGAGAGAGGACTGACTCACTACAGGAAGTACCTGAGGAGGGGTCATAGAGTAGAGGCAAGCAGGGACAAGTAAGGAGACCCTCACTAACTACCTCTACTCCCAATGCCCCTAGTGGTCATTAGGATATTTGGTGCAAAAGGCCAATGCATTGGAACTCCATCTCCAACAGTTAGCACCATGCATGGCCCTGTACCAATTACTGGGGAGATGCCCCTGAATCCCTAAAACAAGAAGCTTTACAAATAAGGCTGATCGAGTTGCCTTGGGGTTGCCCAATGCAGCTGATTGACAGGAAATTCAGGGCAGGCCAATGGAGGTACTTCTTCACATTGTGCATAATTGGGAAATCCACTGCCACAAGATCTGGAGAGAAGCTAGAATGCTTAAGCAAAGTTCCTTGCTCTCCTTCCAAAATCAACATAAAGACTGTGCTTTGCTAATGAGGTTTCTTTTCATGAGGCTAGGATTGGCTTTGGTTCAGGTTTTTTAGGCTTCTTTGCAGTCTTTTAATAAATGTCCACACATCTGTGGGGCAAGTCAATAGGGGCTTATGTGGAAATTCATGTATCTCATTTGTTTGCCGTTGCTATTGTGGATGCTTTCTAATGCCTCCAACTCTTGTTGCCGCAGCCAACAAGTGCTCTTTGTGTGTGTGGTTTTTTAAAACAAGCAAGTAGCTCTGGAATATTCAGTGTGATTCACTCACCGAGGAACATACCAAGTCAGACTATTGGTCCATCTAGCTCAGTATTGTCTGCACTGTTTGGCAGCGGCTCTCCAAGGTATCAGGCAGGAATTTCTCCCAGTCCTACTTGGAGATGGAAGGAATTGAACCTGGGATCTTCTGCATGTAAAACAGATGCTCTGCCACTGAGCTATAGTCCCATCCCCAAGGTGCAACTGCAGAAGAACACCATGTAAACCAAAGACTGGAGGGTGTTCATGTCCTGGTGGGATATTTTTTCAAGTAAACATGTGGCTCTTAAGTTAGTGCAAAGTGAGTAAGCCCATAGGAAAGGCAGAACAAATACTGCAGAAACAACTTTCTCAGATTTATATTCTGATCTTCCTGCAAGGAGCTGAGGGTAGCATACACTAGGGATGTGCATGGAACTGGTCTGGAGGTGCTTTTGTGCCTCTGAACTGGTTCAAACGGCCGCCGGTTTGGCCATTTCGAAGGCAGGGAAGGGTGCACTTACCCCTCCCACCCCTTCCCCCACCGGTGCTCTGGATTTCCAAAGTCTCTCAGGGTGGCAACGCACCTCCCTGCCACCCCATTGCTCCCGTTTGCTGGAACTATCCAGAAGCAGCCGACACACCTGCATGCACCAGTGTGGGCGCATGCACATCTGGCAAGCCAGCACTCACATCAGGCATGTGCACATGCCCGCGTCGGCTACTTCGGATAGTTCCAGTAAACAGGAGCAATGGGGCGGCAGGGAGGTATGCTGCCGCCCCAAGGGACTTTGGAAAACCGGAGCGCCGGTGGGGGAGAAGTGGCGGGAGAAGTAAGTTCACCCCACCCTGCCCTTAAAGCAGCAGCACCTCACCCTTAAAGCGGCACCCCCCCCCCCACCTTTGAACCACCCCTGCCCGGTTCTGTGCACATCCCCAGCATACATTGATGGGGTTACCCCCATATTATCCTCAAACTACTTTGTGAAGTAGGTTAGGCTGAGAGGAAATGTGTCTGAGCCAAAGTCACCCAGTGGGCTTCCTGGCCTGTGTAGGGATTTGAACCCAGATCTCTCTGGTCCGAGTCCAAGATTCTAACCATGACCCCACCTTGGCTTCTCAAGACGTAGAGCTTAAGTACTTCTCCTGTGCCCCAAATCCCTGCCATCCATTGCATCTCTCTGACATCAAAGGTATTTGAGACCTGCTTCAAGTTTTAAGATGATGATTTGTTGCTCTCCATTGTTTGTTTTTTAGATTGCCCTGATGGTTTCTGGGGTGTGAACTGTCAGTCTGAGTGTGAACCCTGTGAGAATGGAGGCCAGTGTAACAAAGTGACCGGGAGCTGTGAATGCCCATCAGGATACACTGGAAAATACTGTAATGTTTGTAAGTCACTGTACTTGAGTGGGAAATCAGTACCAGCCTTACAGACCAACGTGCAGCCCACCCAAATGGAGTTTATGGATCCGTGGAACTTGTTTGAGACCTCCCACTGGCATTTGGGGCAGGATAAAGCTAGAAATTCAAAATAACCCATTTACAGTCTGATTGTAATATGGGCTCATTCTCTCAATCAAAATCAGGGTCGGGGGAATGCCCAGCCAGGTTAGGCGGGCCATGTGCATTCCCAATCACCATTTGCTGGTCAATGACCGAATAAACTTATAACTTATAACTTCCCAATCAGCAGATGTATGCTTGCAAATATCATGGTAGGAGGAGGGAAGAGTGATTGGGTGGGAGCTTCTTGTCCACCCTCAATAAAATGCTGGGGACAGAATATGGTCACGCCCATCCTACCCATTTCCCACACGATCCATCTCCCTTCCTCCTACTTTGCTTTTTGAGTTAACGTGACTGCAAATTGGCAGCGCTCACAGTTCTCCAACTCTGGCTGGGTGCTCTTCTTACCCGGAATTTTATTGTGAAAACAAGCCCTGTTTCTTTCACAATTGGTTCAGAGATTGCCTTTCCCACTTTTCCCCAGTTAACTCTGTTCCAGAGAAGGTGAGGAACCCAACTAGGTGGCCAGCAGCAGTTTTGTGTAGATGTTAGTTCAGATGATTAGTGGGATGGGGCTGTAGCTCAGTGAAAGAGCATCTGAGGTCGTGGGTTCATTCCCTCACATTTCCAGGTAGGGTTGAGAGAGACTCCTGACTGCAAGCTTGGAGAAGCTGCTGCCAGTTTGTGTAGACAGTACTGAGCTAGATGGACCAATGGTCTGACTCAGCTTTCTTTGTTCCTATGTGTAGGATCAGGCTGCTTTTAGCAAAGTAGTAGTTTGCATCATTTGGAAATCCATTACTAATGGTAATATGCACTTACATCATTTGTGCCTGGAGCTGTAAAAGCAGAGAAAAATAAATATCCTGTTAAGTCTGGAGTTAAGGCAGGAGTTTAGGATAGTTTAAGTGTCCAGAAGCTTGGAAATTCAGCACTTGGCAGTTCCTGCTCTCAGTATGGCTGGTATAATAGCCTTAACTTTGTAATTGAACCATCAGGATGATGAGCAGGAATTGGTAATACAAGTAGGTTTTGTATGTGATATGTATAGGAGGGATGGGATCCTGCTCTGGGGTTCTCAAATCTCAAACATCTGGGTCCTCAGATGTTGTTGGACTACAACCCCCATCATCCCCCAGCCAGTGGCTGGGGGATGATAAGATCTGTAGTCAAACATCTGGGGACCAGATATGAGACCCCCTGAGCCAGCTTATCTTTCAGATCTCCCTTTTTAACCCGGTGATTTGGAAGGAGTGGATCATGACCAGAGGTGTTCCATCTCCTGTGAAACAGATGTCTTTGTTTGCGTTAATACATCTAAGTGACAAGTACTGCATGCTTATCTCTTTTCAGCTTGTCTTGCTGGTTACCATGGAAAAAACTGCCTGCTGCAATGCAGCTGTAATAGCAACACTCCCTGTCACCCCATCACTGGCGAATGCAGATGTCCCCCGGGTTGGATCGGCCGTGACTGCAAGCAGCGTAAGTCAAGGCCTCCATTATCAGCACCTGCTCCTTCTGTCTCATCAGACATAATCGAAATCCTAAAGAACCGGCTCGGCAGCTTCTTAGGCAATTAAACTTTCCTGCTATATATTTTTTCCTGCTAATCTTATGGCTTCTGAAATTGTGTATTTATGGGTTTATGCAGCCTGGCTGGCGATAATCCTTAATTATCTCAGTCAAAAGTATTGAGGGTGATGATTGGTGAAGCAGAGAGGTTTGATAGGAGAACTTTATTCCAGCACTGTGCACCAGTTTCTCCCAGCGCGCGCTGTGCCTTCAGCATTCAGATTGACAACTGGTTCCGTTTTCCATTTTCAATGCAGCTTAGTTCAGGGCTAATTCCCCATGTTTGGGGGAAGGCTTGTCTCAATAAGTGAGTGACTCACACTGTCTTAGGTTAGGAGTACGGTCCCTAAGCTGGTGAATTTAAATCTTAGGTTAAATTCTTTTCTCTGGATGAAATGATGAACATCAGGATGGATGGATGGAGAGAGGACATTATTGGTTCCTATTAGAGATCACATTTACCTGTATTCCAAAGTGGTGGCAACTACATGCTGGGCTACCCATTTATTTCAGTGTGACCCCTGCTGCTCAGTGGAGGATGCTGCATTAGGCCAAGGTGAGGGACCCCATGAGAGGAACAGATGAAAAAGGGTGGCCCAGGGGCCATCCCACATCGGGCCAATGCGCAGCCTGCCCCCAGCTCTTCCCCAGGGAGAATTTATTGAGAATTTTTCCCATCCTGTAGTGGGAAATCGCCCAGCAACTGATAGGGCAAGAGCAGGCAGTGGCCTTCCGCTATCCCGGCCAACAAGCCTCTCTTTGGGACCCACTGTGGGTAGCTGTGACTTTAACATGCCAAGCCATGCAGGGAAGATAGAGGCCCTGAAGTGGGAAGGAAAGTTGCTGTGATTGTAGCAAGCAAAATAAAAAGATGCTGTATTGCGCCATGAGATTGGGAGGCTTCTTCAACGCAAGTACTGGGGCCCTACAAAGTGGAACTGCCCCCTGGCAGGCGCTCCCATGGCTGTGATTATAATTGCTATTCAGACATGCTTTTGTGATGTAAAGGAGAACCCCATTATTTACAGGGGTTCCATTCCACGGTGGGTCTCATGGATAGCAAATCCGCAAATAACAGGGCATTAGGGCAATGGGAAAGGGGGGGGGTAGGTTCCCAGATGCCGAAAATCGGCCAGAAATAGGCCCCCAAATGGCAGGTTTTGCTCTGTTTCCTTTTCAGTCACCCCCAAATGGCTCCTTAAGGTGCCCTAATGTGCTGCACTGTTGCCCATGGGCCTAAAATTGGCTGAGAATTACATTTTCTGCCTCCATTTTGAACCATAAAATGGCTCCCGATCTCTCCGGCAGTCAAAATGGTGGCCTGGCCGCCCCCGACCCACGAATATGTTGGTTAACCTTTTTTTCTCCACCCCACCCCTCCACATATACCGAGGTCAGGTGCCAATTACCTGACTGTGGATATGCAAAAAGGCAAGTGCTGGACCCGCAAATAGCGAGGTCTTCCTGTATTTACTTATCACATTTGTACCACATTTGTATGCCCTCTCCTACCTCCAAGATTTGAAGTGGGTTTCAGATCCCAATTTATTTCAAGTACTTTGATCAGAATAAACCGAATTTGGTCAGTCCAGACATCGGGACCAATCTTGTTTTATTTGAACTGCAATTGGAAGTAGAATTCTTCCAACTTTCACGTGGGCAGGGAAGGGGGAGCACGTGCTCCCGAGGCCGGATACATCATGCAGAATCAAGCTTTAAACTTGGGTCAGCAAGATGTCTGAACTGGTCCATTGATTACAGATGTGTAAGAACCCAGCTGCAACTGTTCCTTTGGTGTTTTCAGTGTGAGTTAGTTCTGATTTGTAGCCCTGTAGGTCCATCACATCTGCATTGTTCTAGGACAGGGTTGCACAACTTGGACCCCCAGCTGTTTTTGAACTACAGCTCCCATCATCCTCAGCCACAGCAGCCAATAGTGAGGGATTGTGCGAGTTGTAGTCCAACATCTGCAGGAGGACTGAAGTTGTGCAGCTGTGTTCCAAATTGTAACATAACATCTGAAAACATGATGTCCTGGTGGATGTCTCTTGAATGAAATCAATTCCTTCTTTTAAATCTATTATTTTGCAGCCTGTAATTCTGGCTATTGGGGACAACTCTGTGAGAACTCATGTGACTGCAATAACAGTGATGGTAGCTGTGACCCTATCACTGGGATTTGCTTCTGCGAAGCAGGATATACCGGGAAACATTGCGAGCAGAGTAAGCCGTTAACCAGGCCGAAGTGGGGAATTCTGTGAACCAAGGAGTGGAAATGGTTTTTCCTTTTGTTTGCCTCAAGGAAAGGGGTCCAGCTGGTACATTATCTAGGACATGGAGAAGCCACATGAGAGAACTTGGATTTCAGCCGAGCTAGAATGTTTAGCTTAAAACATACTCCAGGAAAGAGAAGTTATTTTCAAAGTTGTTTGGACAGAATAGCTACTTTAGCCATTAGACTTCATGTTAGGACAATTCAAATGCCTTATTTTTAAATTGTTGCTCTGTGGTGTAGGCTGCCAATTAATGTTTTGCAATTAATGGGATAAATTAATGCATTTATCCTATTTCCTGCCTTTTAAAATCTAGACAGTATTTTAGAAGTGGAAATTAGCATAGCCTCCATTTATATCCATTAAAAATACCCTAGGAATGGAAACATTTTCTTTTCTTTTCCTTAAATGAAGGCTGAGAGGAAGCTGAATTCTGCCCCCAATCCAATTCTGCACTTTATCAGCACTTCTCAAGACTGTGGTATACACATAACCCCAGTGAGGCCCAGTAATTATTTTGAGATGAATTCATGGAAAAACAAATAAATACCCTTGATTTTGTGTGAACAGACAGTGGTCCAAACTCCCTTGAGAATCCTGCACAATCAATCTCAGGTTTTTGCCTGATTTGTCCTAATGTGCATCTCCTTTTCTGTGTAAGCAGGATGCCCCAAGGGAACGTTTGGCCCAAGCTGTAAGTACAGCTGTCAGTGCAAGAACGGAGCTGTCTGTGACCATGTGAGTGGAGCCTGTACCTGTGCAGCCGGCTGGCTGGGGACGTTTTGTGAGAGAGGTATTTCTTGCTCCCCACTCCCCTCCCTTCCCGCTATTTCCTTTTTAAAAAACCAATCGATACATTTATCAACATAGGCATTTTCTGCAGATCTAAAGTCTGTTGTAATGATTGTATTGATCAGCTCAACAGCCTAGGACACCATTACAATGATATACTTGGACAGTGCAGACAAAACAGGCCCAGTATTTTAACTGTGGTTAAGAGATTAGGAGCGTGCCTTGGGCCTGCATGTTTCTCCCCTCCATGAGATGAAATCCCCTGGTACGGTGAAATTCCACCCTCCAGCCTTCGCCTGTGGTTCCGGGATAACCAGCACCTGCATTAACGCAATTAGAAGTTAACCCGTTTTCCTGTTTAATGAGCATTCTTAGAAGTTATCCACATGCCCAGCGAAAACCGGCTTTTGGTGCCTGTGTGTACCTCTGAAACCAGGCCCGATCCCGGCGGTGCCTTGGCAGCAGACCCAGCACTCTCCTCACCCCATTTCTGCTATCGTCTGCCAGCTGTGACTACTTGCAGCCACAGCTGGCAGATGGCGGGGATCCTGGCCAGCTCGGGGAGGGGAGGGGGGTCCCCATAATGCACAGCACACTTGTGCAGTGCATTATTGGAGCTCTGGGGGGTGGGGTGATGCATCCCAGCACCCCGGCCCTGCAGCTATCGGCTGTATTGAGTAGTCTGAGAGGGCGATCTGCCTGCTGAAGAGGACACTGTCATTCGTCTGCGGGGAGGTAAGCGCTTTAGGGTTTCTTCCCTGCTCACCCTCTTGCCGTTTCTCGTTGTTCATGAGAAAGGGCTCTTAGTCATCTTAGTCTTAGAGTTTCATACTCTGGTTAAGGAAGAAATTTAGCTGCAGTTAACATCAGAAGTCTCCCTTAACTCGGGGGCTCTCAAACCTGGGTCCCCAGATGACTACAAGCCCCAGCCACACTGGCCAAAACGCAAATCCTTGTCTTAACTGTTCTTAAAACAGGAGGAGGAAATCTTTTCAGGGGAGAAGAGAGGAAGTGCTGCTCAAAAGGAATTCACAATTCTACATCTTGCTTTCAGCCTCTTGTGCATCGTTTAGAGATTGACCTATTCCATGGTGCACTAACCTTTAAAGATGTATTGAGAGAGTAAGCCTAGAATGACTTTCCTACCTACTGGACCTGCGCAAACCCTGAAAAATTGTTTTCTCCACCCGATGCTCATTGCAGAAAAAAGTAAACAAACATTCTGTTTTCGATAAATCAGCATGATGTTGCAAATTTAAGCAACTGCTTTGCTGGAAAAGGCTTCTTCGACATTTTAGAAATGTGTCGTTTTAAACTAAATCCATTGTTGTACTGTTTATTGTTCAAACTTATATGGGCATATACCCATGTTCTCAAGTTGTCCTTGAGTAAATTGCAAATTCTGTGTCTTGTGTGCATCCACTGCCCTCTAGTGGAACCAAAGGAAATTTGTGACATAGGCAGAAAACCTAGGTAGCCGTATCTGACCATTAGGGGGAAAGGAACAGAATTGACATGCCTTTATTAGGATCAAATGAAAATCAAGTAGTGAGCTAGCTTTGGAGTCACTGCTTTTCGACAGGCTTCATGTTACGAGGAGGGGCTAGATGGGGAGAGGACATGGCAGGAGTCCCATCTGCATCATGTTACACTCTTAAGATGGTGATTCAGGAAACTCTTGGCAGACTAATTAGGTAAGTTTGTGTCTACTGCAACAGAGATTTCAGGTTGCACCAAACCATATTGGACAAAGAAGCCGTTGCCATTCTTTTTATTTTAACATATTTGTATACTGCCCCAAATGCAAGTCTCTTATATTTATATTTTTGAAAATATACATGCCAGCAGTTACGACAATTTGTTTGCAACACACACCTTGTATTACCTGATCCAGCACAAGCAAGTAGTGCAAAGCAAGTTATTTGTTCATAAGCCAGCATTTAAAATGGATGCTGGAACTCCATGGAATGGTCTCGGTTGCTCCTTGCTTCTAATTCTGTGCAACCAATGGAGCTACTAACTCTGCTCTAACTTGTTTGGCAGTGAACACATGCAGATGACTTATACTGAGTCAGCCTTTTGGTCCAACTAACCTAGTAGAATCTGTTCTGACTGGCAGCAAAAAGGCTTCCAGAACCAGACCCTGGTGCCTCAGATCCTTAAAGTGGAGGTGCAGGGAATTCAACTTGGGATGTTTTACGTTCATTTCTTTTATTTATTTACTTAGCTAACATTTTATCGGGGTGGTATAGAGAATGAAAGTAACTTAAAATACTGCCAAAGATGTATTAAATAAAGTAACATAAAATACTGTCAGAGACTAAAGTTTGGGCGATATATAAATGTGTGTGTGTGAGAGAGAGAGAGAGAGAGAGAGAGAGAGAGAGAGAGAGAGAGAGAGTAGTATAACAGCAATAAAAAGTAAAACAGCAACAATAAAAAGTAAAACAGCTTCCTTTTTTTTTTTTTTTTAAGGAAGGAGCAATACTAAAATTACTTGAGGAAAAAAGCTTAAACCAACCTCATAACAACGGGGAGACCAGGAGCATCTTGGCCTAGCACCCGAAGCGGGGATTCTTAACATGGGTCTGCAAATGTTGTGGCTAAGGATGATGGGAGCTGTAGACAAGCAATATCTGAGGACTCAACATTGAGACCCCTGACCTAAAGAAAAAACAACAAAAGAGCTAGACAAGCCTCCCTCAGGATGGCATTCCATGTTGGGGTGCCACTGCCAGAAAATCTCACCCCCTTGTAGCCTCGTGTCCCGGTGCCGAAAGAAGGAGTACTTGCAGAAGAGCATCCGTGGATGACAGCCGTGATTGGACAGGCTAATATGAGAATAGGCGTTCCATTGGGTACCAAGATCCCAAGACATTTAAGGCTTTCCATGTGAGCACCTTGGAAGTAGGCTGGAAGCCAGTAAAGTTCTTTCAGCCCTGGCAAATGTGTTGCCAGCTCTGACTCTCAGTTAAAACCCTAGCTGCAGCATTCTGGACAAGCCAAAGCTTCCAGACCATCTTCAAGGGCAGCCCCACATAGAGTGCACTTCAGTAATCCAATCTCGATATCACCAGTGCATGGATAACCGTAGCAAGACAACCCCTGTCCCAGAGAGGATAGATGGTGAAAAGTGCTCTATGAAGACACTGGTGCCTCTGAGGTCAATTCTGGACCAGGAGTTTGTACTATCATGAGCTACATCCCTTGTTCATAGTGTGCAGAGACTTTGCTTTACTTAGTCAGCTTGGGAAGGAGGGCAGATATGTTGAGAAACAGAAGTAGATTGAATCCAGTTTTGCTTACCCCCCTTTTCAGCAGCTGCTAACAGGTTATATTTAGGCTTAGCTGATAAAAATGGCAGAATGAGGTTGCTAATACTGGCCAACATCCAGACTAACGAAATGCTCGCACAAATATCTTGCACTAGTGCACTTGCATTCCAGACTCATGTGGCACCAATGCAAACATTTTCATGTTTGTGCCACAAGCTTGTGAGCATCCGGTTGTGAATTCATTTTGTTTCACGGGGATCTTTTTCACAAGAGCGCAACTTGAAACATCCCCCAGATATCATGCAGCTACATGATCATTGTGCAATGGCACAACTTTGCTCATCCTGCACGTGCTTTTTTAGTCTGGTTGTTGGCCGTTGTTCATGGACTTTAGATTGCAGGTTTGGGGCCACACATAATGATTGGCTGGTTCCATTTGTAAAACCTGCCCTTCTACCCACAGGGGCCTCGAGGCAGCTTACAACACGAAGAGCATCATAAAAGTAGTTCAGCCATTAAATATCAAAAATCAGCTGCACAAGTAATGAGGAATATTTGAGTGACATTCAAGTGTTAAGAGGCAAACATTTTCATTGCCAAAATGGAGCTGGGGGTGGGGGTGTGTGACACAAAGCATACCCTAAAAATCCCCCCAAACTCGCCTCGTTCTAGCATTTCATTTCAAGAACGACTCTTCTTCTTCTTCTTCTTCTTCTTCTTCTTCTTCTTCTTCTTCTTCTTCTTCTTCTTCTTCTTCTTCTTCTTCTTGCTGACTACATGCTCCCAAGAAAAATTTAGAAAGCAAAGCCATCAAAGTGCAGCTGCAATGGAAGAAATAGTCCCCAAATGTATCTCGATACCTTTCTCAAGGGAAACGTCAGCTTGTTTTGTTGGCTTGTATGACACTTCAGACTTGACTATAAACAATCTGGCTTCAAACCTGAAGTAATTGCTCTTTGCTGACTCCGTCCAATGTGTTTGCTTCTCCTGCAAAAACACTGTAAGAAAACTAGAATGGGGGAGAACACCTTGATAAAGTTGCCTGTGTCCCTTTTCTCAGCAGAGTGCAGTAAACTATCCTACATTCCATCAACATTTCCTCTGATAAGGGTGTGTGTGTGTGTGTGTATAGATAGATAGATAGATAGATGGATAGATAGATAGATAGATAGATAGATAGATAGATAGATAGATAGATAGACAGACAGACAGACAGACAGACACATACACCATCTTCCTTCCCACAGAGTCAAGGCAGCTAGCAACAGACATAAAACAGAATATAATAAAAATAGTCAACATAAACATATTAAAACTATGTCCACTGAGAGAGAAAGCGTAAGCAGCCAATAAAAAATTAAAACAGCAACCTATTTAGGAGAGGCTTACTGAAAGAGAGAGGTTTCAAACACTGGTGACAAGGGCATGGGGTGGGGGGCACGAGCTGTATCACTGGAAGATATCAGTGTTTCTGCCAATATCAGCTTTCCATTTCATGAGATGATGTTTCCTTAAGTGGAAGGCATTGATTGGAGGAGATGGGGAATTCAAAACGGGTTGAAATTAAAAGCATGATCCAGTACTCACCTGGTCTTGTGGTAGCAATCATGACTTGTCCCCATAGCTAAGCAGGGTCTGCCCTGGTTGCATCTGAATAGGAGACTTGATGTGTGAGCACTGCAAGATATTCCCCTCAGGGGATGGAGCTGCTCTGGGAAGAGCAGAAGGTTTCAAGTTCCCTCCCTGGCTTCTCCAAGATAGGGCTGAGAGCGATTCCTGCCTGCAACCTTGGAGAAGCCGCTGCCAGTCTGTGAAGACAATACTGAGCTAGGTAGACCAATGGTCTGACTCAGTATATGGCAGTTTCCTATGTTCCTATGTTCACCTTCATCTTTGAGAACAAGACCAGGGAGACACTCAAGTTAGAGTTTGATTGGTTCCACCTTAGACTTGGAAGCCCTTCTAAGAGGATGAAGGAGTGGGGATGGGGCTGTAGCTTAGTGGTAGAACATCTGCTTTGTATGCAGATGGGCTCAGGTTCAATCTTTGGCATCTCCAGGTAGGACTGGGGGAGATGCCTGCCTGAAATCTTAAAGAGCTGCTGCCAGTCATTGTAGACAATACCGAGCTAGATAGACCAACAGTCTGACTTGATGTAATTCCGTTTTCTATGTTCCATTGGCTCTCGGTATCAAGAGGATGAAGGATTATCTCTCACATCTGGCTCCCAAAAGTCTTGACTATGAAAAACATGAAACTAGTGCCCAGCTTGGAAAATGTAGCTATTCCCTCCATAACTTCTCCCAGAACATAAAACTCTCTCTTTGTGATGCTATGGGAAACCACCCAAAAATACATCCCTGAGGATTACACAGCCCTTGAAGACATATTTTTGGGTGGCACAGAGGGTTTCCCCTCTCAAAAATTGCCACTTCCCTGTCGCTTTGGTGCAGTTAGTTGGTAAGTTCTATTAGGCTTCTCTCTTGCTGCACAGTGGATCCTTGCTCTGTATATCAGCCCATGTCTCATCTAGTTGGAGGACCATTCTGCTTTGGGGTCAGCACATTTTCTGATGTAATATCAAAGACCCTTTCTTGAAGGGTTAGTAAGCACAAATGAGGGGTCATCCTTATGTGATCTAAAGGCCCTGTTAAAGCCTTCATTCCTGGAGCAAGAAGTCATCCTGTGAAAGAGGTGACTGTTGGAATAACCTCTTTATTCATTTAAATCCAGATAGCACCAGTAATATTTCTTCCTGAACAAAGATGTATGCCATAATCACCTATTGCCCTTGGGTTTAAATCATAAGATAACTTCCTGCAAAGCAGGCAGGTTAGAATAAATTCATCACTGCCTCAGTGTTAGCAGATGGACAAATAGATTACTGCCAGCTCTACATAAACATAAATTTCCATAACCTGGTTTAGGCTCCTGATGTCTCACAGATCACATGGTAAAAGCTTCGCCTTAAGAATCAAAATCTGACTGGGCCACATAGTAGATGTGGATCACATTTAATTAGTGTCTAGCCTTTCCCGTTGTCTTCTAGCTGTGATTGAGGGCATGCTATATTATTATTATTATTATTTCCTGTTTACACAGTCAGACAGGTGTTATTGACTGGTTTGTTTTATCCAGACATCGAGTCCTTCCCAAGGACATGGGATGGCTGAATTTTATCATCAATATTGTTGGTTATTATAGATATCATCGCAAAATATAGGCTGTTCCCAGTAAAGTTGCTTTTTGTAATTGGCTGATGGTGATTTATTATTGGCTGATGGTGATATAATTGGCTGGTGGTGATTTATTATTATTATCATCATCATCATCATCATCATCATCATATTAATAATAATAATAATAATAAACAATACACAACTTTATTTGGTAGCCACCCCATAACACATTGTTCTCTGTGTGGCTCACAGCACAGCATTAAAACATGTAATAAAAACACATAACACATTAAATCATAACAGACCAAAAAGGGGGGGGGATACAATACAAAGCAATTTAAGAACTCTTAAAATCAGTTTGAAAAAATCAAAAATCAAAATTTAAAATTCCTGTGTGAATAAAAAAGGCTTTTATCTGGCATCTAAAAGAATGTGATGTAGCCAGGCCTCATGGGAGGCTATTCCATAAATGGGGTGCAGCTACCAAAAAGGCTTTCTCACTAGTAGCCACCCACCTCACCTCATTTGGCAGGGGCACCCTGAAAAGGGTCTCTGAAGAAGATCTTAAGGTCTGGGTTGGGACATATGGGGCAAGGTGCTCTCTTGGGTAACCCGGTCCCAAGCCATTTAGAGCTTTAAATGTTAAAACCAGCTCTTTGAATTGGGCCCGAAAATGGACAGGGAGCTGGTGCAGCTGATGAAGCACTGGCGTAATATGCTCAAAATATCTAGTCCCAGTTAATAATATTGCAGCCCTATTTTGTACCAGCTGCAGTTTCTGGACCATTTTCAAAATCAGACCACGTACAACACATTGCTGTAATCTAAGCGAGAGGTTACCAGAGCAGGAGTAACTTTGGCCAACCTATCTTTGTCCAGGAAAGGTCGCAGTTGGTGTATCAGCCGAAGCTGATAAAAGGCACTCTGAGCCACAGAAGCCACTTGAGCTTCTAGTGACAGTATTGGATCGGTGAGCACCCCCAAACTGCAATAAAGTCCTATATGAGTTGAGACCAATGACGGACTTCCTGATTAACACTGTACGTGTGCTAGCATAGTGGCAGCTAGTTGCACTAAGTCTGGAGCTTGTCTCACACACTAGTCTTGCACTAGGGCAAACATGTTACAAGGTGCACAACCTGTAGCACACTTGAGAGGCTGTTTTTCATAAACCACAGCTGGGTCGGAGGAGTGTCCAGCCAGGCTTCAAGCCCTGTGCATGCTCCCAAGAAACTAAGCAAGTTCACACGATTGTCAGTGGGATAGGACAAGCATCCTTCTCAGCTTCAGGGGCTGTGTACACTCCCGATTTCCGGCTGTATGCTAGCAAAAACCCGGGGAGGAGGAGGAGAGAATGATCGTCTGAGCTGGGTATGATGATGCCAACCTACCCAGTACTTCTACCCAACCTTTTAATGAGGTAGGAGGAAAAGTTGCCCTACCCAGCTCCTGTCTCACAGACAATCACTCCCTGATCCTCCTACCTGGGTTTTTGCTGGCACACGACCCAAAATCAGGAGTGCATGCAGCTCCTGAAGCTGGGTAGGATGCCCCATTGAAGATTGTGTGAACTGCCTTTGTATGTTTTGTAGCAAACACTTGCACAACAGTGCAGTTTCAAAAAACCGTGTGATATAGTACTGCTACCTGATCTTCTTGCTTTCATGCAACTGTGTTAATTATGTAAGTGCAACATTAAAGATATCCATTAATGTATTTAAGATATCTCTTTCTCCTCCTCCCTCCACCCACCAGTGTCCTATCAGGGTCACTGGGTTAGATCAAAAGCACTGAACATCCATGCATCATGGACCAGATAGCAAAGGCACCAAGAAGCATTCTAGGGACCTCTCCACCCTCAGCATTCACCAGAGCCCTAGCCTGGGGATGGTGATAGCCCCAAGCCCTACTGTCCCCCAAATCTAGCAAAATAGTATGTATCTATGAAGTTGCCTTGTGCTGGGTCAGACCACTGATTCTTCTAGTGCAGAGGATCCTACCCTTGGGACTCCAGGAGCCCTTTCTCTTGATTGCATGAGAGGGCTTGAGGGTGGGCGGTACCCAAAAAGCTCACGTTCCCTGCAGATGATCTGGCCAGCAGGTCTGGGAGGGACAGAGGTGCGGGGATCAGGACATGTTATCCTGGCCCCTGGAAATCCCACAATGCACCATGCGGGTGTATGATGCATGGTGGGGATCCTCCCTGGTGACAGCTTGGAGCCCGCTCCTGAGCCAGCACCAGCTAGGAGCAGCCGTCGCTCACACATGAGCAGTTAGCCTGAGTTAAGGGCACACACACACACACACACACATAACCTCTGCTAAGTGGTGAGCTCTGTAGGCAGGTTTGCCGCCACCAGGAGCCACTCAGCTCCCGCTGGTTCTCATGGGCGGCCAAGCCCAGACTTTTCCGCCCTAACCCAGTCTTGACTGCTTGGGAGAACAGCCTCCAGATGTTATTGGACTACAACCCCCATCAGCCCTTTGGCAATGGTGGCTAGAGATGATGGGAGTTGTAGTTCAACAACCTCGAGGGGGGGGCAAGGTTGGGATCCCCTGTTCTAGTCTGTTATTATCTGTTCTGACTGCAGCATTCTAAGGACTCAGGCAGAGGACGATCTTTCCCAGTCCTGCTTCTGAAAATTATTTTAAGCAGAGGTGCTGGGAACTGAACCGGAAGCTTTCTCAGTAAAAGTCAGTTCTGCCACTGAGCTCTGGCCCTGCTCCTGTGGTCCTTTGGTGTTTAAGAGTAGGATAATGATAGGTGGTCTAATGAGAGTTGCCCTCTTTTCAAACAGCCACTGTCTCTCTTCCTTTAACAGCACTTGGATGTGCAGGTGTTTGGAGGTAATGGTATTTCTCTCCATGCTGTGGGAAGCTTCACCAGTTGATTTGTGCACCTTAAGTGGCTGTTAAATGTACCGGAATAGACCAGCCTTTTTCCTGGGTAGTTGGAAAGCTTAGATCCTACCGTACTGAATCAATGAATAAAAACATTCTCATAGCTTTACTGCAGGTGGGCTTACACTATGGTGATGGAAGGAAGCCCCCAACCATGTATGTACATGTCTTGGCATGTCCCAAGCAAGAGATGGGATCATCACATACCACTTCCTGGAATGTCTTTGAATGAATATGGTTAGGACTGAGCTGTCAGTCTAACTACAGTAGCATAGCCCTGCCCAACTTGTGACTCACCAAACCAGCTCCTGGCTGGTGCGTTGCTTTCGGCTTGGTGGTTCACAAGTTGGGCAGGTCTTCTTTATCAGCATTTGGCTAAGGATTTTGAACTGTCCTCTCAAAAATCGTCCTCTGGATAGTATCAATTATTTTATACATTTCCTGACTGAGGAAGCCTATGTTTCCAACTGGGGAGGGGCCAAGTTTTGCATGGAGATGGTCCTAGGTTGTGTTGTGATTGTTTAGTAAAGCACCAAGAGGAAGCTGCCCACTCCTGTTATGAAGTTGTGCAGAACCTTATTGTTGCAGTTAGTCAACAAGTAGTGCAGTAAATAGCATTTATTAGGTTAAGTACATTTGAGATAGGAAAGACCTATCCTAACTATGAGCTACATAATGATTCGGAGGGAGGAGAGAGAGATGCTCACTTCTGCTCTCCAAGGAGAGGGGAAGTAGAGCTGACTCGCTACAGGAAATACCTGAGGAGTCAAGGCAGGGGTCATGGACTAGAGGCAAAGCAGAGACAGGTAAGGGGACCCTCACTAACTACCTCTTCTCCAAATATATATGCACTCCAAACATTGCTTTTCCTTCAGTTCAAGAACATACTCTTGGATTGACTTTGAATCTAAAACTAAAACCAATGCATTCACCAGTTACTTCCTAAAATTCCATTTCCAGGCATGGGGTGCAGTTTGCCAGGTGATGATGTACACAAATCAGAATCATTTTCTCTTCATTCCCATCTTCAGCTTGTCCAGATGGCTTTTTTGGGCTTGACTGTCACCAGGTATGTGACTGCAAGAATGGAGCTGTCTGTGATCATGTTGACGGATCATGCCGCTGCCTCCCTGGATGGATGGGACCCAAGTGTGACCAATGTATGTATATTACCACAGAGATTACAGTACTGAGAACAATTCTCTTCTCAGTTCCTCAGAATGCATAGGCCGTTATCCACCAATGTGTGTGCATGCCAGTTCAGTGCACGCAGTGGGGCTTACTGGGCCACCCCCCCTTTCCCCCTCCTGTAGAAGCCCCAACCTTTGTTTATGTGTGCCTGCCCCCCAAATTTAAAAAGCAGCTTGTGGTTCAATGCACAGGAGTTGCTGCTGAGAAGCCAGTGATAAAATAACCTTAGAAAACAAACTTAGGACTGTTGATTACGCATGCATGCAACACTTTGTTGGATCAGGGCCATTCTCTTATTTGCTCTTTTTGTATAAGGAGAAGATAGCAAGAGTTGTATTACATTGCTATGATGATTTCAATTACTGTATGATGGTCTAGCTATTTGAAATTATTACCACATGGCTGGAAATTATTACCGCTGGCTGTATCTGCTGCATATTTTGTTAATCGACACATCCATGAGTTATCCAAATTCACCCCTAATAGCTTTGGATTAATTTTTATGGGGAGGGGCATTTGGACAAAGGTACTCCCACTTTGCATTGTCTTCTTGGTATCATGATACTCTGAGATCCACATGGAATTGGGTCATGGGTTGGAGTCCAGCATGCAGGTTACTCTTCAGGGATCATACTAGTCAGACCTTTCATATAACCCAATTCTACATGGATCACACTGTGCAATGCGTGCATATGATGGGAGCATTCATCTGGTTTCACCCTTTAATGTAGCCATAATATACAAGTAACAGTGTGCTGGTGGGGCAGGAAATAAATATTTAGAATTAATAATAATAATAATAATAATAATAATAATAATAATAATAAAAAATATTAATAAAATTAATAGTATAATATAGTCAATGAGTCCATTTATTTGCATAGTCAATGACTATTACAACAGAAGCAGGTGTACACAAACAGTCCAGCGAGACAACTTAAAATTATTTTTAAAAAATCATGAAAGAAAATAATATGTGATCTGATATAATATGTGAACTTTTTTCCTTCTGCTGAAATGTATTAGGTTTTCTCAGATGTTTCATCATTCCATTGGTACATTCCTCCTTTGGTCATGCTAAATACTATTCTTTCCTAGTTTGTTTGTTTGTTTGTTTGTTTGTTTGTTTATTTGATATATTTTTACACCGCCCAAAACTTGCGTCTCTGGGCCCTTTACAACAAGATAAAAACAAAAGTAGAACATTAATTAAAAACAAAAACAAGAAATTTTAAAAACAAGAAATTTAAAACACAACAATTTAAAATTTTAAAACAATATTCTAAAAACAACATTAAAACAATCAAAACAATGATTGAAAATGAAAATCATCAAACATTTGCCATTGATAAACAAGGACAAAGAAGTAGATCTTCTGAGGAATCTCGCCCTAGAAGCGTGAAGCAAACGCCTGCTAGATAGTAATGTGCATGAAATGTGATTTGGACACTGAATCACAGCACATCCCTTTAACATGGAAGGAACACACATCCTCTTTAGAACGGATGAGAGCAGGTCCATACCTGCTCCTCCACCACTCACCGCCACTTCCTGAATTGTGGTGCTCCCCGCACCCCAAGCTATCTTAGCACGCTGGCAGCACCCTTCCCCAGCTGCTCCCACATGATGCCAGCACACATGCATGGCGGCTAGTTGCATGGGGGTAGCTGGGGGAGAGCACAGCTGGCACACCCAGATAGCTGGGGGGAGCACCAGAGTTCAGGATGTGCTGCTGTTTGGTTTCTGAATCGTGTTTCGTACACATCCCTACTGCTAGACTGGCCTCCTGAGATGAACCAGTATGTCTCATGGGTGCTGTGCCATTCACCAGAACTACTGTGCCAGCAGTTGTAACCATTTGCTACATGCATCATATACTGTACATTACACAGCTGAGCTCCTAGCCTTTAGAAGCAGCAAAGACAGCATTGGGGGGAATGCTATCTGAACTACTTCAGAAATATTTGGTTTGCTCAGATTAATGACCATTCCTAATTATCAGGCACGGAGGAACAAAATACAAAGAAAGGTGTTTGGGAAACTTCAGGGCAATTAATAGGATTTTTTTAAGAGGGGAAAGAGCAGGTCTTGGTTAGTTTATTACTTTTGCATGCAGATGTTGCTAATTTTAAGCCAGTAAAAACACACTTGAAGCTCAGTAACACCATGTAAAAGGAGTGTGTGCAGCACTCAGTCCAAGCTTGTTGCCAATAAACCTCAAGTTTTGCTGTCAAAGTAAGTTATGCAACTGAAAGCCAATTGCATATGTTGTATTTAATCTGCATGTTTTATTCCTTAGATTCAGGTTTTCAGAGAAATAGCACTTTTTGATTTTGGCAGGGATTTGGCTGGCTAAAGCTAATAATAATGGAGAAAGGATGTAGGGAAGGATTATGTAGATCAGGCAAAAGACCATCTAGTAGTAGTAGTCTTGTGGGGTAGGCAAGGGGATGCAAGCATGCTTGTTGCATGAAGTTGGCAGGGTCAGAACGATGCCAGAGCCCCACCTAGCAGGAGTCAGGGCTGCCATCTTAACAACAACAGCAACAACTTTATTTATATAACCACCCAATAGCAAGTGTTCTCTGGGTAGCAAACAAAACAAACCAACACAGGAATAAAAACACATAAAATTAAAACAAAACTTTAAAACATCAACACTTTAAAATAGCCTTTTGGAGTTTTAAAAGCCTGGGTAAATAAACAGGTCTGAACCTGGCACTTAAAAGACCATAATGATGGAGCCAGGTGAACCTGGGGAGGCCAGAACTTATTGTTTGGGGGGAAAGGTCACGCCTACTTGAGCCTGAGGGGGATAACTCCACCCCAGTTCTTTCTGTCCTAGCTCCTTGGCAGCGATTTCTCTTCTCTCCTTCTGAATTTCCTAATTTCCTATTCTTTCCTCATATTTTTCCTCATCCAACCTTCCAAACAGCCTCTCCCTCCTTTGGACGCCCAGATATAGATATAGATATAGATATAGATATAGATATTTAAAAAATCTTCCTATCTTTCTCCTTGCCGCTCCTCCATCTCCCTCCGCTCTCATCCTCCCCTGCCCATGGACTACGGAGGCAGTTTAGAGCATATTAGTCTGCAGAGCAGGGAGCAGTTCAGTGGCACATTCTCTGGGCCACATGAGGTCTCTCGGAGCCCCGCCGCCCGGGACAGCATTGGAAGTGCCGCTGGCGATGACCACTAAAAAGCTGACCATACCATCCGCTTCAACAGCGTCTGCAATGGCCGCCCTAGAGCCGCCTGCACAGTACGCTACCGGGTCCCTGTCCAGTCTCCCGCCTTTGGGCCGTGAGACTTGGAGCATGGCAGCCCGGCGCGCCGCCAAGCCAGCAGAGGAGTCCTGTTCACCATCACGGGGCGGGCGGGGGGAGCACATTCTTCGCGATGCTGGCAAGTACAAAGCTCCATTTACCCGATTTGCAACCTTCTTCAGGGGAAATCGGGGCCTTGGGAGGGCAGGCAGCCCCAGGCCCAGCTGAGATGGCGGCCCCCACTTCTCACAAGATGGCGCAGCTCAAAAAGAACGGCTCAGTTTTTTTGAGAATCCGGCAGCGCAGCGATGAGACAGACTCCACTTAGAGCAAGACCCAGCCATCCCCAAGGGAGGTAAAGGGGTCTTCTCAGGGGCAAAAGGAGGACTTGGGGGGGTCGGAAAATGTTGGTGCTGAGGGAGTTGCTGCAAAATCAGGCTCTACTTTAGCTTCCTCTAGTCTACCTGAGGCAGTCCCTCCAAAGTGGCAGGCCTGGTTCAGGAATGCCATTATTGATACTATTCACCAAGCCAGACCTCATGAGGAAAGTAAAAAAAAAAAAATCTAAGGAAAGGAGTACAAGGGCTTCCTCTTCAGACAGTCCCTCCTCCTCTGAGTTTGCTAGCCCCCCCCCCCGCCTAAAAGAGGCAAAATCTAAACAGAAACAGTGTAAAAGACATAAGGGATTCAAAAAGGTGATGATTGAATCTAGAACCCTTCATTCTTCGGATGCTTCAGGCCAGGACTCTGGGGATCCTGTACCATCTAATCCCAGGCCCCTGCCTTCCAGAAAGGAGGACTTTGGGTCTATTCCTGCCTCTGAGCACGAATCTGGCCTTGAGGAGAACAATGATAGAGAGGGGGAGCTTCATTGTGATTCCAAAATCATCCCCGTCAGGCAGCACTGGGAGGGCAGGGCTGCAGGGCCTCTCCGTACAGCCAAAGAGCCCATTTTGTGAAGATGCAATCATGCATGGCCCCCTAGGGGGCATATTTGGCAACTACCCCTTTCCTTCCATAGGAACTTCCAGGGAGTGAAGGGCGAGTGGAGGGAGGAAAAATGCTCCTTGGGCCAGCTCTATGGGCATCCCTCTTTTCTGCTTCTTCCCTTAGAGGCTGGGTCACAGTCTTTTAACCAGGCCCATACCACTGCTGCTACTATAAAATGTTTATATGCCACACCGTATGTGGGACACACTAACAGATTTATGACATTACAGGCCCCTATGACCAGAGGAGCTGGTTACATGGGGGCGAGCAAGAGGTGCTTCCATCTGCGGAGCAGGGTCAGCCCTGGTTGCATTTGAATGAGAAACCACAGTATTATTGAATATTTTATATTTGTTTATGGCATTTCCAGATTGCCCCATACAAAGGCTCTGAGTGGTGCACAACAAGGTATGTGACTATTGCTTCTGTAACAGCATGGGAGCAGCCATACTGGAGTGGGCTTATGGCCCATCTAGTCCAGCTCCTCTTCACACAGTGGTCCTCCAAATCACAGGGGCTAGAGACACAGTCCCTTTTGCCTGCAGATCAACAACCCTTAACCCTAAATGACATAATTAATTTTTCATTCAAATGATCTTCCAGGGACTCTAATATTCTATGTCTCCAGTCTGGTAGAACGTGAGCTGAAGTTCCCAGGAGAGCCCTGGCCTCAAATAGGTTCCACAGTACGGAAGGGAACAGGTCTCGTCTTTACTAGCTGAGGCCTCGGTAAGGTTAAATGTCCTTTTCATTTACACTACTGGGGTGGCGCTCTTATCACTAGGTACGCCCTCTACTGGTGAGGGTACTTCCTTCAGGGAATGCACTTGCTTACATATCATACTGAAGGTAGGCGACTAGCCGGAGGTCACATGCTCTCTCATGAGCCATAGGATTCTCTGCTGTACCTCTATTCTATCTTAGATGTCCCATTATTGGGGGACACATTTGTACTCTCTTCACTGTTCTTATGCATCTAGTTTGAACCTTAATAAGCCCTACAAATCACAGGCACTGATAAACTTGCCTCTTCCAACTCTCCCCCACAAGCCCCCAACCTACCCTCTTATAGGGTGGGCTGCATGGAGTCTAGAGTCATCAACCCCAGAAGGCTGATTCCTTACATACTCCTGGGTCTGGATTTTGGGGGTAGTATTCTGAGGCGGTTCAGGGAGGCTACCTGGATAGAACCCACCTACGAACGAAGTCTCTAAGGACAGCTCCATCTACCTCTGGCTGGGGGTGGGCGGAAGTAATTCACATTGGCAGCCCTCCTGGCCTTGATCACTCTTTCTGACGTCCCATAGTTAATAACAATACACAATGCAAAGACTGCTAAACTGACAATAAAACAGCAATGGACAGTCTCCTCCAACCAGGGTAAGCCTACAGTTTTCCCACCTGGTTTTCCCACCTGGGCCAAACGCTTGCATCCTCTGTCACAGGTATGATGGCACACCCCTGAGAATAGTCTACCTCATTTCCAAAGGCAAATTTTGATGGTAGAGAGATCCGTTGTACTATCTCTAACAGAAAATACACCTTGGATCTCCATACGAGGTAGCAAACCAAGAGGGCTGTCCTACTCTCTAGTGGCATACCTCCTACCCAGTACTGCATAGTCCACATGGGCCCACACATAATATCTGAAGGTCCCCTCTCCCACTTTTTCTCTAGCCATTCCTACCGCCCCTCGTAATGGGAGCCCTCTCTAGCAGGAATGAGCGCTTCATTCGGACTACCCCTGCATCTTGAGTGTCCCCGATACCCTAACACATCATAACATCATATAGCTAACCTCAATTTCAACAAGGTCATGAGCCATCACACCCAGCCATGCGGCAATATCAACCCTAGACCCTTGAGGTCTGCCTTCTACATAGAGAGGGATGTTCAGCAATCACGGCCTAGTAGTAAGCAGGGCCACATTGGCCTCCCCATCCCCATCTTGAATACCCTCTACGGGGTCAGGTAATGGCCATGGTTCCTAGCGGGAGCTCATCTCCAGCACTCAGTAGAACTATCAAGACTCCTTCCGAGCAGGAAGGAGATAACCCACTGTTTTATTCCCCAGTGGGCTCCCCATTACATGTAGTGACATGATAAGTACCTACCGTTCAGCGGACTCATTCCGTCTTGATCTAGCCTATTCGTCAGTCTCCCTTCATACAAAAACCATCTTCGCCATAAGATGATGGCACAGAAGCAGCACCTCAATCAATAGCACTGGTTTTACGACTACCGCTATTCCCATCATGGGATATTTACACAGGCTTATAACCTCTGGACTCTCTCCAGTTATCCTAACATTCTCACCTAGCTGTTCTTCTAGGGCGGAACTCACTCCTCCTCCTCCTCCAGCCAGCTAAAGATAGAAGGTCACCCATGACCACATGGTTGGAGGAACACACCCATCTAATCTGAGGGAATTGCCGTATGTCTGCAGCTTAGCCTAAGGCAGACAGAGCGCCGTTCGTCTAGGATGGGTGCTACCTGCTGACCTTCCTACTCAGACAGTCAACTGGGCACTTGTCACAGTTCCAAACCCGTGCATCAGATTTTCCCGGCAGAAAACCAGAAGTTAGCAAGCTCCCTAACAGAGTGGAACCCTCTCCGTAAGAAAGAGTTCCTTACAGAGAAACCTAGGATATTTTCTGTCTTTGAACTTTCCGCTTGACGTCCTAAAGACCAAGGCCTCTGATCAGACTCATAGTTTTTTCTCTTTCTTTCTTCCCCTCACTCTGGCCCCAAGGTGCGGAGCTCCCTGCACTGGGCAGCCCGGCATTCCAAGCGGCCGGAGCAGTGTAAGTTAGGTGACCTACTGGAATTCCTCCAGGATGGCTTTTCATTGAGCCTGAAGGCAAACATGCTGAAACGCCAGGCAGCTTGCCTGGTCCAGATGTTCTTCCTCAGAGGCGCTCCCACCAGGCGGAACATCTGCTGCTACAAAGTTCCTGAGAGGGGCGACCCAGCTGTCACTGCCAGTTTGCCATCACCATCCCTCTTGGGACACGCCCATCCTCCTCAAGGGACTTGCAGTTCCCACCATTTGAGCCGCTACGGTCCATCTCCCTCAGTTAGAAGGGTTTTGGAGCTGCAAGCTTTATCAATAAAGCCCAGTCTGTGGACCTTCTCGGAGGACTCGGTCAGGCTCATTCCGGACCCGTTCTTCATGCCAAAGGTGAACTCTCCATTCCAGAGGTCAGCTGACGTCTACCTGCCCTCCTCCTGCCCAGACCCGAAGCACCTGGCAGAGAAGGAGTGGCGCTGATTGGATGTCAGGCGGGTACTCAAAGGGTACCTCAATAAGACCAAAGATTGTCTCAAGTTGGACGCCTGGTTCATAACTTTTGTGCCTCCCAGTGGGGGCTGAAGGTATCAGTGGCCATTCTCGCTTGTTGGGTGCGCTACTGCATTGTTCTAGCATATAAGTCCCAACATCAACCGGTACCTGGGGAGATCACTGCTCATTCTACAAGGTTTGTGGCCATGTCAGCAGTGCTCAGCCTCTTTGGAGAGGATGAATTGGAGCTCCCCTTTCACTTTCTCCAGCCATTACAAGCTGGACAAACACGCAGCTGCTAAGGCAGCATTCGTCCACAGGGTCCTGCAGAGATTTCTCCCCTGACGATAGATCCAGCTGGGGCTAGTCCCTCTATGTTCACGAGGCATTATAAAATTGACTCTCATGCCTCCACTCCGGCTGCGTTTCGGTGAAGGGTGTTACTGCAGGTGCTTCCCCAGGAGTAGCCAAGTGTGCTCCCACCCTAGTCGATTCAGGCTGTGATTTCCCATGGAGATGTCCCTGGCCCCAGGAACTGAGAATGGAGCATTGGTTCACTTACCGTGAAGGCTTCTTCTGGTTGCTGGAGCCAGGGACATCTTGGCCCACCCAGTTTGGCTCGCTTGTCAGTCCCTGGGAGACCACCCAGCCAGCTGGGTACAGAGGATTAGCAAGCTGGGCACAGCAGATTTGAATCTGAAGCTTGACTGAAAAACTAGGTTACCTTTTCCCAATGGGTATAGGGGGCTCCTTCCAACTTATTCTGCATGCGGTTTTTCCCTATCTGATCTGATTGTCTTATCAGTATCGCTTAGTACCTAACTTAGACCAAAAGAACTGGGGTGGAGTTATCCCCCTCAGGCTCAAGTAGGTGTGACCTTTTTTCTCAACCAATAAATTCTGTCCTGCCATTGGAGCTCATGAGAGAGATAACCCATGGAGATGTCCCTGGCTCCAGCAACCAGAAGAAGCCTTCACAGTAAGTGAATCAATGCTCCGATTCCTACTTAGTATAAGACACAGCCACATCAGATGTACAAGTGTTGTCTCTAATCTTGCTAAGCCCTTTGGAAAAGTAAGAGCTCTATCCACACTCTTCTGTGATGCTCTGTCAAAAGAATTTTTATCTAGAGATGTGCATGAATTGAGATTCGTGCACGATTCGAAGAGTCAGTTGGGGCAGCTTTAAGAGCAAGGAGAGCAGGTCCATAATGCTCCTCCTTACTGCTAATATTGTCTGGTCATTAACTGTATTGTAAACAGGGGCGTAAGTATAATAAGGCAAGGGGAGACAGTTGTCTGGGGGCCCACTGCCTTAGGGCAGCATGTCTTTCTCTAGTACCATTAAATGACTTGCATCGTCCACAATTTACAAAACCTTTTAAAAATAATTTAGGATAATGTTCTATTGTGGCACATAGGAGATATATAGATATATATACATTTTACTGTGCTTTTTGTTACCACTATTCAGCCTCATTTAAGATTTCTGTACTTCATGAGCTGAGCTTCAGTGAGGGGGGAGGGCATTCTAAAATCTTGTCTCTAGGCCCACTCCAACCTTGCTATGCCCCTGATTTTAAATAAACTAAACTACCTGCTCCTCCACTGCATCTCCACCCACGCATCTCCTGCTCCTCCACCCAGCACCCCTCGTGAGGTGGTGGCACGCCTCTGCCCGAGGGGTGCTGGGGGGCGCAATGCTGCAGCAGGAAGCTGTGGCACACACCTACTCTCCTTGGTCTTAAAGGTGCCCCAACTGACCCTTTGATGATTTCTGCACATCCCTATTTTTATCCTGCCTTTCTGCCCCAATATGGGACACTGAAGGTGGCTCACAGCAGGTCAAATTGTCTCATCAGGCAATAAAATCAACATGAACTCTCTTCATTCATGGACCCCCATGCCTCTCCAGCTCCAAAATATTGTTTATGGCACCCTTCCAGTCCAAGGGCTCCAAGAAGGCGGAAGCCAACCCAACCCTATATGATGCAGAGCACAGAAATTTGAACATGTCTGGCTGCATACACCAGAAGCCATGTTGAAAGCTCCATTTTGATTTCCGAGCTTCCAACAGGTAAATAATACACTGTTGGAGGCTCATGTTGGCCAACATGATGTGCAGCTTTCAGGTGCCGAATGCTCAGGACTCCTAAGACCTCATCCCTGTTGAGAATGTGTGGTTGCACAAGCAGTGCTACTGCAGTCATTTCCATTCAGAGTGTTCTGGCACCAGAATGCTGAATCATGTTGACCATTGCCCTTAATTTGTTTGTTTTCTTCTGCAAATGATGAGGGTCACAATCTTGCTTTTATAAAAATGTAAACACTGGGAGATGAAATTTTCAGAGTGTCACATTTTTGTCAAGGATATCGGCTTCGATGGTTCAGTGAACACTGACCCAGTTACTCCCACCATTTTAACAGAACAACTTAGTAAGATTATTCATCTCAATAGCTGCCTTCCAGGCTTGGTGAGTTATAGGTCTATTGTGTTTTCTCTGTGTTGTTTAAGAGCCTGGGGTGTTAGCAAATCAGGGGCAACAGCTTTTATTTTGTTACAGTCCATTTCTTTCAAAACATCTATAAAGTTAGAAATCTATCACCTGAGCCCTTGACTGATCTCACTGAACTGTATTTAAAAAAGAAACCCAATCAAGAACCCTGGAAGCTTTATTTCTACGTATCAAGTTTAATTAAGAAACGGAGCCCTTCATCTTTGGCCATGCCTGTCTCCTTCATCTTCCCGCTAAAGCCGGCTCTGCTGCTATCTGAATGCCACCATTTGTCCTTGTGCAATGGGACCGTTAAAGCTTTATGTACCACCTTTGATTTATGGTCATGCACTATTTAAGGTGCCACAGCCTTCACAACTTCGTTTGCCTCCAAGTTAAAGGGATACAGTCAAACAACAATGCAGAAAGGTAGTCCCTTTTTCTTTCCCTTAGCTAAACAATGAATCATCACTTTGATTTTAAGAGTGGCTGGTAATGCCTTGTAATACACAAATGACACCGCTGAATTCTTCTAAAGGTTGCTATTAAAATGGCCGGGCGATGGCTCACTTCCAGGTTTTCTGGCAATGCACGGTATTGTATTTATATTCAGGTCTCGTGGTACAGAGTGATGGAGAGATCTTCTCCTAAGAGAGAAGTAAAAGGGTTGGAGGGAAGCACAAGACCAGCACATAATTGAGGCAGAAATTGATTTGCTCTAGGACTTAATGCTATTAAAAGCCTCTGGCTTAGGGAGGCTGCTTGGTGTGAATGAAAAAGCTTTTCAAAATTATTGATAAGAGAGGATGCAACCCATCTGTGGAGGACTTGTCAACAAGCAGGAATAAAATAAATGAGCCCCCTTTGTTCCTTTAGCATGCAGAGGGCACCAGCCTGTGGGGTGAGTTTGAAATACTGATGCAAACGGTTGAAATATTTATGAGCTTCATAACCATGCTCCACTTGTACCGAGGAGCCTGAAAGGCACAAACATGGCTGACCTACCTTGCGAGAGCAATAGAAGCGGGCAGCATGGACTGTCTGTTTCCTCTCTCCACTCTCCTCTATCATCTAGGGATAGTCAACACAGTGACTTCACTGTGCTCTGATTTCTCCCACCCTGGCTCCACTTCATTGGCTGCTGCTTGCAGAGGTGGGGAATCTTAGAATGCAGTGACATCACAGCATGCCATTGGGGAAAGTACTAGATGAGAAACTGGGCTGGCAGCTTGTTGGTGTTGTTGTTTGTTATGATTACTTAACATATTTTTATACTGCCCAAAACTTACATCTCTGGGTGGTTTACAACAAAGCAAAATAAATGACAACCGGGGTGGGGGGGGGATTACAACAATTTAAAATTTTAAAACAATTTTAAATACATCCCTATTTTTATCCTGCCTTTCTGCCCCAATATGGGACACTGAAGGTGGCTCACAGCAGGTCAAATTGTCTCATCAGGCAATAAAATCAACATGAACTCTCTTCGTTCATGGACCCCCATGCCTCTCCAGCTCCGAAATATTGTTTATGGCGCCCTTCCAGTCGAAGGGCTCCAAGAAGGCGGAAGCCAACCCAACCCTATATGATGCAGAGCACAGAAATTTGAACATGTCTGGCTGCATACACCAGAAGCCATGTTGAAAGCTCCATTTTGATTTCCGAGCTTCCAACAGGTAAATAATACACTGTTGGAGGCTCATGTTGGCCAACATGATGTGCAGCTTCATGTGCAGCAGAAATATGGGTGACTACATGTGTGAGCACTCTACGATATTCCCCTTAGGGGATGGAGCTGCTCTGGGAAGAACATCTGCATGCAGATGGTTCCAAGTTCCCTCCCTGGCATCTCCAGATAGAGCTGGGTGAGACTATTAAAACAATATTTAATTTAATTAAAAGCCTGGGTGAACAGATGAGTCCTTAAAGACTTTTTAAAAGTTTTCAGAGATGGGGAGGCTCTTATTTCAGCAGGGAGCGCGTGCCTAAGATTCGGGGCAGCAACGGATAAAGCATGTCTCCAAGTAGCCAGCAGACGAGCTGGTGGCAACTGCAGGCAGACCTCTCCTGATGATCTCAATGGGCGGTGAGGTTCATGACGAAGACGTTCTCTTAAATACCCAGGGCCCAAGCTTTTAGGGCTTTATAGGTTATAACCAGCACCTTGTATTTCGCCCAGAAACCTATTGGCAGCTAGTGTAGCTCTTTCAGTACGGGAGTAACATGGTCTCTCCGAGATGACCCAGAGACCAACCTGGCTGCCACATTCTGGACCAACTGTAGTTTCCGGACTACATACAAGGGCAGCCCCACATAGAGTGCATTGCAATAATCCAGTCTGGAAGTTACCAGCATATGTACCACTGTTCTGAGGTCATTTATCTCAATAAATGGACGGAGCTGGAGTATCAGCTGAAGCTGATAAAAAGCACTTCTGGCCACCACCTCAACCTGGGGCACCAGGGAGAGGCTTGGATCCAGAAGCACCCCCAGACTGTGTACCTGTTCCTTCCGGGGAAGTGTGACCCCATCCAGAACAGGCAGATGAAACTCATCTCCCAAGTTTCAACCCCACACAATGAGTACCTCTGTCTTATCTGGATTCATTCTCAGTTTGTTATTCCTCTGATTTGAACTGAGATGCTGCTTGAAGGGAGTTTGTGCCTGATTTGAATTGGGGCTGTGCGTCAGATTTTTAGTCTCTCCTTCAATTTTACTCACTCCATCTCTGCTTTTGATGCCATGGCTCAGGTCAGGAATAAGAATTCCACTCAGATGCATTTCCACCTCCGCTGCTATTGTGGTGGCCCTGCCAGGCCCATCTTCTCCAAGCCACCCCCCCAAGGCTTATCTTGGGGTGAAGAGGTAGCAGGATGTGGAGTGCTCCATGAGCATAGAAGGAGGGAGGGAGGAGAGCTGGTCTTGTGGTACCAAGCATGAATTGCCCACTTTCCTAAGCAGGGTCCACCCTGGTCTGCATTTGAATGGGTGACTACATGTGTGAGCACTCTACGATATTCCCCTTAGGGGATGGAGCTGCTCTGGGAAGAACATCTGCATGCAGATGGTTCCAAGTTCCCTCCCTGGCATCTCCAGATAGAGCTGGGTGAGACTCCTGCCTGTAACCTTGGAGAAGTAGCTACCAGTCAGTGTAGACAATACTGAACTACGTGGACCAGTGGTCTGGTCCAGTACCACTGGTAGCTTCCTATGTTCCTGTGAGGACACTTCCTATGCCCCTAGGAGCCTTCTGCCACCTGATACACACTTCCCCAAACTACAACCACCCTACACCCAAGCCTTTGGCTGGAGGAACTAAGGACTGGCAAGGGTGTGGAATGACAGCTCAAATGGGCTTTGGGTTCACGTCAAGCATTAACAAATTCCTCAGGGATTATTTTTGAGTGTTTATGTTGGGGCACAGCTCTCGTTGCATTGTCTGCACCTTCTGTCCTAGTGACCACTAGGGGCATTGGGACAGTGACGAAGGCTCTTCCTCTTTATTCCCCCTCTTTTTGTCTCTCCCTCTACTCTGTCTTTCTCTGATTGGCGAACTGGTACTCTCAGAGGTCTCTCACTTCCTCTTTCTTGCTCCCTGCTCTGTTGCATTCTCTTTTAGCCACGCAGCCTCTTACTCTCCCTCTCTGCTCTGAAGATAGAAAGCACGGGGACACTGGCACATATTCAAGTCTGTAACTTCCTCAGTAAACCTGATTAGCTTTTGGACCTTAAACGTCTGTTCCAAGATAATCTTGAATGGGCTTGCTCTTCTCACACACGCTTGCTCTGCTATAAATGGGGTGAACCAATTTCTCCCCTCCAGCAGTTAGGAGTGGCTTATTTGGGGGGTGAGCAGTAGAGTACAAACGTATGCCTGGTTAAAAGAAGAAGAAAGCCCTTGCTAACTGAGCAAAGAGACACTTGTTAAAGTGGTGATTCTTCTCTTATATTTAGCAGGGAGAGAGCAATTGGCCCTATCCAACCCCAGTACAGCATCCCTCAAGTGACTGTTGCTGGTGTTTACCTTATGTTTCATTTCAGAGAGTGGGCCCTTTGGGGACAGGGAGCCATTTTATTTATTTATTTATATCTATGTAAACCACTTTGGGGACTTTTGTTGAAAAGCGGTACATAAACAGCAGGTGGAGGCCATGGCCAGGGGTGCCTTTGCCCAGCTTCGGCTGGTTCTCCAGTTATGGCCTTTTCTCGACCAGCAGGCCCTGGCAACAATAACTCATGCTTTCGTTGCCTTTCATTTGGATTACTGTAACATGCTCTACCTAGGGTTGCCTTTGAAAACAATTTGGAAGCTTCAACTAGTCCAGAATGCAGTGGCCCACCTCCTTATGGGTGGCCATAGATTTGATAGTGTCACAGCTCTTTTATGGTCTGCGAATCAGCTGCACTGGTTGCCTGTTCGCTTCCAGATCCAATTCAAAGTGCTGGTTCTCACCCACAAAACCCTTATGGGTTTAGCACCTGTATATCTCCAGGATTGCCTCTCTTGGCCGGTTGTATCCTGTCCAGTAAGGTCTTCTCAGCTGGCCCTCCTTAGTGTCCTGGGCCCTGGTGTAGTGCATGGTGCCTGAGCCTGTAGGAGGGCCTTCTCTGTGGCCACCCCACTTCTTTGGAACACTCCCTCCCCCCCAAGATTCATTCAGCCCCCTCCTTAGTTTCTATTAAGGCCCTTTTTAAGACCTACCTGTTTCACCAGGCTTTTGCCCTTTAATTTTTTTAAAAAATTGTTATTGGTATTGTTGTTGTTCAGTGCCTAGTCTTTGGAGGAGGTGGTATACATGAAATTCTTAATAAATACATAAATATCCATATTAGTAGTAGTAGTAGTAGTATATGGAATACAAGAAGAGCTCCACTGGATCAGACCCAAAGTCTCCCTAGTCCAGTTTCCTGTTTCCCACAGATGCCTTCAGGAACTCCACAAGCAATATCCATTGCTTGCTATTGCTTCCCAGCAACTGTCATTCAAAGATATACTGGCAAACATCCTAACACTACGTCTGTGCAACTAAAAAAGGCACACATGCAGCACTAGCACCCCACTGCTGAAGCATGGGTGTGAGCCCAGTTTTGTAGATCCTCTCTCATCCTGGAAGCACTCCCTGGACGTGGGTCCCTGAATGACCCATGTAACCCTCAGAGACCCACTTCTGGGTCACACAGGACACTTCTGGGGCAGAGGAGGATTGTTGAAAACGGCCCCCTCACCCAAGCATCCACGCTTCATCAATGGAGGTGCCAGTGCTGCACACGTGCCTTATTTATATACATGCACCTAGCATTAGGATGTCATCCACTGTCTCACTCTGAATATCAAGGTTCCATTTAGCCATTGTGACTAGCAGCCATAGATGGGTTTGTCCTCCATGTATGTGTCTGATCACCTTTTACATAGGTTACATAGTCAGACCATTGGTCCATCTAGCTCAGTATTGCCTACTCTGTCTGGTAGCAGCTCTCAGGAGTTTGAGAAAGGAGACTTTTCCAGCCCTACCTGGAGATGCCAGGGGCCAAACGAGGGACTTTCTCCATGCAAAGTTGATGCTCTACCATGGAGCAACAGCCCCACCCCCTTTAAGCCATCTGAGCTAGGTCACAGCAAATCCCATAAGTTATATTCTAAAGCATAACCACAATTTCCACACATTCATCACCTTTCAAGAAAAGATGCTTTAAAAAAAAACCAAACTCCAGTATAGCTGATCAGAATAAAGGATATACATGCAACTGTAAATGAAAAAAACATATTCTCTCTCTCTCTCAATCTCAATCTCAATCTCTCTCTCTTACACACACACACACACACACACACACACATTTTCCTTTGGATACTCTTGATGCAAACTTTTCAGGGTTTTCTTAATGGAATTTGCATAACAATTTGTTTTATTTATTGTGCAGAACATCAACAAGACTTGTTCATATCAGCCTTGCTTCACTCCATTGGAAAGGGCCTGATATTATCTTGGCCTGGTTTTGTGTTGACAGTAATGCTGTCAGCGACAACAAAGCAAACCCCCCCCCCCCCACTTTCAGAAGAGTTTTCCTACCAGTCAGCAGATAAACAAACTGCCTGTCAGAGGGCTCGGTTGTGTGCCTCTTTAGGCTGTTTGTTTTATACAGAGACATTCTGAAATGTGAGAAGACAAAGGCTGATCTATCACATGGGTTTTTTTGCTGCTTTTTAAGCCATTCATATTTTGTTGTCATTCATATTTGTGGGCCCAAGTTGTTTTGTCCATCACAATCATTATGGAAACACATGTGAAGGACTTCAAAGGATGGCCCATCCCAAGTCAATTTATTTTTCTGTTTTCCTTGAACTGAGTCCCAAATAAGTTTGACATTTCCTTTGATGTCTTGTGATTGGACTTAATGCTTCTTTCTCACACATACTCTTTCTTTTTCCAGCTTGTCAGGGTAACACTTATGGACAAGACTGCCGTCAGATTTGTAATTGTCAAAATGGAGCGCGCTGTCATCACACAACGGGGGCCTGTATTTGCACAGCGGGATGGAGAGGACGCTTCTGTCAGGAAGGTACATTATGAATTTAAGCATAGGCCTAGTTCTCAGAAACAGCAGATGAGGTGGTAAACCTACATCTGGACTCCACCAGAGTGGAGGTGAGGGTTCATGTGCCTGGTCTTCCATGATAAAAATGACCCCCAAAAAGTCCCCCCCCCCATTGAAAACTAGAGCCTAGTCAACACATGAAGCAGAATGATGTGCTGGAGTTGCAAGGCAGAATAGCTTATACCACTTTAGACTGCAAGACGCACCTCTTTACGAGCCTTTGACTAGAGATATAGTAGTTCTTCCCTTCTCAGGCACTGTATTTTTTTCTGTATTTTTGGTTTTATGATGTTGGATTTTAATTATGTTTTATATTGGTTTTATTGTAACCCACTTTGAGAACTTTGGGCATAGGGCAGTTTAGAAATGAAAATAAAATAAAATGTCGTATGTTCTCCCTACATTAAAAAGCAAACTGCCTGCAGGTAGATTTGCCATTCATATCTTCATCTGATTGAAGCTATCCCTGTATAGTCCCGTCCCCCTGCCCAGTCATATTTTTCACAATCAGCCAGTTAGATGAACATTGACCCCTACACACAGTAATGTTGGGACCATGGTGAGAACACACCCACCCCGATATCACTCATGATGTCAGCCTACACAATCTCAGCCAACAACCTCAGCACGTCCTTTGATTGTGTGTGAGGGGTGTTCATTAGAATCACCCCTCTACATGTTCTGCAATACCCTGTTTAATGTAATTTTTAAAAGTCATCTGCTCCCTGAACCAAAGCTGTGTTTATTAAATTATGTAAAGGAGCCTCCAGACATTTGCCATAAACCAATGCTATATGTATTAACTGCAGCAAGACTGGGTTTTACTAAATACTGGAAAGGTTCAATTGTACCCACAAAATCTAAATGTGTGAACAATAATTGGTAGTAGGCAGAAAGAGACTTGGTGAAATGTGCTTAAAAAGGGAAACCAGCAGAGAATTATATAACAGGACACCTCCTTCTAGATCCTTTGTAGATGCTAATTATGAATATTTAACTTTGTTGCGCATGCTCTAGAGTGCTTAAACATGGTGCTAAATAAGAATTATTTTAGTGGTCCACATGTTGCAGTTTTATGCAGGGGTTTCTGACTGACCCATGATGTTGTGGGTGTCTAAGGAAGCGCTGGTGGTCAACTACTTAAAATTGCACATCCGAACTTTCAGAATGGCACCTGCACTGGAAATGCCCATATACTGTAGCACGCAATATGTGGGGCAGTGTTTTAATGTTTGATTGTCATATTCATGGTGTGCAATGTTTTGTAATGTTCTTATTTAACTCAAACACAAGGAGGCTATTCACATGCAAAACCAGGCTAAGGAAGCCCAGCCTGGTTTTGCACACGTGTGTGTACCGCTGGGGTCCACAGTGGCAAACCCACCAATGGAGTCTCCCTCTAAAATGAGATTAAGGGAGCAAGCAGCCATAGCTAGCAGACTCGGGGAGGGGAGGGGAGATCTCCATAACGCACACTCACACAGTGCGTTATTGGAGCTCCAGGACATGGGGAGACATGTCCCAGCACCCCGACCTTCTGAGCTACCGCCAGCAGCCAGTCTGGGCAGGCAGTCCGCCCACCCAAGGAGAGAGAACTGCTTGTGTGCAATGAGGTAGACTCTTCAGGGCTTCCTCCCTGTTAACCCTATTGCCCTTTCTCACTGGTTGTGAGAAAGGGCTCAAGGTGTCCTGATTTTTCTTTTCATTCCTATGTACAACTGATTGTCATTTCATGTGAAACTAAAATAACTTCTTGTTCACAGCCTGCCCTCCTGGATGGTATGGCACCAATTGCCTGCAGCATTGTACCTGTCAAAATCAGGCTACTTGCGATCACATGTCTGGGCACTGCCCATGCCCTAAAGGTTGGACTGGAATAGCTGTGAACTGCTCCAGCAAAGATATTCAAATACATTTGTTTACTTGACTGAGTTTATACCTATCCTATCCTATCATAACAAATATGTTAGCAGCTAACATATATGTTAATATATATGTTGGTGCATCTAACAAATATGTTAATTATGGAGCCCTATCTGCAGTGGTTAAACTCCATTGTCCTTTGTCTCTGAAAGGCAATTTGAATGTGCATAAAAGGTCTTAATTATTTCTTGAAGACACCTAGACTTGGATCTTGGTGAGTCTCCAGGGGAAAGAAATTCCAGATTTGAGGAGCAACCACAGATACTGCTTTCTTTGGGCTGAACAGTTTCATTCTCCTAGTGAAACTGAATTCTGTTTCACTGTAGTGTGTGAAGCTGCAAAGTACGGAAATAAGTGTCAGCAGAACTGTAGCTGCAGCAATGGTGGAATTTGTGATCATCGTTTGCGGAGATGCACCTGCCGCCCAGGCTGGATTGGGGATCAGTGTGATACTGGTAGGAAGGCTGATTTCAATGCTTTTAACTTCATATAAAATACCCCATAATTATCTCTGGTTGCAAGCATTGGTGCTGATGTGTCTACTTACAGTGGGGTAGCACTTCTGTAGTCCCTCAGTTTTGCGATGTGCTGGTTCAACAATCCTGTTTTCCCATCCAACACATCTTTTTATGCTGGTGTAGGAAGCCTTATGAGAAGAGCTCTAAGGCTGCAGTAGTATAATCAATTTACACTAGAGCCATTTCCATTGATTCTCAGTGGGATTTCAGTAAGACTCTGCCTAAGTGAATAGTTTTAGGGTTTCAGGCTTCATGTATTATATTATTTACTGAATGAAATATTAAGGCTTAGTCTGTGTTCTCTGATCCTTTGCTGTCCTTTCAGGTCTGGTGAACTCCTGCTTCCTTTTTTCCCTTTCAAGGTATGACTTCCTTTTCCTTCAAAACTAACATCTAGCTGGCTTCTTTTATCCTCTTTCTCTCTCTCTTGTAGAACATAATAGACAATGGGATACTTGATTTAAGTTTCCATTTCTGTCCAGAGTAGCTTCCCTTGAGTCAATGTTTCTGACCTTGAGTAGCTCACACGTTGACCAAATACTTTACAAAACTTGAGAACTAAAAATTCTTCCCCTGCGAGTTGAAGGCATCTTGAGTCTCAGCTTCTTGAGTCATTGCAGGGGCTCAGATCTCCCTTCTTTGTCAACATCAATATGTTCTATTTTGTATGAAAACTTAGACCTAGTTGTTGGTTGGGAATTGTGTTCTGGTCTATCAAGGCCAGATGAAATGTGGTTGTCTAGAGTTCTCTGGTGATGGAATCTAGCGTGTTTACTGTTCTCTCCCTTTTTTCTTTCTAGAATATATGGAGGCTTCTGCCTTGTATTCCACATCCCAGATTCAAATATCATGATTGATAGTGAGAGCCCATCCTAGGGTGCAGATTTTCCTAGGGAATAGAGCTCTTTTGACTATAGATCTATACAGTGCTCAACAAAGCTTCTTGTCTCAGAACCACAGCCCAAATACTGACTTTTTAGATACTGCAAACAGTTGGTTGTAATGTTTTTCAGCACATAATTCTCTAAAGTCTTTATCTCGTTCATCCTGTCTTGTTAGTGAGATAGCTAGGCTTTGAATGAGAGGCAGGGAATCACCCAACATATATGTTACAGTTATTATATAGTCACTATTAAAGTGGGAGCCTAAATTTAGGATAGGGCAGAACAGAGTAGAAGACTAAATTAGGGGGAGAACCCTAGGAACCTAAAAAGGTGGGGAGAAGCGAGTAGGAAGACTATCTACTCTTACAAAAAATATTGGAAGGCCAGAACAACCTTCCTCCTCTCCCCTGAAATAATATTGGGGACAAGACTGAATATACAGAAGAATGCTGTGTGCAGGTGCAAACATTCAACCAACAGGGGCTAGGAGAAGGCAAGTAAGTGATTGTCTTCTTGCTTCCATCCAACCTAAGGGCTGAAGTGGGGGATAATTGTGCTCAGAGGAAGCTTGTCCCATTGTAACATCCTCCAGACTCAATTCTCCACTCCCAGCCAAAGGACTGCTACTTCCAATTTTAAAGTACTGCATGGTGGATCCAGTTCCTTCCTATCTGTGAAAGCTTCATCAGGATCAGCTTGTTCCATATATATATCCCCTATCTCCCCTATAAATATATTTTATCTATCCACATGGTTTTCTTGGTAAAATACAGGAATGGTTTACCATTGCCTTCTCCCGTGCAGTATGAAATCATGCCAATTGTGTTGTTGTTTTCACTTGTGTTGTCAGCAATGCCACTTGTGCTGTCGTTGTCACTGAAGTGATTGTCCACCTCCAGCACCTTCCTATATTGCTGCTGCCCAGTATAAGTGCCTGCTTGCTTTAGCTGGGCAGCTGGGACGACCTTCATGCTTTGGGTGGCATTACTAGGAGTATTCCTCCTAGGGTTGTGCATTTTGTATTTTTTCTGTTTTGATTTGTACCAAATCAGAATCAACCCCATTTTGTATTTTGTCTGCAATTAAGCCTTCCGAATCACCCCAGTTTTGTTTTGTATCCAAATTAATCCCAATCTGAATCAGAATTAATTCAGATTAAAAAATGGGTCACATGGTCAAAAGAGTGGGTGGGAGTTATAGTGCCCAATGAGTGGAAGCTACCACAAAAATTTCAAAGGAATTGGTCAAGCTGCTGGTTTATGGTGAATTTTTGAAGTTTGCGCGTCTTTCAGATTTTCCTCGTAGGGTATAATGGAGGTTTCTGCAGTCCCATAACTCCACTTGAGGGGCCCTGGGGTGGCCCAGAGCAGGTGGCGGTATAGTGCACATAGGGTGCCAACCACCCACATGGGTTACCAACCCATGAAGTACAGGGTTTTGTTGTTCTAGAAGTGTTCTAAGAGTAGATTCTCTAGTAGCATATGAGAGTGGATTCATGGTTTTTCATTAAAAATCTCATTTGCTACCACAGAATCTAAACTCAACACCTCAGAAACAGCAAAGCCCAGTAACCCAATGGGTTAGCAATCCAGGGAGGTGGTTGGCACCCTCTGTGCACTACACCACCACTCGCTTCGGGCCATACCAGTGTCCCCTAGGTGGAGTTATGGGGCTGCTGAAACCACCATTATTCCCTATGGGGGAAAATCTTAAAGATGCATAAACCTCAAAAATTCCTAAGAAATCAGCCCTTTGCCCTATTTGTAATCTGGGTGCACCACCCTTGGGGCACTGCCACCCAACCCACTGTTTTGCCCCTGAAGCCCCACATAGACAAGTTGCAAGAGTGAAGAGAATGATGAACAACAATGATAATTTTTTGGCACAGTTATTTGAGAATTTTGCAGCGGGCAGGAGCCTGTCCCTGTGGCACTAGCACACCGATTTGTGGATTCATGCAATCTTTCAATAAAAACACTCCCTCCCCATGGAACAGTGACCACATGTCATTTGAGATAGCAAGATAGACCAATGAGCCAGCGTGGTGTAATGGTTAGAGTGCTGGACTAGGACCGGGGAGACCCGCGTTCAAATCCCCATTCAGCTATGATACTAGCTGCATGACTCTGGGCCAGTAACTTCTCTCAGCCTAACCTACTTCACAGGGTTGTTATGAGGAGAAACCTAAGTATGTAGTACACTGCTCTGGGCTCCTTGGAGGAAGAGCGGGATATAAAATGTAAAAAAATAAAAAAATAAAAACAAAACTGCCTTGGTACTATGGTCCCTCCGTAGTCCCATGTGGATGACCTGTCTCTGCAATGGCAAAAGTTGTGAACCACTCGCTTAGACATCATGTCCCACCAAATTACATTGTGGCCTAAATTACATTAGACTGCTCAACTTGGGCAACAAAACTTAGACACCACTATAACTCATAAAAATCAGAAGAAAAACAAAATAGCTCTTCAAAAGAGCCCTGAACAAGTCAAGAGATTCTTTCTAAACCTTTGGAAAGAAACACCTGAGTAATTTCAGAACTTTCCTAGCCAACTGCTCGAAAAGCTTCTCCACACTATTTATACCATGGCTTTTAGCAAGAGCTTTGGAATTGCATTGAGCTCCCAAAGATATTTGGGTATTTCTGTCTCAAAATGCTGTCTTCCAAATCCCTTTGCAATGTCAGTTTGCATTTCAGTCACACTGAATACAACACATACTTAACTAAATCATTCAAGCTCAAAAGCTTTTTGCGTATCTTATCTTCTGCTAATCACTCAGTGCCTCAGCTGGAGTGGAGAGAGTCAGAGAAGTCAATTTCAATTGCAATGCTTTCCCAAAGAACAAAGCACTCTGTCCGAAGCACAGTCATTTCGATTTGGAAACAAAAAACCTCTGGTTTTTTTATTCTTGATTTTGTTTTGGTTACAAAACCTCTGAAATTGCCATTTTGGGGCACAAAACATTTTGTTCCTGAATTGAAATGCACAAGCCTAATTCCTCTCAGCGTACTTTGCTCATCCCTCCTAGGAACACCCCCTGCCATGATGAGGCAGCATAGCAGGACTTGCGGGGGCGTGTCTAATAGAATGATTATTAATGTAGTGCTGGATGATGGGCCCCCAGTTGGATGGTACTCAACATGCTACTGAGGAAGAGCTGAGGATCTCTCAGAGTACCAATGGCATTCATGATGCAGTTAGATTAAAGACTTTTGGACGTCTGGCGGCTGTTGTTTCCATGCAGGAGAAGAAAATCCAAAGCTGCAAAGACAAAATTACAATGGGAACATGGAACGTAAGAAGCATGAATATTGGAAAGCACAAGTTGTTGAGTTTTATGCTCACCTTTAGTCTGAAATTGACAGAACATGCAAGCAAGATGTGCTGCTGGTGGTTGGAGACTGGAATGCCAAAGTTGGGAATGGTAAGGAGGAAAACAGTCTGACTGTATGGCCTAGGAAACAGAAACGTAGCAGAATAACTTCTTAATTTCTGCCAAGCCAATTATCTCTTCATTGCTAACACATTCTTCAAACAACCAAAGTGCTGCCTATACACATAAACATCACCAGACGGAGTACACAGAAATCAAATTGATTACATTATTGGTGCAAGGAGGTAGAAGAGCTCAGTTATAACAGCACAGACGTGGCCAGGGGCCGATTGTGGAACAGATCATGAACTGCTCATGTGCAAGTTCCAAGTCAAGCTAAAGCGGAAAAACAAAACTACCCAACTTCTATGATATGATCTTGAGAATGTACCCACCATTTTCAAGGAGAACATCAGGAACTGCTCTGAAGTTCTGAACCTCATTGATAGGGAACCAGAGGAACTGTGGAATGAAATCAAAGAAGTTGTTAGGGACGAATGGAAAAGACACTGCCAAAGACCAAGAAACAGAAGAAAACAAAATGGATATCAAAACAGACGGTGGAAATTGCCAAGAAGAGGAAAGAAGCCAAAGTCAAGAAAGATAAAGACATCACAAAGGAACTTATTAGGGAATTTCAGAAAGAAGAGACGAGGAGTATTACAATGACATCTGTAAAGACCCTGAGGATGGAAATAGACACGGAAAAACAAGGCAAGTTTTCCAAAAGATCTCTGAACTCAGCGGAAGATTCCAACCTTGAATTGGTATCTTAAGGGATGCCAAAGGACAGATAGTAACTGATTCAGAGAAGATCAAACAGAGATGGAAGGAGTATACTGACAATTTGTAAAGCAGGGACGTCAGCATCCAAGATACTCTAGAAGATATTCCCTACTTGCAAGAACCTCTAGAACAGGAAGATTAGGTTAGATGAGCATTCCGGTCATTACCAAGTTGGAAGGCTACAGGAATTGATGGAATAGCTCCAGAAATATGACAGGCAACAGAAGAAGAATTAGTCGGGGCTCTAACCAAACTATGCCAGCAAATTTGGAGAACGACACAGTGGCCAATAGATTGCAAGAGGTCAGTCTACATACCCATATAAAGAATGGAGACTTAACAGATTGCGCAAACCATCGCACAATATCCTTAATTTCACATGCTAGCAAAATAATGCTCAGGATCATCCAATGCCGATTAGAGCCCTATGTGGAAAGGGAAATGCCGGATGTTCAAGTTGGTTTCAGAAAAGGCCAAAGAATGAGAGACATCATTGCTGATGCAAGCTGGATAACTGAGAAAGCCAAAGAATACCAGAAAGAAGTTAATATGTGTTTATTGACTACAGAAAAGCCTTCGATTGCATCATGTCAAGTTGTGGAATATCCTTAGGAAAAGGCTGTATACTTTCTCTTTATTTATTCAACTTATATGCTGAACATATACTGAGAGAAGCTGGATTGGAAGAAGATGAGTGTGGTTTTAAAGTTGGAGAAGCATCAGTAACCTGCACTATGCTGATGACACCACTCTGATAGCCAAGAATGCAGATGATCTGCAAGCTCTAGTAATGAAAGTCAGTGAAAATACATACAGTGAAAAAATGCAACTATGACTAAATATAAAGAAGACTAAACTCATGACTCTAGGCACAGCAACCAGCCTCAGAATTGATAATGGAGAAATTGAAGTAGTGGATAGCTTCTGCCTTTTAGGATCGACCATCAGCAGTAAAGGATCCAGCAGTCAAGAAATACACCACAGACTTGCACTTGATAGGGTAGTAATGAAGGTCTTGGGAAGGATATTTAGATGCCATGACGTGTCCACACCTACAAAGATCGTACAATGGTTTTCCCCATGACACTCTATAGATGTGAAAGCTGGACTTTGAAGAAGCAAGATAGAAAAAGTATTGACGCTTTTGAACTTGGGTGCTGGAGAAGACTTTTGAGAATACCATGGAGAGCCAGGAAAACAAACAAATGGATCATAGAACAAATCAATCCAGAATTTTCACTCAAGGCACAAAGGACCAGGCTCAAACTATCATACTTCGGACACATTATGCAAAGACCCAACTCCCTTGAGAAGTCCATAATGCTGGGGAAAGTTGAAGGCAAGAGAAGAAGAGGGTGACCAGCAGCAAGGTGGATGGACTCGATTACGACAGCAATGAATGCACCACTGAGAGAGCTTAAAGGCCAAGTTGAAGACAGATCATCCTGGAGAGAATATATCTTTTACCTGAATCATTCATACATCAAAAGCATGAAAATTCAAACTGCATCTTTGAGCAGACTTCTTAGGTTTCTGCTTGATGCCATTGCAACAATTTGAGGACTCCATTTTATGAGTGTCTGCAGTATTCTATCCTGATTTTATGAACAATTTGTTTCTGCTGTGTTAGAACAGAGTCACTGGAGTCAGGTCCATGCTCGCAGCTACCCCAATGAATCCCTTTTCTTTGGTGACTTGATAACTGGGTTGAAGAGTTGATCCTTAGGCTAATCTACAATCCTGGCAGTCATGACAGAGTAAACATGGACACTGAGATAGGTCTGACGTGTCTGAGAGATTTTTTTTCCCTTTCAAATTTGAAAAAAGATGGACAGGGATAACTGAAAGTGCTTTTCTCTCGATTTTTAAAAGCATTCTAACAATACTCATTTAGCGTGTTTGTGGCATTTTAAAAAGGTTTCACAGTACTTCACATTGATTGATTAAGTGCCATCAAGTCAGTGTCGACTCTTACTGACCACATAGATGATATATGTTCACAGATATTTTCCCTGGGAAAGAAGATCTTGCAGGCATTCTCCAGACTATGTGATTTGCAACGGGTAAAGCATTACAAAGTGTGATGGGATAGTGCAATGGTTTAAAACTGAAAGTAAAGGGTTGCTCAGTGCTGCATTGCAGGCTGGCGCCCATTCATGCTTTCCATCCCCTCTAATGTATTTGAAAGGCAGGAAGTGTCCATATTCTCCTCGAAACACATTCATCTGCCCCTCCCTCCTGCTCCAGTTGGGCCAATGGAGTTGTGCATGTGTCGGGGCAGGGGGTTGACATGAAAATTTTTTTAAAAAATTCTCGGCTGACTTGCACAGATCTGCCAGCAGGAGGAAGCGTCACTTCCAAACAAGAATCATTGCATTTATTTACATCGTTGCACCCTTGCACAAGTGATCACAGCCAAACTTGTGCAGGACGACCAGCAACAAGGCCGATGGACTCAATTACGATAGCAATGAATGCACCACTGAGAAACCTTAAAGGCCATGCTGAAGGCAGATCATCGTGGAGAGAATCTATCTATGTGGCCACCATATATAAATATATACGTATAGGTGAAGGGAAGAAGGATAAAAGAAAATCTCAATGGTAGATACTCCCTACCCGGGGGGGGGGGCAGATTTGGGATCTCAGGACAATCTCTGCCTCCCCTCAAAGCTGGCAGGGGCTGAGAGCTGTCCATGAATATCCATGACAGCAGAAAGATGCGTCCATTCAGGCATAAGACCTGTATGAGGAATTTTATTTCCACATTTTTAACTTTGTGACAGATACACATTTCAAATGACAGATCCTGAACCTTCATCATACTTAATCATAATTTCAATAAATATTGAAATTTGTTGTTTGAATGAATGAATGAATAAATAAATAAATAAATAAATATTGGGTTGTTTTTAATGAGGCAATCAAAAGCTTGCACTCAAGTTATTTATTCTTTTAAGAGAGAGAAAGAGAAAATACATATTCTCCTCTGTGTGTAATTCTTGCCTCAGCTTGTTCTGCTGGTTTCTATGGGGAGTTGTGTGAGGGACAGTGAGACTGTGAGCACAGCTACTCTTGCCCTCACCAGACGGCGGTGTGTCACTGTGAAAGAGGGTGGAGAGGAAAACTGTGTGAGAAACTAAGTTCCTGTTAAAGCTCATTCCTCCTTTTTGTGATCAAATTATTTGGAATCTCACTTAACTGACCTTTCCCATAAATGGAGGACAGATGTGCAGCCTCTTCATTTTGACTGCTTTTTTTCGGCCCAGCCTATAGTCATTTCTGGCTTGTGAATGTTTCATTTGACTTGTTCGCCATGTGTCACACCTTGTTACCAGTGCAGACAACCTCAATTGTGGGTTTAACGATGGCATGCAAAGGGGAAGGGACCCATTGGAGTCATTGGGAGCACAACCCCTGGTGACGTGGGAAGACAGTGGATTTTTCTCCTCCTCCTCCACATAGCATAAGTGAAGGAAGACAGGAGGACTGCTGGTTCTCAGTTAACAGGCCCTCGTGGTATCAACAGACAAACAAATTGCAGGCAACAAGGTCATCGATTGACAATATAGGCTTTCTGTTCTTCCAGCATTCAGAGATACATTGCCACTGTACATGGAGGTACCATTTAATTATCATCTAATTCCTTTCTTTTTAAAACTATATTGGCTAGTAACCATCACTGCATCTATTGGTATTAAATTACATAGGTATAATGCATAGGTATAATGCGTTAACCTCCATATGTTGATTATACATTCCCTGCTCTATTCTAGTGAAGGGCAGAATCTGCTTATAGCCTACTTGTATTTCTAACAGGGATTATGTTGGCGGGTTTGTTTCAGCTTGTTCACCTGGCTTCTATGGCAATGACTGCGCTGAGCACTGCAAATGCCTTTCAGATATCCCTTGTAATCACGTGACCGGAGCATGTGGCTGCCCTCCAGGTTTTGTGGGCAGTGGTTGTGAAAGAAGTAAGTCCTCCTATGTCTTCATAGCTTTCTGTCATGAACTAATATTGTTGCGTATGCTCTGTCCAAAGACTGCATGGTGGATTAAAAAAGACCTATCTAGCATAGGAAGCTGCCTCATAGCAAGTCAGACCATTTGGTCTGTCCAAGTAAAGCATAAGAGCAATAAGGCTGATCTGAAGCTCTAGTCCAGTTAACACTAGGAAATCAGCCCTAAGATGTGAGAGGACTGGGTAAGAACAAAAGATTCTTCTGAAGCTAGGGGGAAGATTAGGGTAATTCCCTCATAGGAAATTCTCCCAGGGTTTTTCTTGCTTGGTCTTCCAGTTCTAGATATATGGTGCCCCAAGTATTCACTCTCTCAGAAAGTTCCAAACAGGTAGCCATGTTAGTCTGTGGCTGCCTAAATCACAAAGAGTCTTGTGACTAAAATTTTTGTTGCAGCACAAGCTTTTGTGGACTAGAGACCAGTTCATCAGATGCACAAAGTATCAAAGAGGTCGGAGCTTTCAGTTAAGAAAATAAAATGCAACACAGCAGCAATCTGTAGAACATGCCTAAATACTGCTGCACCCTGAAAATACTATATACAGGTGGCTCTCGTTATTCGCAGGGCTAACTTCTCGCCTATAGGCATGAACTGTTATGCACCCATATGTGTAGAAGACAGAGACCATGTTGAAGAACTACAGGTTACTCACCTGTAGCTTTGGTTCTTCTAGTGGTCATCGGTAGTTCCACACGCCCTCCTGTCCTCCCCGTGGGGTTTGCTGAAGCTGAACTCTGTGACTGGGGGGATGAGGAGTGGCACAGCCGCATATAGCAGCTGGGGGCAGGGTTTGCGCCCAAAGCAGGAGAAATCGAGCTTGTTAGATTCCAACAAAGTCTCTGCACAGGCGCATAGCCCATATTTGTAGAAGTACAGGTGACCACTAGAAGAACCAACGTTACAGGTGAGTAGCCTGCAGTTTTTCAACGTGGTCTCTGTCTTCTACACATATGGGTGCATAACAAGCAAGCACCTTTTTAAAGTTCAAGGAACCTAACCCCTCAATTCCAATTGACTCAAGGTTTCGTCATTCCCAGCTTAGTTTCAAATCTCAGTTATATATGTCCATTTGGTAATAGATTCTGTTTCTCTATCAATTAGTTTAATGAGTTGTCTGATATATGTCATGTGTTAACAATCCATTATTCTATGACTGATTGATTTATTAAGTGCCATCAAGTCAGTGTCAACTCTTAGTAACCACACAGATAGATTCTCTCCAGGATGATCTGTCTTCAGCTTGGCCTTTAAGCTCTTTCAGTGGTGCATTCATTGCTGTTGTAATTGAGTCCATCCACCTTGCGGCTGGTCATCCTCTTCTCTTTCCTTCAACTTTCCCCAGCATTATGGGCTTCTCAAGGGAGTTGGGTCTTCACATAATGTGTATAAAGTATGACAGTTTGAGCCTGGTCATTGAGTGAAAATTCTGGATTGATTTGTTCTGTGATCCATTTGTTTGTTTTCCTGGCTGTCCATGGTATCCTCAAAAGTCTTCTCCAGCACCAAAGTTCAAAAGTGTCAATGCTTTTTCTATCATGCTTCTTCAGAGCCCAGCTTTTGCATCCATAGAATGTCACAGGAAAAACCATGGTCCGAATGATTCTAATCTTTGTAGGAGTAGACACGTCATGGCATCTAAATATCCTTTCCAAGGCCTTCCTTGCTACCCTACCCTGAAGTATATTTCTTGACTGCTGGATCCTTTACTGTTGATGGTCGATCCTAAAAGGCAGAAGCTATCCACCACTTCAGTATCTTCATTATTAGTTCTGAGGCTGGTTGCTGAACCCATTTGTCATAGGTTTCTCACGAGAACAGGTGTATAGGTTTCTCATGTGTATAGGTTTCTCATGAGAACAGTTAGGTGTTCTGGAATATTCCGAAGGATATTTTCCTAAGAATATTTCACAACTTAACATGGTCAACACAATCAAAGGCTTTTCTGTAGTCAGTAAAGCACATACTGACCTTCTCCTGCTTCGTTTCTGTTTCCTAGGCCATACAGTCACGTTTCTGTTTCCTAGGCCATACAGTCTGACTGTGTTTTCCTCCTTACCATTTCCAACTTTGCATTCCAGTCTCCAACCACCAGCATCACATCTTGCTTGCATGTTCTGTCAGTTTCAGACTGGACTTGAGCATAAAACTCATCAACTTCCTTTTCTTCTGCATCAGTCGTTGGGGCATAGACTTGAAGAACTGTCTTGTTAAAGGATTGTCCACAAAATCTAATTGATATTAGTTGGCCACTGGCCGCATTGTATCCAAGTATTGTCATTGCTATATCCTTCCTGACTATGAAAGCAACAGCGTTCCTTCTCTGGTTTTCATGTTCTCAGTAGTAAACCGTATGTTTTTCTGACTGAAAGTGTCCCATTCCGGTCCATTTTAATTCACTGATGCCCAAGATGTCAATCTGTAGTCGATCCATTTCATCTTTTACTGTGTCAAGCTTTCCCATATTCTTACCTTCCACGTTCCCATTGTAATTCTGTTTTTGCAGCTTGAGATTTTCTTTTCCCGCACAGCAACATCGGCTGCTAGACGTCCAAAAGGCTTTATACTAACCACATCATAAACACGATTGGTACTCTGAGAGATCCTCAGCTCTTCCTTAGTAGCATGTTGAGTCCCATCCGACCGGAGGGGCTCATCATCCGGCACTATATTGACCATTATTTCATTTTGTCTATCTATGTGGTTTTCTTGGTAAAATACAGGAGTGGTTTACCATTGCCTTCTCCCATGCAGTATGAAATGACACCTTTGTCATTGTCTCTGAAGTGATCATCCGCCTCCAGCACCTTCCTATATCGCTGCTGCCCAATATAGGTGCCTGCTTGCTTTAGCTGGGCAGCTGGGATGATCTTCATGCTTTGGGTGACCCTACTGGGAGTATACCTCTCGGCATACCTCATCATCCCTCCCAGGAACACACATACTCACACACCCTGCCATAATGAGGCAGCATAGCAGGACTTGGTGGGGATTATTCTGTGAGCACAGTTTATTTTATATTAAAAACATAAAATTAAATTTAAAAGAGAAGGAGGATCCTGCCTATGGGGAACCTGAGTTTTTTGGTCTCCAGCCAACTTCTATTAAAGTATGCAAGTGTGGTTCCATTTCCTGCCCTTGTTCCCCATAGAGATATCATTCAATTAAATGAAATTCCCTACTGAACTTGACAGTGACACTTTCATTGCATCTGAAGGCAATTTGAAACTCAAGAGGCTTGACTTCCACTCATGAATGTATTGTTGATAAACAAAATTTTATTTATTTAATATTATTTAACATTTATTATTATTATTATTTAATTACATTATTTGATTTATTAGTTTATTAAACAGAAATATAATGGGCAAGATTTTTCACCTTCCACCTTCTCCAGCTGTTCTGATGTTCTAGGCAAGGTACAGTAGCTGCTGTAACAATTATAGAATTATAACATCATGGACATTCTATAACTGTTACTGCAACTACTGTACCTTGCTTGTAACATCAGAGCAGCTGAAAAAGGCAGAAGCCGAAGCTTTTTCCTATTATATTATATTTCTATTTAGTTAATCAACAATAAATTGATACTGTTCTTTTTGATTAACAGCATCCTTCTGGGATCCAAATATTGCTTGCATGGAGTTCTGTTTGCAACTTTAAAAATTCTCTCTCTCTCTACACACACACACACACACACACACACACACAGATAGATAATATATACAAGCATGCAAAGGCCAAACTGTACATTTAACATAGCAAATTGTGTGGCCCTCAGCAGAAAAATGTTGACTGTAGATAAAGAGACTGAGAAAACAGACTGGATAATAAATTGAATAAATGAGACTATATGTCTCACTGATGTTCAGGCGATGTAACCACAGATAGTGGACAAAAATTACTCACTGAAACTTCAGTAAGCTTTCATTGCCCCCAACCATTAGTATTAATGGAAATCCAGCTGCAAATTATGAGAAGCTGTGCAGACTCTATAATCAGATGGATGGAGAACAATTATCTCCTCAAATATGTTGACAACTTGAAGTGCATTGGGAAATATCTAGGTACACAAAACAGCTTCCATGTGTGGGACAGATTCTCTTACTGCAGCTCTGTTTCCTGGAGCAAGGAAAATAGCCTTTCTGCCAGGGGAGCAGGTTTTTTGGATCATGGCCTTGATCTTTAGATTGTCGGTAGTTTCAGTGGAACTGACTGAAATTGTTTTAATTTTATGCCTTAACTCTCTAGTTAAAGACATTTTGTCCCATTGAATGCAAGGACTACACTGTATAAGGTTTACGCTTTTCTGTAAGGTTTATAGAAATAAAAGCCCATTTTATTTATTTATTTAACACATTTGTATACCGCCCAAAATGCAAGTCTCTGGGCAGTTTACAACAAAAGAATAAAAACAACAAATCAAAAGGTTAACACATTACAACAATTTAAAATTTAAAATGTTAAAACTATTAAAAACACAATTAAAACAGTATCTAATTAAAAGCCTGGGTGAACAAATGTGTCTTGACTGCCTTTCTAAAAATTGTAAGAGATGGGGAGGCTCTTAGTTCAGCAGGAAGTGTGTTCCAAAGCCTCGGGGCAGCAATGGAGAAGGCCAGTCCGCGAATAGCCACCCGACAAACCAGTGGCAACTGCAGACAAACCTCTCCTGATTATCTCAGTGGGCTGTGTGGTGTGGTGACATTTCTTTACACATGATTTCCCACTGCACTTGCAAGTACTTTGAAATATTATTTCTGGCAACCTGCTTGTTCACGTGTATACATTAGTTACGTTCTGACTGTGTCTTCAAGTGCTGACTTACATGTGTGAATGGGCCATCACAGACAGAGCTTTCATATTTCCTGTCACCTCCAACCCAATATTTGTCTATGGAGTCAATTCACTGAGAGTTACTTTATTTATTTTTACATTTTAATATCTCCTCAAACTTGGTCTCTAGCCGATATACAAAATTAAAACCACAATTAAAAAAGTAAACAGTTAAAATGTATTAGAACCATTTAAACAGATACAACCAAATGCCTGGATAAAACAGATGCATTTTGGGGCTCTCCTAAAGGCATAGAATAAAGTCAAGTTCCAATGTTCAGAGGGGAGTGCATTGCAAAGCTCAGGGGCAGCTATCAAGAAGGCCCAACTCTGAATGGTTGCCAGCTAGATTGGCGGCAACTGTAGACAGACCTCTCCTGATTATTTTAATAAGCAGTGGGGTCTATACAGAAGAACACATTTTCTTAAGTACTCCAGGGCTAAAATACTGTAGGGCTTTAAATGCAGGGTCATTGAGTAAAGAGAAGCCACATAATGTACTTGCATGTGTGAATTAGCCCATGAGTAACCTGGTTTCTTTTCTGTGGCATGTCACTAAGTGTTTCTGGCAGTAACCACATACTTGTGGTGTGCACCCTAGGAATAGGAACGTAGGAGGAGGCACCACACATAACAGAATTCAAAGGCTTGTGTGTGGGCTCCCAGGACAGGAAGAGAATCAAGAAAGAAACTGGATCAACATTTGAAGCTGTCTTGAAGGTTTAAAGCATCTGCAGAGGAGAGAACCTCCATGCATATGTGTGGGGACTCTCCTGAGTTTATTATTTTAGTCGATTTTCCTTGACATCAACCTATGACTTTCTCTAAGTGACAAGAAAATTGCAATTGGCCCTTGACAGTTGGGCACAAATTGACTGAACAAAACAAAATCAAACTGCAAAGTAATCCCCAAGCAAATGTAATAAACCCAGCATCCCAGAGGACAGCATTCTTCTGCAGGCAGTGGTCTTATTGAATAAATTCTTCCCCGCTCTTTGTTTGAGCGCCGTGTTTTCCAAGACAAATGTAATTCATCGGTTTACATTTCCTCTCCCCTCAGCTTGTCTGCCAGGCACATATGGGGAGAACTGTAACCAAGTATGTCAGTGCGCTGGAAAGAATGAAGAGTGCCATCCTGTCACTGGGACGTGTGGCTGCCTGCCAGGGTACTATGGAATCCGCTGCGACCTTCGTAAGTGTCATTCTTGCTTCATCACCATCTATGATTAGCATTTGTTTGATTGGTTAGGACCAGATTCCAAAATTCTGTAGTGGAAATTTGGAGTACCTTTGATGCCAAAAGCCCCCCTTTTAAAAGGACAGATATTTAGTCTCTGGGATTATTTTGGCCATTGATTGATTGATTGCATTTTTATATTGCTTTTTTAACCCAAAGGATATACACAAAGTAGTGTACAATAACAACAGAGATAAATACTGTACAAAAACCTACTTTAAAATACAGTATCCTGACATGACTTCAACCAGTAATACGGTCTACAGAGCAAGCACTAAAATTACAGAAGAGTATATTTTTAGTTATATGTACTTGAGTATACAAGTGGGCAACATGTTAAAAGACAATTATGATTTTTTTCCCTATCATATTTGCACATTTTAACTCACATAGTTATGTGGAAAGAGCCTGAACCTTAGAGTCTCGAGTTCAAAATCCTCTCTTAACAATGGGCTTGCTGAATGATTTTGGGTGTGTTGCTGCTATATTTATATTTTCAGGTTTCCTTTCTGTAAAAATGAGAATATTAGACTGCGTTCCCACATTCATTTTGACCTGGGCCTGCAATCACAAAATGATTTTTACTTTGTTAATTCCATCTGGTAATATTTTTTTTGTTTATATGGGTATGAATGCACCATTCCATGGTGATAGCTGGTATTGCTCAAATTGGGAGCCTGCTCTTTCTTGTTCTGGTATTTACCCTGATGTAGTATGAGCCTAATCCCCCTCACAGGGTTGTTGTGAGTATAAACATAAAAAAAATACAAAGAACTTTGGGCTCCTTGAAGCAAGAGTGGGATACAAACATAAAAATGAATACAGAGAAGGATTTTTTTAAAATCATGCAAAATCAGAGAAAGAAAATCATCTTGTGAAGACTCAGCTGTATCAGGAGTGAGAATAGAAATTGGGCCTTAGTATATAAGAACATAAGAACAGCCCTGCTGGATCAGGCCCAAGGCCCATCTAGTCTAGCATCCTGTTTCACACAGTGGCTCACCAGATGCTGCTGGAAGCCTACAGGCAGGAGTTTAGGGCATGCCTTCTCTCCTGCTGTTACTCCCCTGCAACTGGTACTCAGAGGCATCCTGCCTTTGAGGCTGGAAGTGGCCTTTAGCCCTCCAACTAGTAGCCGATGATAGACCTCTCCTCCATGAAGTTATCCAAACCCCTCTTAGAGCCATCCAGGTTGTTGGACAACCTTAACAAATCACACAGGATTGTTGTAAAGGCAGACATGAATGCCCTGCTCCAGCAAGAAATGTCTGTGCACTGAAGAAGCTTGCATACACGGATGCCCTTCCTGGATTGGGAACTCCATGTGCATCAAGATGCCCATCCTGATACAGTACGTCCAGTGTAGCCCTATGTGCTGTACTAAGTCTCAGTGAAAGTATGCATTTCCATCTGCGTATAAACGTATATCTCCACCATTGTCTTAGGGTACATGTGTGGTGTTGCGCACAACTGTATCTAGATCAGGGCCAAGGACTCTAAGCATACATGAGGGAATTCTGTGCCCACTTAATTGGGAATGAGCCTCATTGGACTCAGTGGGTTTCTGAGTAAATATGCATAAGACTGAGCCATTTTGGAAGGGCGGTATACAAATCTAATAAACAAACAAACAAATAAAATTAAAAAATAGTTCACAAAAGAGTTCTTCAAAAGTACTTTTAAAAAAACCTATCCAAGTACTACAGGTAGAAATGTACTAATCTGGGATTACCAGGGTTAATTGCAAAGCATTAGCAAGATTTAACAAAGATGCAAACTGCAAGTTGCTGCCATGCTCTAGTTCAATATATATTTATTTTTCATGCATCCTTTATCAATTTATGGTGCTCTAAACCGTACCAGGAGATGTGGTGGACTGTAAATTTAAATACAAGAGTAGATTTATAGGCTGGGAGAATTTATTGCAAAGCATGTTCCTCTGGTGGGAGGACTTCTTCCCAATTATCCATTAACAGTTTTATTAGTGCTAAAAGCATTAATTGATTGAGTGGTATGATTAATTAGTGCATTCATCACAGACTTAAAAGGTGTAAATTTCTTTTTAAAATGGGCTGTAATTGATTAGAACCCCTGTAAAAGAGTGTTCAGTGCACATGGCAGTTTCAAAAACAAACTGGGTGCATCTTCTTGATTCAGGCAATATGTTTGACATGCTTTTCCTTACTAATTTACTCAGGAGTTATAATGATATTTATTTCAACACAACAAATTGGAAACCAGTGCAGGTTTTCAATACTGATAAAATATTATCCAGTCAGCTTGTTCCAGTCAAAAGTCTAACTGCCCTGTTCTGAACCAGCTGCGGGGGGTTTTTGGGTTTTTTTGTTTTGTTTGTTTTGTTATTATGCTTTTAATTTAAATACTTCTATACTTCTGCAAATCTAGGGAGTCCCCTGTGTATGTAGAAACTAATTACCTCAAGGGTAATTAATTATTCCCTGATCACCCTCAACCACAATGACTGAAAAACCCATGATGAGAGCTTTAGTCTTTTAACATGTGTAAATTTGAGAACCCGTCAGTTGTGGTCCTGTTTTGCTTCCAAACTAATAAAGAGCCCCTGGTGGCGCAGTGGTAAAACTGCCGCCCTGTAACCAGAAGGTTACAAGTTCGATCCTGACCAGGGGCTCAAGGTTGACTCAGCCTTCCATCCTTCCGAGGTCGGTAAAATGAGTACCCAGAATGTTGGGGGCAATATGCTAAAATCATTGTAAACCGCTTAGAGAGCTCTGGCTATAAAGCGGTATATAAATGTAAGTGCTATTGCTAGTGCTATAGGCACTTAACTACTTGAGTCTACTGTTTGAAGGGATGGTGATGATGCCACTTTTCCTCCATCAAGATTATCCAGGTTTTGGAGGTGGGGGGAGTACAGGAACCTGAGGAGAGGAAACTCTTGTCTGAACTGGGTGATAGTGTACATTTTGCTGTCCAAGGTTATAGTTCTATTTCCTATTCTAAATACTTAGTGTGCTCGCTTCGGCAGCACATATACTAAAATTGGAATGATACAGAGAATACTTAGTGTTGGCTCAGGAAACCTTGAGGGTGGGTTGTTAAAGAATATTTAATTGACAGTCCTAAAGTTTACTCTTGCCACACAACCATTTTTTATGAAGTGTTTCCTGTGTGCTCCTCCTTAACAGCTGCACAGCCACCATCTCCAAAGAGCTTCCTCAAAGCTTAGCACATTAAACCAAGCATGAATGCTGGTTATAAAGAGGACATAATGTAACTGACAGTCATTCAGCATCAGCATCTTTATCACGGTTCAATCAGCAGTGGTTTTGTAAAGTCAGCTTCAAGTTCTCCAGCCTTCATGAGAGCAATTCGATGAAAAGAAATTGCCATCCTGAATTGGGGAATGAAGACTCACTTGAAGGACATACTGCCAGTTGGGTGAACCTAAAATCTGCAGAGCAACATGCTTATTGTGGAGAAGGACTGTAGGCCAGTGGCAAGCATCTACTTTGCCTGCAGAATGTCCCCAGTTCAGTCCCTGGACAGCATATCCGGGCAGAGCTGGGAAGCATCTGACTGAAATCCTGGAGATCCACTGACAGTCAGAGTAAATCCTGAGCTAGGTGGACCAATGGTCTGAATCAGTATAAGTCAGCTTTCTGTATAATAGTGGCTTCTTAGAGACTGCAGTAAGATAGTTTGTGGAATAGACAAATGGGGTAAATGATCAGGAACATGAAGCGATTATTATTAATAATTGTTTAAAAAAATGTATGTAACGCTTTTCAGTGACATGTCCTCAAAGTGTATTTTATATATAGCAAAAGCATATGAACATGATTTCCTGTTGCAAAAGGGCTCACAATATAAACACACCATGACACCAGCAACAGCCACTGGGAGAGATGGTACGCTGTGCTAAGTAGGGACAGACTTCAAGAGGGGAAAGGGTGAAGCAGGCCCTCCTTGCACCATTCATACTGTCAGCCTCCCACAGCTGCTTTTCATTAAAAAACAACAACCTGGAGCCTCTTCATGCAGCTCTTGCTAAGTGTCTAACTTGGCCCTCAGAGTAGAGCATGTTGGGCTAGATGGACCGATATAAGGCAGCTTCATATCCCACAGAGGGTTGGTGCTTGATTGAGGGAAATCCAGTAAGCGTAAAAGAAGCCTCCTCCCTCTCCCCCCACTTATGCAAACTGTTTGACAAACCCTGCCTTAGGCTGCCACAGCCAAGGTCAGAAATAGGCTCAGAGCAGGGAGCTTTCAGTATGCTGTTAAAAACCAGGTTCGGTATACAGAGCCTCTCCCAAAGAACTTGAGTTGGGCTGAGTCCAGCTAGCATGTGGTTGGATATAGCTGGAAACCTTTCCTGGCAACAACTGCTATACTTATAGTACTATGAGAAGAAGAAAGAAAGAAGCACAAGAAATTATCCATAAAAGGTGTAGCTGGCTGGTAAGCAGAGGCTTTCAGCCGCCAAGAGCAACTGGGCTTTCATGTTCTCGAATTTTGGAGTGAAGAATTGAAAGCGTCTTGGCAAGGAGCAAAGGAAGCAGATAGCCTAGCAATAAGAATCACTCTATTCGCCCATAAATCAGTGCAAGGGTGTGCATATGCCTGACATATTGGAGTTAAAGAACAAAACTCCAACTATTAAATTTGCTGCAGTGGATAGTGAACTTCATGGTATCACTCCGCCATTTCAGATATGAAAGGCACATTCAAGCTGTGTACTTATATCCCCTTCCCATCATCACAAATTCAGGGAACATGGACCACATGTGCTGGCCACATGCCCCAGTGATGGAGCATGCAATGGCCACACATCAGACTGTGAAAAGGCTTCATGTGTGGATGTCATGCAGTGTCTGTCCAATCCCAGCACAGCATCCCTCCAGTGGCTGGTTGCTGGTGTCTGCTTTATACTTCTTTTTAGACTGCGAGCCCTTTGGGGACAGGGAATCATTTTCTCCGTATTATTCATTTTTCTCTGTAAACGACTTTGAGAACTGTTTTTATTGCAAGTGTTGGAGGAGGAGGAGGATGAAGTAGCAGTAGCAGCAATAGCAGCAGTAGTAATGTGGCCAAGACATGCCCTGCCATCAGGATATGTGCCAGAACATGGGGTCCATTTCCCCTTCATTCTTCTCCTGAACATATGCGGGGAAGGAGTTAGCAGCCTTGTTGAAACAGGATTTTTTTTAATACTCGCAGTGAATGTTTAAGGGAACTGCACATATTCCATTGTTACAAAGCACATGGGGATGCTGCTGAAAATGACAATGCCGCTCCTTTCCCAGTCAATGATTTGAAAGAGTGCCAGAAATACACACATCGCAGTTATGTTAGGACATAGATAAGTTGACCTAGATGTTACCAGCAGGTTGGAATCAACACAGAGGAGTACTGTTCTCAGTGGAAGTCCAGTTTTCTTTATTACTAGTCGTACTTACTTTCTTTACTTACTAGTAGTACTTTGCAACATGTAGTTCTTCCCTAGGACAGGGATTTTGTGTCAGTCCAAGGATTATACTTATTATTTTATGCTTGTGTACATGGGTGTGCATGCATGTGCACGAATCAAGATTCGTGTACGAAGGGCAGTTCGGGTACCTTTAAAGGTGAGGAGAACAGGTCCATACCTACTCCTCTGCTGCTCAACACAGCTTTCTGCTGTGGCGGCGCATCTCCCCCCCCCCCCCAGCACCCTTTGCATGGTGGCAGCCAGCACATGGCCACCGCTGCATCAGAAAGCCGCGTGGAGCAGCGTAGGAACAGGTACAGATCTGCTCTCCTCACTTTTAAATGTGCCCAAACTGCCCTTCGAATCAATGTACAAATCATGATTCGTGCACATCCCTAGCATGTGCAGACTGGCTATTAACTAAGTTCGGTAAGACCCTAACAGGTCACTGTTCATCTGCGGGATGTGCTTTAAGGAATAGAAAGCATGTGCATTTTTCCTTCCTCTCCTAGAGCAGATGAAACCTCCTCCTTCCCCTTTCCAAGGCAAGGCTTTTAAAACTCCCCTTATGAATTGGTCAAATATTGATACAGATAACATCGCCACAGAACGTATTACCAATAGGGGAAATGATGCCTCAAGGAAAGGACCAGAATACTCATGTGTTTTCTTGTTTACTTACATGCTTGTATCCTTTTTCATATGCCCCCCTTTAAGGGTTGTGACATTAAATGTATCAGTGTGTAGTGGCAGGCTGAAGTTTACTTCTGAGTAATAGCTGCACAAGGTTGCAGTTCAGATCAGGACAGCACATACATGGAGGATTTTATTTATTTATTTATTCATTCTAATTTTTTAACCATTAAAATCAGTTAACAATTAAAACAAAAATTATAAAACAGTATAAAACAATAATTAACAATTAAAACATCATAAAACAGTGACTAAACAATCACAGTTAAAAAACCCTGAAAACCAGGTTACAACATTAAAACCAACTACAACTATTTAAAAATCCTGGAAGGCCAGGCCAAACAAATAGGTTTTAAGGGCCAGTAAAGGTTTTGAAGGCCAGTAAAGAATTCAAATTGCAGATTTGAACACGGTGTGGTTCAGTTCGACCCCAAACAGTCGAACCAAACTGGTTCAATGTCAAACACGTTCACACATCCCTATTAACTACAATGGCACTTTGGAGGTTACATTACTGCTGGGGGGGGCATTTTTTGGCAGGAAAACAGCCCAGAGGTAAAACATTAAATATCTCCATCCTCCATGCTATGGCCCCAGTTTGAATTGTAGAACTGCAGAGCTGCGTCTCACGAATAAACTTATGCTTGTAACTATGTGTTGATGCATTTAGTGCCACGCATGGTTTGCCTCTTAGATTTAGTGGAACCTACTGCAAGGACTTTACAAAGTTTTGTGTGCAAAGTTTTGTTTGTCCTACTGTTCTGGAGAGTTCTATTCCTAATGTGCCTGCCACAGTGAGCAAAATTAGGCTTTATAGGCAGGGCTGCTCCCACGTTCTAAATGGGCTGTATGATTCATACAGGCCGTATGATTCCCCTCACACCTTTCCCAGCCCTCCATCAACACTAGTTGAGCCAGGAACTCTTTTGCAGAACTGCAGTGTATTTATTATTTATTTATTCTTTACTCCTGGTATCCTGCTCTTCTTCCAAAGAGCTCAGAGCAGCCTGTGTAGATTTTTCAGGTGTTATTCCACCTGATACTAAACCCCCCTTTGGATACTAAAATCCAAAGCTGCAAAGACAGAATTACAATGGGACCGTGAAAAGTAAGAAGCATGAATATGGGAAAGCTCGACACACTGAAAGATGAAATGAATCGACTACAGATTGACATCTTGGGCATCAGTGAATAAAAATGGACTGGAATGGGACACTTTCAGTCAGAAAACCATATGGTTTACTACACAGGACACAAAATCCAGAGAAGGAAGAGTGTTGCTTTTATAGTCAGGAAGGATATAGCAATCATAGTACTTAGATACAATGCTTTCAGTGACCGACTAATATCAATTAGATTTCATGGACAACCCTTTAACATGACAGTTCTTCAAGTCTATGCCCCAACGACTGATGCAGAAGAAAAGGAAGTTGATGAGTTTTATGCTCAAGTCCAGTCTGAAATTGACAGAACATGCAAGCAAGATGTGCTGGTGGTGGTTGGAGACTGGAATGCCAGAGTTGGAAATGGTAAGGATCAAAACACAGTCAGACTGTATGGCCTAGGAAACAGAAATGAAGCAGGAGAATGACTTATTAGTTTCTGCCAAGCTAATGATCTCTTCATTGCTAACACGTTCTTCGTGCAACCAAAGCAGCACCTATACACATAGACATCACCAGACAGAAAACATAGAAATCAAATCGATTACATTATTGGTGCAAGGAGGTAGAAGAGCCCAGTTATAACAGCAAAGATGTGGCCGGGGGCCAATTGTGGAACAGAAAACATACTCCTCATGTGCAAGTTCCAAGTCAAGCTAAAGCGGAAAAACAAAACTACCCAGCTTCCACGATATGATCTTGAGAATGTACCCACCATTTTCAAGCAGAACATCAGGAACCGCTCTGAAGTTCTGAACCTCATTGATAGGGAACCAGAGGAACTGTGGAATGAAATCAAAGCAGTTGTTAGGGACGAATGTGAAAAGAGACTGCCAAAGACCAAGAAACAGAAGAAAGCAAAATGGATGTCAGAACAGACGGTGGAAATTGCCAAGAAGAGGAGAGAAGCCAAAGTCAAGAAAGTTAAAGAACTCACAAAGGAACTTATTAGGGAATTTCAGAAAGCTGTTAGGAGAGACAAGGAGCAGTATTACAATGACATCTGTAAAGACCTTGAGGATGGAAACAGACACGGAGAAACAAGGCAAGTTTTCCAAAAGATCTCTGAACTCAGCAGAAGGTTCCAACCTCAAATTAGTATCTTAAGGGATGCCAAAGGAGAAGATCAA